>NC_133462.1:49219861-49837361 GCF_048565385.1 Saimiri boliviensis | reverse complement strand
CATGACTGCACTCCAGCCTGGGCAACAGAGTGAGACTCCATCTCAAAAATAAATAAGTAAATAAATAATAAAATAAAGGAAAAAATACATTAATGAAATTAGCATTATGTTAGAAATGTATATTATGGTATTATAGCAATACTGAATATTGTATAGCATTTAAAAGTGCTAGATTTATAAACAGCTCATACCAATCAATAATAATAACCTTACAGAAAAATGGGCAAATAGTATTAACAGCCAAAAGGGAAAAATGGCAAATCGTAACACTGGTGCCCAACTTCACTCAAAATTCAAGAAATATACAAACTCCCATTGTTTTACCTATCAGATTAACAGTGCATGCCCTGTGACCCAGCAATTTTCTGACAGGAATTTACAAATAGGCAAAAGGAAATTCACTGCAAAATTGATTGAAATTGCCGGGCGCGGTGGCTCAAGCTTGTAATCCCAGCACTTTGGGAGGCCGAGGCGGGTGGATCACAAGGTCAAGAGATCGAGACCATCCTGGTCAACATGGTGAAACCCCGTCTCTACTAAAAAACCCAAAAAAATTAGCTGGGCATGGTGGCGCGTGCCTGTAATCCCAGCTACTCAGGAGGCTGAGGCAGGAGAATTGCCTGAACCCGGGAGGCGGAGGTTGCGGTGAGCCGAGATCGTGCCATTGCACTCCAGCCTGGGTAACAAGAGCGAAACTCCGTCTCAAAAAAAAAAAAAAAAAAAAAAAAAATTGATTGAAATTAAAATTTAAGTATCTATTAGTAGAGAATAAGCTAAATAAATGTTGGTATATCTATAACCAACAATAAAATGCCAATAAGCTTTAATAAAAAATATTTAGATCTGGCCAGGCACGGTGGATCATGCCTGTCACCCCAGCACTTTGGGAGGCTGAGGCCGCTGGATCACAAGGTCAGGAAATTGAGACCATCCTGGCCAACATGGTAAAACCTCATCTCTACTAAAAATACAAAAGTTAGCCAGGCGTGGTGGCGCATGCCTGTAATCCCAGCTACTTGGGAAGCTGAGGCAGGAGGATCGATTGTTTGATCCAGGGAGTCAGAGGTTGCAGTGAGCTGAGATGGCAGCGCTGTACTCCAGCCTGGCACAGGAGACTCCATCTCAAAAAAAAAAATCTAGATGTTCTAAATACGGAAAGATACCCAAGCTTCAATTAGTAAAAAAAAACTAGAACAAAAACATATATTAGGTTGGTGCAAACATAATTGCAGCTTTTCCTACTCCTAAAAAATATATATATACACACACACGTATGTATGTAATGGCAAAAGCCATAACTTTGCCATTACATACATACACATGTATGGCAAAAACCACAATTACATTTGCTCCCACCTAACAATATTGTGTTCAGTTTTACATATGCAGATTTTAAATAATATCACAATAATAAGAGAAAAGAGGCTTTTTAACATTTCAACTTTATACTGTTGGAACTTAACATTATAGACTGCTTTTAGTTTAGAATTAAAATGACAGCCAGGCACAGTGGCTCATGCCTATAATCCCAGCACTTTGGGAGGCAGCAGCAGGAGGATCACTTGAAGCTAGCAGTTTGAGACCAGTCTCTATCCTATCTCTGCCAAAAAATTTAAAAATAAGGCATAGTGGTACAAACCTGTAGTCCTAGCTACTCAGGAAGCTATGGCAGGAGGATGACTTAAGCCCAGGAATTCAAGTTTACAATGAGCTATGATTATGCCACTGCACTCCTGCCTGGGCATCAGAGCACAACCCTAGCTCTAAAATAAATATATAAATGAAATTTTGTTTCTTTTAGTGATAGCAACGACTTCAGTAAAAATGCTCATTAGGAATGAAAGATAAAATGTTAAGCTAAAAAGCAAAGGCAATTATGGGTAAGGGCTTAAAGTGTTTAACATAGTTATACTGCCTTTTTATGTTTAATGTTCAAAATGTCAGTTAAAAACATACTATACTTTGCTAGAGTTAAAAAAAACTACCCCTATCAAGTGAAAAGAGTAGTCCATTTATTTTTGTTTAGCTCAATAACTAAAAGCTAAAGTAGTTTGTTTAATTGTACAGAACACAACCTAGCAAAAGGAACTCACAGTGCTTCTTGATATTCTATAGTAAGGTAACGGAAGCCTTTATATTGCTCAGAGCTTTGCTTCTAATATGTTATAAAAGCTGTTGGCTTTCAGAAATGAATTGATCTGGGTTAAGTTGAGATCAAAAGCATATCAAAAATAATGTGTCAGAATATAGAAGTAAATGTTCAAATATTTAGACTTAACGTACTTTCTTTTTTCTGTTTTTTTTAAGATGGGGTTTCACCATATTGGTCAGGCTGGTCGAGCTCCTGACCTCAGGTGATCTGCCCACCTCGGCCTCCCAAAGTGCTGGGATTACAGGCGCCCATGAGCCACTGTGCCCAGCTGACTTAACATACTTTCAAAACTGCCTGAAAATGTGATATGTATTTTTTTTTAGATTCTTACAAAGCTTTTTTATTATTCTTCATACACACACACAGACACACACACACACACACACACACACGTAAGTATATACTTTAAGTTCTGGGACACATGTGCAGAACGTGCAAGTTTGTTACATAGGTATACACGTGCCACGGTGGTTTCTGTACCCATCAACCTGCCTTCTACATTAGGTATTTCTCCTAAAGCTATCCCTTCCATAGCCTTCCCACCCCGCCCCCATAGGCCCCAGTATGTGATGTTTCCATCCCTGTGTCCATGTGTTCTTATTGTTCAACTCCCACATGTGGTGTTTGGCTTCCTGTTCCTGTGTTAGTTTGCTGAGAATGATGGTTTCCAGCTTCATCCATGTCCCTGCAAAGGACATGAATTCATTCTTTTTTATGGCTGCATAGTATTCCATGGTGTATATGTGCCATACTTTCTTTATCCAGTCTATCATTGATGGCCCTTTGGCTTTGTTCCAAGTCTTTGCTACTGTGAACAGTGCTGCAATAAATGTATGTATGTGTCTTTACAGGAGAATGATTTATAATCCTTTGGGTATATACCCAGTAATGGGATTGCTGGGTCAAATGGTATTTCTGGTTCTAGATCCTTGAGGAATTGCCATGCTGTCTTCCACAATGGTTGAACTAATTTACACTCCCACCAACAGTATAAAAGCTCTATTTCTCCACATCCTCTACAGCATCTCTTGTCTCCCAACTTTTTAATGATAGCCATTCTAACCAGTGTGAGATGGTATGTCATTGTGGTTTTGATTTGCATTTCTCTAATGCCCAGTGATAATTAGCTTTTTTTCATGTTTGTTGGCCGCATAAATGTCTTTTGAGAAATGTCTGTTCATATCCTTCACCCACTTTTTGATAGGGTTTTCTTCTTGTAAATTTGTTTAAGTTCCTTATAAATTCTGAATATTAGTCCTTTGTCAGATGGATAGATTGCAAAGATTTTCCTTTTTTTTTTTCTCGATAGGTAGTCTTGCTCTGTTGCGCAGCCTGGAGTGCAGTGGCCTGATCTTGGTACACTGCAGCCTCCGCCTCCTGGGTTCAGGGGATTCTCTTGCCTCAGCCTCCTGAGTATCTGGGATTACAGGCATGTGCCACCACACCCAGCTAATTTTTGTATTTTTAGTAAAGAGAAGGTTTCACTATGTTGGTCAGGCTAGTCTCGAACTCCTGACCTTGTGATCTGCCCACCTCGGCCTCCCAATCTACTGGGATTACAGGCATGAGCCACCATGCCTGGCCAAGACTGCTTTCTCATCAAGTGAATGGTTTTAGGTCAGTTATATGCCCTTAAAACAACTGCACGAATGCAAAAGGTAGAACCAGGTATATCACAAGCGTTATAAACTCCTCCTAAAAAAGAAAAGCAGGAGTTACTATCAATGAGCTTCTGAGGGAGTCTAATTGCCACTCACTGATAGGTGTCTATCAGAAAAACTGTAATACAAAGAATTGCATTCGAGATCTTCCAAATATGGCCAGGCACAGTGGCTCATGCCTGTAATCCCAGCACTCTGGGAGGCCCAGGCAGGCCTTGAGGCTAGGAGTTAAAGACCAGCCAGGCCAACATGGCAAAACCCAGTCTCTATAAAAAATACAAGAATTGGCTGGGAATTGTGGTGCACACCTGTGATCCTAGCTGCTAAGGAGGCTGAGGCACAAGAACTGCTTGAACCTAGGAGGCAGAGTTTGCAGTGAGCCGAGATTCCGCTACTGCACTCTAGTCTAAATGACAAAGTATGATCCTGTCAAGACGGATGGATGGAGGGATGGAAGGAAGGAAGGAGGCAAGCAAGCAAGCAAGCTACCTTTTAGGACTATGGTGATATTTGATTTTACAATTATAAAGGTTTTTCATTAAATTGTAAAGTAACAATTATAACTGTTAAATTCTGAAAATATTAATTTTCCTCTACAGAAAGTGCTGCTACCTCAACTTTCAAGGAGCATCTGACCTCTAAACCTTGCCGTTAAGGAACCTATCCTTCCAACCTAACCCTAGTTGGCATGTAATTGTCAACTAGCACTTTTTATCATAGCCACTGTAACACAGGTTAAAGGGTTCCTCTGTATTTCCCCATTGTTATTTCTTCAGTGGTCATTTTTAAAACACAGTGATGCCATTTACCTTTACCTCGTATATCAAAATAGTTGTCAAAGAGGATAAATTATCAAGTCACACTGCGTGAGTGCAAATCCAGGTACTACTGTGTGGCTTTGTACCAGGTTAAGTTCCTTGAAACTTACATATGTGAATAAAGGGGTAACTGTGAGGCTTAAGTAAAATAATACAGGTAGAACCCCTTAGACAAGTGCCTGGCATTGACTTAACTGTATTTAAGTAAATGGTCAAAATATATTTGTTTTGGCCAGGTGTGGTGGCTCAGGCCTGTAATCTCAGCACTTTGGGAGGCCGAGGCAGGCATATCATGAGGTCAGGAATTCAAGACCAGCCTAGCCAACATGGAGAAACCCAGTCTCTACTAAAAATACAAAAATTAGCTGGGTGTGGTGGTACATGCCTGTAGTTTCAGCTACTCAGGAGGCAGAGCATGAGAAATGCTTGAACCCAGGAGGTGGAGGTTGCAGTGGGCTGAGATTGCACCACTGCACTCCAGCCTGGGCAACAAAGCGAGACTCTGTTTCCCCCGCCTTCAAAAAAAAAAGTGTTGGTTTTTCTTAGGAAAATACTCATGTTGCAAAGCTTTAGTTTCCAAGAAGTCTAGCCCAGGCTTGTTTTTGCTTTGCTTTTCTGTTAAGAGACAAGGTCATCCAGCCTAGAGCGCAGTGGCATAAACTTGGCTCACTTGCAGTCTTGATCTCCTGGGCTCAAGTAATCCTCCCACTTCAGCCTCCGGAGTACCTGGGACTACAGGTGCACACTACCACGGCCAGCTAATTTTTTTTGTTTGTTTTAGAGATGGAGTCTCACTATGTTGCACAGGTTGGTCTCGAACTCCTGGCCTCAAGCAATCCTCCCACTTTGGCCTCCCAGAGTGCTGGGATTACAGGTATGAGCCACCACACCCAGCCCAACCTTGCTGTTTAAAATAAGAGCATATTCTGTTAGATTTCCATGCTTAAGAAGCTAAGATTTTTTTTTTTTTTAGATATACAGTTAGGGGGAAAGGCAGACAGCAATGCTGAGAGTAGAGCTGCTCAGACGGCAATGGAATTGAACTTGCATACAGTAAAAGTTACTACTGTAGCTAGCAAACCTATGTATAGTTCCTTAACAGCAGTATTTCACATTTATTAGGTTGGTGCAAAAGTAACTGTGGTTTTTGCCATTAAAAGCAAAAGTGGGAAAACCATGATTTCTTTTGCACCAACCCAATACCATGCCATTTCCTGTGTGCCTACTACACAAAACTTCTTGACTGCATGTTCTCTTATTGGGGCAAAAGCTAAGCAACTATAATCCTAACTACTCAGGAGGCTGAGGCAGGACAATTGCTTGAACCCAGGAGGCAGTGGCTGCAGTGAGCTGACATCCTGCCACTGCACTCCAGCCCGGGTGACAAGAACAAGACTCTGCCCCCTCCCCCAAAAAAAACAGAAAAAGAAATATAACTAGGCCAGGCGCGGTGGCTCAAGCCTGTAATCCCAGCACTTTGGGAGGTTGAGGCGGGTGGATCACAAGGTCGAGAGATCGAAACCAACCTGGTCAACATAGTGAAACCCCGTCTCTACTCAAAATACAAAAAATTAGCTGGGCATGGTGGCGCGTGCCTGTAATCCCAGCTACTCAGGAGGCTGAGGCAGGAGGATTGCCTGAACCCAGGAGGCGGAGGTTGCGGTGAGCCAAGATCGCGCCATTGCACTCCAGCCTGGATAACAAGAGCGAAACTCCGTCTCAAAAAAAAAAAAGAAATATAACTGTAACCAATGTGTCATACTAATGTAAGATTAATTGGGTTTTTTTTGTAGAGATGAGGTCTTGCCATGTTGCCTAGACTGGTCTTGAACTCCTGGCCTGTCTCAAAAAGAATAAAGTCCACTTCAATATTTTGGTTCTTAGGTTCCTATTGGTTATATGGGGATACTGTTTCCCCTTTAGAAAACACTTTAAAATTATCATTTCATAGAAGCAACAAACTGGTGAAGAATGAAGAATAACTGAAGTTTTGCTGAACTTGTTACTGGTTTTTCAACGGCCTCTTCAAAAAATAAGCATGAAGAAACCACTTACAGATCCTAGCTCTACTCCTACTGAGTCAAGCCTTTGTGGAACCAAGTTTCCCCCACCTCCTTTTTTTTTTTTTTTTTTTTAATTTTTCTCTTTGAAACAGGATTTTGCTCTGTCCCCCAGGCTGGAGTGCAGTGGCACAATCATAGCTCACTGCAGCCTCAAACTCCCAGGCTAATACAATTCTCCACCTCAGCCTTCTGAGTACACATGCATGCCACGACATCAGGCTAATTTTTTATTTTCAAATTTTTGTAGAGTCAGGGTCTTGCTATGTTGCCTAAGTTGGTCTCAAACTGTTGGGCTCAAGGGATACTCCAATCTTGACCTCCCAAAGTGCTAAGATTACAGCTGTGAGCCACCCACCCAACCAAGTTTTCCTTTTTAATACTGCAGTAACTCAACGTTTTGGCCTTAGGACTCCTTTAAAATCTTAAAAATTGAGGACCTCAAAGAATGCTAATTTACATAAATTGTATCTATAGATTTTTATCACATTAGAAATTAAAACTGATACATCTCTAAAATGAATTATGTCTTTAATCTGTAATGCACTGTATTATTTTGCAAAATCTCTAATGACTGGTTTAATATAAATAAACTGGATTTTAATTTCTTCTGCAATCAGGTGTGGTATATTGTTTTGGTTAAAAGAATGTGAAGTAAATCTGGTCTCACACGACATTTATTTGAAAGGGATAAGTTCTCCTGGACTCACTGAAAGGGTCTTGGGAACCCTCCAAGGGTCCTGAAACAACTGCCCTAGTGGATGCCCTTCAGATCACCCCATACAATCAGTCCTTCCAAAGAACTCTGTCCATCCAGATTTAAAACACAGCCCTTCCAGTGTATTCTCCATTCATTTATAGTGATTTACTGACCACCTTTTTGTACAATGTCAACATTAAAGTTACACCTGGGTCGACCCAGTCTTCCCTAAAGTCCTATCACCAAAAAGACCCTGAAAATACCAACGCAATCATTTGTGGACTTTTAATAGTCATTATTAAAAATAAGTACCGGCCGGGCACGGTGGCTCAAGCTTGTAATCCCAGCACTTTGGGAGGCCGAGGCAGGTGGATCACAAGGTCGAGAGATCGAGACCATCCTGGTCAACATGGTGAAACCCCGCCTCTACTAAAAATACAAAAAATGAGCTGGGCATGGTGGCGTGTGCCTGTAATCCCAGCTACTCAGGAGGCTGAGGCAGGAGAATTGCCTGAACCCAGGAGGCGGAGGTTGCGGTGAGCTGACATCGCGCCATTGCACTCCAGCCTGGGTAACAAGAGTAAAACTCTGTCTCAAAAAAAAAAAAAAAAAAAAAATAAGTACCAAGGAATGAGAACTTGTATTAAAATTATGACTTTTACAGATAGGCCATGGTGAAAGCTATCAGTTTTAAAGATCGTGTTTCAAAGATTATTTTAGCTTCTGAATATTAAATATTTGGGAATGCAAAGCACTTTTTCTATGGACTATTAGTAAATAAAATTACAATAATAATAAAGGGATATACCATGGTATTTACTTTTTAAGCATTAGTCCCATCAAATTCCTCTTTCACCACTTTCAATAAAACTTGGCAATAATAATAATCTTTATTTGTATGTCCTCTAAACAGGAAAGCGTTATTTCTTTCATGTCATTCACAGGCATTTTATGATCTTTCAGTCAATGAATGGGATCAGAAGACACTTCAGATCTTTCTCCCTACATAATTATAATTGGTGCACATATTACTTCAGCATGCCTATATGAAGCCATGCTGTAATCAAGTAGATATAATGTCACCATTTTTCCCAAGTAGATTCTTTAGTAAGTAGTTTTGACTGTGTTTTTTCCATACCTAGAATCCCAGCAAGAAAAAATTTCTGGCAGAAAACTGAGGCTGCCAAGGTTAAGAAAAGATTACCTTAAAAAGATTCCAAAAAATACATACTTTAAAAAGATTCCAAAAATGATTTGTCTGTCAGGAGAAGGGATTTAGGAAACAGGTTGGATTCTGCCCCCAACCTTGCTTGAGCAACACCCAAACCTACCTGGGCACCAAGGGCAGAGTAAACGTTCCACATCCTAACTTTAAGGCCTTGTTAAATCAGTAAACACATGCACCTTTAGAACTTTATAAACTGTATAAACTAGTCATCACTCCTGGATATTCAACATCAGGGTCAGAAAACAGCAGTGAGACTAAAAATCAGTCTGAAGATACTACAAGATCGCAAAATCTTTGTTATGCCAATGTCCCATCTAAAGATGACACATTTGCAACTGTATTTAAGAAGGGCTGGGTGTGGGGTGGATCACAAGGTCAGGAGTTTGAGACCAAGCTGACCAACATTGTGAAACCCCTTCTCTACTAAAAATGCAAAAATTAGCTGGGTATAGTGGCAAGTGCCTGTAATCGCAGCTACTCGGGAGGCTGAGGCAGGAGAATAGCTTGAAGCCAGGACGCTGAGGTTACAGTGAGCTGAAACTTCGCCACTGTACTCCAGGCTGGCGACAGAGTGAGACTCTGTCTCAAAAAAGAAAGACAGAAAGAAGGGCCGGGCACATGGCTCATTGTCAGTAGGCCCAGCACTCTGAGAGGCCAAGGCAGATGGATCACTTGAGGTCGGGAGTTTGAGACCAGCCTGGACCAACATGGTGAAACCCCATCTCTACTGAAAACACAAAAATTAGCAGGGTGCGGTGGTGGGCGGCTGTAATCCCAGCTAATCACTTGAGCCCAGGAGGCAGAGGTTGCAAAGTAAGCCAAGACAAGTGAGCTGAGATGGTACCACTGCACTCTAGCCTGGCTGACAGAGTGAGAGGCCATTGAAAAGGAAAGGAGAAAGGGAAAGGGAAAGGGAAGGGAAGAGAAGGAAAAAAAGAGAAAGGGAAGGGAAGGGAAAGTGGGGAGGTGAGGGGAAGGGAGGGGAAGGGAAGGGAAGTGAAGGGAAGGGAATGGGGAGGAGGTAGGGGAAGGAGAAGAAATGAGCTGAGACGGCGTCCCTGTACTCCAGTCTGGGTTACAGAGAAGAAAAGGAAAAGGAAAGGAAAGGAGAGAGCAGGAAAAGGAAAGGAAGGGAAAGCAAAGGGGAAAGGGGAAAGGAAAGGGGGCGGGGGAAGGGGAAGTGGAAAGGGAAAGGGGGGGAAGGCGTGGAGAAGAGAGGAAGGGAAAAGGGGAAAGGAAAGAAAAAGGAAAAAGGAAGGAAAAAGGAGAAAAAGAATAGAAAGGGAAGGGAAGAGAAGGGAAAGGGGGGAATCCAAGAGGAGGGGGAAGGGGGAGGAGGCTGGAGGAAGGGAAGGGAGGGGGAGAGGGGAGAGGGAGGGGAAGGTTGAAGGTATTGTAAAGAGTAGGGGAAGAGGGGGAGGGGAAGGGGAGGGGAAGAGGAAGGAAGTCAAGGGGAGGGGAAAACGGGAAGGGAAAGGAAAGGAAGGCAAATTCAAGACCAGCCTGGGCACTATGTCGAGATCCTACAGAAATAATTTTTTTTTAACTAGTTAGGCATGGTAGCATGCACCTATAGTTCCAGCTACCTGGGTGGCTGAAGACAGACAGACAGAGAGAAGCAAGCCTGAGCAACACAGTGAGATACCATCTCTACAAAATATTAAAACGTTAGCCAGGCATACTGGCATATGCCTGTAGTCCCAGTTACTGCAGTGAGCTACAATGGCGCCACCTCACTCGCCTGGGCAACACAGCAAGACCTCGTCTCTATAAAATAATAAAAAGAAAGGCAGGCCAAGTGCAGTGGCTCAAGTTTGTAATCCCAGGTCTTTGGGAGGCCAACCAAGAGGACTGCTTGATCCTGAAAGTTTGAGACCAGCCTGGGCAACGTGGTAAAACCTCGTCTCTACAAAAAATATTTCAAACAAAAATCAGATCGGGCACCATGGCTCACACCTGTAATCCCAGCACCTTGGGAGGCAGAAGTGGGCAGATCACTTGAGGTGAGTTCCTTTAAAGTCAAAGCTGTTTATTTCTGAAACCCTAGAACTTTAACACAATGCACTTACTGACATATCAATAATAAGAACTGAATTGAGCCTACAACCACTGCCAAGGACTCCATTCATTTCTTCATTCAACAGAGCTGATAAAAAGAATTGCCTAGTTTTCTGTAGTAGAACTTAGAAATTTCTGATTAATTTGAAGTCAACAGGTAAGATAATTCCTTAATTTTTTCTTTATTTTTATTGTTTTCTATATTTGAGGAGATTTTGGCTTATATATATATATATATTTTTTTTTTTTGAGAATTGCTTATATTAGCTGCCTAAATCTGTCATAAAATTACCTAAAAACCAGTGGGTCTCAAACCTAGCAGAGCTTTATAATGACCAAAGGAGCTTTTTTTTTTTTTGAGACAGAGTTTCGCTCTTGTTACCCAGGCGGGAGTGCAATGGCGCAATCTCGGCTCACCGCAACCTCCGCCTCCTGGGTTCAAGCAATTCTCCTGCCTCAGCCTCCCAAGTAGCTGGCACTACAGGTGCGCGCCACCATGCCCAGCTAATTTTTTGTATGTTTAGTAGAGATGGGGTTTCACCATGTTGACCAGGATGGTCTCGATCTCTTGACCTCGTGATCTACCCGCCTGGGCCTCCCAAAGTGCTGGGATTATAGGTGTGAGCCACCGCACCCGGCCCCAAAGGAGCTTTTTAAAATTCAAACACTTAGGCCCACGTGAGATTCTAATTCAGTTATCCTGGGATGAACCCCAGAATGACTTTAGATGGCAAGCAGACGTACATTTACATAGGGAGCCCAGTCCTAAATACTCTTCCAATGTGAAGCTGAGTGGTCACTGGAGTTGATGAGCCAGGAATTTAGATATAAATGAGCCAACCAACTAACAGTACATGAGGATTCAAAGACCACAGGGTCAGAAAGAAAACAGTAGGGGAAAGAGGAACAAGAAAGAAAGCTTTGAAAGAGCAGCCACTGACTCAGGCCCAGGAAGGGATGGTGTCCAGGAAGTGGGAGAATCTACTTTTTTAACATGGAGAGAGATCCTGATATTTCAGAAGCCCCTGATGATTCAAATCTTTTTATACAGAAACAACAAGCTATGCCCTGGGATCAAAATCCTGAACAATCAAATGGAAATTACAGTGGAGATGAACAAAAGGGAAAGCAGAAATCAAGAGGAGGAGGAGAAGCTGGCGGAAAGAAGAGCAAGAAAAAGAGGAGGAAATCGAAAAAGACCTGGACAATGAACAGGAAAAAAAAAAAAGGAAAACGGAAAATGAGAAAACAGAAACAGTATCCCAAGACAAGATTGCCAGCAAATCCCTCACGGACACTCTCCGGGCAAAGTTTAAGTTAAACAGGTGCCCCACAATACAAGAGCGTCTATCACTCTCATTTGAATTTGGCATGACACATAAGCAGATAAGTCAGTGGTTCTATAAAAGGAGGAAGAAATATAATAAAGAAATGTCCAATAGAAAGCGTAAGAAAAAACATATGCGATGGGGTCTCTGTGTTGCCGAGGCTGGTCCTGAACTCCTGCCCTCAAGCAGTCTTCCCACGTTGGCCTCCAGAAATGCTGTGGGTACAAGCAGGAGCCATTGTACCTGGCTAGTTTTATGACACCATTCTTACCAATAAATGGAATTATGTAAGGATAAACAAGAAAATATTAACAATTGTTAATTCTATGGAGCAGAACTAAATGAGGGGAGTGCAAAGGAGTTTTTATACATATTATTTTTACCCTACTGTATGTTTAAAGTCTTATAATGGATATTAATTGATTTAAGAAAAAAAAAATCAATAAAGAAATTACCACCCTCAAAAAAAAAAAAAAAAAAACAGCACATGAATGGGATAAGCTCGTAAATACTGTTAAGTAGATAAAACACACAAATCTAAATGGCACTTTGATAACTTTATACATGCAGCTTACTATTTTTATTAATGCAGTTAAGTTTGGGTGGCCAGAAGGAAGAGAGAAGACTGCACTCAAAAAGACTGTAAGGGGAGATGAGAGAGAGAAGCAGGATAATTTCTGTGATCTATGAAGAGAGCCATGATATACGAAATTAGAAGGAAGAACACTGAACTTGGGAATAAAGAGCCATAGTTTGCAACATCTGATTTGTCCTCTCAAGGCTGTGTCACCTTAGGAAAGTCACTTCTCTCAGGCTCAGTTTGTTTCCTTTTCTATAAAATGGATCTGCTTTAGCGGCAAAAACTAACACATATGTTGTTTTTGTTTTGCTGAACCTACCAGGATAGAAAGTATATAAGCCAAAATAATAGATCATCATTTCCCATTAATCTCATAAAATCATAACTGTATCATTACTATGGTTATATAAGAGGCAATACAGTAGTTAAGAGCAGTGATCTGCCAGATGCTGTGGCTCACGCCTGTAATCCAAGCTCTTAGGGAGGCAGAAGCAGGAGGATAGCTTGAGCCCAGGAGTTCGAGACCTGCCTGGGCAATATAGCAAGATCCCATTCTCCACAAAAAGGAAAAAAAAAAAAAAGGCCAAAAAAAAAAAAGAGCAGTAATTGAGGAACTGCACAGCCTAGGTTCAAACCTGGCTCCACCAGGATTTGGGCAAGTTTTCTTACCTCTTTAGGCCTCACTATGTAAAGAAGGGTTGACATCTTAAGTTGTCCATTTAATAGGCAGGTTAACAGAATAAAGCTCTGAAAATAGTCATGACCCTCTTAAGGTTAGGAGCTCAAGGATAACATGTAAATAATGGAACACATGCCATAAACCCAACGTTTCAATTCCTACAGTAGTATTCTTTCCACAAAAGCTCTATTCCCTTAAAATTTTAATTTCCCAGCTGGCAAATGTCACCCCTCAAAACCAAACTATCTTAGAATCCTAAATCAAATTCTAAACTTTGTTCTTGTCAAAAAAATCTTGATGAGCAATTATATATTCTGTAAATGAAAAATATATTTTAGAAATGGAAGATGGGAAAAGCCATGTTAGCAGAGAAAAAAAGTAGCTATAGAGGAACCCAGAAGTATGAGCTGCAACAAAGTAAAAATTTTTAAGACCCCAAACCCTACGCTACTACAAATTTCTGAAGCCAGCCTCCCACTGGAAAACCTGGTGGGTGTTCTCAATTTGTCCAAAATGCATCATATTGGATGAGAGCCTCTCTAAGAGAGGGAAAAGTTTAAAGACCTAGAATTTTACAAAGTGGAGGTAAGACTCAAATTTCTCTGTATAATAAACTATGCTTATAACCATCCCTTCCCCACTGTCCCATAAAATAATAGAATACAAATTTTTTTTTTTTTGGAGATGGAGTCTCACTCAGTCACCAGGCTGTAGTGCACTGGCATGATCTCAGCTCACTGCAACCTCCGTAACCTTAGTTCAGAGATTCTCCTGCCTCAGCCTCCCAAGCAGTTGGGATTATAGGCACACACCACCATGCCCAGCTAATTTTTTTGTGTTTTTAGTAGAGAAGGGGTTTCACCATGTTGGCCAGGATAGTCTCAATCTCTTGACCTCGTGATCCACCCATCTCAGCCTCCCAAAGTGCTGGGATTACAGGCGTGAGCCACCACGCCAGGCCCAGAATACAAATGCTAAGCGCTCCTACCTCCCATCTCTTCCAAGTTAAAGCCTAGTAAGAATAAGATATTACCATCTGGTTTAAATATCACCAAATGATGAGTTAGTATAACCACAGAAAACTGGGAGGATCCTGCCTTAAAGACTTTATAATTATGTGGGTTTGATAGGGATTTGTTCTTTGTTTCTAGGGAAATGTGATTAGAGTAATACATTTCAGTATCTGTAGCCTGTAGTATGAATGCCTTATAAGAATATGTGCTGCCGGGCGCGGTGGCTCAAGCCTGTAATCCCAGCACTTTGGGAGGCCGAGGCGGGTGGATCACGAGGTCAAGAGATCGAGACCATCCTGGTCAACATGGTGAAACCCCATCTCTACTAAAAATACAAAAAATTAGCTGGGCATGGTGGCATGTGCCTGTAATCCCAGCTACTCAGGAGGCTGAGGCAGGAGAATTGCCTGAACCCAGGAGGCGGAGGTTGCGGTGAGCCGAGATCGCGCCATTGCACTCCAGCCTGGGTAACAAGAGCGAAACTCCGTCTCAAAGAAAAAAAAAAAAAAGAATATGTGCTTAATGAAAAATTCCAATCAAGTGCTTGAGACACACTAAGTTTAGACTTTAGTTCTCTGAACATTACAATTTGGTCAAGCTAGTGAGGTGGGAAAAATTAACTCAAGAATGCACAAAAATCTGCCTATGGGCACATAAAGAACATAGCAAGTAAAATAAATCTAAGCCTGGCTGTCTGCTCCTAACTAAAATACGTAAACATTTGATGATTTGAAATAAGACCAAATCTGCTATCTGCCCCTCCACTGTGTTTCCCTGTGTTTGCTGTAGCTGGGCCTGCCTCAAGGAGCCAAGAAATCCTGGGACCTGGTCTAGTTTCTCCCCACCTCTGTTAATTCCCTAAGTCCACACCTCAAAAATTAATAAATTAAATGAAAGCATAAAATATGAGGGCTCGCTCTTGTCCTAAGATATTTTCTTAAAAGATCTAAGTAAACATTTTTCCTGCCACCTCTTCTACTTTTCTCCCCACTTTATAAGTAGGATAATTACAAAATTTTTAGACTCCATCTATTGACTGCTTCTGTCAGATATTAATTGAGATTATTTAAATTATGTTAGATAAGTACAATATCCTTCTATTTGCATGGCTTCCACAACATCGGTCATCCCATATTAGGGGAAATTTAAATCCTTGTAAACCCTTAACACAAATCTCACCAAACAAAATTCCTGCCTATATACACACACTGCACAAGACATACAGATGCATCTGTAAATTTTCTGAAACGCTTTTTAACAGCTCTACCTTTAAAAAATGTTAATCTCACTTATCTGTTTAGGGACAGGCCAAGCGTGGTGGCTTGTGCCTGTAATCCCAGCACATTGGGAGGCCTATGCAGATGGACTGCTTGAGCTCCAGAGTTCAAGACCAGCCTAGGCAACAATGGTGAAATCCCATCTCTATTAAAATGAATACAAAAAACAACTGCACATGACAGTGCACACCTGTAGTCCCAGCAACTTGGGAGGCTGAGGTGAAAGTATGGCTTGAGCCCAGGAGGCAGAGGTTGCAGTGAGCCAAGATCACATCACATTGCACTCCAACCTGGCAACACAGGGAGACCCTGAATAGGCTGAGCGGGATTGTTCATGCCTGTAGTCCCAGCACTTTGGGAGGCCGAAGCGGGCAGATCATGAGGTCAGGAATTTGAGACCAGCCTGGCCAACATGGTGATACCCCATCTCTACTGAAAATACAAAAATTAGCTGGGCGTGGTGGTGCGTGCCTGTAATCCCAGCTACTCAAGAGGCTGAGGCAGGAGAATTGCTTGAACCAGGGAGGCAGAAGTTGCAGTGAGCCGAGATTGCACCACTGCACTCCAGCCTGGGTGACTGAGCCAGACTCCGTCTCAAAAAAAAGAAAGGTGGGGGGGGGGGGAAGAGAGAGAGAGAGAGAGAAAGAAAGAAAAAGAAAGAAAGAGGGGCCGGGCGCGGTGGCTCACGCCTATAATCCCAGCACTTTGGAAGGCTGAGGCAGGTGGATCACGAGGTCAAGAGATCGAGACTATCCTGGTCAGCATGGTGAAACCCTGTCTCTACTAAAAATACAAAAATTAGCTGGGCATGGTGGCATGTGCCTGTAGTCCCAGCTACTCGGGAGGCTGAGGCAGGAGAATTGCTTGAACCCAGGAGGCGGAGGTTGCGGTGAGCCGAGATCGTGCCATTGCACTCCAGCCTGGGTAACAACAGCGAAACTCTGTCTCAAAAAAAAAAAAAAAAAAAAAAAAAAGAAAGAAAGAGGGAAGGAAAATAGCCAGGCGTGGTGGCTCATGCCTGTAATCTTACCACTTTGGGAGGCCGAGATGGGTGGATCACGAGGTCAGGAGTTCAAGACCAGCCTGGCCAAGACGGTGAAACCCAATCTCTATTAAAAAAAAAAAAAAGAAAAAAGAAAAAAGAAAAGGCCGGGCATAATGGCTCATGCCTGTAATCCAAGCACTTTGGAGGTCAAGGCAGGTGGATCACCTGAGGTCAGGAGTTCAAGATCAGCCTGACCAACATGGTGAAACACCGTCTGTAAAAAAAAAAAATGTATATATATTAAAAAAAGAGAAAGATTCAGGAACAGAAAACCAATAGAATGATTATAGTCTATATAGTCTAGGGTTTTTTGTTCAGTTGGTTTTTATTTTTCATGGGCTTTTTTCTTTTGTACAGACAGGGTCTCATTGCCTGGGCCGGTCTCAAATTCCTGTGCTCAAGCAATCCTCCCACCTGCGCCTCCCCAAGCACTGGGATTACAGACATGAGCCACTTTGCTGGTTATATTCTAGTTTTATGGGCTTTTGCTTTTTAGAGTTTCACTTTCAAAACATTTCTTCTAGCCGGGCGTGGTGGCCCAAGCCTGTAATCCAAGCACTTTGGAGGCCAAGGTGGGCGGATCACCTGAGGTTGGGAGTTCAAGACTAGCCTAACCAACATGGTGAAATCGTCTTTAAAAAATAATAATAAAACATCTCTTCATGGCCAGCCTGGCTAACATAGTGAGATACCATCTCTACAAAAAAATTTCAAAAATTAGCCAGGCATGGAGTTGCATGCCTGTAATCTCAACTAAATGGGAGGCTGTGGTGGTATCACTTGAGCCCAGGAGTACAAGGCTGCAGGAACCTGTGATTGTGCCACTGCATTCCAGTTTGGGCAACAGAACAAGAAAAAAAAAAAAAAAAAAAGCCCTTCACAGCCAGGTACAGTGGCTCCCAGCACTTTTGGGAAGCTGAGGTGGGAGGATTACTTAAGGCCAGGAGTTTGAACCAGCCTGAGCAACATAGCAAGACCCTGTCCCTAAAAATAAAAAATAATAATTCTGGGTGTGGAGACATATACCTGTGGTCCCAGCTATTCAGGAGGCTGAGGGTAAGAGAACAGCTTGAGCCCAGGAGGTCAAGGCTACAATGAGCTGTGATTGCACCACTGCACTCCAGCCTGGGCAACAGAGCAAGATTCTCTCCTTCGGGGGGAGTGGGGAAATCCCTTCACTATATGGGAAAATGAGAGATGTGTATTTGGCACTAACCCTTGCCTCACTAAATCTGTCCCCAGACTCTTCTTAGCAATGAGAAAATAAAGCTTTGGGATTTAAGCTCCTTGCAATCCATCAATTAATTAGTCTGGACAGCAGCCCTAGGTCAGTGTCAGATCCCCTTATAGCAGATGACAAGCATATGTTGCAGTAAAATGACTTTGTCCAAGGTCACGATGTAATTAGACTGAAGACTCTACACACCTATTTTTTAAAACCTAGAAAATACCTCTCCTGTCCTTTTTTACATAATAGAGGAACTGACTTTTGAAAACTAATTTAAAAGAAAAAAAACAGTGATAAATAAAAATATACATACACATAGTCCCCTTGATAAACCTCATTTTTATCTCTGCAGAGTAAGTTAAATTTCACAGCATTTTACAAGAGATTACCATGTGAAATGGAATCAACAAGCTATAAAAGGTCATTCATTATGTGACCTTCTGTCTGCTGGCATCTCCTATCTGAAAAATGAAGTTATTATTTCAGGGAAGCGGGGAGAAGTCTTTAGATTTTAAGGAATTATTAGTAAAAAATATTTTCCAATGACCTAATTTTTTAATTGAACCTTAAAATCTAAGCAGTAATTAATTCATTAGACTCTTCGAATTCTCATTTCCCTAAAACTGCTTTTCCAGGAAGGGACTTTTGTTTTGTTTTGTTTTTGAAACGAAGTCTTGCTCTGCTGCCCAGGCTGAAGTACAATGGCATGATCAGGGCTTACCGCAACCTGGGACTTCTGAGCTCAAGCCATCCTCCCACCTCAGCCTCCCGAGTAACTGAGACTACAGGTGCAGCACCATTCTCAGCTAATTTTTTGTCTTGTAGAGATAGGGTCTCACTGTGTTTTCCAGGCTGATCTCAAACTCCTGACCTCAAGCGATCCTCCTGCCTCGAGTCTCCCAAAATGCTGGGATTACAGGTGAGAGCCACCATGCCTGAGAACGTCATTCTATTTCTTGGTTACTACTGATCTCAGTTCTGTTCTGTCAGGCTAAATACTTACTCTGGCCAGAAGGCCCCTTCCTAAGAAAGGAAAGTTGAGATAAAGTCTGGCCAATACAAAAATGAACAGATAGAGAATGGAGTGATGTCAACAAGATAGAGAATGGAGTGATGTTAACAGAGACTGCCCTCCACCCACCAACTGACTCCCACACCACCATGTTCCAAGAATAGGCCTGGGGCTGGTCAAGTTACTTGACAGGTCCTAACAATGTGTAACAAAGCAACAAAGCCATTGACTAAAAGTGAGAAATACTATCCCCATTCTAATTGGGCAAAGTGACCATCACTGAACTGAAGGCTAGAAAACTCACTCCTAATTGCGCAAATGTCACTTATAACCTGCATAGGAAAAAAAGCCAAGCCAACCTGTTTTTTTACAAATCAATTTTCCAAGTTTTCTCTCAGTCCCAATATTGCTACTCCATTTTCTGCTTTTTTTTTTTTTTTTTTTTTTTGGAGATACAGTCTTGCTCTGTCTCAAGGCTAGAGTGCAATGGCACAATCTTGGCTCACTGCAACCTCTGCCTCCCGGGTTCAAGTGATGCTCCTGCCTCAGCTTCCCAAGTAGCTGGGACTACAGGCATGTGCCACTACGCCCAGCTAATTTTTGTATTTTTAGTAGACAAGGGTTTCACCACGTTGGCCAGGATGGTCTCCATCTCTTGACCTTGTGATCCACCTGTAGGCCTTCTAAAGCACTGGGGCTACAGGTGTGAGCCACTGTGCCTGGCCCCCTTTCTGCTATTCTGTCTAGGAAAATAACTAAAGTAACTATTCTTTACACTTTTGTGTATGCTGACATTTTTCATAATAAAATTTTTTTATTTAATCCCTGGAAGTGATGGCTCTAGCAGAACAAAATGATTAGGAAATATCAGAAAGAAAGCTTAAATGCTTAAAAAAATCAGCAGCACAGATGGGATGACTCTAAGGCCATGCATGTCAAGATATATGCTGATGGTGCTTTAAGAAGAATGGTCTACAGTTAAAGATTTGAGTGTCTGGCCGGGCGCAGTGGCTCAAGCTTGTAATCCCAGCGCTTTGGGAGGCCGAGGCGGGTGGATCACAAGGTCGAGAGATCGAGACCATCCTGGTCAACATGGTGAAACCCTGTCTCTACTATAAATACAAAAAATTAGCTGGGCATGGTGGCACGTGCCTGTAATCCCAGCTACTCAGGAGGCTGAGGCAGGAGAATTGCCTGAACCCAGGAGGCGGAGGTTGCGGTGAGCCGAGATCGCGCCATTGCACTCCAGCCTGGGTAACAAGAGTGAAACTCTGTCTCAGGAAAAAAAAAAAAAAAAAAGATTTGAGAGTCTTAAATCATGGTGGTGGAGAAAGGACTTAAAATAATGCATTCAAGGCCAGGTGCAGTGGCTCACAGCTGTAATCCCAGCACTTTGGGAGGCCAAGGCGGGTGGATCACGAGGTCAAGAGATCGAGACCATCCTGGTCAACATGGTGAAACCCCGTCTCTACTAAATATACAAAAAATTAGCTGGGCATGGTGGCGCGTGCCTGTAATCCCAGCTACTCAGGAGGCTGAGGCGGGAGAATTGCCTGAACCCAGGAGGCGGAGGTTGCAGTGAGCCGAGATCGCACCACTGCACTCCAGCCTGGGTAATAAGAGCGAAACTCCGTCTCAGATTAAAAAAAAAAAAAAAAAAAAAAAGAAAGAAAGAGAGAAAAAGAAAAAGAAAAAAATAATAATAATGCATTCGGTCAAATTCTGCATCTTTGTTCCAAACATCCTACAATAATGGAACTGAAATGCCTCACTGTCCTAGACACATCTTTTCTTCATTAGTCTGGTTCATAAACTTGGTTGTAAAAAGCAAATTCACCAAAGAACTCATCCAATAATGACAGAAAAAGAAAAAGTTCTGAAGAATTTGTGGAGGTATACAAAAGTCACCTCATTTCCAAGGACACGGCAATTAATAAATACTTATAAACTTCTCAATAGCATACAATTCTCATGTCTAAAACAAGTTTCTCACAATCTGGATTTTATAAATCCAGTTATTAGTATCTCAAACGTTAACCAAAAGTTAATGGCAGCAGCCCAAGAACATGGCTTCCCCAAGGTATCAACTCATCCACCTACTCACCCCAAAGGCATCTGTCAGTATGCCTCGGGTGAGTCCCCTTAAAGAGACCCAAACTTAAATTTGAGAATGGGTAGCCTTCCAGTTCCCAACCTTCATTCCAACTAATTTTATTTATTTTTTGAGGCTGGCACTGATCTGCACTATAACAGGTTTATTAGAGAGTATCTAATTCTCTTAGAAAAAAAAAAAAAAATCGCACAATCTCAACATAAACGAAGCTGAGAGGACTATCCAACGATGAAAGCAAGGTATTCCGAGGTTAGTGGGGTTTTTTTTGTTTGTTGGTTTTTGTTGTTGTTGTCGCTTTTTTTTTTTGAGACAACCTGGAGTGCAGTGGTGCAATCTCAGCTCACTGCAACCTCCGCCTCTGGGTTCAAGTAATTCTCCTGCCTCAGCCTCCCGAGAAGCTGGACTACAACCACGTGCCACCAGGCACAGCTAATTTCTATAATTTTAGTGGATACAAGGTTTCACCATGTTGGCCAGGATGGTCTCGATCTTTGACCTCATGATCTGCCTGCCTCAGCCTCCCAAAGTGCTGGGATTACAGAGATGAGCCACCCGGCCTGGCGGTTAGTGGTTTTTCAAACCTATAGATGGCATTTGGAAAGAAGTACATGCACATGCTTCAAAAACCCTAAACACCAGAGACCTAATTGACACTTTCATTTTAGGGGCATGGGCTTTCCCTTATCCTTTTCTATAGACAACCTTAATGGGGTCCAATTAGGGCAACAATGAAAGGTTACAAAAGTCTACAAAAAGGTCCCATTACAGCATTTAAACAGGATTCTTTTTTTTTTTTTTAAATCAAATAGTTTACAGGATCTTTTTTTATTTTTTGGTTTGTTTGAGACAGTCTTGCTCTGTCGTCCAGGCTAGAGTGCAATGGTGTGATCTTTGGCTCACTGCAACCTCTGCCTCCCAGGTTCAAGCAATTCTCCTGCCACAGCCTCCTACAGGCACATGACACCAAGCCTGGCTAATTTTTGTTTTTTGTTTTTTGTTTTTTTGAGAGAGAGTTTCGCTTCTGTTACCCAGGCTGGAGGGCAATGGCGTCCCGCAACGTCCGCCTCCTGGGTTCAAGCAATTCGCCTGCCTCAGCCTCCCAAGTAGCTGGGACTACAGGTGCGCCACCACACCCAGCTAATTTTTGTATTTTTAGTAGAGACAGGGTTTCACCATGTTGGTCAGGCTGCTCTCAAACTCCTAACCTCATGATCCACCCGCCTCGGCCTCCCAAAATGCTGGGCTTACAGGCATGAATGAGCCAGTGCACCTGGCCTCTTTTTTTTTTTTTTCTTAATGTAGTTTCACTGTGTCGCCCAGGCTGCAGTGCAAAGGAGCCATCTCCGCCTACTGCAACCTGTCTCTGCCTGCCTCAGCCTCTGGAGTAGCTGGAATTACAGATTACAGGCGCCTGCCCCCACGCCCAGCTAATTTTTGTATGTTTAGTAGAGGCAGGATTTCACCATGTTGGTCAGGCTGGTCTCGAACTCCTAACCTCAAGCGATCTCCCCACCTAGGTATCCAGAAGTGCTGTGATTACAGGCATGAGCCACTGTGCCTGGCCCTGTATTTTTTATCTAAGAGAAAATTCCCTATCAGATTCCTACCCACTTATAAATTTAAACCAATAATACCATTTTTCACTAATCTATCAACCTGAAATACTCTAATACTCCAAGGCTAGGCACAACAGGTCATAAAGAAAATTACTCTAGAAACAGAAAGAATAACATCAGGGGTTATTTTCTTTAATTTTTCTCATCGTTATCTCAACAAAAGAATTCAGACCAGGTGCGCTGGCTCATGCCTACAATACCAGCAATTTGGGAGGCCAAAGCAGGAGAACTGCTTGAAGCCAGGAGTTCAAGACCAGCCCGAAAAACAGAGTAAGGAACCCCGTCCTGACAAAAAATTTAAAAATTTTTGGAGGCTAAGGAGGGAGGAGCACTTGGGCCCAAGAAGTGGAAGCTGCAGTGAGCCTTGATTGCAACACTGCATGCCAGCCTGGGTGACAAGAGTGAAATTTTTTTAAAAAAGGAAATTTCAGGCCAGGCGCGGTGGCTGAAGCCTGTAATCCCAGCACTTTGGGAGGCCGAGGCAGGTGGATCACGAGGTCAAGAGATCGAGACCATCCTGGTCAACATGGTGAAACCCCGTCTCTACTAAAAATACAAAAAATTAGCTGGGCATGGTGGCGCGTGCCTATAATCCCAGCTACTCAGGAGGCTGAGGCAGGAGAATTGCCTGAACCCAGGAGGCGGAAGTTGTGGTGAGCCGAGATCGTACCATTGCACTCTAGCCTGGGTAACAAGAGCGAAACTCCGTCTCAAAAAAAAAAAAAAGGAAATTTCAAGCCCTGGCTTTTAATAGATAACATTTATTAATGTTTTTCAAAGGTAATTCTCTGTTCATTTCCCCCTCTTTCAAAAGTTTAGATTGGGCCAGGCTTGGTGGCTCACGCCTGTAATCCCAGCACTTTGAGAGGCAAACACAGGTGGATCATGAGGTCAGGAGTTCAAGACCAGCCTGGCCAAGATGGTAAAACCCCATCTATACCAAAAAAAAAAAACAAAAAAACACAAAACTAGCTGGGCGTGGTGGCATGTGCCTGTAGTCCCAGCTACTAGGGAGGCTAGGCAGAAGAATCACCTGAACCTAGGAGGCAGAGGTTTCAGTGAGCCAAGATCGCACCACTGCACTCTAGCCTGGGCAACAGAGTGAGACTCTGTCTCAAAAAAAAAAAGAAAAAAAAAGTTTAGATTGCCTGTTTAAAACCATATCCTATAAGGGAAGGCTTTTTTTCCAACAGGGATAGGATAGGGGACTTGAATCTTTTGTCAACTCATATATTTGCAATATCATTCAGGTTCCATTTTTAAAGTCTACAAGTTTTGTTGATTAGTTCACTAAGAATTATATGTGGGTAGATACATTTGTGGCTACTGATGTGCCCAATCACTGGCAAAGTCAAATTAGCTAAACACCCATTCAATAACTACAACAAATAAAGTTTGTTTTTGCTTTGATTAAGGTAGATGTTTGTGACCTGGAACTGCAGGACTTAATCCAACCTCCTACCAAGTTTTTCTCCTGGGCAGTATAGTCCTAAATTTGCCTTAAAAAGTAGTTACAAGTGAGTTCAGGGTTTCTTTTGAGGGAGAACAAAATGTTCTACAATTGATTGTGGAGATGGTTGTGTGACTGAAAATATCAAAAAACACTAAATTGCACATCATTAATTGGTGAACTGTACGGTATTTGAATTATATTTCAAAGTGATTTTTTCTTAAGGAGTGATAAGTTCTTCCTTTGCTCGAGGATGTTTCTACCAAGCCTTTTCTCCAAACGTTAAAACTTTAAAGTAGCCAAAGATAACACAACGAGGGAAAGATTTCATGACACCAAAGAAATTGGGAAAACACAGAGAGGGTTAGGCCTAAGTCAATCAAACCCAAAGTTAGGGAGAATGATATGCTGGAATGGGAGTAAATGAGCTCTGTATCATTAACACTTCTACAGCACAAAGAAGTAACTTCCTCCCTCTTCTCTAAGAATGGAATCAATAGGCTCACTCAAAGATGCTGACCTTATTGAAACATTTAAGGGCAGTTTTTTACTTAGCTATAAAGATGAAGGAGTCAAACTAGTAACTACAAGAAGTTAAAGCTGAAAAATTTTTGTCTCTTGTGCCCTCTGGGGTTTGATTTAAACCTTTTCTGGACACAATGAAGAAATCTGTGGAATTTGTGGCCAAATGTTAGACATTTGAAAGCAAGATAAAGTCATATTCCTATCAAAATTTGAGAGACTAAGTATTTACTGAGCAGCCAACTATTTTTCTGCCTAACAGTTACACATTTAAAATTATTCATCTCCAAATAACACAAAGTGATATGGAAAATATCATTTGTCCTTAAACAGACATCTTAAGTACAGTATTGCGGAAGCAAATAAAATTTGCGTTTTAAAGATGACAAAACCAGAAGCCAGATTAATTGTAAATTTAAGGTCTCAGTCCAGAAAACAAGCCTAGTTATCCTACATAGTTGACATAATTTAAAACAAAGGTTTGTATTAAACTTCAAACTCAGAGTTGGTATAGTCTTCTTGACTTAATTACGTTTTCTCACATTTAGCTTACTCTATTTTCAAATTTCTGAGAATCCCTAAGCTGTCACGAATGAAATAATGTAAGCACCCTAAGTTTTCAGAAGCCAAGCACTTTGGGAGCCTCACTGAGAAAGCAGCTATAAACTGAAGCTATACTAAGTACCATTAGTAAAGCTACAAAGGTAAGAACAAAAGGAGACAGAAATGTTTTATGCTCCCCCTTAGCTTCTAACAAGTAAAATACCAATAGTCCCAATTCCCCTTCTAATATAACCATTTGTGTTCCAAAAACTCAGTTAACAAAAATCCTCCAGAAATGCAGACATTATACAGCTATCACCATGGAAAATATTTCACATCGTTTTTTGTTGTTGTTGCTATATATCAACTATATGAAACCACTTGTTCACAGTTAGCTTTCCTAAAAACAAAACAGTTTCTAAAACAAAGACTGTTTACATCTCTTAAGAAGCCTTTGTTCCAACAAGACCCCTCTTCAAGAGCACAACTTCTGGAAAGATTTCCCTTTTTGTGGTTTTATCAACAACAAATACTCCCAAACTCTTTCCATTTGGCACAGGAGTTTGTTAAACAAAGGAGGAAGCAAGCCCCCTCCACACAAAGGAGGTCTCCAAAACAGAGCACTGGTTGTATCTGTAGATTCTTGGTGCCTCTTTAACCCCTTTCCTCAGGCTGTACTATGTAGTGCTCTCAATACAAAATGGTGGCCATCATGTCTGTCTGACATTCAGAGTGGGAAAAAGGCAATTCAATTACACGTTTTGCAAAGATCACCATTAATATTCTAGCCAAGATGAGGAAATGGGTAGCCAAGCCTAACCAGAGCAATACTATCTTTTCAGGAAAAGGGCCCTCTAAAAGGCAAAGAACAAGAAAGCAAGATAAAGGATTTACCCCAGCCCTGGTACACCACAATACCAACATGGAGGACACCTCCCAGGAACCTGACTCCCCTCATTTTGGTTACTAAGAACTTAGTCAAGTTACCCAAATTCTGAATAAAATCCTATTAATGCAAATGTGCAATATTCATATTCACCCTTACCTAGCCTGTGACCTAAAGCAACATTGCTACTGTGTGAAACATGACCTATTACTCAAGAATTAAAACCTTAGCTCCAACCAGCCCTGTTAAAACTTCTGCAGGCCTCTTTACACTAAAAAAAACGTACTTCCCGCAAGCAGCAAGAATCAACCTTGCCCACTTCACTGTAAGAAATTGATCTATTTTCAAATGTTTCCCTCATATTCCCTGGCCAGTTATTTTCTGAAGCATATATTTCACCTCCATTTTCAAACTTGCTTAAGAAAAACTAAAGTAGGTGTCCATGTTTTAATGTGGGGTGGGGAAGGGTTGGGATAAGCAGCCTTATTTTCAGGGATCTCCCTTAAAAACAGCTTTCCAAAACACAACGATTACAAACCGAATCCCTACAACTCAAAATGTCATTACAAAGACCATGCTTAAGGGAGAGAGGGATGGGAGGGGGTCTTCCTCCACTTAGGAGAGGGGGGCGGGGGGAGGAGAGTGGGGAGAAGACTCTTAAAGAGTAGGAAAGGCAGTTAAACCCCCTTCCCAACGGCCCCAGCCCGTCCAACCGCCGCTTAGGCCAACTCGGACTCAGACCATCCCGAAAGGTGGGCAAACACCAGAGGTGCAGGAGCGCACCCAGTTCCGGCCACGGGGGAAGGAGTTGGCCGGGCTCTGCTCAGCGAACGTTGGAGCCGTTAGGGATGGTTTCGGCAGCACCCACCCCTCACTCACGGCCCCCAGGTCCGAGTCGCGGCAGACAGGGCTGGAAGGGCCGCGGTGGGTGGCTGCCTTTCAGCGCCAGGCGGCTGAGGGCCGGGCGAAACGAGCACGAAATCTTCGGAGGTCTCTCGGTCTGACATTCCCCTACAAACACGGCCTCGCCCCGACCCCGTCCCCACCAGCGCAGCCCAGGCCTCCCCGGGGAGCCCAGCGGCTGGGCCAGAAGAAGCTGGGTGTGTGTGCGTTCCGGAGCGCGGGCGGGCATGGGGCCCACCGCCGCCCCAAAAGTGTCCCCCAGACACTAACGCCCCCCACAACACATCCGCTCCAGGGCCGGACCCGCGGCTCCTCCCCGCCCCCAGCCAGCGATGGCCGCCCCCTTCTTGACCCCGGCCCGGGGGACACCTGGAGGCCCAGGGACCAGGCGGTGGAGGGGTGCCCTGGTCTGGAGGGTGGGGCGCCCAGGTGAGGGCCGCTCCGGGCCGACGCCGCCACCACACAAAGGACCAGGGGCTCCCGCCGCCATATTGAAAACTTTCCTCCTCGCACGACAACTCGCAAGTCCCCCACCCCCACCCCCACCCCATCACACACCCCCGCACCCCGGGAGCGGAGGCGAGGACCAGCCTGCCGAGCCTCGCCGGGCCCACAGTCCTCCCCTCCAGCCCGCGCCTCCGCCGGGCTCCGTGAGGGAACTCCCCCGCGACCACCCCCGGCTCCTGCCATCACTCTATCCGGAACCGAACCCGAATTCCCGGCCCCGGCCGTGCTCCCGGCCGCCAGAGCCCCGCGGCGACCCGGCCCTCCAGCCGCACCGCCGAAGCTCCTGGTTCTCCCACGCTCCTCATCTCCGACCCTGGAGAAGCCCCCGTCTTCCTCCCCCGGCCTCAAATGCGACCTTCTAGGCAGCCCCAAACTTGACCAGGCCGGCGGGGCGACCGGCTCCCCCACCCCCGCGCCTCGGGCCTCCCCGGCCCCGCGCGTCCCCGCTCCCTCCCCCAGCCGCGAGCTGGATCCGGGGTGCTGGCGTGACTCACCGGCGGCGGCCGCACCTTACAGATCCCAGTCTGCTCGGCTATGGGCCGGATCTTGTGGATGAAAGCGAAGGGGTCCGCGAACTCTTCCCAGCTGGGCTCGAAGACCGGGCACTCGGGGGGAGGCAAGAACTCGCCCAGCGGGCCCGGGCCCCCGAGGGGCAGCGCCGGGCGCGGGCCCGGGTGCAGCGCGGTGGCCGGCTCCATCACCGCAGGCTGGGCAGGACCGAGGGCAGGGTGGGCTCTGGGACCGAGGCTGCGGGCTCCGCTCGGCCCGAGACCCGTGCAGACGCAGCTCGGGCGACAGCTCGTCCGAGTTGTACGGGCAACGGCAGCACCTCGGGCTTTTTCAGCCTCCGACGACGCCGTCTCGCCGCAAGCCCACGCCGTGCGCCTCCGCCGCCACGGCGAGGAAAAAGAGTCCCACCCCACCCCCAGCCGCCCACCCTCCGCGCAGGGCTCCCCGCCCCGCCCCCGAATCGGGCGGGGCCGCGCCTTTCGCCGTGGCTGGAGTTTATCCTTAGGGTTTCAGCTGAGCCAACTTTTATTGGACACGTTCTACGTTTCAGAGTTCCGGCCCTGAAGAAGTTAAGTCTGGTAGAAAGGCTCAGTCCCATAAGCCAATCATTCAATCATGTCAGTACACAGTGGTGGGTGCAGTAAAACCCAGGAGGGGGTTTTGGAAAGAGTATTAGAAATGGAGAAGAATTTTCCAGTAGAGATAACAGCTTGAACATACAAACAGGTATGTTCGTGAAAAGGCAATAATAGTAATTATAATAATAATGTAACACTTTTGAGCACTTTCATATCCTAGGCACTGTTCTGCTGCATGATTAATCACACAACCCTATGAGGTGGGTACTCTTACTTCCACTTTACAAATAAGGAAAGTGAGGCACAGGTAGATTAAGCAATTTGCCAAAGTGCATATGGCTAATAAGTGATGGAGACTATTGGGAGGTGGAGATGTTGCAGGAAAAACAGTCATCCACAATCTATGACAAGGTCAGACTTGAGAGGGGCAAAAGAGTCTTGAAATAATCCAGACAAGAAATTATAGGACCTAAATTAAGGCAGTGGTGCTGATGATTATGAGCAAGGGATGGAAAGGTAGGAAATAAAGTTAGGACCTAGTGACAGATTGAGGAGGGAAGATGAGGTATTAAGATTCAGGTGTCTGATGTACCTGCCTGAGTAGAAGCTAGCTCGTTGGCATTGCTGGGACATTCACCCCGATTATTTACACAAGGCGAGTTATTCAAAGGAAAAAGATACTGTGTTCATTTCTGGACATGTTGAGTTTGAGGTGTCTCTGGTACATATAGCTAGATACCCAACGGGGCATCCTTCAACGGGCTGAAGGGTATAAATTTGAAGGGGCGAGCTCAGGATTGGAGATATAAACCTGGGAGCTATTTGCATACGGGTGATAGCCGCTGTTTAATGCTGTGTGTAAAGCACTGTTCTGAGTCTTCACAACCCCCATAGTGAGTAGGTACGATATTATCCTCATTTTGCAGAGCAGGCAACGGAGGCAAAGGGAGGTTAACGAACGAACTTCAAGAGATATGAACACGTTTGAGGCGCCTTTTTTTTGGCGGGGATCGGGGGTGAGTGGGGGGTGTCCAGCCTCAGAAAAGCAGAGAGAGGAAGCTCGAACCGTAGAACATCAACGTTGAAACGACCTCTTTCATCCAGAAAGCAGCCAAACCTATGCAAGGTCTGTTTGTCAAGATCTTAGTTCTGCTTTCAGATTCACCTAGTAGAAGGAAATCTCTTATCCTTAAGAAGTCTTCAATTAAAAAGGGGGAAGGGAGGGCATGAGGGAGAAAGGAAAACCGCCTCCCCTTCAACAAACTTTTTCCCCAGAGGAAAAAGAGTTCACAGTGGTCCTGGGAAAACGTAGTCCTTAGCCCTCTAGGGCTTTGGGACCTGGAGCCTTTCTTGTTCCCCATTGTAATGGAGAAGCAAGCTCAGGGGACAGCTAGCACACTATTAGAACGATCAGTGCAAGGTAGATATGCGATGTGGCAAGTTATAATGGAATCTAGGTAGTGCGTATAGAGGATTTTGCTGCAAATTTATTTTAACTTTACTGAACATTTGATAATTCCAAATAAAAAGTTGGGTAGAAAATGGCTCTTTGGGGGGCATTCTGTGCCTCTCAGGGTCTTGGTGAAGATTATGTCTTGTCATGTGCTCTCTCGGGAAAGCGTTGACTACTTTGACCCTTAACGTTGATATCCTACAAGCCAGGTAGGCATAACTTTGAGAAAAATTCTGGACACATATGAGTTATGACTGTTATTTAACCGAGGTACCCGGGAAGAACAAGCCTAAGAAAATCTTTCCCAATTATCAGCTGCGTCCTACGCTCCCCTCTCGCTCCCAACTCTCAAGGTCTCCCAGTGTGGCTTCCTTCATTTCCGGTAGTGACCCCAAATGATGAGATTCTATTGCTCCCGGATCAGGCCGAAGCTGTTTGGCTCCCAACGGACCCGGCGTGACGTTAAGGGAGGGGCGGTTGCCGGCGTCCAGAGGGGACCTGGGGACCGAGAAGCCTCCGGGACGGCACCCACTCCCCCGCCCGCCGCAGACGCTCCCCGTGCCCTTTATGATGTTTACATGGGCGGAGGGATCCCTCCCAGCTGACAGCCACACCGCGCCGGCCCTTCTTTTTTTAAAGAGCCTAGCCGCGGGCGCTGATTGGCCGGCGGTCGGGCGCGTCAGCCTCCGGGGGCGGGGCCGGGGCCGCATTGTCTCGTCTAGGGCAGGCTGGACACCCCAGAGGCCGGACCTGGGCAACCCCAGCCTGGAGGTGCCGGGCCGGAGCTCCCGGAGCGCTGGGAGCGAGGCCTGGGCGGGGTCAGGTTCGGGTTCCCAGGGCAAAGCGGGGCTGCAGCCCAGGCGGCCGGAGCGGAACCCAGCCCTGCTCCGAGTGCCACGTCTCCAGGAACCCCCTCCTTACTCTAGGACAACACTCCGCCCCCGCCCGGGCCTCCGTCCCCCAAACCGCCCCCTTCTGTGCAGCGCCAGATTCTTTGGACGCATCCCTAGGTGTCTCCATCCTCATCCTGTTCATCCAGCTCCCACACCTCACGTCCCCAACCGGCTGCACCCCGCTCCCCAGCCTGCGCCCCCAGATCAGCAGCCTCCTCCCCTAGATCCACCCGCGTGGTGATGAGGCGCTCCCGCCTTCCTTCCGGTAGCCGCGTTGGGAAGACCACGCTCCCGGATTGCAAACTTGGGGGGACATCCTCCTTTCACTCCCCTTGGAGCCGTGCAACTGCCCTGGGACCGGTTCGGGGACGAGGCGGGCAGGCCGGGCTCCCCAGCGGCCGGCGCTGCACGTAGCGCACGTGTAGGGCCCGCTCCCCACCCCCTCGCCGCCTCTGACAACTTTCCAGAGCTCCTGGTGTCGTCCGTGCGCCTCCCTTCCGCCCTGGCCTCCGGTGTCTGCCTTGCTCTGGCTGCCTCCCCTCTACACCACCCTAACCCTCCCAGCCCGGTGGATCCCATCGTCTTCCCCAATCTCCAGGGCACTAGCTTTCCCTCGTCCTCTTCGCAGTTCATCTCAGCTCATCTCGCCAATTCAATGCCATCATCTCTCCTCACCACCTCTCCGTCACACCCTGGAATGTTTGCTGTCAGATGTCCCTGTAAAACCCACAAACTCTCGCGATTTGGCGTCCTTGTTTTATTTTGTGTATTCCCACAGCGTCTTGTTACCGCCCGCTATTACAACACTTATAACTCAGTATTTGTCTTTTTTTCCGCGGTGTCCCTGCACTCTCTCCATACTTGTTCCTCTCCCGCCAGATTGTAAGCCTCTAGAGGGAAGGAGTAATGGCTGTCTCGTTGGCACCAGGCACGTGGCAGACACTCCACAAATATTTGTTGAAGGGGAGGGTAAATGGCCTTGAGTTTCCGTGGCTCCGATTGGCTGAGGATGGAGCTTTGGGCTAGACAAAGAGAAGAATCTGGTTGACCACATGAAGCAGGAAGGAGGCTCAGAACAGTGTTGAGGGAGCCTCCACAATAGATGAGCACCATGGGTGAGATAAACCCATCCTCCGCGATTCCCTGCCCTGCTTAATTCTCAGGAACCAGCAACTCCTTCTATGCTATCAACTTCTCCTGAGCTGGTCTCTTATGGGAGACTTCTGCGCTCCCTATTCTTCCCTACCCACAGCTGTTGGGGCTGCCCTTGGGAAACAGCTCACAGCTTGGCAAGGTGCTCATTTCTGGGCTTCTGTCCCTGGGAAGCTGGGTCTGGGTCATGGGAGCCACGTGGTAACTAATAAATACCTCTTTCTCCTCCCATCTGCTCTTCCTTTCCCGTCCTGGAACCCCTTTTCTGCTGATTCAGCCCAAATGAGATCCAGGGTAACTGCACCCTCAGTCCTGGGCTTTGGTTTACTTGGGTGTGGGGCTCAAAGGGCTAGACCCTTGTCGGGTTCAGGCGTTGACAAGTGGGACATTCCCACGGTGCTGCCAGCCCTGCCCACAGGGATTGGGAGGGGCAGAGTTAGCCACACCAGGCCTTCAGGGCGTGTTTCTTCCCATTCCGGTTGGGCAACTTTAGAAGCCCTGGACTCCCAAGGAGCAATCGTGTGAGCTGCTTAGAGAAGCTGTGAGAATGAGAGGGAAATGCATGTTGCGGGTTCATTCTGCAGCAGCCCCACCAGCATCCCCAATTTGGGTCTCTGGGCTGAGGGGCCCCTGGCAGCATGCTCGATGGCCTTGGATAGTTGGAATATTTGGAATTGCCTGCATCTTGAATGAAAGTCTTCCAATAGAATGAAAACTGCAACCAGGCGCAGTGGCTCATGCCTGTAATCCCAGCACTTTGGGAGGCGGAGGTGGGTGGATCACCTGAGGTCAGAAGTTTGAGGCCAACATGGTGAAACCCTGTCTCTGCTAGAAATACAAAACTTAGCTTGGCATGTTGGCACATGCCTGTAATGCCAGCTACTTGGGAGGCTGAGGCAGGAGAATTGCTTGAACCTGGGAGGTGGAGGTTGCCATGGGCTGAGATTGCACCATTGCACTCCAGCCTGGGTGACAAGAGCAAAACTCTGTAAAGGAAGGAAGGAAGAAGGGAGGGAGGGAGGGAGGAAAGGAAGGGAAAGAAACCTGCTGCAATGGGATGTCAGAACTTTGACACACGTTCACTGTAAATTCCCATTTGAAATTGGGAATTTGGAATTCCATGTTCAGCCAAATTGTGCTGAGTGCCCAGCTGACACAGTAAATACTACAGGCAAATTCCCTTTTTCCTCTTTCCTGGCAGGAAGCAGGGATATCGGAACCACTAGAAATACTGTAGTAACATGAATAAGATGGGGCAATTAGCCGGGAGTAAATCATAGTCTATTGAGCACATCAGCCCTGTAAAATGAGTGATATTAGTGTTACCATTTTTCAGATGGAGAAACTGAGACTCAGAAAGGGTAATTAGCCAAAAATCACACAGACAGTAATAACAGGGCTAGGAACAGAATGTTGATTCTAGTGCCTACCTGTGATCTTCCCAAAACACCAAGCTAACACCAAGCTAACTTTTCTTTTTTTTTTTTTTTTCCTTTTTTAGAGGTTTTTTTTGTTTTGTTTTGTTTTGTTTTTTAAGACGGAGTTTTGCTCTTGTTACCCAGGCTGGAGTGCAATGGCGCGATCTCGGTTCACCACAACCTCCGCCTCCTGGGTTTAGGCAATTCTCCTGCCTCAGCCTCCTGAGTAGCTGGGATTACAGGCACACGCCACCATGCCCAGCTAATTTTTTGCATTTTTAGTAGAGACAGGGTTTCACCATGTTGACCAGGATGGTCTCGATCTCTTGACCTCGTAATCCACCCACCTCTGCCTCCCAAAGTGCTGGGATTACAGGCTTGAGCCACCGCGCCCGGCCCCAAGCTAACTTTTCTAAAGCTAAGGAAAGAGGACACAGAATCTCATCTCAGATATCACCACCAGCTGCCCCTTAATCTGCCAACATCGATCCATTCTTTCCCCTCTAGATTACAATGGCTTCAAACTTTGACTAATCTCCAGTATTTTTGTTTACATAGCTAGAGCAAAAGAAGTTTTACCGAACAATTTTATCTTTATATAGTGATGTACTTACTTATGCTGGCTGAAACTCATTAAGTTGATTTTGTGACCTATAATGGACTGTGACCCTCAGTTTGAAAAAAAATACTGCTTCAAGATTAGTTTTTTCTTCCCATTTAGGCAGCTTTCAAGAAGATATATACAGACACACACAGAGGGAAGGCCATGTGAATATATTGGAAGAAGATGGCCATCTGCAAGCCAAGGAGAGGCCCTCAGAAAAAATGCCATGCTGGCCAGACAGTGTGGCTCACACCTGTAATCCCAAAACTTTGGAAGGCCAAGACAGACCAATCACCTGAGGTCAAGAGTTCAAGACCAGCTGGGCGCGGTGGCTCAAGCCTGTAATCCCAGCACTTTGGGAGGCTGAGGCGGGTGGATCATGAGGCCAAGAGATCGAGACCATCCTGGTCAACATGGTGAAACCCCGTCTCTACTAAAAATACAAAAAAAAAATAGCTGGGCATGGTGGCACGTGCCTGTAATCCCAACTACTCAGGAGGCTAAGGCAGGAGAATTGCCTGAACCCAGGAGGCGGAGGTTGTGGTGAGCCGAGATCATGCCATTGCACTCCAGCCTGGGTAACAAGAGCGAAACTCCTTCTCAAAAAAAAAAAAAAAGAAAAGAAAAGAAAAGAAAAAAAAACAAATACAAAAATGAGCCAGGCGTGGTGGCAGGCGCCTATAATCCCAGCTAGCTGGGAGGCTGAGAATTGCTTAAACCTGGGAGGCAGAGGCTGCAGTGAACTGAGATCACACCACTGCACTCCAGCCTGGGCAACCGAGTGAGACTATATCTCAAAAATAAAAATAAAAATAAAAATAGGTGTGGTGGCACACACCTGTAGTTCTAGGTACTTGGGAGGCTGAGGTGGGAGGATCACGTGAGCTCAAGAGTTCAAGGCTGCAAAGAGCTATGATTGTGCCACTGCATTCCAACCTGGGCAACAAAGCAAGATCCCATCTCTAAAAAATAAAAATAAGTTCATGACCAGCCTGACCAACATGGTGAAACCCCGTCTTAAAAAAATATAAATAAATAGGCCGGGCGCGGTGGCTCAAGCCTGTAATCCCAGCACTTTGGGAGGCCGAGGCGGGTGGATCACCAGGTCAAGAGATCAAGACCATCCCGGTCAACATGGTGAAACCCCGTCTCTACTAAAAATACAAAAAAGTAGCTGGGCATGGTGGCACGTGCCTGTAATCCCAGCTACTCAGGAGGCTGAGGCAGGAGAATTGCCTGAACCCAGGAGGCGGAGGTTGCGGTGAGCCAAGATCGTGCCATTGCACTCCAGCCTGGGTAACAAGAGCGAAACTCCATCCCAAAAATATATATATATATAAATAAATAAAAATAATCTTAATTTCAGCCACTCCCCCTATATTCCCCATGAACACTGGAATTCCCCCAAAACATTGTCTACATCATATACAAAATCAATAATTGTATCTTCTCTCTTCCATGTTTCTCACCATGTCTTTCTTTCACTGGTCTGCATTATTTTATTTATTTATTTATTTATTTAGAGACAGAGTCTCCCTCTGTCATCCGGGCTGGTGTGCATTGGCTCGATCTCACTGCAACCTCTGCCTCCCAGGTTCAAGCGATCTTCCCGCATCAGCCTCCTGAGTAGCTGGGACTACAGGCACATGCCACCACGCCTAGTTAATTTTTGTATTTTTAGTAGAGATGGGATTTAGCCATGTTGGCTAGGCTGGTCTCAAACTCCTGACCTCAGGTGATCGGCCTGATGCAGCCTCCCAAAGTGTTGGGATTACAGGTGTGAGCCAATGCGCCGGGTCACACTTTCCTTCTATCTCTACCCACAGCCCTTCAACCCCAGAGATCACTTTGTGCCTTATCTTTATAGTACCTTATGCTAAACAGGTGCCACATGTAAGACCAACAGCTAACATAGTCTTCACATCTCTCAAGACCTGAGTGAGAGCAGGAGTTAAAAACTCAAATGGGCCGGGCGCGGTGGCTCAAGCCTGTAATCCCAGCACTTTGGGAGGCCGAGGCGGGTGGATCACGAGGTCAAGAGATCGAGACCATCCTGGTCAACATGGTGAAACCCCGTCTCTACTAAAAATACAAAAAAAATAGCTGGGCATGGTGGTGCGCGCCTGTAATCCCAGCTACTCAGGAGGCTGAGACAGGAGAATTGCCTGAACCCAGGAGGCGGAGGTTGCGGTGAGCCGAGATCGCGCCATTGCACTCCAGCCTGGGTAACAAGAGCGAAACTCCGTCTCAAAAAAAAAAAAAAAAACTCAAATGGCTGTGTAGAAGCCAGACAGGTACACGGGGAAGGTGAGCCAAGTGGAGTCTGGAGAGGTGAGGATGCAAGTCCAGCTACTGTGGACCATCACTACTCATACCAGGGTTGCGGCAAGTTTCTATTTTTCAAGAGAAGCCAGTTATTTAGGCTTTTTTTCTTTTGAGACGGAGTTTCGCTCTTGTTACCCAGGCTGGAGTGCAATGGCGCGATCTCGGCTCACTGCAACCTCCGCCTCCTGGGTTCAGGCAATTCTCCTGCCTCAGCCTCCTGAGTAGCTGGGATTACAGGCACGCGCCACCATGCCCAGCTAATTTTTTGTATTTTTAGTAGAGATGGGGTTTCACCATGTTGACCAGGATGGTCTCGATCTCTTGACCTGGTGATCCACCCGCCTCGGCCTCCCAAAGTGCTGGAATTACAGGCTTGAGCCACTGCGCCCGGCTATTTAGGCTTTTATGTAAGCTCTCCCAGCCTTCTTTTTTTTTTTTTTTAACATTTCTTTTATTTCTTATTTTTCTTCGTAACATTCTTGGAGTATTTTATTTATTTATTTTTTTTTTTTGAGAAAGGGTCTCCCTCTGTTGCCCAGGCTGGAGTGCAGTGGCATGATCATGTCTCACTGTAACCTCCACCAGGCTCAAACAATTCTCCTACCTTGGCCTTCCAAGCAGTTGGATTATAGGCATGTGCTACCATGCCTGTCTAATTTTTGCATTTTTAGTAGAGATGGGGTTTTGCCATGTTGGCCAGGCTGGTCTTGAACTCCTGGCCTCAAGTGATCTGCCGACCTCGGCCTCCCAAAGTGCTGGAATTACAGGCATGAGCCACCACACCTGTCCAGCTCTCCCAATTCTTAAATGTTCAATCTTGCATCAGATCTTTTTTTTTTGTTTGAGACGAAGTCTTGCTCTGTCGCCATCCTAGAGTGATTCTCCTGTCTCAGCCTCCTGAGTAGCTGGGACTACAGGCGTGTGGGACCACACCCGGCTAATTTTCGTATTTTTAGTAGAGATAGGGTTTCACCGTGTTGGCCAGGATGGTCTCGATCTCTTTACCTCATGATCCACCTGCCTGGGCCTCCCAAAGTGCTGGGATTACAGGCATGAACCACTGCACCCAGCCCTTTCCTCAGATTTTAAAGAAACTCTGTGGGCCAATCACACATGCCTGTGGCCTCGCCCCTTCTCCACCTGCCTGAAGAGACTAGTGGGGTGATGAGATTCTTGCCCTTCAGAAACAACAATGGTTGCCAAGGGAGCATTAGCCAAGCCACCCAGAGAGAAATGCTGGAATGGAGGTGAGCTCCTGCCCCATCCCTACCCTGTGGGTCTAGTTCATGTCCTTAGGCATAAAGGAGAACTCTGAATTCCAGCAAAGCGCAGAGCCCTCTCCTAGAACACACACTGGCGGCAGGCACACTGTCATGGATGGCCGCTCCTAACTGCAAGTGGATGAGGAACCTGGGTGGCTGTCAGGGCTTTTTAATATTTATTTCTCCTTCTCTATTTTTTGCCTCTTCTAAATCCCTTAGAAAAGTGGGAATCAGGTGGCAAGACACAGAAAGGTTCTCAGAGTGTTGTTCATCCGTGTGAGAATCTAAAAGAAAAAAATTGAGATGATGATTTAGAAATAAGGGAAGATGGACCCCTCCGGCATGATGGCAAAGCAAGCAGAGCTGGTCTCCGTGGTTGAAAATTGTAGTCATTAGGCCGGGCGCGGTGGCTCAAGCCTGTAATCCCAGCACTTTGGGAGGCCGAGGCGGGTGGATCACAAGGTCGAGAGATCGAGACCATCCTGGTCAACATGGTGAAACCCCGTCTCTACTAAAGATACAAAAAATTAGCTGGGCATGGTGGCACGTGCCTGTAATCCCAGCTACTTAGGAGGCTGAGGCAGGAGAATTGCCTGAACCCAGGAGGCGGAGGTTGCGGTGAGCCGAGATCGCGCCATTGCACTCCAGCCTGGGTAACAAGAGCGAAACTCCGTCTCAAAAAAAAAAAAAAAAAAAGAAAATTGTAGTCATTTCTTACAGAAAAGACTTTTTTTTTTTTTTTTTTTGAGGCAGTTTTGTTCTTGTTGCACAGGATGGAGTGCAATGGCAGGATCTCAGCTCACTGCAAGCACCATCTCCCAGGTTCGAGCATTTCTCCTGCCTCAGCCTCCTGAGTAGCTGGGATTACAGGCATGTGCCACCACGCCTGGCCAATTTTTTTATATTTTTAGTAGAGACGGGGTGTCTCTGTGTTGGTCAGGCTCGTCTTGAACTCCCAACCTCAGGTGATCTGCTCGCCTCAAAGTGCTAGGATTACAGGCGTGAGTGACTGCACCCAGTCAAAAGCTAACATTTATTGAGTGCTTGCTATATGCCAAGTATGTTTATGTGAATAGTCTCTTTTTTAAAAAATAATAAGTATTCCTTAGGTACTACCTTGGGATATAGATAAAAGAAAGAAAAATAATAACTATTTATATAGGATGATCTCTTTTGATCCTCATAAAAACTCTTGACAGTAGCCACCATTTATTTTTTATTTATTTATTGTTAGCCCAGCCCTGTCCTGGGTAGCCATTGTTTTCATCTCCATTTTATAGATGAGGATCTGGGGTTCAGAGAGGCTGAGTCACTTGCCCACGGTCACGTGGACAACAAGTCTTGCAGAACCAGATTCAAGCTCTGGCTGTCTGAGTCCCACTGCCCGAGCACTTCACCACCACCCATATACTGCCCTTCTCTGGAGTAATGCCCAGTCCCCCTGACACGGCCATGCCCCTAGCACCTAGCATAGTGTTTGTTGAAGAAAAATGACCATTCACCATTAGCATCTAATCCCTATAATTGGAAAGTTAATAAATACTTGTTTAGCATGCTTTCTGGAGCAGGTTTTTTTTTTTTTTTTTTTTTTTTTGAGACGGAGTTTTGCTCTTGTTACCCAGGCTGGAGTGCAATGGCGCGATCTCAGCTCACCGCAACCTCCGCCTCCTGGGTTCAGGCAATTCTCCTGCCTCAGCCTCCTGAGTAGCTGGGATTACAGGCGCGCGCCACCATGCCCAGCTACTTTTTTGTATTTTTAGTAGAGCCGGGGTTTCACCATGTTGACCAGAATGGTCTCCATCTCTTGACCTTGTGATCCACCCGCCTCGGCCTCCCAAAGTGCTGGGATTACAGGCTTGAGCCACCACGCCCAGCCTGGAGCAGGTTTTAAGCAAAGTGCTGTGGATACAGCACTGAATCTAACCAAGCCCCTGCCCTTTAAGGACTTACATTTTAATCCAGTGGATGGAGACAGACAGTAAACACACAAAGAAGTAAGTTAGCTTCTGGTAGAAATAAATGCTGAGAGGCTGGGAGTGGTGGTTCACGCCTATAATCCCAGCACTTTGGGAGGCCTCCGAGGGCAGATCACCTGAGGTTAGGAGTTTGAGACCATCTTGGCCAACATGGTGAAACACCATCTCTACTAAAAATACAAAAATTAGCCAGGCATGGTGATGCACACCTGTAATCCCAGTTACTCAGGAGGCTGAGGCAGGAGAGTTGCTTGAACCCGGGAGGTGGACGTTGCAGTGAGCCGAGATCGTGCCATTGCAGTCCAGCCTGGGCAACAGAATGATACTCCATTTCAAAAAAAAAAAAAAAAAAAAAAAAAGAAAGAAAGAAAGAAAAAAGGAAAAAAAAACCCACAAAACCTTAGAGAGGAAATAATTTGGAAGGTAGGAGGAATCTGTAGTTTTATTTTGGTTCTGTTAAAGTTGAGATAACTTATCATCCAATTGGAGATGTTGAATAGTCAGGTAATCTGGAGCTTGGGATAGGGAGCAAGACAAGAATCAGGGCTAGAGAGCTGGGGAGGTGGAGCGGATCACCTGAGGTCAGTTCGAGACCAGCCTGACCAACATGGAGAAACCCCATCTCTACTAAAAATGCCAAATTAGCCGCGCGTGGTGGTTCATGCCTATAATCCCAGCTGCTCTAGAGGCTAAGGTAGGAGAATTGCTTGAACCTGGGAGGTGGAGGTTGCGGTGAGGCGAGATGGCGCCATTGCACTCCAGCCTGGGCGACAAGATCAAGACCCCATCTCAACAACAACAATAAAGAATCAGAACTAGAGATAAGATTTGGGGGTTATCTGATACATACATACACACATTCATTCACCTATGTGCATCTGTGTGCGTGCGTGTGTGTGTGTGTGTGTGTGTGTGTGTGTATAACTTAAAGCCATGGGACTGGGATAAAATCCCCCAGGGAAAGTGTGTAGGAAGAAAAGAGAGCCCCATCACACTCCTACATCTACAGGTTGGAAAGAGAATGAGCCAGGAAAGGAAACTGAGAGGGCGCCGTCAGTGTGGCAAGAGAGATATGCCAGAGCAGAAAGTCTTTCAAGGAGGCGACAACAGTCAACCCAGTCAACGTTACAGAGAGGCTGAGTAAGATGAGGAGAGAGAACGTGAAATGAAGTGGGGTTAATTAGCAAAGACAGCACTTTCAAGGGGCTTGGCTGTGTGCAGTTGGAGAGAAATCGCACAGAACTGGAAGAGAACACAAATTCCGGGAGGCATTTTGCTGTTTGCCTTTCTTCCCACCCACTGGGAGATAATAAAGCTCCTTTTCCTAGTGATGAGAATCATCCAGTAGAAAGGGAGAAACAGATCATGCAGAAGAGAAAGAGGATAACTGCAGGGGTGAAGAACTTAGGAAGGCGAGAGGAAGAAGGAATCAGAACCTCAGCACCAGTGGAACCAACAGAGGGAAGGAAAGAATGCAGGAGAGACGTAAGGAAGGAGGGGACATGGTGGGGTGGGGAGGGCAGTGCGCAGTATCTGAAGAGATGCTGATGCTGGGCTTTAGGATGAAGTAGGAGTCATAGCTCCCACTGATGAAGCACACACTGGTCACATGCAAGTCCTGCACGTGCGTTCCTCTGACAATGGGGAGTAGGTGGGTAGCACACAACAGTAACATCACAGAGAGAGCTTAGTTCAAGGGGAGAAAACTGGGGAGACCTCTGTTTGCTATGCCTGGCCTCACCCTGTGTTCATTAGCCCTGGAGTGACTGGTCCTTATCACCCCAGCTCCCTTTTCTTCCCGCTCTGTCTCCTGCCTCTTCCAGAAGTCTGTGGAACTCGGAGAGCTCATTGAGAGCAGTCTTGCCTCTGTGACTGGGAACCTACACGGGAGGTACAAAAAGGGAGCAGAGCTATGCCTGTGGTGGCGAAACCCTTTAACTGCAGTTAGAACATTATTCCCTGCCTAAAGCCTTTTTTTTTTTTTTTTTTTTTTGAGAGAGAGAGAGAGAGAGAGAGAGAGAGAGAGAGAGAGACAGGGGGAGGGGGGGAGAGAGATGGGAAGAAAGAGAGAGGGGGGAGAGAGAGAGAGAGAGAGAGAGGTTTTCATTGTTGCCTAGGCTGGATGGAGTTCAGTGGCACAATCTCAGCTCACTGCAGCCTCGGCGATCTTCCCACCTCAGCCTCCTGAGTAGCTGGGACTTCAGCCATGTTGCCACCACGCCTAGCTAATTTTATTTTTTGTAGAGACGGGGTCTCCCTATGTTGCCCAGGCTGGTCTCCAACTCCTGGCCTCAAGTGATCCTCCTACTCCGGCCTCCCGAAATGCTGGGATTACAGGCCTGAGTGCCTACACACTTCCACTGGGTGATTTTTATCCCAGTCCCACCTTGCCTGACCCTAAAGCCCACCCCTCCTTTTTTTTTTTCCTGAAGCAGAATCTCGCTCTGTTGCCCAGGCTGGAGTACAGTGGCACAATCTTGGCTCACTGCAACCTCTGCCTCCCAAGTTCAAGTGATTCTCCTGCCTCAGCCTCCCGAGTAGCTGGGACTACAGGCACATGCCACCATGCCTGGCTAAATTTTGTATTTTTAGTAGAGAAGGGGTTTAACCATATTGGCCAAGCTGGTCTTGAACTCCTGACCTCAGGTGATCCGCCCACCTTGGCCTCCCAACACTCCCTGTATTGCTAGGACTACAGGTATGAGCCATGTTTGGCCCTACAGCCCTTTTGTTCGGGGTGTGTGTGTGTATATATATATATATATATATATATATATATATATATATATATATATATATTATGGTCTAGAGAAGAGAGGTCTATTTTTTTCCTCCGCCTCCCGGGTTCAGGCAATTCTCCTGCCTCAGCCTCCTGAGTAGCTGGGATTACAGGCACGTGCCACCATGCCCAGCTAATTTTTTGTATTTTTAGTAGAGACGGGGTTTCACCATGTAGACCAGGAGGGTCTCGATCTCTTGACCTCGTGATCCACCCGCCTCAGCCTCCCAAAGTGCTGGGATTACAGGCTTGAGCCACCACGCCCAGCCTAGAGGTCTATTTTTTTTTACATGAAGAGGTTGATATGTTAATCACCTATGGGACTAAAATTCTTTGTTTAAGGAAGTCAAGAGAGAAAACTTTAATCTGTGAAGACTTAACTACTATGAGATTTATTTTTGCTGGGTGTGGTGGCTCACACCTGTAATCCAAGCACTTTGGAGGCCAAAGTGGGTGGATCACCTGAGGTTGGGAGTTCAAGACCAGCCTGACCAACATGGTGAAACCATGTCTTTAAAAAAAAAAAAAAAAAAGATTTATTATTTTTTTTGAATGATTTGGTTCCAATACACACAAGATTTATTTTTTAGCCTTGCATGGTGGCACACGCCTATAATCCCAGCACTTTGGGAGGCTGAGGTGGACAGATCACCTGACGTCAGGAGTTCGAGATCAGTCTGAACAACATGGAGAAACCCTGTCTCTACTAAAAATACAAAAAAAATGGCCAGTCGTTGTGGCACGTGCCTGTAATACGAGCTACTTGGGAGGCTGAGGCAGGAGAATCTCTTCAACCCGGGAGACACAGGTTGCAGTGAGCTGAGATTGCCCCATTGCACTCCAGCCTGGGCAGCAAGAGTGAAATTCTGCCTAAAAAATAAAAAAGATTTCCTCACCCCTGTGATTACCTGGAGATATAAGTATTATTATTATTATTATTTTCCTAAATAGAGATGGAGGTCTCCCTATGTTGCCCAGACTAGTCTTGGAACTCCTAGGCTCAAGAGATCCTCCTGCCTCAGCCTCCCAAAGAGCTGGGATTCCAGACGTGAGCCACTATGCCCAGCCTACTTTTATAACTCATCACAAAGTGAAGCGACTAAGGGAGAGAAGTATGTTAACCTCTACCAAAATACTAAAGTTGAAGGCGTCCCTGGAAATGGGGGAGATTAGAGAATAGTATGGCCTCAGGAGCATAGAAATCACTGACTACAGTTTTTCTTTTGTGTGCTGATATCACAGGGAAAGAATCAAGAAGAGGTGAGAAGGCATATTAAAGCCTTTCCTCTGATAATCTCAAAGCAATCAGAGAAACACATCTCACCAGAGAAAAGACACTCACAGAGGAAGAGAGCAGCATACAAGCACTTCTGAGGCTGAGCCAGCCTGAATTCCAATAAACCAACACACAGGAAAGGATTTTTTTTTTTACTCTAAGTTAACAGAATCATATTCTAATCAAGGTCTGTGAATAAAGACTGGAATAAGAGGAAGAGGGTGGCGGCAGAAAAAAAAAAAAAGACTGGAATAAATTAAGGATACTCTTCATTAAAAAAAAGTGACAAAGACAGCAATTTGGCATAGCACTTAGCAACACTCAGGGTTAGTTGTTTTAATAGCTTGACTTTTGTTTTAAAAAGTGTGGGAGGCAGGGTGTAGCGGCTCACGCCTGTAATCCCAGCACTTTCAGAGTCTGAGACAGGAGGATCATGTAAGCCAGGAGTTCAAGATGAGCCTGGGCAACACAGGTAGAGCCTATCTCTACAAAAAAAAAAAAAAAAAAAAAAAAAAAAAAAAAAAAAAAAAAAAAAATTAGTTAGCTGGTGGTGTACATCTGTGGTCCCAGCTACTTGGGAGGCTGAGGTGGGAGGATCGTTGTTTGAGCCAGAGAGGTCAAGGCTGCAGTGAGTCATGATCATGCCACTGCACTTCAGTCTGGGCAACAGAGCGAGACCTTGTCTCAAAAATAAAATTAAAAAGTGGGGGTAAGGAGGGTACAATGGCCATCTGTTTACTCAGATAAACTATATCACTAAAGCCTCAGCCAATCCTCCCTCATCATTCTGAAATTGAATCGCTAAGGATATGAAGTGAATGCAACAAATATTGTCACAGGACAAATGACCTTCCTTCTTTAGGCAAGGAATAAGGCTCTATTGTATCAGGTTCGTAGATCAGATAAAAGGGTGTGCTCCGATTCGGTGGCTCATGCCTAGCACTTTGGGAGGTGGAGGTGGGTGGATCACTTGAGGTCAGGAGTTCAAGACCAGCCAGGCCAACATGGTGAAACCCCATCTGTACTAAAAATACAAAAATTAGCCAGGCACAGTAGCACGTGCCTGTAATCCCAGCTACTCAGGAGGCTGAGGCAGGAGAATCACTTGAATCTGGGAGGTGGAGGCTGTAGTGGGCCGAAATCCAGGAAAGAAGTTAACAATGAGGAAAGACAGAATATGAGCGCAGGCAGAGGGTGGTTAATACAAGTGGGGAAACCTTCCAGAGGACAGAAGGGAGGTTCTAGGCATGGATGGGAAGAAGAGAGTCCTCAAGCTCTGCCTGTTGACTTCTTGCTATAGGAACAGTGTCCTGGCACAGACGCGATGCGGTGTTCCATCAGGAAATGCTTCATACTCTCAGTGGGCATTGTATTCCTGTGGCCCTTCATCACTTTGAAAATCCCCAAGGAAACTGAAGACGATCAAAATGTGATGACTATCAAAGGCCAAGTAGCAAGCCTTGAGCTTCCTCAGTTTGGGAACTGGGAACGTAGGGTGGAAATGGTGTGGACAGGCAGATTCTTGAAAGACCCTGGGCTTTCCTTCCTCCTGTACCTTTTAACCTGAGAGCAGGAAGCTCCAAAGGGAATGGGGGTATGGATCCAGGTCTATTAGTTCTCCACATTCGTTAAGACGAAGAAGACAGCAAATACTGCTTGAGCCCTGGATATTTTAGCCAATGGCCAAGCATCCTGAGAATGTGCTGGGCTCACTCTAGGGAAAATGGTTCACTCCACTTTCCCCAGAAAAGCTTATGGGAAGCCACTGGGGTATAAACTTTGTTCTTTTTATGAAATGATATATATGTTTGCCCTTGTCAATGCTCCAGGAGGCCAGTTATAACAGCAGGAAGGACCCAAGACCACTAGAAGATTGGCAGAACCTCACCTTCAAATATATGGAAAAAATCCAGAAGAGAAGAAAGAGTGAGTACCAACAAGAGGGAAGAATTCGTACCCCAGCGGAAGTAGGGACAGAAAGAGAGATCAGCCAGATAGGAAGGAAAGCAGAAGAGGGAAGGAAGAAGACAGATTTGTGCCTAGGAATATTAGATTCTGGCAGACAATTTTCTCCTCCTTCCCCATGGCAACATTTATATATCAGCAATATGAGGAGGAAGGAGAAGAAAGTTAGTTAGCTACCACTTTTCTTTTTTCCCTTCTTGGCAAGTTACTAAAGTTAATTGCTATAGGAAGGTGGACTCACTAGGCTAGAGAACATTTGGATTAGCGGGGGTCTCAGAGTCACATAGTCCAACTCCCCCAGTTTATGGATCAGGAACTAAACTCAGGGCTGAAGGGATTTGCTCAAGATCACACAATCAGCAGAACTGGGACAAAAACTCTGGGCTCCTGACTTCTTTTTTTTTTTTTTGAGACAGAGTTTCGCTCTTGTTACCCAGGCTGGAGTGCAATGGCGCGATCTCGGCTCACCGCAACCTCCGCCTCCCGGGTTCAGGCAATTCTCCTGCCTCGGCCTCCTGAGTAGCTGGGATTACAGCGCCACCATGCCCAGCTAATGTTTTGTATTTTTAGTAGAGACGGGGTTTCACCAAGTTGACCAGGATGGTCTCGATCTCTTGACCTCGTGATCCACCTGCCTCGGCCTCCCAAAGTGCTGGGATTACAGGCTTGAGTCACCATGCCCAGCCTTTTTTTTTTTTTTTTTTTTTTTTTTTTGAGATGGAGTTTCGCTCTTGTTACCCAGGCTGGAGTGCAATGGCGTGATCTTGGCTCACCGCAATCTCTGCCTCCCGGGTTCAAGCAATTCTCCTGCCTCAGCCTCCCGAGTAGTTGGGACTACAGGCATGCGCCACCATGCCCAGCTAATATTTTTGAATATTTAGTAGAGATGGGGTTTCACCATGTTGACCAGGATGGTCTCGATCTCTTGACCTCGTGATTCACCCGCCTCAGCCTCCCAAAGTGCTGGAATTACAGGCGTGAGCCACTGTGCCTGGCCTGGGCTCCTGACTTCTAAGGGAAATCCTTTTCCTTTTTTTTTTTTTTGAGATGGAGTTTTGCTCTTGTTGCCCAGGCTGGAGTGCAATGGCGTGATCTTGGCTCACCGCAATCTCTGCCTCCCGGGTTCAAGCAATTCTCCTGCCTCAGCCTCCCGAGTAGTTGGGACTACAGGCATGCGCCACCATGCCCAGCTAATATTTTTGAATATTTAGTAGACATGGGGTTTCACCATGTTGACCAGGATGGTTTCGATCTCTTGACCTCGTGATTCACCCGCCTCAGCCTCCCAAAGTGCTGGAATTACAGGCGTGAGCCACTGTGCCTGGCCTCGGCTCCTGACTTCTAAGGGAAATCCTTTTCCTTTTTTTTTTTTTGAGATGGAGTTTTGCTCTTGTTGCCCAGGCTGGAGTGCAATGGTGTGATCTCAGCTCACCACAACCTCTGCCTCCTGGGTTCAAGCTATTCTTCTGCCTCAGCCTCCCAAGTAGCTGGGATTACAGGTGTGTGCCACCACGCCCGGCTAATTTTGTATTTTTAGTAGAGACGGGGTTTCTCCGTGTTGGCGACGCTGGTCTTGAACTCCCAACCTTAGGCGATCCTCCCGCCTTGACCTCCCAAACTGCTGGGATTACAGGTGTTAGCCACCGCTCCCAGCTGGGAAGTCCTTTTCCTAATATACCTTCTTCAAAGGACAGATTTGGGAAGATGACAATTGACAACAATAATATAATTGACAACAATCATAATGACTATAATAGCTAATATTTATTGAACCCCTAAACCATATGCCACAAAGTTCTAGGCTCAAAGAAGACTCAGCAGAACCCACAGAGACTCAGCATCACCTAGCTTCATACTTCTCAAACTTTACTGTGCATGCAAGTTACCTGGTGATATTGTGAAAATGCAGCTTCTGATTAAATCTGAGGTAGGGGTCAAGATTCTGTATTTGTAATGAGCTTACAGAGGAGCCTGATGTTGCTGGACTAAGGACCACACTTGGAGTAGCAAGGATGTAAGCATCCTCTCTGCCAAAGGGAAAAACAGGTGGGAAATGAGAGGAAAGAAAGGAAGAGTGAAAGTCCCACATCCTCCCAACCCCTAACCCTTCTGACAACCGTCACTATTCCTGTACGCTGACAGTCGCCCCGATTTTACCTCTCCTTAGGATGGCTGACTGTGGGGATCTCCTCAGTGCAGCAAGGAGATGGAAGCAGCCTCTTGTACACACTGGTCTCCCTGTTCCGTGTTTCTTCTAAGGCTGAGCAGAAACGTCTCACGGTGCTGGTCCACCTGGCAGACTCTGATCTCACCTGGCTCAGAGAAACCGTTGCCCATATTTCAAGCCTCTTCAGCCCACAGATCTTGGAAGGGCAGTTGCTACTGATCCATGCCCCATCTGATGCCTACCCGACTGTGGACAGCATCAGGGATGAGGCCTTTCATGGAGAATTCTACTCCAAGCAGAACATAGATCACGCCTTCCTCATGAGCTTTGCCACAACGCTCTCTGATTACTTCCTGTTAATAGAGGACAATGTCTTTATTGCCCCCAACTTTGTCACCCACATTTATTCAAGGGTGGCCACCATGAAGTCCAACCCATGGGTGCTACTGGAGTTCTCCAATATGGGCTTCCTTGGCAAACTCTTCCACAGCAGGGACCTCCCACTCCTGGCCCATTTCCTCCTCCTCTTCTACAAGGAGAAACCCCTCGACAGCCTGATTTCTCATTTCCGTACCCTCCTGGTCCAGGAAAGCCCAGTCCTCTGCAGACCTTTCCTCTTCTACCGCAGGGTCTCCTACGCTGCCTTTGATCACAAGCAGAAGGCCACAGGACTTCGGAAAATGAACGCCATTGGTCCCGATAACCCACCTGCAGCTGTCTTCACTGATATGCAGGTTTCCAATGTGCATTTCCCCTGGGAGGCCTACACTCTGGATGAGTCATTCTTTTGGACACACAACATTAGTATAGGAAACCACCTGACAGTGGTTCTGAACCATCCAGCAAACCTGAGCAGGGTGCAAGTGATGACGGGCTCCATTGTGGATGGGAGGTATGCCCTGGAGAAGGGGCAGGTGGAGCTGGGCTACGAACCTGAGGGGATGCCTCAGCACTGCACCAGCTTCGCCTTGCTGGGACATCTTTCGGAGGGGCAGATGGATCAAGAGATACTTCTGAAAGGTATGGGGTACCACGTGAGCTGTGTGAGGCTGGTGGTGAAAGCTGGTCAGGCTGGGGGACTCATAATCAGGCATATCTACCTCTGGGAGAAAAATGCCAATTAGCAGCAAGTGGATCAATGCTGAAGACAAATCAGTAGGGGGATGAAAAATTAAAATCTTAAAGCCATTTTGTTCTAGCCTATTTGAGTGGCATAGGGGAGACACAAGGGAATTAAGGGCCAAGAGAGCGGACTGTCAGTCTTTTGGTGCCACCAAGATGTCAGGAGACTTGTTGCTTCCTTTCTACCCAAACAGCTCACGTAGAATATCTTTTGCTGGGGCAGATATAACTTATCCAAATTTGGGATGAGTTGTTGGTCACTCCTAAAATCTTCAGATACCTGGGATGCTAGATCAGCCCAAATCAAGGCATCTGCATATATGTGTGTGCATGCACGTGGATGCACATCTATGTCCACACATAGGCAGAGGTGGGGGTGAGGTATGTGGTCACAGGAAGGCAGGCAGGAAAACCACAGCTGAATCCCTAGAACTGACATCATAAAAAGCCACGAAAGGGACTCTCATTGGAAGTCAAAATCTTGGCCGGGCATGGTGGCTCACACCTATAATCCCAGCACTTTGGAAGGCCAAGGTGGGAGGATCACCCGAGGTCAGGAGTTTGAGACCAGCCTGGCTCACATGGTGAAACTCTGTTTCTACTAAAAATACCAAAAAAAAAAAAAAAAAAAAAAAAGCCAGGTGTGATGGCATGTGCCTGTAATCCCTGCTACTTGGGAGGCTGAGACAGGAGAATTGCTTGAACCCAGGAGGCGGAAGTTGCAGTGAGCTGAGATTGCACCACTGCACTCCAGCTTGGGCAACAGAGCAAGCCTGAGTCTCAAAAAAAAAAAAAAAAAAAAAAAATCTGCCGGGCGCGGTGGCTCAAGCCTGTAATCCCAGCACTTTGGGAGGCCGAGGCAGGTGGATCACGAGGTCGAGAGATCGAGACCATCCTGGTTCAACATGGTGAAACCCCGTCTCTACTAAAAATACAAAAAAAAAAAATTAGCTGGGCATGGTGGCACGTGCCTGTAATCCCAGCTACTCAGGAGGCTGAGGCAGGAGAATTGCCTGAACCCAGGAGGCGGAGGTTGCGGTGAGCCGACATCGCGCCATTGCACTCCAGCCTGGGTAACAAGAGCGAAACTCTGTCTAAAAAAAAAAAAAAAAAAAAAAAAAAATCTGAAGTGCAGGCAAGTAGCAGATGGACAGATAACAATAAAACGAATCCCTTAGCTCTATTCTTTAAGCTGTTTCATAGTGCCAATCTAGTTCCCTCTTTTCCTCATCAACAAACTTGGACATAAATAGGTTGTAACTAGGCTGGGTATGCTGGTTCATGCCTGTAATTCTAGCCTCTCTTAGGAGACTGAGGTAGGAGGATCTCTTGAGGCCAGAAGTTCAGGACCAACATAGGCAACATGGCAAAACCCTGTCTCCACAAAAAATTAAAAAGTTAGCCGATTGTGGTGGCATGTGCCTATGGTCCCAGCCACCCAGGAGGCTGAGGTAGGAGGATCACTTGAGCCCAGGAGATCGAGGCTGCTGTGAACCATGATCATGCCATTGCACTCCAGCCTGGGCAAGAGTGAGACCCTGTTTCAAAAAAAAAAAAAGTTTGTAACTAAAGCTTTACTCTCTCATCAGCAATTCACTCCTTAACCTTGGTTTCTGCATCCACAATGCTACTGAAACTCTTCCCTGCTTGTCATGACGAGAAAGTCAAAACCCAGTGACTTTTTCAGATCTCATTTTAAGACCTAGTCTTAAAAAAAAAGAAAAAGTTAAATTAATAAAAAAAGAGTTAATTTGGACCCCTACCTCACATCATATAAAAAATTAACGGCTGGGCACGGTGGCTCAAGCCTGTAATCCCAGTACTTTGGGAGGCTGAGGCGGGTAGATCATGAGGTCAAGAGATTGAGACCATCCTGGTCAACATGGTGAAACCCCGTCTCTACTAAAAATACAAAACATTAGCTGGGCCTGGTGGTGCGTGCCTGTAATTCCAGCTACTCAGGAGGCTGAGGCAGGAGAATTGCCCGAACCCAGGAGGAAGAGGTTGCGGTGAGCCGAGATCGCGCCATTGCACTCCAGCCTGGGTAACAAGAGCAAAAACTCTTGTCTCCAAAAAAAAAAAAAAAAAAAGGGCTAAGGGATTTCTCCAAAGATAACATACCAGTGGTCAATAAGCACATGAAAAGATTTCATCATCAGTCATTAGGGAAATCAAATTAAAACCACAATGAAATACCACTTCACACCCATGAGGATGTCTATAATTTTGTTTTATTTTGTTTTGTTTTGTTTTTTGAGATGAGTCTCTCACTGTCACCTGGGCTGGAGTACAAAGGTGCAATCTTGGCTCACTGCAACCTCTGCCTCACGGGTTCAAGTGATTCTCCTGCCTCAGTCTCCCAAGTAGCTGGGATTATAGGCACCTGCCACCATGCCCAACTAATTTTTTTTGTATTTTTAGTAGAGATGGGGTTTCACTATGTTGGCCAGGCTGGCCTTGAACTCCTGACCAGCTATAATTTTTTTTTTTTAAGGAAAATAAATGTTGTCTAGGATGTGGAGAAATTAGAACCCTCATATATGCTGGTGGGGTTGTAAAATGATACAACCACTTTGGAAAAGTGTTTAACAGTTCTTCAAAATGTTAGAGTTGCCATATTATCAAGGAATTTCACTCCTAGGTACATACTCAAGAGAATGAAAACATATATTCACACAAAGGCTTATACATGAATTTTCGCAGCAGCATTATCATTAACAAAGCACGGTAACAATCTACATGTCCACCAACTGATGAACGGGTAAGGAAAACATAGTACATTCATACAGTGAAATATTATTCAGCAATAAAAAAGAATGAAACACAGACACATACATGTATGAATCTTAAAAACATTCTGCTAGCCAGGCGTGGTGGCTCAGGCCTGTAATCCTAGCACTTCGGGAGGCCGAGGTGGGTGGATCACCTGAGGTCAGGAGTTCAAGACCAGCCTGGCCATCATGGTGAAACCCCATCTTAAAAAAAAAAAAAAAAAAAAAATTCTGCAACATGAAAGAAACCAGGCACAAAAGGCTACATATTGTATGATTTATTTATGTGAATCCAGAATACATAAATCCACAGCAACAGAAAGTAGATTGGTAGCGAGGGGCTGGGGCAGGGGGAATGGGAAATGACTGCTAACAGGTATGGGGTTTCTTTTGGGAATGATGATAATGTTCTGAAATTGATTGTGGTAATGGTTGTGCTACTCTGTTAATACACTAAAAACCATTAAATTGTGTACTTTGAAAAGAAGGAATTTTGTGGTATGTGAATTATATCTTAAAAAAAAAATTAAGAAACAAACCGGCCAGGAACAGTGCCTCACATTTGTAGTCTCACCTCCTCAGGAGGCTGAGGTGGGAGGATCACTCAAACCCAGGAATTCGAGGCTGCAGTGAGCTAAAATCATGCCACAATACTCCAGCCTGGGCAACAGAGCAAGACCCTATCTCAGAAACAAAAACAAAAGGCTGTAGAAGCAAATTAAATGGTTTAGGCTATCTTGATGGCAACAGGAAATCATCAAACCGTTTTCAGAAGGACAACAAAATGATCTGAGTTGTGCTTTGGAATGATCACTATGGGCATCATGTGAGGACTAGATGGAAAGAGGTCAAGATGGGGAAACTAATTAAAGAAGAAAATAGGCCGGGTGAGGTGGCTCACATGACTGTAATCCCAGCACTTTGGGAGGCCGAGGCAGGCAGATCACCTGAGGTCAGAAGTTCGAGACCAGCTTGACCAACACGGAAAAACCCCGTCTCTTAAAAAAAGAAGAAGAAGAAGAAAATATGGGCCAGGCGCGGTGCCTTACGCCTGTAATTCTAGCACTTTTGGAGGCCAAGGCAGGCAGATCACTTAAGCTCACGAGTTCAAGACCAGCCTGACCAACATAGTGAAACCCTGTCTCTACAAAAAAAAATGCAAAAATTAACTGAGTGAATGGTGCATGCCTGTAGTCCCAGCTACTTGGGAAGTTGAAATGGGAGGATGGCTTGATCCCAGGAGGCAGAGGTTGCAGTGAGCTGAGATCCCACCACTGCCCTCCAGCCTGGGCGATAGAGCCAGACCATATCTAAAAAAAAAAAAAAAAAAAAAGAAGAAGAAGAAGAAGAAGAAGAGGAAGAGGAGGAGGAGGAGGAGGAGGAGGAGGAGAAAACATGTATAAGGTGCCTATTTCAGTGCCTGGCATATTAATAGATACTTGATAAATGGTACTTCCCATTTCTTTCTTCATGGACTGAGATCATATCATGTCACCCTCTGCCTTAGACAGTGGCTGAGGCCTCATTCTTTTGTTTTGTTTTGTTTTGTTTTGTTTTTTTGAGACGGAGTTTCGCTCTTGTTACCCAGGCTGGAGTGCAATGGCGCGATCTCGGCTCACCGCAACCTCCGCCTCCTGGGTTCAGGCAATTCTCCTGCCTCAGCCTCCTGAGTAGCTGGGATTACAGGCACGCGCCACCATGCCCAGCTCATTTTTTGTATTTTTAGTAAAGACAGAGTTTCACCATGTTGACCAGGATGGTCTCGATCTCTTGACCTCGTGATCCACCCATCTCGGCCTCCCAAAGTGCTGGGATTACAGGCTTGAGCCACCGCGCCCGGCTGAAGCCTCATTCTTATGTCTACAGGGGCCACAAGACAACACAGCCAGATAAATCAGACCTGGTGTAAGAATCCAGTAGCAAAAGTGTCATCATAACTGGCAACTGAGTCTCAGCCTCCATGTCTGGGGGACGATGGAGAGTGGTGGACGCATGGCAAACTCGGGTCTTCATGCCCTCTCTGAAGCTCAGTGTTACTGGACAGGTACCCTGTGAGAAGGTGGGCCCAGATCTGGTCATTTGTAAAGAGAAGTTGGAAATTTCAATCTTTACGTTAGACCTCTCAATTTTTTGAATGCTGGCAAGTAATTCAGAATGTTATCAAAAGACGGTTTTTACACAATGGCCAGCTGCAGTGTGGCTCACATCTTTAAATCCCAGCACTTTGGGATGCTGAGGTGGAAGGATCGTTTGAGCCCAGGAGTTCAAGACTAGCCTGGGCAACAGAGTGAGACCCCCAACCTCTACCAAAAAAAGAAAAAAAACCAGAATCATCAGCAACAACAAAACAACAAAAACCACTATAAGCTGCAGTTCTCCTCTGCTCTGGGGAAGCTTCCTCGAGTTAAGTTTTGCCTCAGGTTACCACACATTTGATTGGGTTACAACTTCCTGGGATTCTCTGAGGCAATCATTTTTAGCTTCAGAAGCACTGGTCCCTAGATAGATTTTTGTGACATGACCCTATCTCTATCAGTTACACCAAGCCCCTCTGAGCATGGATCACTCTGCAGATGGCTGAATCAATCTGCTGCTGATTCTATTAACTCCACTATTTTTTTTTTTTTTTTTTTTTTTTTTTTGAGACAGAGTCTTGCTCCATCGCCAGGCGCCAGGCTGGAGTGCAGTGGTGCGACCTTGGCTCACTGCAACCTCCGCCTCCCAGGTTCAAGCAATTCTCCTGCCTCAGCCTCCCGAGTAGCTGGGATTACAGGCATGCGCCACCATGCCCAACTAATTTTTGTATTTTTAGTAGAGATGGGGTTTCACAATGTTGGCCAGGGTACTCTCGATTTCTTGACCTTGTGATCCACCCGCCTCGGCCTCCCAAAGTGCTGGGATTACAGGTATGAGCCACTGCGCCCGGCCCTATTAACTCCACTTTCAAAGGTTGGCATCTTCCTGGTATTGACCTACCCACACTATTTGGGGCTTCACGTTATTTAGGATGAGCCATCAGATGATTTATAATTAGTATTATCATTCAAAAGAAAGTCCTATGTTTGCTACAGACTGGGGTATGCTATCACAGGTTGGAGGGGCCTGGAATTTAGGTGGCATTCAGGCCAGGTCCTGGCTATGACTCTGAACTGCAGGTGATGTGAGTTCGAGCCATACACAACCAAGTGGGCAACGTATGTCCCCAAAATAGGCCTCCTTTTTGTATGCTGGGTTGGGGGTCTCACCTTGAAGAAGCTGAATGGTGAGCATAGACAATAAGGGAAGTTATGGGGTTGGAAGGGAATATGCACTTAGGAAAGAAAGGAACGCAGGTCACTGAATAGTCCCAGGGGCTCTGGTGATGAGTTCTGAGAATGCCGTCCTTCCTGGGCCCTCTTCTCCTTAAAGGTAACGCCGGGCAAGGGAGGGGGCTTACTGCCTGACTGAGCCTTACTGGCCTCCCATCCCCCAAATCTTCTCTGGGACATTATTTTTTTCCCTAAAGTGGAGGCCTTGCCTTTTCTCTTCCAAGTGAGGGTTAGGGCAGGGGAAGACAAGAAAGACAGCTTGATAAAACTTGCTGGCCACAAGAAAGACAGCTTGATAAAACTTGCTGGCCAGGCACGGTGGCTCACACCTGTCATTCCAGCACTTTGGGAGACCGAGGCAGGTGGATCACCTGAGGTCAAGAGTTTGAGACAAGTCTGGCCACCATGGCGAAACCGTCTCTATTAAAAATACCCACAAAATTAGCTGGGCAAAGTGATGGGCACCTGTAATCCCAGCTACTTGGGAGGCTGAGGCAGGAGAATTACTTGAAGTGGGGAGGTAGAGGTTGCAGTGAGCCGATTACACCATTCCTTATACTCCAGCCCAGGTGACAAGAGCAAAACTCTGTCTCAAAAAAACAGAACAAAACAAACAAACAAAAAGAGCACAACTTGCCTTAATGTTCCTTGGGGGAGGTGAACTCTACAAGATCAGCCTTGGTTACCGGAAAGCAAGATGCTTCTCTGAGCACAAATGCTGCTGTCGCCCTCCTCCAGCCCCTTGCTTGCACATTTTGGGATAGGTGAGACCCAGAGGTAAGGGGCCTTGGGCTTGGGTCTGATTTCTGGTTCACTCTAGGCCCTGGTCCCTTCATAAACACTTTCACTTTCCTTCAAACGTTCTTTCCATGCCCTGCCGCCCTCATTCTGGCCCCTCACAAGCTGGACACCCTCTTACAAAAAGCTCAAGGAATTAGGATTCCGTTTTTGGGAAAGAGGAAGGGTGACATCCTTAAGTTAAGGAAATGTTGCTTAAGAGGATTTTTGGAGGGTTAAATAAAAGTTAAGGGGCTTTCTAACAAGGTTGAAACCACGGCTTTGGAGTCTGAAAGGGTTCAAAGTTTACCTGTCATTTACTAGCTGAGTGACTTTGGGAAGTTACTTTAACCTCTGGACCCCATTTTTCATCTGGTAAAATGGGGGTACGAATACAGGCTGTAAGAATTAAGAGGCAGGAAGTACCATGAATACTTAGAACATTGCTTGGTACTTAGCACTGAAAAATGTTAGCCATCACTAGCATTACCAAAGAAGAAAGGAGAAAAGCTTGTGTGGTTCCTGGCGGGTGTTCAGTAGCTCCCTGACACCCACATACTCCACACCCTGCCTGGAGCCTCCTCCCTCCTTGTCTGCAGTACTAATCCCTGCCTCCTCTGCAGTAGCCAACTCAGGGCACCTTGAGTTGGATTTGTCTGGACATTGAGCTCCTGTTTTACCTCCAAATCCACTGCTCGAGCTCAGTGGATGTTTGTTGAATTAGTGAATAATCCCTTGCTTTTGTATGTCACTTCAGTTCGTAAAGCTCACAGGAATATATTATCTGATTTAATCTTCAGAAGCACACTGCAGGGAAGATTCCTATTTTGCATATTATAAATATACATATATGAGAGACTGGTTACCTGGAGTCTGCAAGGATTGTGCAGATTGTGACGACCGAGACCCTGCCTGAGGGGCCAGCTCCTGTGTCACGACTCACACAGCCCAAGGTGGGCGTCTCAGGGAGGTTCACACAAGCGCAGGGAGGTGGCTTCTTAGCAACCTCACTTAAGTCTCCACCCAATTGCCAGCAGGGCCCAGGCCTTCCCCTGACTGTCCCAGCTGTCTCAGTGCAGTGAATCTGGGAGACCCAAACATCCTGCCCCTCTCACCCCATCAGACCTTTCCCTCTCCCAGGGAAAAGGCTGAGGTGGCCTCAGACTGCTATAGGGGACATGGGTGTCCTCCTTTCTTGGTGACCAGCAATTTGACCTTGGCCAATGTGAAGAGCAGGGCTCTGATGGGCGCGTGGGAGGAGGAAGTGAAGTGTGAACACGGCCTACCCCGCATCCTCTCTGCAGCTCCGGGGCTCCCTTCGGCTCTGTCTGGCAGCCATCTTCTCCACTGACCTCCTTTCCTCCCACTGTGCTGGCCACATCCTTCCTTTATCAAAAGCAGCCGCTTCGGGTTCCTCCTGAATTGCCTTTTAGGGGAAAGGCATTTGCGTCTTTTGGTAGCCAGTTCCTGCTGAGAAAGGGGAGACAGGCTCTGGCTGCCCAGGTGAGACTGGCAGGGCCACAGCAATCCTTCATTCCTGGAGAATCGGAGAGGAGCCCACCACTGGTGGGCACCGCAATTGACACCCTGTCCCCACTGCCACCCTCTCCACCTCCAGGACCCAGCAGCAACCCTTGTTCTTCCAGGTTTCTCATTCATCCAAACATTTACTGAGCTCCTACTGAGCGCTAAGCACCTGAGAGGAGGGTGTCCGCCATCACCTCCTCCATGAAGCTTTGGGGTTCCCGTTGGGAGTAAGTTCTCTGGTTACTATGGTTCGAAGGTGGTGGTGCCATTCGAACTTGGGTTTTAATCTCAGCTCTGTTCACTAGCTGAGAGAGCTTATGTTACTTAACCTCTGTGAGCCAGTCTCCCCACTGATGAAACAAGGTTTCCAGCTCCACACAGGGTCGGCACTGGGGCTAAAGGGAGTTCTCCATGTAAGGCAAATGAGACACTAGGAGGGCATCAGCTCTACTCTCCCTCTCCAGGGGACGGAGGTGCCTAGCCTTCAGCATTTCTCAAGCCTGGCACCCTCTTTCACCCCCACCCTTCCATGGGGGACCACAGGCTTCAGCTCCCTCCAAGGGCCTCTGTTGCTCCCTGCTGACGTACCCCCGGGGCTCCAGGGCAACAGCACACTCAGCCCTGGGCTTTGGGCTGCCCCTCACTGGGTCTGGGATCCTTCTTTCTTAGGAAGCTTCAGACAGGCTCAGGCAGGCAGGACATTTCAACTGTTGCCAGCCCTGCCCCAGGTGGGTGGGGAAGGGCAGCTTTCTCCCACCCAGTGGCCTCAGGGGATAGTTCTCCCTTTTCTGGTTGGGCTACTTTAGGAGCGCTGTGCATCCAAGGAGCAGTATTGTTACCAGGAGGGCTAAGAGGAGGGCAGAGAGACCATCCGGGCTCCCTGGGTCCCCTATAGGCATCATCATCTCCCTTGGGTGTAGTGGTGTCTATCTGGTAGGAGAAAGAGCAAGAGGAGGGGCGGAGGTGTGGTCTGGATATGTAATTTCAGACATCTGACCTCCAACTGGAATAAGGATTCCAATCATCCTTATGTGTAAAATGGAGATAGTATCTTCAGGGTTACTGTGGCAATCAAAGGAGACTAATGTGGGAGGGTTCAGAATCGTTAAGTCAAGAAATCCTTCACTGGACATTACCCGATTTAAAGTCCTTCCATGGCTTTTGGGGTAAAACCATTTTTTTTTTTTTTTTTTTTTTTTTTTTGAGACAGAGTTTCACTCTTGTTACCCAGGCTGGAGTGCAATGGCACGATCTCGGCTCACTGCAACCTCCGCCTCCTGGGTTCAAGCAATTCTCCCGCCTCAGCCTCCCGAGTAGCTGGGATTACAGGCACGCGCCACCATGCCCAGCTAATTTTTGTATTTTTAGTAGAGACGGGGTTTCACCATGTTCACCAGGATGGTCTCGATCTCTTGACCTCGTGATCCACCCGCCTCGGCCTCCCAAAGTGCTGGGATTACAGGCGTGAGCCACCGCGCCCGGCTTTAAAACCATTTTTAACACCACCTCTGACCAGCTCATCTCCCAGTATCTGACCCACATGGTCCTTGCAGATGAGCTCATTCCTGTCATGGCTCTCCTGCAGGCACCACTTCCTGGCCCAGACTTCCTCCATCTAGCTGACTACTCATCCTCAGCCTTTTTTTTTTTTTTTTTTTTTTTTTTTTTTGAGACAGAGTTTTGCTCCTGTTGCCCAGGCTGGAGTGCAATGGTGCAATCTCAGCTCACTGCAACCTCTGCCTCCCAGGTTCAAGAGATTCTCCTGCTTCAACCTCCCAAGTAGCTGGGATTATAGGCATGTGCCACTGTGCCCAACTAATTTTGTATTTTTAGTAGAGACAAGGTTTCTCCATGTTGGTCAGGCTGGTCTCAAACTCCTGACCTCAGCTACTCAGGTGATCCGCCCGCCTTGGCCTCCCAAAGTGCTGGGATTACAAGCGTGAGCCACAGTGCCCGGCCCATCCTCAGCTTTGAAGAAGCTTCCTCAGATAAGCCTTCCCCAACTCCTCACACAAGGCCAGGGTGCTTGTTACTCGCCCTTGTTGGACCTTCATCTTTGCATGCTTGTAGAGACTTGTGTGACAGTCCCAGGTCTGCACCCGCCGCCTCTGCTCCCTGAGTGCGGGCTTCCTGAGGATAGGGACTGAGCAGTATGCCAACAGCATCCCAGGCTTTGCAGAGCATTGGGTACACAGTAGGCATTTTATTTGTTGAAAGAAAAAAGCAACTGACTCAGAGGCAGCTTCGTCCCCAGGCTCTTCGTCCACTGTCTGTAGCCTGAAGCCTATGACATTCACAGTCTCACCAACCCCGCCTGGCTCAGCAGCTGCTCTCAGTCCAGCAGAGGAATCAGGAGCGCTGTTCCGACTTTCCTCCTTGCTCCTCCCTATCCAAACTCAAAATTCTGGTCACTTGCATCTTCTTTCTTGACTCTCTTTCATGAGGCCAGAGAATGCATGGCCTGTTTACCATGTCACCTCAGTTTCTAGTTTGGGACTGTTCTACAGATGGATCACTTGCCTGTGAGTAAACCTCCTGAGGATGGCTCCCATCCCTCCCTGTTAGGCAAAGAGCAGAGCCTCTCAAATCCAAAGGCTTGAGCACAGGCCAAGCCCAGCACTGTCCCAGTTGTTAGGCTTAGGGCAAATCAATTTCTGCACCAGTTTCCTCATCAGTAGAGTACCACTTCCCAGAGTGGTGGAAATCATGAGGTATGCAAATTACGGTGTTTGACACTGTGCTAAGCACTCTACCTGCTTTCATCTGTGCAGCTCAGTGTGATAGACTCTACTTCATTTTTCATGTGGGGTCACTGAGGCATGGAGGAGTTACACACATGGCTTGCTCACACCATCATTAAAGTAATCTGAACTCAGGCAAGCTCCCCCAGGAGACCCAAGCTCTTTCCTAACTGCCAGGCTTGCTCTGTTCCCTTAAAGCAGGTGTCCCCAAACTACGGCCCGGCCCACGGGCCGCATGCGGCCCCCTGAGGCCATTTATCCGGCCCCCGCCACACTTCAGGAAGGGGCATCTCTTTCATTGGTGGTCAGTGAGAGGAGCACAGTATGTGGCGGCCCTCCAACGGTCTGAGGGACAGTGAACTGGCCCCCCGTGTAAAAAGTTTGGGGACACCTGCCTTAAAGTCAGCAGCAGAACAGGCGCTCAGTAGTTTCAGGTTATTTTGATTCAAATTCACTGAGGAAGCTAGGGAGGATTGTCTCCTGGAGCTCACTTGGAGCTTGTAGAAGAACGTGCTGATGTCAAAGACAGGAATGTAGAAACTTTAGGGATTCCCCTTCTCCCTCCTGTATTAACAAGTGAACTCACCAGGAGCCGTGGCTCACGCCTATAATCCTAGAACTTTGGCAGGCTGAGGTGGGTGGATCACAAGTTCAGGAAATCGAGACCAGCCTGGCCAATATGGTGAAACCCCGTCTCAGCTAAAAATATAAAAATTAATGCCGGGCGCGGTGGCTCAAGCCTGTAATCCCAGCACTTTGGGAGGCCGAGGCGGGTGGATCACAAGGTCGAGAGATCGAGACCAACCTGGTCAACATGGTGAAACCCCGTCTCTACTAAAAATACAAAAAATTAGCTGGGCATGGTGGCGCGTGCCTGTAATCCCAGCTACTCAGGAAGCTGAGACAGGAGAATTGCCTGAACCCAGGAGGTGGAGGTTGCGGTGAGCCGAGATCGCGCCATTGCACTCCAGCCTGGGTAACAAGAGCGAAACTCCGTCTCAAAAAAAAAAAAAAATTAGCTGTGCTTGGTGGTGGGCGCCTGTAGTCCCAGCTACTCAGGAGGATGAGGCAAGATAATTGCTTGAACCTGAGAGGCGGAGGTTGCAGTGAGCCAAGATCGTGCCACTGCACCCCAGCCTGGGCAACAGAGTGAGGCTCCATCTCAAAAACAAAACAAAACAAACAAACAAACAAAAAGGCAGACTCCCACCTTGTTCTTGGCCAGTTCCCACCTTGTTCACCTTGTTCTTGCAAGGTGGGGCAAGAAGAAATGATAGTGTTCACAAGAGGTGAAGGAACTTGAGTCCCTAACTCTATTTCTATTTCAAATTTCTCTTTTTTTTTTTTTTTTGAGACGGAGTTTCGCTCTTGTTACCCAGGCTGGAGTGCAATGGCGCGATCTCGGCTCACCGCAACCTCCGCCTCCTGGGTTCAGGCAATTCTCCTGCCTCAGCTTCCTGAGTAGCTGGGATTACAGGCACGTACCAACATGCCCAGCTAATTTTTTGTATTTTTAGTAGAGACGGGGTTTCACCATGTTGACCATGATGGTCTTGATCTCTCGACCTCGTGATCCACCTGCCTCGGCCTCCCAAAGTGCTGGGATTACAGGCTTGAGCCACCGCGCCCGGCCCTATTTCAAATTTCTTAACCTCAGCAAGTTAGCAAATTTTTTTTCCCTTTTTTTGAGACAGAGTTTTGCTCCTGTCACCCAGGCTGGAGTGCAATGGCCCAATCTTGGCTCATTGCAACCTCCACCTCCTGGGTTCAAGCAATTCTCCGACTTCAGCATCCCAAGGAGCCGGGATTACAGGTGTATGCCACCATGCCTGGCTAATTTTTATATTTTTAGTAGAGATGTGGGTTCAACATTTTGGCCAGGCTGGTCTCCAACTCCTGACCTCAGATGATCCACCCACCTTGGCCTACCAAAGTGCTGGGATTACAGGTGTGAGCCACCATGTCCAGCCTAAGCCTATAGGTTAAAAGGGTAAAAATATGAATAAGAATGATAATATGTCACAACTATAGAAATGAAGATTAAAAAAAAATTTTTTTCTCAATCTCACTGAAGATTTTTTAAAATATTATAAGTACAAAAAATTATTAAGAAAATAAAGTCCTGCTGGGTGTGGTGGCTCAAGCCTGTAATCCCAGCACTTTGGGAGGCCGAGGCGGGTGGATCACGAGGTCAAGAGATCGAGACCATCCCGGTCAGCATGGTGAAACCCCGTCTCTACTAAAAATACAAAAAAATCAGCTGGGCATGGTGGCGCGTGCCTGTAATCCCAGCTACTCAGGAGGCTGAGGCAGGAGAATTGCCTGAACCCAGGAGGCGGAGGTTGCCGTGAGCTGAGATTGCGCCATTGCACTCCAGCCTGGGTAACGAGAGCGAAACTCCGTCTCAAAAAAAAAAAAAAAAAAAGAAAAGAAAATAAAGTCCTGACCTCAAGTGATCCACCCGTCTCAGCCTCCCAAAGTGTTGGGATTATAGGCATGAATCACCACACCTGGTCATTTCTTCATTTTGTAAAGCTACATTTTATGTTTAAGCCATGAATGTCAGATTGAGGAAGCTTTTCTTTTCTTTAACTTAAAAACTTTTTTTTTTTTTTTTTTTTTTATAAAGACAGGGTTTCACCATGTTGGTCAGGCTGGTCTTGAACTCCAAACCTCAGGTGATCCGCCCGCCTTGGCCTCCAAAGTGCTTGGATTACAGGTGTGAGCCACCATGCCTGGCCGAGGAACCTTTTTTAAAGCATGCACTAACTCAGTTTTACTGTATTCTTATTTCCTTGAATGTCTGGGGCTCCTAGGGCCGTGGTGCTCAACTCCACCTGCACATTTGCCTCACTTAGGAAGATTTTTATTTCCTTATTTTATTTTTATTTTTAATTTTTGAGACAGAAACTTACTCTGTCATCCAGGCTGGAGAGCAATGGTGTGATCACTGATCACTGCAGCCTCAACTTCCCAGGCTCAAGTAATTCTCCCACCGCAGCCTCTTGAGTACCTGGAAGTACAGGTAAGCAACACCAGGCCCAGCTAATTTTTTCTATTTTGTCTAGAGGTAAGATCTCACTACGTTGCCCAGGCTGGTCTCAAACTCCTGTGCCCAAGTGATCCTCCCACCTTGGCCTCCCAAATTGTTGGGATTACAGGTGTGAGCAACTGCACCAGCATAGGCTAATGGAAATGTTCTGAGCACATTTAAGGAAGGATAGGCTAAACTCTAATGTTCTTTTTTTTTTTTTTTTTTTTTTTTTTGAGACGTTGTTTCACTCTTGTTACCCCGGCTGGGGTGCAACGGTGTCATCTCATCTCACCACAACCTCCGCCTCGTGGATTCAAGTGACTCTCCTGGTTCAGCCTCCCGAGTAGCGGGGATTACAGGCGTGCGTCACCACGTCCAGCTAATTTTGTATTTTTAGTAGAGATGAGGTTTCTCCATGTTGGTCAGGCTGGTCTTGAACTCCCAGCCTCATGTGATCTGCCCTCCTCAACCTCCCAAAGTGCTGGGATTACAGATGTGAGCCACCGTGCCTGGCCTAAACTCTAACATTCATTGAGTGTATTAAATCAACTGTTAAGTTTATTAGGACACAACCCCCTCATAAGTTGAGGAACAACTGTATTTGTTAAGAATTCCCCATGTTGACCAGGCGCGGTGGCTCAAGCCTGTAATCTCAGCACTTTGGGAGGCCGAGGCGGGTGGATCACCAGGTCAAGAGATCGAGACCATCCTGGTCAACATAGTGAAACCCCTTCTTTACTAAAAACACAAAAAATTAGGTGGGCATGGTGGCGCGTGCCTGTAATCCCAGCTACTCAGGAGGCTGAGGCAGGAGAATTGCCTGAGCCCAGGAGGCGGAGGATGCAGTGAGCTGAGATCGCGCCATTGCACTCCAGCCTGGGTAACAAGAGCGAAACTCGAAACTCCGTCTCAAAAAAAAAAAAAAAAAAAAAAAAAAAGAGTTCCCCATATTATTCTAATAGGCAGGCAGAACTGAGAGGCACTGACCTAAAACCAGTATTCTCAGTGTGGTCTCAACCAGCATTAGCATTACCTGGGAACTTGTTAGCAATGAAAATAATCGCTGGGCGCGGTGGCTCAAGCCTGTAATCCCAGCACTTTGGGAGGCCGAGGCGGGTGGATCACGAGGTCAAGAGATCGAGACCATCCTGGTCAACATGGTGAAACCCCGTCTCTACTAAAAATACAAAAAATTAGCTGGGCATGGTGGCGCATGCCTGTAATCCCAGCTACTCAGGAGGCTGAGGCAGGAGAATTGCCTGAACCCAGGAGGCGGAGGTCGCGGTGAGCCGAGATCGCGCCATTGCACTCCAGCCTGGGCAACAAGAGCGAAACTCCGTCTCAAAAAAAAAAAAAAAAGAAAAAAGAAAATAATCAGGCCTCCCTCCAGATCTGACCAGAAGCTCGGAGGGTGGGACTGGTAATCCGAGTTTACGAGTCCTCCAGGGGATTCTGGTACCGGCTAAAGAACTCTATGGAGGCACTAAATTTTATTTTATTTTTATTTCTTTCTTTCTTTTTTTTCTGGAGGCACTAAATTTTAAAGCCAAAAATAATCAAAAAGGATGTCTTACCTCAGTCTGTCGTTTTGTTCGCTGGGAAAAGGAAGGAGAGCTAAACAGCTTCCCATCATGTTCTTGGCAGTCAGGCCTGGAAGCCGGGTTTTACCCCGCACCTGCAGTCCTCTCCTCCGCTGTCCGGTCCACTCTCGTACAGCCTTGTGTGAGACAGTCCCACAAAGGATACAGTTCCTACTACCCTGGACATGCCTGCCACCTTTCCCATCAAGAGGCACACTTGATTTCTCCGTTAGTTCACTAGGGCTGCTGCAGCGAAGTGCCACAGACTGTGCAGCTTCAAACAACCAAAACGTATTGTCTCATGATGCTAGAGGCCAGAAGTCTGAGATCAAGGTGCGGGCGGGGCTGTGTTTCCTCCGAAGGCCCTAGGGAAGGATCTGTTCCGGGTTTCTTTCCTAGCCCCTGCTAGCTGTGGGAGCATAATGCCAACCTTCTCACAGCCTCCTGCCTGCCCGTGTGTGTATATGTTCAAATTTCTCCATTATAAAGGAACCCAGTCATATTGGATGAGTGGCCACCCTACTCCAGTAGGACCTCATCTTCATTAATAAAATTAATTACTTTATTTCCAATTAAGGTCACTTTCTGAGGTACTGGGGGGTTAGGAGTCCAAAATACAATTTTGGAAAGACACAACATTGTGTATCCCAATGAATCTGGACCTTAAGGCCCTAAGTCTTTTTCTTGAGACGGGTCTCATTCTGTCACCCAGGCTGGAGTACAGTGGTGCGATTTTGGTTCACTGCAACATCTACCTCCCCGGCTCAAGCGATCCTCCCACTTCACCCTCCCCAGTAGCTGGGATTACAAGTACGTGCCACCATACCTGGCTAATTTTTTGTAGAGATGATGTTTCACCATATTGGCCAGGCTGGTCTCAAATTCCTGAGCTCAAGCAATCTGCCTACCTCAGCCTCCAAAAGTGCTGGGATTACACGTGTAGAGCCACTGCTTCTGGCCAAGGGTGAGGTCTTTTTTTTTTTTTTTTTGAGACAGAGGTTTGCTCTTGTTGCCCAGGCTGGAGTGCAATGGCATGATAGCTCACTACGACCTCCTCTTCCCAAGTTCAGGTGAGTCTCCTGCTTCAACCTCCCAAGTAGCTGGGATTACAGGCATGCACCATCATGACCAGCTAATTTTGAATTTTTAGTAGAGACGGGGTTTCTCCATGTTGGTCAGGCTAGTCTTAGACTCCCAACCTCAGGTAATCACCTGCCTCTGCTTCCCAAAGTGCTGGGATTACAGGCGTGAGCCACCGCGCCCGTACAGGGTGAGGTTTTTTTTTTGTTTTTGTTTTTTTTTTGAGACGGAGTTTCACTCTTGTTACCCAGGCTGGAGTGCAATGGCGTGATCTCGGCTCACCGCAACCTCCGCCTCCTGGGCTCAGGCAATTCTCCTGCCTCAGCCTCCTAAGTAGCTGGGATTACAGGCACGCACCACCATGCCCAGCTAACTTTTTGTATTTTTAGTAGAGACGGGGTTTCACCTTGTTGACCAGGATGGTCTCGATCTCTCGACCTCGTGATCCACCCGCCTCGGCCTCCCAAAGTGCTGGGATTACAGGCTTGAGCCACCGCGCCCGGCTTCAGGGTGAGGTCTTAAGAGCCTCACAGCTTGTTTCTCTCTGGAAGCTGATTGCCATGTAAAGAAGTTCAGCTAAACATGCCGGAGGAGAAAGGCCCTGTAGGATAAGGGCTAAGAAAGCAAGGGAAGTCCCCGGCCATGCCGGCTGAGACGTAAGATGTGTGAGTATGGCCATATTGAGTTCCTGAGTGGCCCCAGTCAACTCCGCAGAGAGAGTGCACCACCACCAAGCCCTCCCACAAACTACAGAAACGTGTGTCAATCAGTGGTGGTGGTTTGAAGCCACGAAGTTTTTGGGTTGTCTGTTACATAGCAAGAGATAGCTGCGGCGAGCCTCACACAACCCAGGGCCTTCGTAATTCATGCTCGATTCCTTCTGCTAGAAGCCCTGCTGTCAGAGCCCAGTGCCTGCCTATCACTCAGATAAAGTATTTGGGTCTCACTGCTAGCAGAGTGGCTGGGAACGAGGACAAAGTTGTGCTTGTATGTAATGAATGGCACCCTCTGACCTACCTAAAAGCTTCTGAGAGTGCGGGTGAGAAGCTGGGCCCCTGGTGCAAGCAGGGGAGGGGGCAGAGAGGTACTGAGGGGCGCTTTGTGCGGGTGGGCTTACAGCCAGAGCTCGGGCGCACAGAGCCAATTGTGTGGGCTCCAGGACACTGGAACCTCGGCGGGTAAGAGGAGGAATACAAGTAGCGGGAGGCCTTGGCTAGGGGAAAATTGGAATAATTAACCGTTGAGAACGAGCGTCTTCAAAAGAGCTTAATTTTGGGGAAATGAAGAGCTACAGAGAAGCACAAAGAAGTGATTACTTAGAATAGGAACAGAGGATGATTATACGGAGAACAGTGATGGAAGAGAAAGTGCTTAAATACAGAAAGCCCCTTTTCCTCCCCCATGGCGGGTTACGGTCCCAATCACATTGATCATAGTGAACACTGATGACCACTCACTGTGTCCAGGTACTGTTCTCAGAACTGTCTATTTATTCCTCAAGATGATCCCGAGAGAGGTACTACTGTTCTAGTCTCATTTTATAGATCAGGAAACTGAGGCCAGTAACACGACCAAGGCCACACAGTTACGAGGTGGCAAAGCTGGGCTTCAAATCCTGGCTTCAGAGTCTGTGCTCTTCATCGCCAGCTGTGCTGCTGCTCTGTCCTTTTTCTTTTGTTCTTTTCTAGACAGAGTCTTGTTTTGTCACCCAGGCTGGAGGGCAGGGGCCCCATCTCGGCCCACTGCAACCTCCACCTCCCAGATTCAAGTGATCTCCTGCCTCAGCCTCTTGAGTAGCTGGAATTATAGGCGTGTGCCACCATGCCCAGCTAATTTTTGTATTTTTAGTAGAGATGGGGTTTTGCCATGTTGGTCAGGCTGGTCTCGAACTCCTGACCTTGTGATCCACCTGCCTTGGCTTCCCAAAGTGCTGGGATTACAGGCATGAGCCACCGCACCCGGCCTGCTCTATCCTTTCTAAGGCCAGATCACTGTCCCATCACACCTCTACAGTGCCTTAACATGGCTTAGACATCACAGCCTTAGACATGGCTTGTGCTGGCGCTGGTAAAACCCACTCTAAGGGGCCTAGCCCTCAGGGTTGGGGACTGTTTTGTAGTGCAATGCTCTGGAACAAGATGACCACATGGGCCAGTGGCTGCTGCAGGAAATCCTCCATGGGCCTGCCCACTACCTTTCTGACAGCCTGGAAGCCGCTCCTTCCTCAAGAGACACTCACAACCCTTTAAGGACCTGCCCAGACTTGATGAGGGAAAAAAAATTCAGACTCTAGATCAGCAAGACAGGATAGGGTGTGGGGGGGATGCCTACACCTAAGACATCCTTATCATTCCATTTCTTCCCAGTTGGTGGGTTCCACAGAGACATGTGGTGGTCGGGGTTGGGGTGAAGGACTTTTTTTTTTTTTTTTTTTTTTTTGAGATGGAGTTTCACTCTTGTTGCCCAGGCTGGAGTGCAAATGGCACGATCTGGGCTCACCACCGCCTCTGCCTTCCATGTTCAAGTGATTCTCCTGCCTCAGCCTCCTGAGCAGCTGGGATAACAGGCATGTGCCACCACACCCAGCTAATTTAGTATTTTTAGTAGAGTCAGGTATTCTTCATGTTGGTCTGGTCTTGAATTCCTGATCTCAGGTGATCCGCCCACCCCAGATTCCCAAAGTGCTGGGATTACAGGTGTGAGCCACCACCCCAGGCTGAGGGTGTTCTTAACTGGAGGTCTAGTCCAGTTTTATGTCTGAATTTATAGACAAAGAGAGCATCCAGAAGAATTACTTGACCAGGTCTCTACTCTTCTCTCAAGTGAGAGAGGGGTCAGCTCTTTTCCCAGGGGCTGATACACTGCCCTGTCTTTCTCCTCAAGACCGACCTTCGGGACTGGGGTAAGGAGAGGCAGGGAAAGGAAGCATGTGCTGTCAGCTTCGCATTCTTCCTGTCCGCAAGCGACATGCAGCCTCTTTAGCTGAGTCCTGCCACATCCTTCTGAGCAGATGTTCAAGTCCCTGGTGAAGCCAGCATCAGTAGCCCCCAGCCTGCTGCCTGGGCTGGCCAGAGTGCCCCAGTAAGTCTGCAGAGATGGTCGCAGCTTGAGGCCCTGAACTTTTGCTTGGATTTGGTTTCTAACTTTATCCCCTCTCTCCCTGGGCAATAAGCCAGCCTCACTGTGAAGGTGCCAGGGGCATGAGAACCTTCTACATTTATTACCATCCCTTGGACTTTTGATTCACAGGCATCTAAGGCTCTAAGTGGTCACCGTCTTTCTCCCACCATAAGTTGGGGCTCCAGCGCCTATCTTCCTGCCTCCCACTGGGTTCAACCTAGCTCAGCACCCAAGTATGCATGGGATGGGGGGCCCAGAACTGCGAGGCATATGATTAACACACATACACCCTCCCTCTAAGGCTTATGCACTGGAGGAGTCCCTTCCTCTCACTCTTTGGCACGAATCTTTCATTTTAGTTGGAAGACTCCTGTTCCACGGACACATAGCCTACCCATGTTGAGTTTTCATCTCTTTTCCACCACTCTGCCTTTCGCCTTTTTTTTTCTTTTTTTGAGACAGAGTTTCGCTCGTTACCCAGGCTGGAGTGCCATGGCACAATCTCGGCTCACCGCAACCTCCACCTCCTGGGTTCAGGCAATTCTCCTGCCTTAGTCTTCCGAGTAGCTGGGACTAGAGGCATGTGTTACCATGCCCAGCTAATTTTTGTATTTTTAGTAGAGACGGGGTTTCACCATGTTGACCAGATGGTCTCCATCTCCTGACCTCGCGATCCACCTGCCTCGGCCTCCCAAAGTGCTGAGATTACAGGCGTGAGCCACCGCGCCGGGCCTGGGGTGCTTTTCTCCTTAAGCCCCAGCATTAGGGAGCTCATTACACTTCTGAGATATTATGCTGTTCCCCTCATTTTGTTCCTTCCTGGTCTGTCTGGCCAACTAACTCAGCCTCCAAAATCCACTGCCATTTACCCCAGGTCTGCCTTGCTTCTGGACTCGAGTCACATTTCTACACTTATTTGTCATGTTATACTGTGATTTGTTTAGAGCTTCCCCTTCCTAACTTTGCCCCCTTCCGCGCTTAGACTCAGAGGGCAAGTAGGTTTCATGCTCCGTGTGCTGGGGACTCGGGCCCCATTAGGGCTCGGAAGCAGATGGGAAAATGTATGCTCCTGATGGAACTGGGGGCTACCCTTAACCTGTCTATTTTACTAGTTATTGATACATTGTCTTTCCAGGGAAATGAAAAGGCCTTGATTGTGTTTGGAAGACCTTGTTTTAGAAGACCTTATTTTGGCGGGGCGCAGTGGCTCATGCCTGTAACCCCAGCACTTTGGGAGGCCAAGGCAGGTAGATCACATGAGGTCGGGAGTTTGATAGCAGGCTGTCCAACATGGTGAAACCCCGTCCCTACTAAAAATACAAAAATTAGCTGGGTGTGGTGGCAGGTGCCTGTAACCCCAGCTACTCGGGAGGCTGAGGCAGGATAATCACTTGAACCCAGGAGGCAGAGGTTACAGTGAACTGAGATTGCGCCATTGCACTCCATCCTGGGCAACAGAGCGAACCTGTCTCAAAAAAAAAAAAAAAAAAAAAAGTAAAATAAGGTCATAAGGGTAGATCCTAATCTGATAGGACTGATGTCCTTATAAGAGGAGGCAATAAGGACACAGGCCAGAGATGGCCATCTGCAAGCCTAGGAGAGAGGCCTCAGAAGAAACCAACCTGCCAACACATCTTGACCTTGGACTTCCAGGCTCCCGAATGTGAGGGGGCACATTTCTGTGGTTTAAGCCACCTCGTGTGTGGTGCTTTGTTATGGCTATCCCAGCAGATTAACACAAAATCTAAAACTGAATTCTTCTCCAAGCCCAAATGGGAAACATGGGAGGGACAACATCTCATGCTATCCAAGGCAGCAAGTCACCCGTGACTCTTCTCCCTGTGTGTTATGTCAACTGGTCACTAAGGGCTGTGACCCACCCGGTTTACTCTTCCCTCCACCATCTCACGGCTCTGGTTCAAGCATTAGTTTTTCACCTTGATTACTGCCACAGCTGCTCTCTCTCTCTACTGTACCATGCCCAGAAATTGCTACCCTTCTTGCCATTGGCAAGCAATCCTTTAAGGCAAGATTTCTTAATCTCAGCAGCATTGACACTTCTGGCAGGATAATTCTTTGTGGTGTAGGGATATCTGTTCTGTGCTTTGTGGGATTGAGCCACATCCCTGGTCTCTATATGCTACACGCCAGAATACCCCTACCTGCAGTTGCAATAATCCAAAACGTCTCTAAACATTGCCAAAGGTCTGCTGGAGGGCAAAACTGTCCCAGGTTGAGAACCACTGCTTTAAGGACAGGTTATCTCTGAATGCCACTGAAGATTTTATACAGGAGAAAGTTCAAACTTCTCTGCTTCCCACAATGGCCCCCTAACATCTAGAACAGGCGTCCCCAAACTACGGCCTGCGGGCCGCATGCGGCCCCCTGAGGCCATTTATCTGGCCCCCCGCTGCACTTCAGGAAGGGGCACCTCTTTCACTGGTGGTCAGTGAGAGGAGCACAATATGTGGCGGCCCTCCAATGGTCTGAGGGACAGTGAACTGGCCCCCTGTGTAAAAAGTTTGGGGACGCCTGATCTAGAATAATCCATGGCTCATCATAGGTGCTTAACACATATTTGAAAAAGAAGGGCCAGGCACGGGTGGCTCATGCTTGTAATCCCAGGAGTTTGGGAGGCCGAGGCCGGTGGATCACAAGATCAGGAGTTTGAGACCAGCCTGGCCAATATGGTGAAACCCTTTCTTTACTACAAATACAAAAATTAGCTGGGCGTGGTGGCATGTGCCTGTACTCTCAGTTACTTGAGAGGCTGAGGAAGGAGAATCACTTGAATCGGGGAGACAGAGGTTGCAGTGAGCCACTGTACTCCAGCCTGGGCAACAGAGCAAGACTCCGTCTCATAAAAAATAAAAATTAAAAAGAGGAAAAAAAAAAAAGAAATCCAAACCAAAGTAGTTCAGCCCTGTACCATTTTCTCTAGCTCCTTCCTCTGTTCCAAATTCCAGCTACAAGCTAGTCGAGATCACCCAAATATAATGTGCTCATGTTTTCCATATTTTTTTCCAATAACAGTCTCTGCCTTGAACCCTTCCTTGTACCCCAGCTCATTGTCAGTATCTGGTGCAAGTGCCAGTCCTCCTGGAAAGCTCCCCTTCTCTTGCCTGGGGCTCCCTGTGCCCTCCAGGCACTGTGCACATATCTCACCCACTCCACTGAGCTTTAAGCAGAGGGAAGACAGAAAAAGAGCAGCTTCCTCACTGCAGGTGGGTGTGCTAGTGCAGGACACTGAACGCCCAGAAGCAGCAAGATGAGTCACATCACAGAATCCCAGTTCTGAAGGTGGGGATACAGGGTAGAGCTGAGAATAGCACAAATCTTCATAAGGGAAAAGTTAGGTCCCAAGATCCTGTCTTTCTCTTTATACAGACAGACAACTAATGCATCCAACAGAAGACAAGTTTACACCCTGGAGCAGTCAAATCTAAAACTCTACAGCTCAGGCTCTAGATGAGGAACCAGATTGAAAGAATGTCCTGAGTCTGCTCTACAAAGAAAAAGGAACAGTCAAGGTCTCCTGTCCCATCTATGCATTGTTCTTGGGGGCCAGAAACAGGATTTCTAATAGGGACCAGGCACTTTGGAGGCGCTCTGTCTTCTCTCCTTTAGGCCACTTTCCCTTAGTTTTCAGTCCTGCATCACCAGAATAACCACTTTCCCCTCCACAGAGCCAGCTAAGCATGGGGACCTGGGTCTGAGGGAAGTTATAAATGGAAGCCACATGCCATAGTGGTTTGCTGTCTCCATCCCGCCCCTCACCCCACCCCCACCCCCCGTCGCCTACATTAGGCATTTCTCCCATGTTATCCCTTCCCATCCTCCCCACCCCCTCCCTTCCACCTAGCCCTGTGAGTGCTGTTCCCTTCCCTGTGCCCAAGTGTTCTCATTGTTCATCACCTGCCGATGAGCAAAAACATGCAGTGGTTTTCTGTTCTTGCGTCAGTTTGCCGAGAATGATGGTTTCTAGGTTCACCATGTCTCTACAGAGGACATGAATTCATCATTTTTTATAACTGCATAGTATTCCATGGTGTATATGTGCCACATTTTTTTTGTCCAGTCTATCATCAGTGGGCATTTGGTTGGTTCCAGGTCTTTGGTATTGTAAACAGTGCTGCAATGAACATATGTGTGCATGTGTCTTTGTGATACAATTTATAATCCTTTGGACACATACCCAGTAATGGGATTGCTGGGTCAAATGGAATTTCTATTTCTAGATCCTTGAGGAATCGCCACACTGTCTTCCACAATGGTGAACTAATTTACACCCCTGCCAACAGTGTAAAAGTGTTCCTATTTCTCCACATCCTCTCCAGCATCTCTTGTCTTGATTTTTTAATGATCACCATTCTAACTGGCATGAGATGGTATCTCAATGTGGTTGTGATTTGCATTTCTCTAATGACCAGTGATGAGCATTTTTTCATGTTTGCTGGCTGCATATTTGTCTTTTGAAAAGTTTCTGTTCATATTCTTCGCCCACTTTTGAATTTTTTTTTTCTTGTAAATCTGCTTTAGTTCTTTGTAGAGTCTGGATATTAGCCCTTTGTCTGATGGGTAGATTATGAAATTTTTTCCCATTCTGTTGGTTGCCGGTTTACCCTGTTTCTTTTGCTGTGCAGAAGCTCTTAAGTTTAGGCCGGGCGCGGTGGCTCAAGCCTGTAATCCCAGCACTTTGGGAGGCCGAGGTGGGCGGATCAAGAGGTCAAAAGATCGAGACCATCCTGGCCCACATGGTGAAACCCCATCTCTACTAGAAATACAAAAATTAGCTGGGCGTGGTGGCATGCGCCTGTAGTCCCAGCTACTTGGGAGGCTCAGGCGGAAGAATTGCTTGAACCCAGGAGGCGGAGGTTGCAGTGAGCCGAGATTGTACCACTGCACTCCAGCCTGGCACCTGGCGACAGAGTGAGACTCTGTCTCAAAAAAAAAAAAAAAAAAGAAGCTCTTAAGTTTAATTAGGTCCCATTTTGTCTATTTTGGCTTTTGTTGCCATTAGCCTACTTTAAGAATGTAAAGAATGTAATATATTGGCTGGGTGCGGTGGCTTACGCCCCTAATCTCAGCACTTTGGGAGGCCGAGGCGGGCAGATCACCTGAGGTCAGGAATTTTAGACCAGCCTAACCAACATGGAGAAACCCCAACTCTACTAAAAATACAAAATTAGCTGGGTGTGGTGGCATGTGCCTGTAATCTCAGCTACTCTGGAGGCTGAGGCAGGAGAATCACTTGAACCTGGAAGGTGGAGGTTGTGGTGAACTGAGATCACGCCATTGCACTTCAGCCTGGGCAACAAGAGCGAAACTCCATCACACACACACACACAGAGTAATACATAATACATTAAAAATGTGTTGATTGCTTATATTATTGGTAAAGCTTCCAGTGGTAGGTTGTTAGTAGCTAAGTTTTGGGGCAGACAAAAGTTATACGTGAATATTTAACTGCACAGGGTCAGTACCCCAAACCCTGCAGTTCAAGGGTCAGCTGTGCTTGTTAAGACTCCAAGTGCCTCTAAGTTTCAGATCATAATCCCAAGATAAGAATTTCTCTTCTTCATCCTCACCCCGTCAAGAGGTTCCAGTTTGAAAGGAACCCAGGCAAGGCTCTCCCAAGGGACTGGGCCCTATCTGGGGCTTGGAGGTGGGGAGGTAGGAGTTCAGGTCAGGCAAAGGCTGAACAAAAACCCTTCCTGTTTATTTCAAAGTACAAAGAAAGGGATGGGTCATAGATGAGAACATGATTTACCTTCCATTCTACCTAGGGGCCAGGAGAAGAGGTAAGGCAGCTGCTAGGTACCCAAATAAAGCATCTAGCTTGCTACACCCCCAGCTTTAACTGACTCATTCTATCTGGTATCTAATCACAGGAGTGCTCAGCGTTAGGAGTCCAGCCCTCATTGGATGTTCGCCTTCCTGTGGCCAGGGGCATGTGCTAGGGGAGTGGTATCTCTGCATGATGAACTGAGGAAGAACTGCTAATATGTATGAATTCATGTGCCACGTGAGAGGAAGAGAAGGAAAGAAAACATGAGCTCGGCCGGGTGCAGTGGCTCAAGCCTGTAATCCCAGCACTTTGGGAGGCCGAGGCGGGCGGATCACGAGGTCAAGAGATCGAGACCATCCTGGTCAACATGGTGAAACCCCGTCTCTACTAAAAATACAAAAAATTAGCTGGGCATGGTGGCGCGTGCCTGTAATCCCAGCTACTCAGGAGGCTGAGGCAGGAGAATTGCCTGAACCCAGGAGGCGGAGGTTGCGGTGAGCCGAGATCGCACCATTGGACTCCAGCCTGGGTAACAAGAGCGAAACTCCACCTCAAAAAAAAAAAAAAAAAGAAAAAGAAAAAAGAAAAAGAAAACATGAGCTCACTGGTTTCTGGATGAAGATACTGGCAGAGCAGACTAGAGGCACTTGCCACACAGGAACAGACCCAGGTCTGTTAACAGGCACTTTCATAGGGCAGGTTTCTCCAATCTCTTTCCCTTCCTTCTGTGCCCTAATTCCACCTCTAACCCCAGTACTAGAGGAAACAGGTTAGGAGTCTCCCAGGTACAGCTTTGGAGAAAGACTCTGGAGTATAACAGAAAAATCAAGGCCGGGCGCGGTGGCTCATGCCTGTAATCCCAGCACTTTGGGAGACGGAGACAGGTGGATCACGAGGTCAGGAGTTCAAGACCAGCCTCACCAACACGGAGAAACTCTGTCTTTACTAAAAATACAAAATTAGCTGGGTGTGGTGGCACATTCCTGTAATCCCAGCTACTCAGGAGGCTGAGGCAGGAGAATACCTAAACCCAGGAGGTAGAGGTTGCAGTGAGCCAAGATCATGCCACTGCACTCCAGCCTGGGCTACAGAGTGAGACTCCATCTCAAAAAAAAAAAAAAAAAAAAAAGGAAAAGAAAAATCAACCGCTATAGCAAGGGAGAGTTGTGTTGCTTACGCAAAAGAAAGGGGGGCACAAATAAGGACACGCACCCACGTTAGAGCCACGCTATTCGCGAATTAAGACAAATGAACAGCGTAGGTTGAGGCCCTTGTCTTTTTGGGACTATGAGGACTAAGAGAAAGGGGAAATAAAGCCAAGCAGAAGACTGTCAGACCTCTCTGCTCAGAAACGCAAATACAGAGGAAGATGGGGAAAAGGCAGAGGCCCGACACGTGGGGACCAGCCAGCACACAGGCCCACAGTCCCTCTGGACCTAAGCACGCAGTTCCACGGCAGGGGCATCCATGGGCACTATGCTACAGGCTCTGCGATTCCATCCTCTCGGCAAATGCCATCCCAGGGATCAAGCAGGCAAGGCCCACAGATGCTGGGAATCAGTCTCTAGATTAACGCTAGTAACCAGTTTCCTGAAGCCAAAGCAAGGCCACAGGTAACATTTAGGCAACCTCGAGGCTCACTGGTGCTTGAGAGAGGCAGACACGTGCTAGAATTAAGTGTCCAAAACCCAGAGTTGGTAGATCCAGGCCAAGAGTATGGGTGGATCGCCTTTCTGGCAGGGGCTGGGTTAGGTTCTGCTCAGTCCTAGCCTTGCCAGGACTCCATGGAGATTCTCTGTGGTTGCAGAGTACACAAGCTTGCAACCTCTCCTAGCTAAGGGGACTTTAAGCACATTATTTAAAGGCAGCCTGGCCAGGTGCAGTGGCTCACACCTGTAATCCCAGCACTTTGGGAGGCTGATGTGGGTGAATCACCTGAGATCAGGGGTTTGAGACCATCCTAGCCAACATAGTGAAACCCCATCTCTACTAAAAATACAAAAATAAGCTGGATGTGGTGGTGCACCCCTGTAATCACAGCTAGTCAGGAGGCTGAGGCAGGAAAATCACTTGAACCCAGAAGGCAGAGGTTGCAGTGAGCTGAGATCGTGCCACTGCATGCCAGCCTGGGAGAGAGAGACTGTGTCTCAAAAGAATAACAAAATAATAATAACAAAAGCAGCCTCCTTGAACCTGGACTGTTCTAGAAGGGGCCATCAATTTAGTCCTTAGCTACCGCCAGAACCTTTTACTAATATATTGATCTCTGAAACCACATGTGACCAGATAAGGTTACGGCTCAAAAACAGTCGTTCCTGATTTCCTCCCTAGGAACTCCGTTGAGAATAAGACATAAGACTTCTTGCCTACAAGTCTCATAGGCACTTTTAAGATTTACTTCACAGCCAGGTATGAGGTGGTGACTGTAGTCCACCACATGGGGAGGCTGAGGCAGGAGGATGGCTTGAGCCCAGAAGTCCAAGGCTGCAGCATGCTGTGACCACGTGTGACAGTAACCATGACACTCCAGCCCATGCAACACGGTGAGACCCTGTGCCTTAAAGTAAGTTGTTTCCCATGTCCATAGTCCCAGGCTGGAGACCACTGGTTTTGTTTGTTTGTTTGTTTGTTTTGGAATCCTGTTTCTTGGACCTTGCGTTTGTAAGACATCAGGGTAGAGCCCTCAAGTCTAAGATGGCCGCTGCAGGCAGGCCTGTGAAGGCGACCTCTACTGCCCTCTGTCGGCCATCAGGCAGGAGGAGAGTGAGACGTGCTCGATTCCTTGCGGCACTGAAGTCCAGCAGTTTCTGTCCCAGAATACTGGGAGCAGATAAACCCTTGGCAACTTTCAACAGAACCTCTAGAAGCCTTACTGTTCCTCGGGGTGGGCTGGCAACAAGGGGGCACAAACAGGGACCCCTGTGAAGCCAAAGTTCTACAGCCTGGGTGCTGAGCTGGCAAAGAGCTGGCAGGGTGGGCTGCTCACACAGGAGAAAGCAGTGCCAGTCCTCCACTAGACACGCCCTGGCCGGAGGCCGTGGCAGCAGAGGCCACCTTGCCCTTTCACTTAGAAAGACATCAAAGGGGTCGGTCGAGGTGGCTCACACCTATAATCCCAGCACTTTGGGAGGCTGAGACAGGCAGATCATGAGGTCCGGAGATCAAGACGGAGGCCATCCTGGCCATGGTAAAACCCCGTCTCTACTAAAATAAAAATAATAAAAAAAATAGCGGGGCGTGGTGGCGCGTGCCTGTAATCCCAGCTACTCAGGAGACTGAGGCCGGGGAATCGCTTGAACCCAGGAGACAGAGGTTGCAGTGAGCTGAGATGGTGCCACTGCACTCCAGCCTGGTGAAAGAGCAAAACTCCATCTAAAGAAAAAAAAAAAAAGACATCAAAGGAAGCTGGGAATCTTAAAGATGGCCCACTGCCTGGGCAGAATTCCACACAGCTTCAGATCACTTGCAACATCAACTGTATGAGTAGGGGTTCAGGAAACAGGGGAATGAGATACACAACTGAGGTACAAGAGACCAGGTGTTACAGGTGCCAGGACCCCTAGAACTCCTCATGCTCATCCTCGCCAGCCAAAGACTGTGACTACTTCATAATCCTTCCCCAGGGCAGCCAGGTCCTCATGCCTCAGACAGCTTCCTTTCCTCCATGCCCCTGCCCTCATACCAATGCATAAATGCCCAATTGGCATACTTCAGGTCAAACTTGTGGTCCAGGCGGGCCCAGGCCTTGGTGATGGCTGCGGTACTGCTCAGCATGCAGACCTCCCGCCAAACCTTGGCTAGGGCACCCCCGGGCACCACTATAGGGGGCTGGTGGTTGATGCCAACCTAAGAAGAAACACAGAAGTGTAAGTGCCTGGTTCTGTGTTTTCCAGAAGGTCTGTACAGGGATCCCCAAAACTGGGGAAGGGGCGTTTATCAACTTATAAGAAACAAAGATGGAGGAAGATGATCACCACAGGGAAACAAGTCTAGAATGTGGGAGCTTCTGCAAGACAAGTGACTTCAAAGTCACAGTCAAGTGAATGGGTGGACTCATACGTGGAGACAAAGCAGCATAATTCCTGCTCCTTTATTAGATCATGACTGAAAAAGTAACTCTAAAAAACATTTGTGGGCTGGGCGCAGTGACTCATACCTGTAATCCCAGCACTTTGGGAGGCCGAGGCAGGCAGATCACTTCAAGGTCAGGGGTTTGAGACCAGCCTAGCCAACATGGCGAAACCCCATCTGTACTAAAAATAGCAGAAATTAGCAGGGTATGGTGGCACACGCCTGTAATCCCAGCTACTCGGGAGGCTGAGACAAGAGCATTGTTTGAATCCTGGAGGCGGAGGTTGCAGTGAGCTGAGATCCCACCACTGCATTCCACTCTGGTGACAGAGCAAGACTCCATCTCCCCCTGCCCCTAAAGAGGAGTGAGTTTAAATAAGGTCAGTAAAGCAAAAATAAGGGAAACAGACCTAGATGTTAATTCCATGTAGTGGCTATATGGGTGTTAAATGAAGAAGTAATCCCTCCTTTCCTGTAGGTAAGAAAATTAAGTTTAAAAAATGTTAAACTTAGGGAAGATCTCCAATTAGAGCTAAATTTAACCTGCTTTAAACGCTAATCTACCAGAATATGTAGTTTTATTTTTTAAGAAACAGAGTCTCACTCTGTTACTGAGGCTGGAGTGTGGGGTGCAATCATAGCTCACTGCAGCCTCAACCTCCTGGACTCAGATAATCCTCCCACCTCAGCCTTCCGAGTAGCTAGAACTATAAGCACACGCCAGCATGACTGGCTAATTTTTTTTTTATATTTTGTACAGATGGAGTCTCACATTGCCCAGGCTGGTCTCAAACTGCTGGGCTCAATCCATCCTCCCACCTCTGCCTCCCAAAGTGGTAGGATTACAGGCCTGAATCACTGCACCCAGCCCAGAATACATAATACATTTTAGTGGTTCTCATTCTCAAAAAAAAAAAAAAAAACAAAAAAAAAAAAGTCAATTTTCCATTAGTGCCTCTAGGGACAGCAAGCTGACCGTGTCCTAAAGGCAGCCTATTCTTCCCCTAAGTAGCTAAAGATCTTCCTATACTATCCCTGCCTCCCCTCCCGTTGTGGTCATGTTCACAGCAGTGCCATTGGGCAGTAAAGCTATATATGTTTTCTAATGCCACAGCTGCCATCTTTAATCTATCTGGAATCTTATTCCAGAAGAAAACCCACAAAACAAACTAGGTCATATGCCCAGCACCCTGAGAAGGTGAACTGATAACAGGGTGCGGCATAAATGAGTGCTTCTTCCTCATTACTGCAGAAGGAAGAGAACGCATCCAGAGATGCAGAACACAAGAATCCTTCTGACCTTCTGATCCACAATTTTCCCATCATCTGATAATGGGCCTCTCTGGCTTCTAAAAGCCTTCCCTTCTGAGCAGGGGCCAGACCACGTGGTTACATCCCTAGCACAAGTGATGAGAAGGCCATTCTCCCCAGTGTGACTGGCAGCTCTGGGAATGCCTATATACCAGGCTAAGTAAAATAAAACGGATACTCTTCCTTCCATCAAGGCAGTCTTTTAAGTAGAATCCACCCTAGCTTACAGTCCAAAGGCCTGGCTTCTAGACCAGCTGAAATCTATCTAGTTAAAGACATCCGCTGGCAGGGCACAGTGGCTCACACCTATAATCCCCACAATTTGGGAGGCCATGGTGGGTGGATCACCCAAGCCCAGGAGTTTGAGACCAGCCTGGGCAACATGGTGAAGCCCCACCTCTACAAAAACTATAAAGTTAGTAGGATGTGGTGGCACAAACCTGTGGTCCCAGCTATTGAGGAGGCTGAGATGGGAGGACGCTTGAGCCTAGGAGGTCGAGGCTGCAGTGAACCAAGATTACACCAATGTGCTCCAGCCTGGGTGACAGAGTAAGATCCTGTGCATCTGTTCCTCACACCTGCTCTGCAGAAAGCCCCTTCTCACCAGGAACACAGGCCACGCACTAACTGCCCTTTACCCCACTTGCCTTGAAACCTGTGGGACACCAGTCCACAAACTGGATATTGCACTTAATTTTAATGGTGGTGATGGCAGCATTCACAGCCTTGGGGACCACCTCTCCACAGCAGAGTACATGGCAGGCCATGTACTTGCCGTGGCAAGAGTCACACTTGACCATCTGATTGCAGGGTCCAAAGTAGGCACTGGTGATCTCTGCCACCGACAGCCACTCATGGTTGACCTTCTCAGCTGAGATACTGGGCGAGCAGGTCACCAGGGGAAGGTGGATGCAAGGGTAGGGCACCAGATGGGTCTGGAACTCTGTGAGGTCCATGTTGAGGGCACCATCAAAATGCAAGGAAGCAGTGATGGAGGACATAATCTGGCTGATGAGCCGGCTGAGGTTGACACAGGTAGGGCACTTGAGGTCCAGATTGCGGCAGCAGGTATCAGAGATGGCTTCATTGTCTACCATGAAGGCAATCTGAGTGCCCCAGGGTGGCGTGGGTGCTCAAGATGGAGTTAAAGGGTTCTACAACTGCCATGGACACTTGAGGGACTGGGTAAATAGCAAACTCCAACTTGAGCTTCTTGCCACAGTCAACAGAAAGCTGCTCCATCAGCAGGGAGGTAAAGCCTGAGCCAGTGCCACCCCCAAAGCTATGGAAGATCAGGAAGCCCTGAAGCCCCCACTCATCTGTCTGGAGTAGGAGATAACATCGTTAAGGATGCAGATGGCACATCACCTGCCCCAACCCTCTTTTCCTGAGGAAACTTCTGTATTGAAAGCTACTGTTACCCAACTACACTTGCATTCACTTCTGTATTTTAGAAAGACTTTGAAGTATAGTTTATAGTTAAGTGTGTGCGTCTTATTGGATGTATGGTGAACGATTTGACATGCGTAGACACCTGTACAACTGAACCAACAGAGATACAGAAATTCTCATTGCCCTCAGAAAGTTCCCTCATATCCTTTTGCTTCACCTCCATAGAGGTGAAAAAAGATCACCTGTCCAGGTGTGGTGGACCTCATCTCTCCAAAGTGCTGGGATGGCAACACCCCATCTCTACAAAAAAAAAAAATACAAAACTTATCTGGGTGTGGTGTACACCTGTAGTCCCAGCTACTCAGGAGGCTGAGGTTCGAGGATCGCTTGAGCCCAGGAGGCGGAGGTTGCAGTGAGCTGTGACTGCACCACTAGTGACACTCCAGCCTAGGCAACAGAGCGACTCTCAAAAAAAAAAAAAAAAAAAAAAAAAAAAGCAAAGATTATCTACAAGAGGCTAGGAGTTCCCGGGGAAAAGATGGCCCGGAAAGGCAGTGCTGTGTCTATGCAATGGTAGGGATGAGACAGGATATAAGATGCGCCGTTGGCCGGGCGCGGTGGCTCAAGCCTGTAATCCCAGCACTTTGGGAGGCCGAGGCGGGTGGATCACAAGGTCGAGAGATCAAGACCAACCTGGTCAACATGGTGAAACCCCGTCTCTACTAAAAATACAAAAAATTAGCTGGGCATGGTGGCACGTGCCTGTAATCCCAGCTACTCAGGAGGCTGAGGCAGGAGAATTGCCTGAACCCAGGAGGCGGAGGTTGCGGTGAGCCGAGATCGCGCCATTGCACTCCAGCCTGGGTAACAAGAGCGAAACTCCGTCTCAAAAAAAAAAAAAAAAAAAAAAGATGCGCCGTCAGAGAGCCAGGCCCTCTCAGTGACGTTGCTCTGCCATCTAGTTACAGCGGAGTGGGAGTGGTGGTGGCAACCTATTGAACATACTTGCAGAGGTGGTTTCAGTAAAAAAAAGAAAGAAAAAAGGAAAAGATTACCAGGTGTCAGACAGGAACGCAGGAACCCGCAGCTTTAACAAGTACCCCAGGTGATTCTCATATAGGTGTTTCTTGGGTAAGAAAAGCATCAGTCTATACCAGACACATGGGTAGTGACAGTATAAGAGAATTCTAGCCCTAGGAGGTATTTTCTTTTCATTCTTGAGGAAGGAGCACAGACTCCCACTCCTCAGGTCCCTTCCAAGTCCTCATGCCTACTGAGCCGCAGAGAGGGTGGCCAGACAATCCTTTACAGCAACAGGGCCAAAGTCTTGGCTCACAGGTAGCCTCACTCGTGGTTCTCAGTGCCTCAAACGGGGGATGGTCAACTGGAGAAATGGCTGAGCACTAAGCAGGAGCCCCTCCTGCCCGGACAGATCTGCATAGGAGTCTAAGAACCACAGACCAAAGGTCAAAGACGGCCTGGATCGGACAGACCTGGCAAAGCGAGGAACCACCAGGACAGAAGCTTGAGTCCACAAACTCAAGGCAGAGCAAGTTATTCAGGCTTCCAACCCTAGATCCGCACCAGGTCGGAGAACACACATCCCCCTAGGGGAAGCTGAGTGGACCGACATGCCGGCGGAATGATGTCAGGTACCAGCACAGGCTGTGGCTGCCTCTCAGCCAGGGGGAAGGCTAAGGATGCAATGACCTCCTGTAGGTGCCTGAGGCCTGCTCACCAGTCTTCGGATTCGCTCTAGCACCAAGTTGATGATCTCCTTCCCTGCAGTGTACTGCCCATAGGCATAGCTGTTGGCAGCATGTTCCATACCAGATATCAGCTGCTCAGGGTGGAAGAGCTGCCTATAAATGCCAGTTCTTGAGCTGGGTGCGGTGGCTCATGCCTGTAATCCCAGCACTTTGGGAGGCAGAGGTGGGCAGATCACCTGAGGTCAGGAGTTCCAGACCAGTCTGGTCAACCTGGTGAAGGAAGTAAGGAAACCCTGTCTCTACTAAAAATACAAAAAAAAAAAAAAAAAAAAATAGCTGGACATGGTGGCAGGTGCCTGTAACCCCAGCTACTTGGGAGGCTGAGGCAGGAGAACCTGGGAGGTGGAGGTTGCAGTGAGCTGAGATCGCGCCATTGGACTCCAGCCTGGACAACAGAGCAAAACTCCGTCTCAAAAAAAAAAAAAAAAAAAAAAAAAAAAGTCAGTTCTTACTGCATCTTGCATCTCGAGGGTGAGAAAGAACAAAGGTAAAAACAAGCTGGTCTCATTCCCCAACGGAACACCACACACCAGAACCTTTGCTGCTAAGCCTCTCCAAACTGCTCAACGGAGTGATGGCACACAGCGTTCCAGGGGCCACGTCTAAGGCTGGGTCCTGCCTGGGCCTGGGATGGGGAGAGCAGGCAGTACCTTTGGTGGCCCCTTCCCTCTGATCGCAGCCATTTCATTTTGCTAGGTGAGGAATCTCACTTCACTTTCGAATGGGGTAAGAATACAGACTAATGTAAATTTTCACCAAGGAATGAGAAAAAGGAAAGAATACAGACTAATGAAGAAACCCAGTCCAGCGTTTAACATCTAAAATAACAGCTTTTAAAAACGGGGGAGGGGTAGGATTGTCATGACTCAGAAGCTGAGGAGATGCAGCTGCAGAAGGGAGGAAGCAGGAAAGCCTCCGGAAGCCACCACCAGCCGGTTCACACAGGCCCACATCCCACCAGGGGCCTGTTTCAGTTGAGGCCAAGCAGAAGGCCATTATGAATGTTCTCGGCTCCCTGTTTCTTAGGCAATGGGCCACCCTCAAGAGCCTGAGGGCAGGGAAAAGCTAGTTTTAAATTTCTGCTTTTACATCCGCTCCTTTCTGCAGTCTGCGTTCTCCGCCTGATCGCTGACTTATATCTGGCAGTCTCCAGACAGAGCTGTGGGAATGATCTTCCTCTCAATACAGGAAGCCCCCAGGACCCCTTCTGAGGACAGAGTCTAGACAAAAGCAATAGACTTCAGACATCAGTGTTCATGGGAGGGCATGGCTTTCATCTCAAGTATTTTCCCCTTAAGCAGAGCTCCCATCTGACATTGGGGGGAGCAAAAACTATGGCCTGGGGGAGGAGGCCCTACTCCTCCATCCACTCACCTATGACAGCAGGCTCCAGGTCCACAAAGACAGCCTGGGACACATGTCTGCCAGCCTGGGTCTCCCTGGAAGTGTTGAAGGAGTCTTCACTGCTCCCCAGGGCCTTGTGGCTGGGCATGGTACCCTGGGCTGGATGTCGTGCTCCAGGCAGTAAAGCTCCCAGCAGCCATTGCCCATCTGCACTCCCGCCTGGCCCACGTGGATGGAGATGCACTCACACTATGAGGGTGAGCAGAGGAACATGCCCTGAGTGGTGTGGAGTAAAAGATGGGCGTTTGAAAAGCCTTCCCTGGGAGCACCCTTGTCTTTCCTAAGGGCTGAAGCTTAGTGTTACCTAGTCCAAAGTTCTGAAGCCTGACCGGGCAAGGTGGCTCACCCCTGTAATCCCAGCACTTTAAGAGGCCGAGGCATGCAGATAACCTGAAGTCAGGAGTTCAAGACTAACCTGGTCAACATGTGAAACCCCGTCTCTACTAAAAATACAAAATTAGGCTATTTTTGATGTTTAGGGGAATCTCACTTCACTTTTGAATGGGGTAAGAATACAGACTAATGTAAATTTTCACCAAGGAATGAGATCATAGGCAGGCACCTGTAATCCCAGCTACTCGGCAGGCTGAAGCAGGAGAATCACTCGAACCCAGGAGGTGGAGATTGCAGTAAGCCAATCTCCGACCTAGGAGACAGAGCGAGACTCTGTCTCCCCACACCCCCTCCCCCAACAAAAAAGCCAAAGCCCAGAAGACTCAGTTCTCTTTCAGGCCTTCCCATACTTTAAGCCAAACCATCTCCAGGCCCTCATTTTCCTTTATTCACACAGGGCTTAATGTGGTGGTTATATTAGCCTAGGTCTCTAGGGGCAGGAACTAGAGAAAGCCAAAACCAAACAGCCAAATCCCACTGCACAGTGCCCTCTGCTGTTTGGGTGGCTTGGGAAAGTTCAGAGTCTGTATTCCGAGACAGGCCCACCAAGAGCTTCTAGACTCAAGCACTGGGACCTAAAAGAGGAGGTCTCCATGTGCAGCAACTGTCTCCCCGACAACCCGAAAGGGCAGAAGATGAAGTTCAGACATGCGGATCAACTGAGGAAGCAGCCTTGGAGTTAGAGCTAGCCTTCTGAAAGTTCACCCACAAACTCCTATTTTGGGGGGACAGGCACCTACCCTGCCAACTGCAGTACCAAGCAAGTACCCCTTAATTAAGCATCACAGTGGAGTCCAGAAGACCCACTCTACCTTTCAACTCTGTTCACTCAGGTAGCTTCTATGGTGGAGAAACCCTCCCTCCCCTCTTCTGGTCCTTCACCCCAATCCACATTCTAGGGGATCAATTTAAAAGGGCGGAGCACCTCCAAAATGTAGAAGGGAACTTCTAGGGTGACGGTAGGTAACAGTTTAACAGTCTTAGGATCTACCCTCCAAGACAGCCTCTGAGCCTTTAAGGGAGCTCAGAGCAGAGAGGGGGATCAAGACTTTTAGGGGGCACAGGGACCTCTGTGTACCCACCCCAAGTTCTCCATTTTAACGGAGAGACCTGAAGTCCTTGGGGTCCAAAACAGCAGAGAAGTAGAGTCAAGAACGTTCTTTTCAAGACCCCAAGAGCTTACAGGAGTCCCTAGTGAAGTATGGGGCCAAAGGGAGAGGACCTTTCGCCTGACCTCTGGCCAGAGTCGGGCCCAAGACGAAGGCATTCAGGGAAACAGGTTCTGAACTGGAGAAACCTGTTAGAGCGTCTCAACCATCCCGGGCCCTGCCTTCTGCGTGGGAGTGAGATCTCGGAGGGAGGCGGGGACCGCAGCTACCGGCGGGCATCTCTTTGTCCAGGACCGCCTCGGGAGAACTAAGGGCGGCTCCCAGATCCCCTCCAGGCTCCAGAGCGCGCTCCGCCGCAGAATCGACTCTGCTGCCCGAACTTGGCGCAGAGCGACTCCACCGCGTTCTCGCCCCGCGCTTTACCTCTCCAGCTTGCCCAGTCCCGCAGCGCTCCTGGAGCGCTCAGAACGTTTCCAGCTCGCACCGTCTCCCGCAGGGGGAAGTAGGGTAGAAAAGTGGTACCGGGACTCCTCGGGCTTCCCCGGGCTTTCTGCAGAGCCCACCCTCGCCCTGAACGCCCAAACACCCCTGGCATCCCCGCGCAGCCCACTCCACACCCTGGGTTCCCGGGGCGTCCTTCCTTTCTGCGCCGCAGGCGCTTCCCACCGACCCCCCGGGGGCCCCGGTATTTTCTCTATCGTGCGACACCCTCCCCTGCACAGCGTCCCTCACCATGGCTGACCCAGTAGTTTAAGTCGGCGGAGGGCCGCTGACTGCAGACGCGATACAAACCTCCAGCTACACCACGAATCCCAGGGTGCGGGCGCTGGTGGGGCCTTATATACCCGGACGGGCCGCGGGGGACGGCCCCCTCGCGCCTCCCACTGGGCCAGGCCCCTGCCGAGGCCCGCCCCCCTCTCCGCTATTGGCCGGCCGCTGCAGCCGGTCATTGGGCAGTTTGTACAGCCAGAGGGAGGCGGGGGGGGTCCGCGTCCTCCGGGCCAGTTCGATCCTCTTCCCCGAGTGTGGGATCTGAGAGGTGGTATCTTTGGGGAAGCACCTTTGTTCCGTTTCAGTTTTAGGACTTTACACCGGTGACACCGCGGACCTGATTCGAAAAGTGTGTCAGCCTTGGAGGAGGGTGCAGACTTAGGTTCAGCAACCATTAGAGAAGGAAAGTTGCTGTTAGGAGAACCGACTGCTGGGAGCTTCCAGAGCCGGACAAAATGCAGCTGGGGTGGGTAGGATGGGCAGACAGGTGTGGGAAAGGCTATTGCAGGCGCCGGTAATTGATGTTTACTTCTCTTTTGACCGGAGCAGCTGCTCAGGTTCAGGTGACTCAGATTCCTGCTGGAGCCCGGGCTGGCCAAAGCAGACTGAGTGGGGCCTGTGGGGTGGAGTTGGAAAGGAAGCGTGGGGCCTTCAATGCTAGGCTGGAGAGTTTATATATAATTTCCTTGACATATAATTTCAAACCATCCAGGGATTTTGAGCAGAGGAGTGGTGTGATCACCGCAGCATTCTGAGCAGCCCTTGGATGTTACCTGTGCATTATTTTTTTCCGGTGGTGGTTTCATATTGTTCCATGCTAAAGAGCATTCACATACTTTTCCCTCTTTCCAAACTTCTCCTTAGCTGAGATGTTTTACTTCTAAGTGCAACAAATTAGCCCCTTTCCTTTTGGGAGGGTTAATTGGTGTTTGGTTTATCAAATGATTGACCACCCCACCCAGTGATTACCCTTAGTATTTGTGAAGCACATTCCAGAGGAACCCAAAGCATCGCCTTCCAGTGGACAGGTGCGCCCAGTTTGTATATAGAATCAGGCTTGGAGGTTTGAATTGCCCAGGGGGAAAATCTGCAGCTGATACGACTTTCTGCTGATAGAGCTCAGGAAGACTGTCACTGCATCACTGGCCAGTGTGACATCAGACCAGCTGTCCCCTGGATACCTGCACCCATTTTTAAACAAGACTCTAATGATGTCATTCAAAACTGTCCTGTAGCCGGGCGCGGTGGCTCAAGCCTGTAATCCCAGCACTTTGGGAGGCCGAGGCGGGTGGATCACGAGGTCGAAAGATCGAGACCATCCTGGTCAACATGGTGAAACCCCGTCTCTACTAAAAATACAAAAAACTAGCTGGGCGTGGTGGTGCATGCCTGTAATCCCAGCTACTTAGGAGGCTGAGGCAGGAGAATTGCCTGAGCCCAGGAGGCGGAGGTTGCGGTGAGCCGAGATCGCGCCATTGCACTCCAGCCTGGGTAACAAAAGCGAAACTCCGTCCCAAAAAAAAAAAAAAAAAAAAAAAAAAAAAAAAAAAAAAAAAAAAAAAACAAAACAAACAAACAAACAAAAAAACTGTCCTGTAATGTTTTGAAATGAAATGCTTGTTCAGGTGACTCAAGAAGGTTTAAGTTCAGGGTGCAGAGGTTAACTTTAAAGTCTGAAAAGTATTCTTTGGTCTCAATCCTTGTTAATGGGCTTTATAAGGCTGCCAGATCTAAAGTGGATGCCTCTGGTTAGGAGATAGGGTGAGAGAATGTGGGCAAACATCCGCATAAGTGCTTTGAAACCTCATGTATATAAAGAGCAAAACGACACAACTCAAATGTTACATTTGAATTGTTGCCTTCCACTGAAGGCAGGCATATCAATGATTAAAATTAAGTTACCTAGTAATAAACTCAAAAAATCATAAACTCAACACTCTTCATCTCTTGCTTGCCCCACCTTAGGAAGCACTCACTCCACCTGCTGTAGACTCAGCCAGTTAAAAATGTCTTTCCATTCCTGAGCTGACTCTAACCCAGGGATTATAAATACATTTGAAACAGTGACATCTTCGGTGTTACTTATGGAAATTGCACAATCCTCCACCCCTGCCATTGGCAGTATACTTCTTTACATCAAACTGATTAAAACTAATCCTCTTTTAAGACATTTGGAGGCCGGGCGCGGTGGCTCAAGCCTGTAATCCCAGCACTTTGGGAGGCCGAGGCGGGTGGATCACGAGGTCAAGAGATCGAGACCATGCTGGTCAAGTGGTGAAACCCCGTCTCTACTAAAAAAATACTAAAAATTAGCTGGGCATGGTGGCATGTGCCTGTAATCCCAGCTACTCAGGAGGCTGAGGCAGGAGAATTACCTGAACCCAGGAGGCGGAGGTTGCGGTGAGCCGAGATCGCGCCATTGCACTCCAGCCTGGGCAACAAGAGCGAAACTCCGTCTCAAAAAAAAAAAAAAAAAAAAAAAAAAAAGACATTTGAATTTATTTCTATTATCCAGACTGCCTCCTAGCTCGGAGTTTTATTTCTAACTTTTCCTCCTCCTCCTCTATATCACCCTCCTTAACACCTCTGCCATTACAGGAATGTAAAATCTTCCAAAATTCAGTCTCATTGTTGCTGGAAAAAGGAGTCCAATCCAGACCCCAAGAGAGGGTTCTTGGATCTCATGCAGTAAGGAATTCAAGGTGAGTCACAGAGTGCACAGTAAGAGGTAGCTCATTGAAAGCTACTCAGTTACATAGCAAGGCGTTCTCAAAAAGCAAGAGGAGGAACACGCCATCATTGTTTTAAACTCTTCTGGCCGGGCACGGTGTCTCGGTCCTGTAAACCCAGCACTTTGGGAGGCTCAGGTGGGCAGATCACCTGAGGTCAGGAGTTTGAGACCAGCCTGGCCAACATGGTGAAACTCTGCCTCTACTAAAAATACAAAAAATTAGCTGGGCATGGTGGCACGCACCTGTAATCCCAGCTACTCAGGAGGCTGAGGCAGGAAAATCGCTTGAACCTGGGAGGTGGAGGTTGCGGTGAGTTGAGATTGCACCATTGCACTCCAGCCTGGGTGACAGAGCAAGACTCCATCTCAAAAAAATTAATTATTTAATTAAATAAAATAAACTTTTCTTATGTAGGGATCTTACCTATGTTAAACCTAAGTTATATCTACATGCTAGTGGGCTAACAGTATGACTATTTAGGAATCTGTTGATTGAAAGAAAATTATCCTTGGGATTTGAGTGTATAAGTACCTCAAAGCATGATTATAACTCTCTTAAAAGCATATATTGTTACTCAATATCAGGACATCTGGACATTCTGCTGTCATAGGAGTTTGTTCTCACAGGCATCACTAAACTGCTTCCTTAGCCAAAACATCTTATGACCGTGAGTGGTGACTGGCAAGGAATGTGCCTTGCTAGTGTTTTTTTTTTTTTTTCCCTCCTCCTTCTCCTCCTCGCCTTGCTAGTTTTAAGATGGAGTTGATTTTTTTTTTTTTTTTTTTTTTTTGAGACGGAGTTTCACTCTTGTTACCCAGGCTGGAGTGCAATGGCGCGATCTCAGCTCACCGCAACCTCCGCCTCCTGTGTTCAGGCAATTCTCCTGCCTCAGCCTCCTGAGTAGCTGGGATTACAGGCACGCGCCACCATGCCCAGCTAATTTTTTGTATTTTTAGTAGAGACGGGGTTTCACCATGTTGACCAGGATGGTCTCGATTTCTTGACCTTGTGATCCACCCGCCTCGGCCTCCCAAAGTGCTGGGATTACAGGCTTGAGCCACCGCGCCCGGCCGGAGTTGATTTTTTCAATGGTATCACCCTGGTTCTCCTATGCTCCTGTTTCCCTAACATAATCCTCAATTTATAAGAGATCACTTAATCTTTTTTTTTTTTTTTTTAAGATGGGGCTTCACCATGTTGGTCAGGCTGGTTTTGAACTCCCAACCTCAGGTTATCTGCCCGCCTTGGCCTCCAAAGTGCTTGGATTACAGGCGTGAGCCACCACGCCCGGCTGTAGGGATCACTTAATCTTAAATGGCGATGAGGTACGATGGTCATTCTTCTGTAATTTCTACTTGCTGATTTTATGGGCATAATATTGGAGAAGTAAAAATTCTCTGGATGCCCCATCTATGGGGCCCAAAGGCAGGATGTCTTTATTTCCTGGGTCAGAAAATGGGATGAGCTGGAAGCCTTGTGCCAGCATCATGTCAAATTGTAATCTAGAAGATACAAACTTCACTAGGAGTTAAACAAGTCAGCGTCTATGATTGGTAATAACAAGATAGCTACCAAAGGTCCTAAGAAGCGCAAAAAACAAGTGAGATTCAGGAGGGAGCATTTTTTTGAGATGGAGTCTTGCTCTGTCACCCAGGCTGGAGTACAATGGCGCAATCTCAACTCCATCTCCCAGGTTCAAGTGATTCTCCTGACTCAGCCTCCGGAGTAGCTGGGATTACAGGCACTCACTACCACGCCCAGCTAATTTTTTTATTTTTTGTAGAGACAGGGTTTCACCGTGTTGGCCAAGATGGTCTCAATCTTCTGATGTTGTGATCTGCCCGCCTCGGCCTCCCAAAGTGCTGGGATTACAGGCGTGAGCCACAGCACCCAGTGGGTTTTTTTGATTATTAGTTTATATTCCTCCTTTTTTTGTCAAGGTATGTCAGAGACAGTATTAAAAAACAAATCAGGCAGGGCGCAGTGGCTCACACCTGTAATCCCAGCACTTTGGGAGGCTGAGGAGGGCGGATCATCTGAGTTTAAGAGTTTGAAACCAGCCTGACCAACATGATGAAACCCCTTCTCTACTAAAAATACAAAATTAGCCGGGCGTGATGGCATATGCCTGTAATCCCAGCTACTAGGGAGGCTGAGGAAAGAGAATCACTTGAACCTGGGAGGTGGAGGTTGCAGTGAGCCGAGATCACACCATTGCAGTCCAGCCTGGGCGACAAGAGGGAAACCTCATCTCAAAACAAACAAACAAATTAAAAAACAAAAACAGACCAAAACAAAAAAATAAAACCCCTTGTTCTCTATGCACTACCTAGATGCTTAGAAAGAAAATAAAAACCCCAAGATTTTATATTTTATCAAGATAATTCCTATGCTATGTTTATTAGGATTTTGGTTGATAAAAACACTGAGATTTAGAAGGGTTAAGGCTTTATTTATTTATTTATTTAGAGATGGAGTCTCTCACTCTGTCGCCCAGGCTGGAGTGCAGTGACACGATCTCTGCTCACTGCAACCTCTGCTTCCCGGATTCAAGTGATTCTTCCCGGATTCAAGTGATTCATCTCATATATATATATATGAGATGGGGTTTCACCATGTTGGCCAGGCTGGTTTTGAACTCTTGACCTGAAGTGATCCACCTGCCTCAGTCTCTCAAAGTGCTAGGATTACAGGCATGAGCCACTGTGCCCGGCCCTGGCTAATTTTTGTATTTTTAGTACAGATGGGGTTTTACCATGTTGTCCAGGCTGGTCTTGAACTCCTGACCTCAGGAGATCTGGCCGTCTCAGCCTTCCAAAGTGCTGCATTAGAGGGATGAGCCACCTGGCCTGGCCACCTTTTTTATATAAAATTATTCCCTTTATAACTTTCCTTACCAAAAATATATCTTCATTTCCAAAACTTTCTTCATCTCTCTCTCTTTCCTACTTACTGGCTTCTTTCTACCTTTTTTCATAAGTAAGCATTTTCTCCACCCCAAGCCCCCTCCGCCAAGACAGAGTCTTGCTTTATTGCCCAGGCTGGAGTGCAATGGTGCAATCTCAGCTCACTGCAACCTCCGCCTCCTGGATTAACCTCCGCCTCCCGGATTCAAGTGATTCTCCTGTCTCCCAAGTAGCTGAGATTACAGGCACATGCCACCACGCCCGACTAAGTTTTGTATTTTTAGTAGAGACAGGGTTTCACTGTGTCGGGCAGGCTGGTCTTGAACTCGTGACCTCAGGTGATTTGCCCACCTTGGCCTCCCAAAGTGCTGGGATTATAGGCATGAGCCACTGCACCCAGCCATAAGCAACTATTTTAAAGTCCATAATTTGAACTGACCTTTAGATAGCTTCTGAATTAAATATTTTATTTTCTCAATAAGACTAGTTTCCAGGAGGCTTTTGCCCTCCAATACTGCCCAGAGAGATGCTGAATTAAACAGCCCAAAGAATGAAAACCATCAAGACCGGAAGGAACAAGACAGGTGTAAGCTTCAAGGCATACAAGCCGAGGGTGATGTACGTCACTAAGGAGGCATAGACAGCAAATATGCAGCCGACAAAGGGGACAAGGGGGACCAAGAAGCAGTAGGTGCTGGCAAATATGCCTCTGAACCTCAGCTCATCCCACAGCCCTGGGCAGGGGCCCAACCCCCAGACCCCAGGGAATATAAAGGAACACGGGCATCCCATGACTCCCGGGGCTCAGAAAGCTCAGCAGGAAAAGGAACAACACAGAGACGGGAAGGAACAATAAAGGAACACCTGTCTGTGAATCTGAAAACTTACGGAAAATTTGCTAGAGAAAATCATTCCACAATTCTAGAAACATGTTTTTGCATATCATAAACTTCTTTTTTTTTCGAGACGGAGTTTCACCATGTTGGCCAGGATGGTCTTGATCTCTTGACTTTGTGATCTGCCTGCCGTGGCCTCCCAAAGTGCTGGGATTACAGGCTTTTCTTAATTGGAAATAAGCCCAAATAAACTCTTCTTAATTGGAAGTAACCCAGACATCCATTAATCAATCCAAGGAAAGCTGTGGACCAAAATTTTGGGGAAAGTCTTTATGGAAGTTTGGATTTTTTGTTTTTGTTTGTTTGTTTTGTTGTTGTTGTTTTTGAGATGGCATTCTCACTCTGTCACCCACACTGGAGTGCAGTGGTGTGATCATGGCTCACTGCAACCTCCATCTCCCAAGCTTAAGCAATTCTCCTGCCTCAGCCACCCGAGTAGCTGGGATTATAGGCATGCACCACCATGTCTGGCTAATTTTTGTATTTTTAGTAGTGATGGGGTCTCACCATGTTGCCCAGGCTGGCTTCAAGTCATACACCCACCTTGACCTCCCAAAGTGCTGGGATTACAGGCATGAGCCACCACACCTGGCTGGAAGTTTGGTTTTTAAAAGCCTTTTCACATTTTTTTCCCTCGGTGTCAAATGAGTCTCTGATGTTTCCATTTTATCTAGAACTTGCTCAACTGTATAAGAAAAAGAAAATCTCAGCCAGGAGCAGTGGCTCATGCCTCTAATGCGAGCACTTTGGGTGCCTGTAATCCCAGCTATTTGGGAGGCTGAGATAGGAGAATTGCTTGAACCTGGGAGGCAGAGAGTGCAGTGAGCTGAGATCACACCACTGCACCCCAGCCTGGGCGACAAGAGCTAGGCTGCATCTCAAAAAAGAAAAGAAAAGAAAGTTATTCTTGGCATTTGAATGTGTAAGTATGTCAATAACTATTTTAAAAACATATAATCCTTTGCAATATTGGGACAGCTGAATATTCTGCTATCAGAGGAGTTTGTTCTTGCAGGCATTACTAAAACATCTTCAAAACATCATATGGCCATGGGTCGTGACTGGCAAGGAATGTGCCTTGCTAGTTTTAAGCTGGAGTTAATTTTATTTATTTATTTTTATACCTATTCTTGCCTGATGGTTCCTAGAGCTGGAATTGATTTTAAAATGGTGTCACCCTGGCTCTCCATGCTCCTGTTTCCCAAACCCCATGATCAGCTCTAGTTTTCAAGCAATCTAAAGTATCCTGAAAAACCTGCATCCTTTCTCTATGTATATCCTCCCCATCCTCCACCACCACATAGCAATGAAGTGACACTGTGAATTGAAGTAAATCCTTCAGTCTGGGCAAGGGAAGGACAAAAGAAAATGGATGGAGAGGCTTTTGTGGGAACAAGAATATCCTGTTCACCCAGTGGTGAAGAATCAAGGTAAACGGTGATAGACCAGGACCATGCTTCAGGATTCATTCTTGAGCCAGTGCCAAGACTGTATAGGCAGTACCTGGCTTTCCAATGATGGTACTTCTTTCTGTCTTTCTTTTTATTTATTTATTTATTTATTTATTTATTTATTTATTTATTTATTGAGATGGAATCTCATTCTGCCACCCAGGCTAGAGTGCAATGGTGTGATCTTGGCTCACCGCAACCTCTACCTCCTGGGTTCAAGCGATTCTCCTGCCTCAGCCCCCTGAGTAGCTGGGATTACAGGCATATGCCACCATGCCCAGCTAATTTTTTGTATTTTTAGTAGAGATGGGGTTTCATCATGTTGCCCAGGCTGGTCTCCAACTCCTGACTTCAGGTGATTCACCTGTCTCAGCCTCCCAAAGTGCTGGATTTACAGGCATGAACCACTGTGCCTGGCCTGGAATTTCTTACAAATACCTAAGAACAGTTGCCAAGCACTTTCTTTTCTATTCTTTTTCTTTCTTTCTTTTTTTTTTTGAGACGGAGTTTCGCTCTTGTTACCCAGGCTGGAGTGCAATGGCGCGATCTCGGCTCACCGCAACCTCCGCCTCCTGGGTTCAGGCAATTCTCCTGCCTCAGCCTCCTGAGTAGCTGGGATTACAGGCACGAGCCACCATGCCCAGCTAATTTTTTGTATTTTTAGTAGAGACGGGGTTTCACCATGTTGACCAGGATGGTCTCGATCTCTCGACCTCGTGATCCACCCGCCTCGGCCTCCCAAAGTGCTGGGATTACAGGCTTGAGCCACCGCGCCCGGCCTCGATCTCTTAACCTCGTGATCCACCTGCCTCGACCTCCCAAAGTGCTGAGATTACAGGCATGAGCCACCGCGCCCGGCCCAAGCACTTTCTTTTCTTCTGGTCTTAGCTTGAAATTTATTTCCCCTTTGACTCAGGCAGCTGCTTCCTACGACAGAACCCCCAGTTTCCACTCAATCCCTATTTTACATCTCATTTCAGGGCCCATTCAGGACACAGGGAAGAAGGGATGAGGTATAAACCCATGGAGTTGCTCACTCTCCTCTTACCTCCTTGGTGGAGTAAGTGTTCCCAGCCCACCGTCTACCTCCTCAGTAGTTTCCCTATCATTTTGTAGGTCAGAGTTCATCCTGGTCCCCAACTTGAAATAGACTGTGTGGGGTCACCAAGTTTGGATTGTGAAGGGACCCTGTGCTCACAGCAGCAGAGGCCTTGCTCCTGGCATTCAAAAACTACTCAACATCTGTTGTTTCTCTCGGAGGCAAAATGCATTCTAAGTTTCAACTGACTTCAAGTGAATTTGGTGGACACTCCTGCCACTTAACTCTAAATTCTGACACCTATATATTCCAGGAGCTTAATTTTCCAAACACAGGAAAATCCTGATCATAATTGAATGGTTAGCACACTAGCTGGGCGTGGTGGCACGTGTCTGTAGTCCCAGGTACTCAGGAGGCTGAGGCGTGAGAATCTCTTGAACCTGGGAGGTGGAGGTTGTGGTGAGTGGAGATCATGCCACTGCACTCCAGCCTGGGTGATAGAGGGAGACTCTGTTTAAAAATAATAATAATAATAATAAAGCATCTGCTGAGGTTAACATCTTTATTCCCTTTTACCCTCTGAAGACTTAGTCATGGTCACAACCACCTTGGAATACTCTCTTAGTAACCCATATAACTGTTTTCATTGTCTTTTTCAAATAGCATTGAAAAAAAGTATAGTACCTATTCTTTTTTTTTTTTTTTTTTTTTTTCCTGGAGAAAGAGTCTCTGGCACTCAGGCTGCAGTGCAGTGGTGTGATCATGGCTCACTGTAACCTCAAGCTCCTGGACTCAAGCAATTCTCCCGCCTTGGCCTCCCAAAGTGCTGGGACTGCAGGCGTGAGCTGCCACACATTGCCCCCCACTATTCCTGTATTAGAACTATAACTCACTCCCTCACCACCGGCCCACACTGGTTTCTCCCATCACTCCACTGCCGGCTCCTCTGCTGATGGAAGAAGAGATCACAGCACTTGTAATTGACAATGGCTCCAGCACGTGCAAAGCTGGCTTTGCTGGGTACAGTGCCCCCTGAGCCATGTTCCCTCCATTGTCGGGCATCCCTGGCACCAGGGCATGATGATGGGGAGAGGCCAGAAGGACTCCGACCTGGGGGATGAGGCCCAGAGCAAGTGCAGCATCCTGACCTGAAGTGCCCCGTGGAGCACCGTGTCATCACCAACTGGGATGACATGGAGAAGATCTGGCACCACACCTGCTACAATTAGCTGCACACAGCTGGTGCTGCTGCCCAAGGGCCCCTGAACCCCAGGGCCAACAGAAAGAAGATGACTTGGATAATGTTGAGATTTTGAACACCCCAGCAAGGTACATGGGCATCCAGGCTGTGCTGTCCCTGTAAACCTCTGGTCACATCACTGGTATTATCATAGACAGCGGAGACCCACACGGTGCCCATCTACAAGGGCTATGCCTTCTCCCATGCCATCCTGCATCTGGATGACCAACCAGCACGTGACCGGCCACCCCACGGAGACCTTCAGGGAGCCCAGCTACTGCTTCACCACCACAGCCAAGCAGGAGGTCACGCGCAACGTCAGGAGAAGCTGTGTGACGTCACCCTGAACTTTGTGGAGATGGCCACCACAGCGTCCTCCTCCTCTCTGGAGAAGATCTAGGAGCTGTCCAAGTGGTTCCAGTGCATGGAGACACTGCTCCAGCCCTCCTTCCTGGGTATGGAATCTTGTGGCATCCACCAGGCCACCTTCAACTCCATCATAAAGTATGACTTGCACATCCGCCAATGACATGCATGCCAATGTGGTGCTGTCTGGTGACACCCCCATGTACCTGGGCATCACCTACAAGATGCAGAAGATCACCACCCTGGTGCCCAGCTCCATGAACATCAAGGTCGTCGCCTCCCCTGAGCACAAGTACTTGTGTAGATTGGCAGCGCCATCCTGGTTGCCATGGCCACCTACCAGCAGCTGCGGATCAACAAGCAGAAGTAGAATGAATCAGGCCCCTCCATCACTTACTGCAAATGCTTCTCCATGGACCGCAAGCAGATGCGTCTCATGGTATCATGTGCTTCAGGGGTTAGCGCAGAAGTACAAATTTGCCCATGCTGGCCTCAATAAACTAGAACAAGCCTTTGAAAGGAAATTGGTCCTTGAAGCTTGTATATCAGCACTGGATTGTAGAACTTGTTGCTGATTTTGACTTTACGTTCAAGTTAACTGTTCCCTTGGTATTTATTTAATATCCTGTACATATTTTTTTTTTTTTTTTTTTTTTGAGACGGAGTTTTTCGCTCTTGTTACCCAGGCTGGAGTGCAATGGCGCGATCTCGGCTCACCGCAACCTCCGCCTCCTGGGTTCAGGCAGTTCTCCTGCCTCAGCCTCCTGAGTAGCTGGGATTACAGGCACGTGCCACCATGCCCAGCTAATTTTTTTGTATTTTTAGTAGAGACGGGGTTTCACCATGTTGACCAGGATGGTCTCGATCTCTCGACCTTGTGATCCACCCGCCTCGGCCTCCCAAAGTGCTGGGATTACAGGCTTGAGCCACCGAGCCCGGCTATCCTGTACATATTTTTGATTCATCCCTTAGTACATGTGGCTCAGTAACTTCATGGCTGAGGTGAGGACATGCGTGTGGGAGGGTGTCTGTGGCTTGGTGAGTCTGTGTGACCTGCAGTCTCCCTATCTGTGCAGAGGTACTAACGTGTCAGAGCTCAGCGTTCCAGGATTTTTCTAGCGCCTGGCAAGAGCTCCTGAACCAGTTTCATTTCTGTTTTGCTGGTCTATCTGTGTTAAGTATTGAACTAGATAAGCAGTTTGCATTTATACCTGTGAATTATATTCATTCTTTTTAATTTATGTAAATTTTTTGTACAAAATTCTTAATTTTTAAAGAAATGACCATAAATTTTGGTTTTCCACTGTTATTTGTGTAAGGAATACTAAAGTGCTACAGTAAATAAAAAAATAAGTATAATTAACTCTAACCCTAGCTCCATTTTCAAAAATCTACATGAACTTCTTTAAGTTAGTCCCATTCAAATGAGACAGCATTCAGCAGAGTTCATTTTAAATTATCTTCAAAACTGTTTGCTGAACTACTATAAATTTGTCAGATGCTAGGCCAGGCACCAAGGGCAGAGAGGGTATTTATTCTGAGTCCTTATGCATATGAAATTTATCGGCCAGGCACGGTGGCTCAAGCCTGTAATCCCAGCACTTTGGGAGGCCGAGGCGGGTGGATCACGAGGTCAAGAGATCGAGACTATCCTGGTCACACATGGTGAAACCCCGTCTCTACTAAAAATACAAAAAAATTAGCTGGGCATGGTGGCACGTGCCTGTAATCCCAGCTACTCAGGAGGCTGAGGCAGGAGAATTGCCTGAACCCAGGAGGCGGAGGTTGCGGTGAGCCGAGATTGCGCCATTGCACTCCAGCCTGGGTAACAAGAGCGAAACTCTGTCTCAAAAAAAAAAAAAAAAAGAAAAAAGAAATTTATCATCCTTAGAAGTGAGGAAGTAGAGTCAGGCATTTAATTTTTAAATATGTATGCATCTAGGAGATAATGGAAATGAAATGCTATCTTATTTTGAAGGGAAGAACTGATGTTTAGAAAAGCGGGCTTTGGGCCGGACGCAGTGGCTCACACCTGTAATTCCAGCACTTTGGGAGGCTGAGGCGGGTGGATCACGAGGTCAAGAGATTGAGACCATCCTGGTCAACATGGTGAAACCCCGTCTCTACTAAAAATACAAAAATTAGCTGGGCATAGTGGCGCACGCCTGTAGTCCCAGCTACTCAGGAGGCTGAGGCAGGAGAATTGCTTGAACCCAGGAGGCGGAGGTTGCGGTGAGCTGAGATCGTGTCATTGCACTCCAGCCTGGGTAACAAGAGCAAAACTCCGTTTCAAAAAAAAAAAAAAAAAAAAAAAAAAAAAGTGGGCTTTGTATAGTACCACTACTTACATTCTTTTAAAAATCTTACTGTCGGCCCAGTGTGGTGGCTCAGGCCTGTAATTTCAGCACTTCAGGAGGCTGAGCTGGGTGAATCGCCTGAGGCTGGAAGTTTGAGATCAGCCTGACCAACATGGAGAAACCCCGTCTCTACTAAAAATACAAAATTAGCCGGGTGTGGTGGCACATCCCTGTAATCTCAGCTACTTGGGAGGCTGAGGCAAGAGAAGTCCTTCGACCCAGGAGGTGGAGGTTGCAGTGAGCAGGTATCACACCATTGCACTCCAGCCTGGACAACAAGAGTGAAATTCCAGTTCAAAAAAAAAAAAAAAAAAAATCTTACTGTCGTCAGTCGTGGTGGCTTACACCTATAAATCTCAGCATTTTGGGAGGCTGAAGCAGGGGGATCACTTGAGGCCAGGAGTTCCAGACCAGCCTGGGAACACAGTGAGATCCCGTCTCTTAAAAAAAAAAAAACGAACAAACCAGACATGGCAGCATGCACCTGTAGTCCCAGCTACTCGTGAGGCTAAGGCAGGAGGATCATCTGAACCTGGGAGTTTGAGGCTGCGGTGAGCCACAATTATGCCACTGCACTCCAGCCTTGGTGATGGAGTGAGACCCTGTCCCAAGAAAAACAAAAACCTTATTGTGAAAATATATGTTCAGAAAAGTGCACAGATGTACAGCTCAATGTATTATATAACAACTGCCAAGATTTAAAATGCAGAACATTACCAGCATTGCAGAAGCCCTCCTCATGCCCCCTCCAAGTCATACTCCTACCTTTATCATAAATCAAGTGTCCACAGATATGCACGGACATATATTTCTGTTTCTGAGCTCTTATGCTCCATCAGTCTATTTGTCTGTCCTTGTGATAAGCTATGCTTTCTATCCAATAGAAAAATTCTCCTGCTTTTTCTCCATGACTGCCTTGGCTATTCCTGGCTCTCTTCATTTTCTTTTAACTTTTACAATCAGTTTGTTGAATTTTACACACACAAACTTGTTGAGTTTTTTTTTTTTTGTTTTTTTTTTTTTTTTTTGAGATGGAGTTTCGCTCTTGTTACTCAGGCTGGAGTGCAATGGCGCAATCTCGGCTCACCGCAACCTCCGCCTCCTGGGTTCAGGCAATTCTCCTGCCTCAGCCTCCTGAGTAGCTGGGATTACAGGCACGCACCACCATGCCCAGCTAATTTTTTGTATTTTTAGTAGAGACGGGGTTTCACTATGTTGACCAGGATGGTCTCGATCTCTTGACCTTGTGATCCACCCGCCTCGGCCTCCCAAAGTGCTGGGATTACAGGCTTGAGCCACCACGCCCGGCACTTGTTGAGTTTTTAACTGGGATTTACTGAATTTCAGTTTGGAGGTGTTTTTTTTTTTTTTTTTTTTTTTTTCGAGACAAGAGTTTTGCTCTTGTTGCCCAGACTGGAGTACCATGGCGCAGTCTTGGCGCACTGCAACCTCTGCCTCCTGGGTTCAAGTGATTCTCCTGCCTAGCTGGGATTATAGGCATGCACCATCACACCTGGCTATTTTTTTATGTATTTTTAGTAGAGACAGGGGTTTCACCATGTTGGCCAGGATGGCCTCGAACTCCTGACCTTAGGTGATCTGCCCGCTTTGGCCTCCCGAAGTGCTGGGATTATAGGCGTGAGCCACCGTGCCTGGCAGAGATGAGATTGTTAACAATATTAAGAGTTAGCAAACTTTTTTCTTAAAGAGTTAGATAAGTATTTATGCTTTGTGGGCGGAGGCAGAATTGGAGATATTATATAGATGACTTATATGACCATTTACAAAACATAAAAACTGGCCAGGTCCAGTGGCTCACACCTGTAATCCCAGCACTTTGGGAGTCCAAGGCAGGAGGATTACTTGAGCCCAGGAGTTTGAGACCAGCCTGGGCAACATGGCAAAACCCTGTCTCTTCCAAAAATACAAATTAGCCAGGCGCAGTGGCACGAGTGCCTGTGTTCCCAGCTACTCAGGAGGCCAAGGTGGGAGGACTGCCTGAGCCTGGGAGGTCAAGGCTGCAGTGAGCTGTGATTGTGCCACTGCACTCCAGCCTGGGTAATAGAGTAAGACCCTGTCTCAAAAAAAAAAAAAAAAAAAAAGTAAAATCCATTTTTAGTTTCAAAGTTTCTGAGTCTCAGTAGATCAGGTACTGGCTGAATGAATTTGGCCTGTGGGCTGTAGTTCCCTGGCCCCATGAATTTGTTTTCTTTTACTTTCTCTTATATAAGGTTTCGTGTTGTGGTCTCACACATCTACTGTTATGCCTCGCCCCTAGTTTTCTACTCAGTTGTGCCTAAGCTGACGTTAAAATGTCCCAGTGAATTTTAAAGTTAGAGAGAGGGACACACTGTTGCCCAGGCTGGAGTATAGTGGCATCATCATATAGTGGCATCATCACTGAAACTTCTAATTCCTGGACTCAAGTGATCCTCCCACCTCAGCCTCGGACTGCAGGAGGTGCCACCGCACCTGGATATATATATATATATTTTTTTCTTGTAGAGACAAGGTCTCACTATGTTGCCTATGCTGGTTCCACTGTATTCTTAATTTTAATTATTGGATTCTTAAAAATTCTAGAATTATATTTTAAAAAAAGTATGTCCAGCTGGGCACAGTGGCTCATGCCTATAATCCCAGAACTTTGGGATGCCGAGGCAGGCAGACAACAAGGTCAGGAGTTCAAGACCACCCTGGCCAACATGGTGAAACCCTGTCTTCACTAAAAATACAAAAATTAGCTAGGTGTGGTGGTATATGCCTGTAATCCCAGCTACTCAGGAGGCTGAGGCAGGAGAATCACTTGAACCTGGGAGGCAGAGGTTGCAGTGAGCCGAGATTGTGCCACCACACGCCAGCCTGAGCAACAGAGCAAGACTGTCTCAAAACAACAACAACAAAAAACCCAAAAGCAAAACAAAACATGTCCACGTAGCTGCTGAAATTCCCAAACTGTGTCTCTCCTTGACATGGTAAATAGTTATTTTAGTCTATTTGAGGGCGCCAATATCTCTAGCCACTATGGGCCTGCTATCTTGTCTCACATGCCTGGTTACATTGTGTTGTACTCAGCATATTGCATTAGCAAAATTGTTTGTAGAAATAATCTGAAGTTTAGGATAATAATAATATCCTCTAGAGGGTTTTTGTTTGTGTATTCAAAGAGTTTGAGCAAACTACCACACTGGGATCACCTTAATCTAATGTCAAGGATTGAAATCAGTAATTGAAAGCTGCGCTGCAGTCCCAAGAGCCTGTTGCTCACACTGCCTCACCCTTATTCCTGAGTGCAAAAGACTGAGGGCTTCCACCAAAAGTGAGGGACACCACCAAGTCTATCACCCTTTAACAGGCCCTGACCCCTACTTCTGAAAGGCTGCTAAAATCACTGCTAAGCCCCTGAATCACCTCCAAGTTTGGCAAATGCTCCCTGGAGAACGGTGGCCCATCACACCAAGCTCACCTCCCAAGATTCCCATCTTCTCTGCCCTCCTGGTTTAGTAATTCTTCAAAGCAATGTCAGCTCTCTCAGTGCCTTCAAACAGATTTTTTAAATATTTTGTCCAGCCTTTCTAGTTGACCAGTGAGCTAGTCAGTCCAAAGGACCTATCCACCATTACCAGAAGCAAAAGTCCCCACTAGTTATTGTCAGTTAGACGTGTAGCCTCATGTACAACATGGTGACGATTTGTGAAATGTAGTACACCATTGTCCATCTTGAATTCTGTTTCTGTAAAACAAGAGACAATCATGCAGAAACAATTAGGCCTTCGCAAAATCAACTGCTCTCCAGACAGAAAACAGAAGTTTCTATACTTGGAGCAGCAAGCACAAGGTATGGAGTGAGAGCCTTTTATGTGTGAGGGAAATGAAATGACATTTGCATTTTACAGTGGACTAGATCATCAGTTGGGTGACCTTAAGCTAAACCCTAATCAGGTTTCAGCTCTCCTGTTTTTTCAATTTATATATTCTTCCCAAGGACATGCAGAAATCTAATTTCCATTGCTTAAATGCCTTTCTTTCAAATCAAACTGAAAAGGCAGAATAGCGACTTGATGTTTTGGCTACTAGGGCAACACCTGGCAGTTCTCAAAAAAGGAAATAGAAATGACCGATAAGTATATAAAAATTTCAATAAATGCAAATTAAAACAATGAAATACTGTTTTCCTATTCAAGTGACCATATATATATACACACACACTTTTTTTTTTTTTTGAGACAGGTTCTCACTCTGTCACTCAGGCTGCAGTGCCAGTGGTGTGATCTAGGCTCAGTGCAGCCTCCATCTCCAGGGTTCAAGTGATCCTCCCACCTGAGCCTCTCAATTAGCAGGGATTATAGGCACACACCACCACGCCCAGGTCATTTTGTTCATTTTCTATAGAGATGGAGTCTCACTATGTTGCCCAGGCTAGTCTCAAACTCCTGGGCTCAAGGGATCCTCCTGCCTCAGCCTTCCAAAGTGCTGAAATTATAGGCACAAGCGGCAAAATATTTTTAGTAATATCCAGTGTTCGTGAGGGTTCAGAGAAATGAGTGCTCTTTTATGCTGCTGGGGGGTATGTTAGCACAGTTTTTGAGAAGTATGTGTCAATACAGTAAAGCCTCGAAAATGTGCATACCCTACAATTTCACATCTAATAATGTATGCCAAGTAAATAATTAAGAAGGTGCATACAGAATGTCAGGTGCATGTCATATCATTGTTTACAAGAAATTGAAGACAACATAATAGTGGACTGTTACAGTACAGCAATACAATGGAATACTAATCACGGTGGACTTAGATACATATCTACTGTCATGGGAAGATTTCCATCCTATTTTGTTAAATCAAAGTTTTGTTTTTCTTTTGAAAGAGGATCTTGCTGTGATGCCCAGGCTGGAGTGCAGTGATGCAAACGTGACTCGCTGGAGCCTCGACCTCCTAAACTCAAGCAATCTTCTGACCTCAGGTCTCCCAAGCCTGTGGGATCACAGACACGTGTCACCATGTCCAGCAAACTTTTATTTTTGTAGATACAGAGTCTCACTATGTTGCCCAGGCTGGTTTTGAACACCTGGGCTCAAGCAATCCTCTTGCCTTGGCCTCCCAAAGTGCTGTGGTTACAGGCGTGAGCCACCATGCCTGGCCTACATGCAAGTTTTAAGAGGACAGTATGATGTCCTATTTGTAACTGCACATGTATATAATATATACATAGACTGTACATCGAAGAGGATATATACATTACCATTGGCAATCTCTGAATGGTGGGAGTATTAGCAATTAAAAAAATGTTTATGCATTTTTGAATTTACCTGCAACGAATATGTAATCTATGATTTAAAAAAGAACAAACAGTTCTTTTTAAAGCCTAATTTTAAAAAAATGCTTAGCTTAGGTTCTGGTTTGTGATGTGAGGGGCCGTGTGTCCCTAGAGGTGTCTACTTGGTTTTGCTCCCGACTTCAGTAGGTAATTCTGTTCTTCTGCAGATGCCGTAACAATGGACATGATCATCTGTCGGAAAACAGTTCTCTCAATTGCTTACTGAAGCTCATTCAGGCTGACAGCAGAAGGAAGCCACCTTTCCAGGGGAGTAGGTTGTTGCAAAACTGTGCTCACAGCCAGCCTGCACTTCAGTGAGGAAGCCCTTAGAAAGTTTGGGGGTAAAGGAAGGAGGAAGCCACTAGAAAACAATGGAAGGGACTTCAGAGAGTAAGTTTCTATTAAGTACTTATTCAATTTTAGGCCTTCTGAATTGCAGAGGTGAAAGAAGGATACCTGAAACCTTGGTTATATAATAAACTTCCTTCTATGACAGTGAGTCATTTCAGAATAGAAACGATGGAATAATTGGAAATCAAGTCGAAGGCTTAAACAAGTCTGCTAATATCAAACTGTTAGAGCAACCCCAGAGCTATGGAAATAGAAGCATCTGAATGGAAGTTTGTATCCTGGGTTGGTAGAGAGATTCCAGTTGGACCAAAACTCCATGAGGACCATGCCCAGTATGTTTAGTAAATGATGATACTATACATTAAAGAAGTCTTGCCTACGAACAAAGGAAGAAAGTTACCTGTTCAGGCCGGTTGCGGTGGCTCGCACCTGTAATCCCAGTACTTTGGGAGGCCAAAACAAGCAGATCACCTGAGGTTGGGGGTTCGAGACCAGCCTGACCAACATGGAGAAACCCTGTCTCTACTAAAAGGACAAAATTAGCCGGGCGTGGTGGTGCATGCCTGTGATCCCAGCTACTCAGACGACTGAGGCAGGAGAATCGTGAACCTGGGAGGCTGAGGTTGTGGTGAGCCAAGATGGCACCACTGTACTCCAGCCTGGGCAACAAGAACAAAATTCTGTCTCAAAAAAAAAAAAAAAGAAAGAAAGAAAAAGAAAAAAGAAAAAAGGAAAGTTACCTGTCCAGATGAGGCAAATTATAAACTTGTGTATAATTTGGCAAAGGCCTAACTCTCATATCCTACACCCTCCACTCTGATCCTGAGAGAGCCTGGGTAAACAGCCAGGGCTGGGTTTTCCTTGAGTGACTGCCAGATGGGGTTAAAGATTTGCTTCTCACCTTCTAGGCTGTAGCAGGGAGGAGCTAATATAAAAAGAAACCACAGATTTCAAGGGCAGATGGACTACACCCATCTTCACAATAAAATGTCATTCTCAACCTATAGCAGAGGTGCTCAAACATGGTATTAGAGATGTGTCCAAAGTAATGTTTCTGGTTGGTGGTTTAAATACTGAGTTTTGTAAATGCTTTCCTTTTAGAAAGAGTAAGTTACTGTAGATCACAAGGGTAGCCATACAACAAAGCCACTTTCAGATGTTTGTATGCCTTCTTGAATGAGAAAAAGGCAGACTTTCAACTATTAGCACATAAACATCTTTTGTCATGTGTCATCACGACCAAAAGGTTGAATACTGCTCTTTTAGAGCAAGAAAAAGAGGGAGCCCCTGGGTAAAACAGAGCCGAGGCAGAATGCCAGGAAAGAGACGAGATTTGCGGAAGCACAGTGTCCCAAAACTGGGGGAAAAGGGAGCTTAGGAAATGTGATGCACGTGAACTAGGCAGGAGGCATGTACGTGAGGCTTTAGGAAGCAGGATGAACCCTCTGCATGTTCCAGTGGACATGCTGGTACTCGGTATTTATATTAGCACAGAGAAGGAGGCAGCGGAACGGTTAGACCACATTAAATACCAGTTCTTGTGGGGAACAAGTTTATCTCTGGGGTGGAGCTGAGTACCCCTCCCTTCAGTTACTCATGGGAAACTCGTTCCAAGGCCACATAGAAACTGTTCTTGTCATCCAGGCAATGCCAGCCAATTGGTCCAATTTCACAGTCTGCACAGACCAGAAACTTGATGTTGCCCACGTCCTTGGTGAAGCCCACGTTCTCAAAAATGAACATGTCCTCAACCAGCCAGTGTTCCTGGAGGAGATCGCCATCGGGATTGCTGCCGTCAGACAGAGCTGGCTTCTTTCTCATGGAGGGAAGGAAAAGCTGCAGTGGGAGAGAACATAAAGAACACAGAAGTCGAACTGGCCCAGTTCCATCAATACCCGCATTCTCGGTACACTTCGCATTGCTCCCTAGCAGGAATGACAAACTGAAAGAGAGAAGCCCTCTCGTTAAGCTGTACACGATGATGCTGGGTGGCTCTTTTTTGCCTCTGGTCCCTGCCCTGATTCTTAAGAGAAATGAAAGACGGGCGCCAGCTGGGTGGTCTGGGAACTTGGCCTCACTGCTGTCTTCACCATGGGCCCCTCGAGGTCCTAGTCTCCCCAGCTCATTATGCTTCAGACAACACTGGCTTTCCTGCCATCCTCAAACAGCGTTAGTCTGCTCTGGCCTCAGATCCTGGCATGGCTGGCTCCTCCTCGGTAGTCAGCCCAAATGCAGCCTTCTCAGGAGGTCTTCTCTAACCAAACAACCTGAATTAGCTTTACTTACTGCCCACCGTATTTTTTTTTTTAAAAGAGCTTTATTGAGGTATCACTGACACATGAATTGCACACATTTTAAATGCACATCCCCTTGGGCAACATAATGAGACCTAGTCTCCACCAAAAGTATTTCGAAAAAATTAGCCAGGGCTGGGCGCAGTGGTGCATGAATGTAATTCCAGCAGTTTGGGAGGCTGAAGCAGGAGGATCTCTTGCGCTCAGGAGTTCAAGACCAGCCTGGGCAACATAGTGAGACCTGATCTCTACAAAAAATACGAAAATTAGCTGGCTGTGGTGGTGCAACGCCTGTAGTCTCAGCTACTTATGGGCTGAGGTAAGAGGATCGCTTGAGCCCAGGAGGTTGTTGAGGCTGCAGGTGAGCTGAGATCACACCACTGCTCTTCAGCCTGGGCAACAAAGCAAGACTCTGCCTCAAAAATAAAAAAAAAAAATAGCTGGGCATGGTGGCGAATGTCTGTAGTCCCAGCTATACAGGAGGCTGAGGTAGGAGGATTGCTTGAGTCAGGGAGATTGAAACTGTAGTGAGCCAAGATCATGTCACTGTACTCCAGCCTGGGTGACAGAGTGAGATCCTGTCTCAAAAAGTAATAAAATAAAATGCACAGTTTCTTTTACCTTAGCACATGTATACCAGTGAAACCATTATCATAATCAAGATAATGAACACGTTCATCTCCCCTGGAAGTCTCTTCATGCCATTCCTACTTGTTTACTTATTGCTTATTTTCTGAAATTATCATATTAATTTATTGGCTTACTTATTTACCATGTGTCTACCTCCACCAAAATATCAGCTCCTGAAAAGAAAGGAGCTTATCTTGTTCATTACCAGCTCTCTAGTGCTTAGAATAGCAACTGGGATGGAGCAGAATCTCAACTATTTGTTGGAAGAATGAACACGGGATATCTGGCTTTGATCTATTCCATCAGTTAGGAACATACTGGATTTATCTTATAAAAAGGAAAATCTAGTTCTACAGCTTGGAATTGTCAGCTCTAGGATGCCTGCACCCTCCAATCTACAGGACTTCTCAATCATTAGGAGGCCTCTGACACACACAACTGCTTTAATTTCTTCCATATGGATAGTGTATATACCCTTAGCTGTCCCAGACTACTGCAAAATATAATGCCAGCGAAGTGTGTTACCCCTCTGCTCCTCATACGGCTGCTGTCATATCACTTATTTCCCATTTCCCACTCCACATTATACTTTTTTTTTTGTAATTAGGGATGGGGTGTCTCTACATTGCCCAGGCTGGGTTTGAACTTCTGGGCTTAAGTGATCCTCCAGCCTCAGTCTCCCAAGTAGCTGGGGCTATGCCACAAGCCACTGTGTGATACTGTCACTCCAGTCACTCTTTTGCCTCATGTTAAACATGTCCTTAACACTTTGTTCTACCTTAAACAAAAACAGGAACAAGTAGAGGCAAAGAGAGGAATCAAAATTAAAGAACCAGGAAACCTGAATTCCAGTCCTATCTGTAACTTCTGTGGGCCTCAATTTTCCTAGATATATTTCTGGCTTATCCCCTATATTGTAGGTGTGAAATCTCACACATCATAACATAGACGGAGTGAACTTTGGTGGACAAGTTAAGACACCTAAACCAATCAACCAAGAATTCAGCGTGTCCAACAAAACAAAAAGAAAATGGACTAAAGCATCAGCATTCAGGAGGTGCCCAACAAAAGAATACCACTTCCTGCTCTCGGTTCCCATCTGTAGCACAAAGTGTCACCTGTCCAGTTGTCCCTCCTTTGATTTGTGATTTAAAGGTACTACTACTATTATTATTATTATTATTATTATTTTTTTTTTTTTTTTGAGACGGAGTTTCACTCTTGTTACCCAGGCTGGAGTGCAGTGGCGCGATCTCGGCTCACCGCAACCTCCGCCTCCTGGGCTCAGGCAATTCTCCTGCCTCAGCCTCCTAAGTAGCTGGGATTACAGGCACGCGCCACCACGCCCAGCTAGTTTTTTGTATTTTTAGTAGAGACGGGGTTTCACTATGTTGACCAGGATGGTCTCGATCTCTCGACCTCGTGATCCACCCGCCTCGGCCTCCCAAAGTGCTGGGATTACAGGCTTGAGCCACCGCGCCCGGCTATTATTATTTTTTGAGACAGAGTCTCACTCTGTTCCCAGGCTGGAGTACAGTGGCGCCATCTTGGCTCACTGCAAACTTCGCCTCCCGGGTTCAAGCAATTCTCCTGCCTCAGCCTCCCACGTAGCTGGGACTACAGGCGCACGCCACCATGCCCAGCTAATTTTTTTTGTATTTTTAGTAGAGATGGGGTTTCACCATGTTGGCCAGGATGGTCTCGATCTCTTGATCTCATGATCCACCTGCCTCGGCCTCCCAAAGTGCTGGGATTACAGGCGTGAGCCGCCGCGCCCGGCCAGTACTACTATTATTAACGCTCCATTCAAGACATCCTATTGGGTACTGTTTGCTCTATTCCTCAACATTCCCATTTTTACTTACATCCTCTACGTCAGGCCCACAAGACTATACCCATATACATGCATATGTATGTGTATCCCTACTTGGATCTCAACCTCTTCACTGCAATGTCGAGGACAACTGCTAGGGCCAGGAGATTAGATACAACATCTGGAATATAATGAGGATTTCTAGACAGACTACTGTGAGGTAGAAACAAAAAAAAGTTAATATGTAATTTGAGGCAAACTCGACCTGGTGCAAAGTTGCCAGTGAGATCCCTGAACAGATGGGTTACCTTTGCTCTCTCAGGACCCCAGCGAATCCTGGACCACCTCTTCAGAAATAGATGGAACACCACAACTCAGTGAGACTGCTGATCTACTACTAACAGCACCCTCTTAAAAATAAAATACTACCTTTCTTATTGTAAAAATACATTCTCATTATAGGAAACTTGGCAAACATGCTATAATATAGATGAGAATAAAAACTGTTCCAATACAGAGTACACTTCTGTTAACTTTTTTGTAATTTTCCCCCTTCTGGGGCCTACGTGTGGTGGTTTCAAAACACATCTGAAAATTCTCTGATAATCCCTTCACCAAGAGTGGAGTTCATGCCCCTCCCCTCTGGTCTGGGCAGGCCATGGTGATAGCTTGATGGTGATTACTTGATGAACATATGCTGGTTAGAAAATGGCACACAACTTTTGCCATTTCTCGTGGGACGCTTGTGCCCAGTGAGAACTGCCTCACTAAGACTAGTCAACCCCTAAATTCCTGAGCAAAATACGTCACTTTTTTGGCTGTGTGGTGGCTCATGCCTGTAATCCCAACACTTTGGGAGGCTGAGGCAGGCAGATCACCTGAGGTCAGGAGTTCAAGACCAGCCTGGCCAACACAGCAAAACCCCGTCTCTACTAAGAATACAAAAAAAATTAGCTGGGCATGGTGGCGGGTGTCTGTAATCCCAGCCACGCAGGAGGCTGAGGCAGGAGAATCACTTGAATCTGGGATGCAGAGGTTGCAGTGAGCCGAGATCACGTCACTGTACTCCAGCCTGGGTAACAGAACAATATTGTCTCAAAAAAAAAAAAAAATACATCACGGTTCTGAAGTCACTGTTTGGGGGTGATTTTGTTGAATAGTAATAGATAATAGCAATACTTAAATAGCTGAGATGCATGTTCCATTTTGAGTCCTGATTTTTTTTTGTGGTAAAATACGAAATTTGCCATTTTAACAATTTTTAAGTGTATCGTTCAGCATCTTTAAGTACATTCACACTATGGTGCAACCACCCCACCATCCATCTTCAATCTTTCTCTTCTTCACAAACTCTGTACTCATTCAACAATACTCCCATCCCCTTACCCCACAGCCCCTGGCAAGCACTGTTCTACTTTCTCTCCATGAATTTGACTACTCTAGGTACCTCAGAGAAGTGAAATCATGCAGTATTTGTCCTTTTGTGAGTGGCTTTTTTCACTTAATGTCCCTTTTTTTTTAAGGCAGTCTTGCTTTGTCAACCCAGGCTGGAGTGTGGTGGTATGATCTCAGCTCACTGCAACCTCTGCCTCCCAGTTTCAAGGGATTCTCCTGCCTCAGCCTCCCGAGTAGCTGGGCTTACAGGCATGCATCAGCACACGTGGCTAATTTTTCATATTTTTCGTAGAGATAGGGTTTCACCAAGTTGGCCAGGCTGGTCTCAAACTCCTGACCTCAGGTGATCCTCCCAACGTGCTGGGATTACAGGTGTGAGTCACTGTGCCTGGCCTGATTTTTTTCAATTAAAAGTTTATTGAGATAACGGCAGGTTCACGTGTAGTTATAGGAAATACAGAAATTCCATCTAACGTTTACCCTGTTTCACCCAAAAGTAACATTTTACAAAACTATGTGCAAAATGACAGTCAGGAGAGAAACAGTGACACAACCACACACCTTATTCAGATCTCCCCAGTTTACCTCTACTCATGCGTGTATTTAGTTCTATAAAATTTTACTACACGTAGGTTCGTGTTTCCATCAACATGGTTAAGTTCCATCACCATAAGGATCCCTCCTTACCCTTTTACAACCATGCTCATCACACGCCGCCCACTGCATGCCTAACTCCTGGCAACCACTAAGCTGGTCTCCATTTCTAAAATTTTGTCATTTCAAAAATGTCATTTAAGCCGGGCGCGGTGGCTCAAGCCTGTAATCCCAGCACTTTGGGAGGCCGAGGCGGGTGGATCACGAGGTCAAGAGATCGAGACCATCCTGGTCAACATGGTGAAACCCCGTCTCTACTAAAAATACAAAAAATTAGCTGAGCATGGTGGCGCGTGCCTGTAATCCCAGCTACTCCGGAAGCTGAGGCAGGAGAATTGCCTGAACCCAGGAGGCGGAGGTTGCGGAGAGCCGAGATCGCGCCATTGCACTCCAGCCTGGGTAACAAGAGCGAAACTCCGTCTCAAAAAAAAAAAAAAAAAAAAAAAAAAAGTCATTTAAATGGAACCAGACAGTATGGAACCCTCTGAAACTAGCTTTTTATTCACTCAAGTCACTGACAGGCATCCAAGTTATGTGCATCAATAGTTCATTCTATTTTTGTTGCTGAATAGTATTCCGTGGTACAGATGTACCAATTTGTTTAACCATTCACCTGTTGAACGGCATCTGGGCTTTTTCCAGTTTGGGGCTATCATGAATAAAGCTGCTTTGCACATTTACGTATAGGTTTTGGTGTGAACATAAGTTTCATTTCTCTGGGAAAAAGACCCCAGAGTGCTGGGTCATTCTGTGAAGTCCACATTTAGTTTTATAAGAAACCACCCTTGGTTACTGCCCTTGGGGTCCTCTGCCCTCACAGTCCTAACCCAACACTGTCCTATACTTTCCCTCCCACAAGCCAACCTTTCACTGCCCACTCCTGCCACAATGCTCCCCTGACCCCCTAAATATATACAAGAGCACGCAACTTTCTTCTCCAGCATCATCTTCCTTTTCCTACATTTCCAAGCTCTTTGGAGTTTCCTGTTTTCTTTGTCTTCACAGAATTGAGGCTCTGGCTGAAGATACTGCTGCAAACCCAGTGGCCACTGTCCATCCTCTGACACTCCACATCCTTCAGGATCTGGGGCTGGGCATCAGTGTCCTCCTTGCTCCCAAAAGTAGTTCCCAAATTATGACTCCTCCTCTGCTCACCTTTGCTCCTTTAAGGTTTCTGCCATCTGGCAACCCCTCAGGGGTGTCTGAGGAAGCTCTAGTCCACTCCTATCCACAGCTGACCGGCTCAATCTTGCTTTTGATTCCGTATCCCACCCCCAGTCATGGGCTTCTACCCCGCATGGAGAGGATTCATCCCGAAACTCCCTCCCCTCTTCTATTCCAGTCTTCTCAATCCCACCTCAGCCTCACTTCTTGTCATTTTTACACACTCCATGTCCTGGCCAATTTGAACGTTTCAATTCTTCAAACATCCCATGCTTTCTCTCACAACTATGAAGCATCACATTGCTGCACCCTGCCTCTACTCAGCTCAATTATCACTTCCTCCACCAGAAACTGGGTACGATTCTGAGAAGCGCTGACTTCAAGGGTATGAACTTTTATTTTTCTTTTTTGTGAGACAGGGTCTCCCTCTGTTGCCCAAGCTAGAGTGCAGTAGCACCATCTCAGCTCAATGCAACCTCTGCCCCCTGAGTTCAAGTGATTCTCCCACCTCAGCCTCCCAAGTAGCTGGGATTACAGGCCTACACCACTATGCCCAGCTAATTTTCATATTTTTGGTAGAGAGAGAGTTTCACCATGTTTGTCAGGCTGGTCTTGAACTCCTGACCTCTGGTGATCCACCCGCCTCAGCCTCCCAAAGTACTGGGATTACAGGCATGAGCCACTGTAACTGGCCCCAGGATATGAACATTGCATATGTGAAACTAATTATATGACTTAAAAAGAACACATCAAGTCCAACATAGTTTAAAGGTAAAAATAATAAAACACAAATCGCATGCTGCACAAATAGCGGAGTGACAGCGCCAACTGAATATACTGATCTATTGTATCCATGCTAATAATATACTGGACTAATAGTTTTATTCACTAGTTTATTTAAATTCCAGTATTTACTCAGTTCTCTCGTGCACAGTCTAGACATAGGAGATACAGAAGCGGACAGGACACAGGACCTAACAGTCTAGTGCAGGTGTCCCCAAACTGCGGCCCCCTGAGGCCATTTATCCGGCCCCCCGTCGCACTTCAGGAAGGGGCACCTCTTTCATTGGTGGTCAGTGAGAGGAGCACAGTATGTAGTGGCCCTCCAACGGTCTGAGGGACAGTGAACTGGCCCCCTGTGTAAAAAGTCTGGGGACGCCTGGTCTAGTGGTAAAAACAAATCATGCAAATCATTTGCTAAGGCTGACTGAGATGATAGACGGGAGACTGCTTTGTAGTCTTTAGGCCAAGGTTTCTCAACCTGGGCACTACTGACATTCTGGGCTGCAGAATTCATCACTGCTGGGGGCTGTCTTGTGTATTATTAGATGCTTAACAGGATCTGGGCACAGTGGCTCATGCCTGTAATCCCAGCACTCTGGGAGGTGGAGGTGGGTGGATCACCTGAGGTCAGGAGTTCCAGACCAGCCTGGCTACCATGGTGAAATCACATCGCTACTAAAAAATGTAAAAATTAGCTGGGTGTGGTGGCATATGCCTATAATCCCAGCTACTTGGAAGGCTGAAGCTGGAGAACGGCTTGAACCGGGGAGGCAGAGGTTAAGTGAACAGAGATCGCGTCACCGCACTCCAGCCTAGCAACAGAGCAAGACTCCATCTCAAAAAAAAAAAAAAAAAAAGAAAAAAAAAAAAGAAAAAGAAAAAGATGATTAAAAGCATTCCTGGCTTCTACCCACTAGATGCCAGTAGCACACCTCCCTAATTCTGACAACTAAAAATGTCTCCAGATATTGCTAAATGTCTTTTGGAGGTCTGGGTGTGGGGGATGAAATAGAGAAACACACTGCTTTAGACTAAAGGGCTGTGGAATGTAAGACACAGTAAGGGGCAGGCCCCGGATCACCTCAAAGGTTAGGACTGGCAGTCTAGCTCTCCGACTGTTCCGGTCTGCAGACTACTAGGCTCTTCTCCTCCACTGGGTGGAGCGAGACGGAAAGCTGTAGGCCACCTCTAAGCAGGACTCCTTACACGCCCTTCTCCAGGCTTAACTGCTGGGAGATGAGTAACAGCCCTGCTGTAATTGCCCTAATGGTGGTTTATCTGCAATATTTCAGTTACGACAAAAAAGGGCTACCCTAAAACTTTAGGGGGTTTACCCCAAAGCTTCAGTTAAGGAGCTCCGCATCTCAAAAGCTCCTTGCGCTCTGCAAGGACAGAACTGTTTTCCTCCACCTTAAAATATGTGACACAGAGCAGAGGAGGGACTAATAACTGCTAGAATCTCCCAGGAAATTTTTTACCTTCTATTTACATCATGTCCTAGAGGTTATATTTTTGCTGAAATTAGTATTTGAGGAAAGAAAGGAGAAAACAATTGGGACGAGACTCAGAACACTGGGTTAGATTACAGCTCAGTTGCTAGAGTCCAGAAAGGGGACAGGATTCTTCCCACAGTTCTCTCTCAAGAAATAGGAAATTTCCAGAAATGTTGAAGCCATTGTTAAAAACAACAACAACAAAAAACCTTTCTGTCTTTTTAAAAGAGGGAAAACGTTTTTAAACACATAAAATGCATTAAAAAAATTATTAGGTACCTTTCTAGAGAATAGGAGCCACTGTGTCAGTTGAGAAACAAAAAGAAATATACATGATTTATTTTGCCCACACAATTTCTGGCAAAATCAGTTTAAAATAGTATCAAACAAGAATTAATAATTTTGGCTGATTGGAGGCTGCAGTGAGCCAAGCTTGTGCCACTACATTCCAGTCAGGTGACAGAAAACAGGGAGGGAGGGAGGGAGGAAGGCAGGAAGGAAGGAAAGAAAGAAGGAAGGAGAGAGGAAAGGGAAAGGAAGGGAAGGGAGAAAAGATCCTGGCCAGGCACAGTGGCTCACACCTGTAATCACACCACTTTGGGAGCCCAGGGTGGATGGATCACTTGGGTCCAGGAGTTCGAGACCAGGGGCAATACAGTGAGCTCGTCTATGTTTTTTTCTGTTGTTTTGTTTTCAGACAGAATCTCGCTGTCACCCAGGCTGGAGTGCAGTGGTGCACTTGGTGATCTTGGCTCCCTGCAACCTCCGCCTCCCAGGTTCAAGCGATTCTTGCGCCTCAGCCTTCCAAGTAGCTGGGATTACAGGTGCCCACCAACACACCCAGATAATTTTTGTATTTTTAGTAGAGACAGGATTTCACCATGTTGGCCAGGCCAGTCTTGAGCTCCTGACATTGCACTCCAGCCTGGGCAACAAAAGCGAAACACCATCTCAAAATATAAAAATAAAAATAAGGCCGGGCGCGGTGGCTCAAGCCTGTAATCCCTGCACTTTGAGAGGCCGAGGCGGGTGGATCACGAGGTCAAGAGATCGAGATCATCCCGGTCAACATGATGAAACCCCGTCTCTACTAAAAATACAAAAAAATTAGCTGGGCATGGTGGCGCGTGCCTGTAATCCCAGCTACTCAGGAGGCTGAGGCAGGAGAATTGCCTGAACCCAGGAGGCGGAGGTTGCGGTGAGCCGAGATCGCGCCATTGCACTCCAGCCTGGGCAACAAGAGGGAAACTCCGTCTCAAAAAAAAATAAAAATAAAAATAAAAAATAATAAAAAAATAAAAATAAAATAGGCCGGGCGCGGTGGCTCATGACTGTAATCCCAGCCCCTTGGGAGGCTGAGGCGGGTGGATCATGAGGTCAAGAGATCGAGACCATCCTGGCCAACATGAAGAAACCCCATCTCTACTAAAAATACAAAAATTAGCCGGGCATGGTGGCACGTGCCTGTAGTCCCAGAGCTACTTAGGAGGCTGAGGCAGGTGAACTGATTGAACCCAGGACGTGGAGGTTGCAGTGAGCCGAGGTCATGCCACTGCACTCTGGACTGGCAACAGAGCGAGATGTCTCAAAAAATAAATAAAATCAATAAATATGAAAAAAAATTAAGAATTTTTATAAAACTATAAACTCCATTAAGAAGTCTCTCTTAATTTATGTCAGTTTATAAAATTAGACAAAACCAGGCTGGGTGCTGTGGCTCATGCCTGTAATCCCAGCATTTTGGAGGGCGAGGCATGCAGAGCATGAGGTTAGGAGTTTGAGACCAGCCTGGCCAACATGGCGAAAACCCATCTCTACTAAAAATACAAAAATTAGCTGGACATGTTGGTAATCGCAGTTACTAGGGAGGCTGAGGCAGAAGAGTGGCTTGAAACCAGGAGGCATAGGTTATAGTGAGCTGAGATTGTGCCACTGCACTCTCAGCTGGGTCACAGAGCAAGACTCCGTCTCAAAAACAAATGAATAAATAAAAAACTAGAACCTTGCCATGGAAAAGGAGTATGGGAACTAACCTATATAATGGGCTATATACTAGGCACAGTGCTAAGTGCTTTCATACAAATTCTTCCCTCTATCATCATCATCATTTAACACCAAGCTTCCAAGCTTGTCCCACCCGCAGCCTGCATATGGCTCGAATGCGGCCCAAAACAAATTCGGAAACTTTCTTAAAACATTGTGAGGTTTTTTTTTTTTTTTTTTTTTTTTTTTTTTTTTTAGCTCATCAGCTACTGTTAGTGTATGTTGTATGGCCCAAGACAATTCTCCTTCCAATGTGGCCCAGCAAAACCAAAAGATTGGACACCCCTGTTTTACACAATAGCACCGTACATCTCATGGAGCTTAAATAACTTTTTTAAAAATTTTTTACTTGTTTTTTTTTTTCAAATTTGAGACAGTCTCACTGTTGCCCAGGCTGGAGTGCAGTAATGCAATCTCAGCTCACTGCAACCTGCATCTCCCAGGTTCAAGCGATTCTCCTGCCTCAGCCTCCAGAGTAGCTGGGATTACAGGTGCGTGCCACCATGCCAATTTTTTTTTTTTTTTTTTTTTAGTAGAGACAGGGTTTCACCACGTTGGCCAAGCTGGTCTCAAACTCCTGACCTCAGGTGATCCACCAGCCTTGGTCTCCCAAAGTGCTGGGATTACAGGCATGAGCTACCGCGCCCTGCCTAAATAACTCTTTCAGTGTTAATGAATGATAAAGTCAGGATTTAATTCCACGTATATTTTAATTCCAAGATCCATGTTCTTTCCAGTGACTCCATAATGCCACTAACTTGGTAAAATTAATTGACAACTCTACTCCCAAACTTTGGAAGTCTTAAAAGAACGCTGGGCGCTCCACCAATATCTAGATCAAAAGTCATCAATATACCTACAAAACAACATACACAGATTCCTTTTTTCCACCTTTGACGAAAGCCTGTTTTGGAGGTATGAGGGGAATTCTTGCTCCTCTACTAGACATTACACTCCACGATCTGTTCAACCACATGAAATTATAAAATGATCTGCATATTTTTATAAATAATTTTGAATGACAGGATGTCCATATGGTTGAAACGACTTTATACTTGCACTTCAATACAGAGTTGACCAAAATAATTTTTTTTTTTGAGACGGAGTTTCGCTCTTGTTACCCAGGCTGGAGTGCAATGGCGCGATCTCAGCTCACCGCAACCTCCGCCTCCTGGGTTCCGGCAATTCTCCTGGGATTACAGGCACGTGACACTACGCCCAGCTGATTTTTTGTATTTTTAGTAGAGACGGGGTTTCCTCATGTTGACCAGGATGGTCTCGATCTCTTGACCTCGTGATCCACCCGCCTCGGCCTCCCAAAGTGCTGGGATTACAGGCGTGAGCCACCGCGCCCGGCACCGAAATAATTTTTTTTTTTTTCAACTTTCTTGCTTGGGGTCATAGTGGTAGGAAGGGTATTAAAATCCCTAAACTCAAGGAAAAAAAATCTGTTTTTCTTTGAAATTTACTTCAGGTATCTATCTACTGCATTTGAAATACAATTCATCTGGAAAACGTTAACTTCCTCGGTATGCAGGTTACCGGGGTGATTTTGCCGCGTCCCCTACACCAGTTGTTTCTGGGGCTCCTTCGTGAAACAGGTGCCTGCCGTAAATGAGACGGAGAATTCAGGACTGGCGGGTGGGGTCTGGAGCAGAACAGGAACCCGGCCACATCCGCGGTGAGCGGCGGCCGAGAGGCACCTGCCAGCTCCTGCAGGCTGGCGGGAGCTCCGGGAGCCGGAATGGGGCGACTCCCTTCTACGCGGCCGCGAAGCAACGGCCCTGGACTGCGGCAGGGCGCAGGGCCCGCGCTCGCGGCGGCCCCGGGGGCGGAGGGCCGGGCAGACTGGACCGGGTAGCCCAGGAATGGGCTCCGCAGCAGAAGATCCCGGGGCGGGATCCGGTTCTCTCCCTCGCTGCCGGCGGCCCCAGGGGCGGAGCCTCGCAGAGCGAAGGCCCGAGGGGCGGGGCTTAAGGCCCCGCGAGGAGGGCGCGGTCTCCGGAAATTGAGGAGCTGGGGTTCAGATTCTGACCGCGGCGGCGGCTCGTCTGCGAGACTGCGAGTGTAAACGCCCTCCAACCTGCCTCCCTACCTGTCGGCGGGAGAAGAGAGCGGTCCCTGGCTGCAGCACCCGGGAGCCGCAACGCTGGCACAGCACCGCCTTCCGGTTTCGGCCCTCTGCTGACACTAACTCGCTCAGTTGCTCTGCCGGTTCCATCGCCGCTGCCGCCACGGGCTCCTCAGCCACGGCCGCGCAGGCGCTGTCTCTGCTGGCTCGATCCTCACTGCGCTGGCGCGGTTTGGCAGAGGCGGGGGCGGGGAGCGGACGGTCACTACTTCTGTGCGCAGGCGCCCGCTTCCCCGCTCTGGACTCTACTACGCAGGCGCCTTCATTCATTGCCTAACCTGAGTGGCTAGGTGTCGACAGGCTTTGTGACAGGGACACTTCTTGGGACCAGTGACACATCTCCATACCCACCTGGTCACTGTGCTTAATAGTAAGACCTAAACAAATAAATCATTAGGTTGACCGTACTGTTTAGTTTTCCGAGATCTGAATTTAGGCTCCTGAATGAATGGGGACTTTATTGGGGGCAATGTGAAGGGAATCTGGGTCGGACTTCTCATCAAATTTTAGCCACATTAGCTTCTTCTATAGGAAACTACTTAGAGGGGCAGGTATCTTTTGGGTAGTGGAAAAAAGGTGTGTGGAAGCTGTAATTTCTGGCCGCTTCTAATCATTGTGACCATTTACTATGCGGCAAATGTGTCAAAGCGCCTTTAGAAACGTATTAAATTATCAGTTTCCTTATGGGGTCGGTCCTCTTGTGCACAAAATGAGAAAGGTAAAGATCAGAAAGGTTGCAGCACAACTCTAAAGCCACTGCTCTTAACTGGGATTGTCAGGAAAGCAAGATTATTGCAGACAGAACAGTATTGTATATGAACAAGGGTGAGAACAAATTTAGGAATGGTTAACAGACCGCTGTGGCTGACCCACAAACCTGGGAAGAAGTGATAACAGAGGTAGGTAAAATCAGGAAGGTACAGAGGGCCCAGAGCTCCATGGATCTAACGTCATGCTAAGGAATTTAACATTTACAATATGAACAATGGGAATCTGTGGAATTTTAGGCCCAGAAATAACTTCAATATTTACTGTCTGTTGTATGTTAAGTACTTCCATGCTTTAGAAAGATAACCTATAACTAAATGGAGAGGCTAGATTGAAGAGAGGAATAGAGTAAGGATATCAAGTGGCTGTTACCTTAGGGTCTAGCTGAGAAAGGCCCTGAAGCTAGCAGAGGGAGTGAAGATAGGGGAATGGACTAGGAACAATTACAATGGTATAGAACTTAGAAACTAGCTGGATGTCTGTATTGCGATGGGGGTGACACAAAGCAACTGCTGGTTTTCCTAGGTTAGATAACTAAGTAGCTGGTTGCCAGTGGTGGGAGCTGAAAAAATTAAGATGTTGGCCAAGCGTGATGGCTCATACCTGTAATCCCAGCACTTTGGGAGGCCGAGGAGGGTGGAACACGAGGTCAAGAGATTGAGACCACCCAGGCCAACATAGTGAAACTTCATTTCTACTAAAAATACAAAAAATTAGCCAGGTGTGGTGATGCGCACCTGCAGTCCTAGCTACTTGGGAGGCTGAGGCAGGAGAATCGCTTGTACCTGGGAGGCAGAGGTTGCCGTGAGCCAAGTTCACACCACTACATTCCAGCCTGGCTACAGAACGAGACTCTGTCTAAAAAAAAAAAAAAAAAAAAAAAAAAAAAAAAAAAAAAAAAAATTAAGAGAACTCACCAAATTAGGGGTATCTCTGTGTATGTATGTGAGCACGTGAAAGTGTGTATGATTGTGAAAAGAGTGAAAAAGGAGCTATTAAGTTTTAGGTGTTGATTTTTCTGTAGAAGATTCAGTGGCTGCAGTGTATGAACTATTTGTGAAATTGGTCTGAAACTAATTTGTCAGCACTGAAGACAGTATAGGAGCCATCAGTCCTTCAGCCTCTCCTAGATCTCTTCTTGAGATAGGAAGAGCCACATGTTTTACAGGCTGTAGTTTAATTAGCAGGCACAATGTATCTGCCAAAGTTGGCAGGCATCTTTAGGGAAAATAACTTCCTGTGGCTTCTCCTTCCTTTTGTTCTGGAAGCATCAGGATTGTTGCAGTTTTGCAGGCCTTCTGCATAGCTGTTAGTATCACAACTCATAATTCAAAGCAAATGGAAAAAAGGCCTGGCATGAATGAAACCCTAAAATTCAAGCGGGTGCTAAGTGAATTCCAGATGTCTCTTCTTTACTCCTTTGGTTTTCAAGTAACTCCAAGCATGAGAGGAGCTAATGAATATGGCAAATCAGGTAAATATTTGACTGATGAGAATCTCCATAGTGTAAAGTGGCTGCCTCTTACAACAGAAAAAGCAGAACTAGTTGGCAAACACACAAGATGAACAGGCTGAAGCACAAGAGTTACAGCTGATCCCTACATCATTCCCTCCCAAGTATCTGCTAAAGGCAATGCTGGTTAGCCACAAACTCTCAGCATTTGAGACCGTTGATTTTTAATATTTTCTTAAAAAAATACAAAGGAAATTAACTCTGTAGGTCAATATGATTCAGGGAAAAAGGGAAAAATGGAATTTCAGAGCAAAGGTTATTTATCACATTCCCACACTCCCAATACCCATAAAACAAGAATTTCACTCCATGACATAGAGAACATTGAATAATAGCTCAGAAATGTTGATAGCTGAGGTACTGAAACTGACAAAAGGATTTTGGTTGTCCTTGATTATTCTGTCCTGTGACGAATAACATCTACACTAAAGGACAGATCAGGGAAACTTATAGCAGAAAAAAGACTAAATGTACCAAACACAGCAGTACAAACCACTCCTTGGCAGAAGTGTACTCCTAAAAGAATGGGCAGTAATCAGGTAGCTGAACTACTGGGCTACTGTCACTCCCAGCCCATCCCCAAATAAATAGTGTGGAAGTGTAACAGTGTAGTAGTATCTGATTCAACAAAGAAAGGCTTTCACCCCCATTCAAGGCATACATTGCCATGGCTAGATGAGCCCTGGCAGGGAATAAGACTGTAGAATCACAGGTACTTCTAGTTTAACCCCAGTTATACTGAACTCCCACACTGATGCCATCTTCTCTTATCCCAGCATTTGTTCACTGTTACGCTGTCTCCAGTGCTACAATGCGTAACATTCTACTTTAGGAAGACTTGGGGAAATAAAAAGATCCTTCAAATGATAAACCCTTCTCAGTCTTCCAGGTTATGTAATACTTCAGTGCTGTTGTAGGTTCACTCACATTCCGTCAAATTCAGTTGATTCACTTATTCTAACCTCAATTCTGATATACCAACCCTATCCCCGACAAGAAGTGTCGGATGAGTCTCTCTCCCTTGCCCCCAAAGTTTTATGGGGCTCTCCCTTCTGTTTCCCTCTAGAATGGAACTGTGTTGCCTCTAGCTACCTGTAGATTAGAAAACGTATCTTTTCTTAGGGGGGAAAAAAAAAAAAGACTTGGATTTTACCAAGTTTACTTAAACTGGTACCTTTCCAATCATCTAGGCTGGATATTGCCCACATCTAGTAGGCTATACTCACCTTCGTTCTCTGCAACATCTGAGGCACAACATACACATAGTACACTGAGCATGTGGTAAGTTAGAAAAGACAGGAAACAGCTCCCCAAGGCAGTGGGAGAGGCAATCTGGTCTCTCACATCCATTCAATCTGAATTCTTTTCCCTGGAGTATCTGTTGGCCACCCTTCTCAGGAACAATAACCAGGACAAGGTGGAATATGTGTCAAATAAGTACATTCATCACTGCACTGGTGCCTGTAATCACCCTGTGCACATACTGAGAAACAGACATTCTGGAAAGGATTCTTGATTCTCCCACTAACTGTCCACCAGACTGGTCACTAGTTTTGAATGGTGCTCCAACAATGGTCACTTCTCACGGAGAACACACACACCAGCATCACAGCGCTGGGTTCCCATGGATGTCACGACTTCCCAGCTGTCGATGATAGGATCATAACATTCAATACTACTCAGCAGGGAATTACCATCATATCTGAGTGGAAAAGAGGCAAAAGAAAAAAATGAGTCAGCCGTGTGCAGTGGCACTTGCCTGTAATCTCAACTATGAAGAAGGCTGAGGTAAGAGGACTGCTTAAGCCTAGGAGGGAATTTGAGACCAGCCTGGGAAAAATGGTGAGACTCTGTCTCAATTAAATTTAAAGAAAGAAATTAGCCTTCTGTTCCTTTCCACACAAGTTCTTCCTTAAGGCTGCCACTGGAGCCTTGGTGACTCACGCCTGTAATCCTGGCACTTTGGGAGGCTGAGGTGGGAGGATTGCTTGAGCCCAGGAGTTGGAGATCAGCCTAGACAACATAAAAAACTAGCGTGGTACAGTGGCATGCACCTGTGGTCCCAGCTACTCTACTCAGACTCCAGCCTGGATGACAGAGAAAGACTGTCTCTAAAAAAATTTAAAAAATCTAATTAAAAACAATCAAGTTGCTACTGGAGATGTCTACCCCTACCTAAATCTTGTCTCCATTCAAAAGTAAGGATCAGATCACATAGACTTGTGCTCTGGTTACATATTGAGTCTGGAGTTGTTTAAATCCTCACCCTGCAATTGCATAGAGTCTCCCACGAAGCACTGTGGCCCCTACATAGCATCGTGGAGTGGTCATACTGGTGACAGTTGTCCAGGAATCAGTGCGAATGTTGTACGCTTCAACAGAAGAAAGGTGGGCTGTACCATCAAATCCCCCCACCACATAAATATGGTCATTCAGCAGGGCTACTCCGGCACCTGGGGAAAATGAAGGCATTAGCAAATGAATGGTACTAAGCCTAGAATCTGAGTTATAGAAATAAACTATGGTCACTAATGGCCAGCTGAGTTCTAGAGTAGATGAGATACGGACTGGACCTAGACAGGCCTAGAATAATCTAGTCCAGCACAAGTTATTCCATCTATAAACCCTTTGGCCTGGATTTGAAATGATAAAAGATAAATAGAAATGGTTCTCTTCAGAGCCGGCCGCGGTGGCCCATGCCTGTAATCCTAGCACTTCGGGAGGCTGAGGTGGGTGGATCACCTGAGGTCAGGAGTTCAAAACCAGCCTGGCCATCATGGTGAAACCCCATCTTAAAAAAAAAAAGAAAAAGAAAAAAGAAATGGTTCTCTTCTTTACTCTCATTAACTCAGAGCCACACCCTTCTCAGAAATGGAAGAAATGAAAAAAAGGCAGCAATAAAGATAGATGGAGGGAAAGGAACTGTGATTATGGTTCTGAAGCGATTTTTACTCAGAATACGTAAACTAGAATGGCACAGAGTTTTCTCCTTTTCTACGTCTCAGCCTGCTCCACTTCAAAAAGCTCTTGTGAAGGTAAGGTGCTACTCTTTTGTTCTTATACATTAGAAACATTATTTAACAAACATTTATTTAACATGTGCTACACAGACAAAATTGTATTCTAAAACACAGGGAGAGAACAAAGACATGAAGGCTTCAGCTTTCAAATGTATAATCTAGTTTTAAGTATAAACTGTCTTTATCCTAATATTTGGAGAAAACAGAGACAAGGAGGAGCAGAATCTCATTTTTACATTAATCTAATTTGTCCCCTGCATCACTATTATATACGTAAAGGTCTGACAGCACTGCCTGTTGTCTCCTCCCTCAGATCTGATCTTACCAGAACGCTTGGTGGCCATTGGTGTAACAGTAGTCCAGTGTCCTGTATGAGGGTCGTATTTCTCAACTGAATTTAAGATATTCAAGCCATCATATCCTCCTGGAAGACAGAGACCACTGCAGGATGAGTGGTAAATCCTCATGCCTATTCCTGGACAGCCTTTCTCCAAGTGCTTCAACTAATTATTTTATTTTTCCCACTAGAGTCCCAGTAACTCTAACTGATAGCACCCTACTTTCTGCTTATAAGAAAATGATAATCCCAATTAACAGAAAATACATTGACACATCAGGGTTTTAGTTGAAGGGAAGTCTATGAACTTCATTCTGCTAAAAAGGAACCCTTACCCACAATCTACTACCCATTGAGTTATCTCCCATTCCTGCATCACAGACTCAGTACCTAAACAGTAGATCACTCCGCTGGCCACTACAAGTCCGGCACCTTCCCGGGCTGTCTGCATATCCCCCAGCATACTCCATTGGTCAATGTTTGGATCATAGCGCTCCATACTGGTGTGACGCCTGCTTCCATCAAAGCCTCCAGAGACATAGATCATATCTGCTCAGAATAAACAAATTACAGATTATTAGAGAATGAGAGATTTCTAGAACTCTTTCCTCTACAAAAATTTCAAGTGTCCTCTAAAAGTCTGAGAGCAAAAACAAAATATTTTTAAATGAGATAAGTCAATTAAGTTTTACAGACAAGAAAGACATCTAAAAAGAATGGGGTAAAATAAAATCCTTAGAAGCATTCAAAAACCACTTGGGAATTTGCAAAAATACAGCCAGTGCCAGCTCCCCACCCAGCACATTAGAACTTGATTTGCCAACTTTATAGTTGGTACTGAAACATCCATGAATATTGAACAGCTTCTATCACACTGATATTTCTGAAAGCAAAAACAGTATTTGTCGGCTGGGCACAGCAGCTCATACTTGTAATCTCAGCACCTTGGGAGGCCAAGGCGGGTGAGTCGCTTGAGCTCAGGAGTTAGAGATCAGCCTGGGCAACATGGCAAAACCCTGTCTCTACTAAAAATACATAAAAATAGCTGGGCATGATGGTGCACACCTGTAGTCCCAGCTACTCGGGAAGCTGAGGTGGGAGGATCGCTAGAGCTCGGGGAGGTGAGGCTGTAGTGAGCCGTGGTCACGCCACTGCCCTCCAGCCTGGGTAACAGAGAGAGAGAGACCCTGTCTCAAATAATAATAATATTTGACCTCATTTTTTTCCCTCCATGTTTCACGCTCCTGCCAGAAAACATGAGAGGTTAAAAACCCTGGTCCAGCCACAGTAAGATGGAAATATTGCCCTGCATATCAAGCCTACCTCCCAGGGTGGTGGCTCCAGCAAGACCTCGTCGGACATTCATAGGGGCCACAGAATACCAGACCCCATCCTCATCTGCTGTGTAGTCTAGACATTCCACTGAACTAAGGCGGGAACGGCCATCATAGCCACCAATGACGTAGATCCGGTCATGTAGGGACACTGAGGCCACATAACGTCTCTTACGTGTGATGCTCTATGGATTTGGAGAGAAGAGGTACAGAGCATTTCAGTTAAGCAAGTTTCGGGCCTTAACTTTTGCTATCTTCCCTGTTGTATCTACACACCTCTATGCTTCTTCACCTGTCATCATGAACCCTCCTTGAGTGGTTCATCCTCAAGTGGCTCCCAGGTGGCTACCTACTGAAGGAAAAGCTTGTTGTGGGTCTCTTTTTTTTTTTTTTGAGGCGGAGTTTCACTCTTGTTACCCAGGCTGGAGTGCAATGGCGCGATCTCGGCTCACCGCAACCTCCGCCTCCTGGGTTCAGGCAATTCTCCTGCCTCAGCCTCCTGAGTGGCTGGGATTACAGGCACGCGCCACCATGCCCAGCTAATTTTTTGTATTTTTAGTAGAGACGGGGTTTCACCATGTTGACCAGGATGGTCTCAATCTCTTGACCTCGTGATCCACCCGCCTTGGCCTCCCAAAGTGCTGGGATTACAGGCTTGAGCCACCGCGCCCAGCTGTTGTGGGTCTCTTAAAGATGTAAGCTTTCTGCACATCTGCCTCTTTCCAAGGCTTTCAAAAGATTTAACAGCTTTCTGTTATCCAGTATCTGACTCCTTTCTTTTCCATAAGGCACTGGGCTAAGAGACTGATATTTTTCCAGACAGTGGAAAAGTAGTCCCACATTGCTAATCAAAGGGCCAGGATTTATTATAAGAACCTTAAAAGGTAGGAGGATTGGATTTCTATGTTTTCTCAGAAATTACTATTGTTCATTCAGCACTGAGAGACATGCTGAGGGAGACAGATACAAACTTTTTTTTTTCTGAGTTGGGATCTCACTCTGTCACCCAGGTTGGAGTGCAGTGGCACAATCACAGCTCACTGCAACCTCGAACTCCTGGGCTCAAGCAATCTTCTATCACAAACTCCCAAGCAGCTAGGACTACAGGCATGCACCACCTGTCTTAATTTTTTTGTTTACTTTTTTGTAGAAACAGAGTCTCACCATATTGGTCTTGAACTCCTGGCCTCAAGAGATCCTCCCATCTCAGCCTCCCAAAGTGCTGGGATTACAGGTGTGAGCTACCACGCTCAGTCCAAACTTCTGAGCTCAATTGAATACTAGGTTCAATTCAACACAGTTTAACATTGGGTTCAGTTTAACAAAACATGACCAATGAAATATGCTGGGAATTATAAAGACAGCTTAGAAAAGCACCTAACTAGTGGTGGCCATCTGATTTAACTTGACACAGGGCCACTAACATTTCTAAGGTATAATCTTCTAATCTAAACAGCCAAAAACTGTTTACTGAGTACCTACTATGTGCACAAGACTGTTGTAAGAAACAACCTGTTATTAGGCTTTTCTACTCTTACGGCTGGATTAGCTATGATCTGGAGCCAGAGACTGAGGAATTTAAGCTCCCTTCCAACAAATGGTTTCACCATTATTTACCGGCAAAAAGCTCCACTCCTGAGTCTTGGGGTCATATTTCTCTACCACGTCGATAGGAGACTGCTGGCTTCCGAAACCCCCAACCACCAAAAGCACTTCATTGGCTCCTGAAGACAAGGTAGAGAAAAGATAGGTTAGTTCGGCATCCCTGGATGGATAACTAGTCACAGGGAAGTGTAAACAGAAACAGTTCTAGGATGTCTTGTTTTATGTGGCTGAGGGATACAATCTGAAATAGAAGATAATCATAAGGCTGTCGAATGGGGAGTTATTTCTCCTTGAGGCTGTAGCTCTTGAGTCTCTGAAACTTAAATTTCTGGACAACATTAAAACTCTAGAAGGCAAACTTCAACATGACACTGTACCATTTCAATCCAGTTAGATGACTGGCTGACATAATACTTGAGGTCTTAAGTGCAGGTGAGAAGCTAAAGGCACTCTCTGTACTTCTCAGCCTGAAAAACTCAAATTGGGAGAGATTTTTTAAATTTTTATTTTCTCTTGCTGCAGAACATTAGAAGGTTTTTTGTTGTTGTAATGTAGTAAGAACTCTCCTAACCTTGTCACAAAAAAAGTTGCATGTTGAAACTTAGGATCCAAGTGATGGACTTAAAATCTCTTTTTCTTTTTCTAAATTGAGAAAGGGTCTTGCTATGTTCAAGCTAATCTCAAATTCCTAGCCTCAAGTGATTCTCCTGCCTCAGTTTCCCAAAGTGCTGGGATTACAGGAATGAGCCACTGCGCCTGGCCTAAAATCTCTTTTCCATGAACACTTACTTCTCCAATTTAGTCAACGATATGATCACATTGCCTGACAATTCATCAAAACTACCAGGCAACAAATGACTAGAGATTTAAAGCAAAAGTCTTTTTCTCTATTTTCCCAAAGAAGCTATTCTGGCAGTCTTTATATCCTATCCTTTCCTCTAAGGCCTTACTCTGACAAAATATTGCCTACCTTGGCTTTTTTTTTTTTTTTTTTTTTAAGAGACAGGGTCTTACTATATTGCCCAGGCTGGTCTCAAACTCCTGGCCTCAAGCAATATTCTTGCCTTAGCTTCCCAAGTAGCTGGGATTACAGGTATGAGCCACAACACCCAGCTTGGCTTTTTTCAAAGGGCAAAGTCTGTTTGAGAAAATTCCCTGTGCGTGTGCTCCACTAGAACTCATGGAAAGAATAGGTAGCTAGAGCTTTGGAAAATTCAATCACTAGGAAGCATCTAGGAGACCAAAGGGATCTTATAAATCTTTTTTTTTTTTTTTTTGAGATGGAGTTTCGCTCTTGTTACCCAGGCTGGAGTGCAATGGCGCGATCTCGGCTCACGCAACCTCTGCCTCCTGGGTTCAGGCAATTCTCCTGCCTCAGCCTCCTGAGTAGCTGGGATTACAGGCACGTGACACCATGCCCAGTTAATTTTTTTGTCTTTTTAGTAGAGACAGGGTTTCACCATGTTGACCAGGATGGTCTCGATCTCTTGACCTCGTGATCCACCCGCCTTGGCCTCCCAAAGTGCTGGGATTACAGGCTTGAGCCACCGCGCCCGGCGATCTTATAAATCTTATAAGTAACCTGGACTTGAAAGAGCCAATGCAGTACCTTGAAGCTGACAGGTAGCACAGATAAACCCCTGATGAAGTAATGGATTTGGCAACATCAATTACTGGGCTAGAGTCATTCTGTCAAAAGCTAATATATTACTGTGAGACATTGTGTGCTTCCTAATGGTGAAGAATAGGAAGGACCATACTACCACGTAGTCAGTCTTTTTTCCAAAAAATTGAGCCTCTTACCATGCCTCTAGTCCAACCACTAGTTTCCAGGCAATACAGGGGAGAAGAACATGTAAAATGACACTACAAATATGCAACAGCAAAGTCCAGAATGTGGGAAATTCTACAGGTCAAATAGCTTGGTTTCTTCAAGAAATAAATTGGCTAGGAAAAACCAAATCAGGATAGAAACTTTTTGGGTTAAGATACTGAAAGAGACATGAAATCAACAGCAATGTGTGGACTTTGGATCCTGATTTAAACAACATTAAGTACTCAAAAACAAACAACAAAAAATTATCGGAAAAAAAAATTACACAAACATGTACTTAAGAAAATAAGGAAATGTGTGATTTTAAACAGTGATAATGGCATTCTAGATGTTTAAAAAAAATTCCTTATCTTTTAGAGATATATGTGGAAGTATGAGACATAGGGATATCCAGTCTGGAATTTGTTTCAAAATAGCCTGGGTGCAGTGGCTCATGCCTGTAATCCTGGGACTTTGAGAGGCTGAGGTTGATTTATCACTTGAGGTAAGGAGTTCAAGACCAGTCTGGCCAACAGGGCAAAATACCGTCTCTACTAAAAATATAAAAATTAGCTGCCTGGGCAACAAGGTGAGACTCCACCTCTAAATAAATAAACAAATAAATAAAATAGGCCACATGTTGATAACTATTAAAATTGTGTGATGGGCATAAGGGATCATTATATTACTGTTTTTATGTTTGAGATTTTTCTTAATAAACCATATATACCTACATCTAAACCATGCAGCTTTTCTAATAAGGTTTTGTCTTACATACTTGCCAAATAAAGTGGACCCTCTCCAAAGTGAGCCAGCAAGTAGGTCTCAGGAGTCAGCTCCTTCGAAAATCAAAGCATGGCCGGGCACGGTGGCTCACAACTGTTAATCCCAGCACTTTGGGAAGCCAAAGCAGGCAGATCAGACTCCTGAGGTCAGGAGTTTGAGACTAGCCTGGCTAACACAGTGAAACCCTGTCTCTACTAAAAATACAAAAATTACCCGGGTGTGGTGGTGTGCACTATTTGGGAGACTGAGGGAGGAGAACTGCTTGAATCCAGGAGGCAGAGGCTGCAGTGAGCCTACCTTGCATCACTGCACTCCAGACTGGGTAACAGAGCAAGACTCCATCTCAAAAAAAAAAAAAAAAAAAAAGAAAGAAATCAAAGCCTATGAATGAAGAGTTCTTCATTGACTGAACTAATTTTATGTCTGCCTAAAATTACTTCAATCTGGGAGAAGTGAGGACCACAAGTTGTTTCTTCCTTGGGGGCACAATTCCCCTATGAGTCCCTTTTGTACGCCACCTCTTCTCTTCCTGACTTGAATAGAGAAGGTAAGTGTGATCCTTCTTTCCAAACACATTTCCCTTGTAGAGGAATATGATGCCAGCAGATGATGTAAGTATGAATAAAAATTTCCCTGCCCCTCCCTGTGCCCTTTTAAGGTTGACCTAGTGCTTGAAGAGGCTAACATAGAAGGGTAAAGTAAGTCTTCATAAAACCCAGAGGTAACAAGAGCGAAACTCTGTCTCAAAAAAAAAAAAAAAAAAAACCCAGAGGAGAGACTGAAAATCTCTTTGGATCCTGTCTGGAGTCACGCTTGAATAAAATAAATAAATAAATAAAAAAGAATTAAAATAATAATAATAAATAAATACATTCCCACACCAACCAAGAGGTACTTCCTGTGCTATGCAAATTTTAAAGCTTTCTACCGATTTTTCAGCTCTTACTTCTGTTGCTTTATTTAACTCCCCACCCCATCCCCAGAACTAAAACCAAAAAATAAACAACAACAACAACAAAAAACTAAGGAGGCTGGGCACAGCGGCTCATGACTATAATCCTAGCACTCTGGGAGGCCAAAGTGGGCAGACTGCTTGTGCCCAGTTCAAGGACAGCTGGGCAACACAGTGAGACTCCCATCTCCACAAAAAATAAAAAACATTACCGGGTGTGGTGGCAAACGCCTATAGTCCCAGCTACTCCTGAGGCTGACATGGGAGGATCACTTAAGCCTAGAAGGTTAATGCTGTAGTGAGCCAACGTCGTGCCACTGCACTCCAGCCTAAGCTACAGAGTGAGAATTTGTCTCAAAAAATAAAGAAGGCCGGGTGTGGTGGCTCACACCTGTAATCACATTTTGGGAGGCTGAGGCATGGGTGGATCACTTGAGGTCAGGAGTTTGAGGCTGGCCTGGCCAACACAGTGAAACCCATCTCTACTAAAAATATAAAAATGAGCCAGGTGTGGGGGCACACACCTGTAGTCCCAGCCACTCGGTAGGGTGTGGCACGAGAATCACCTGAACCTGGGAGATGCAGGTTGCAGTGAGCAGAGATCACGCCACTTGCACTCCAGCCTAGGTGAGAGAGTAAGACTCTGTCTCAAAAAAATACAAATACAAATAGAAAAATTAGCCAGGTGTGGTAGCATGTGTTTGTAGTCCCAGCTATGCTGGAGGCTGAGGGAGAGGTTGTAGTGAGCCGAGATCACGCCACTGTACTCCAAGCTTGGGTGACAAAGCAAGATAGTCTCAAAATAAAATAAAATAAAACCCCCTACTCTATCTTCATATGATTTCATTCAGGCACCTTTTGAGAGGTGGGAGAAAAGCAGTAGAAAGGAAACAGATTATAATCAAAACCTAGAGAACTGGTAACACTTCCTGTTGGCTGAAATTTTCCTACGTAAACATTCTGGTAACTCTGTCCACAGAACTTGGTAAGAGGTGTTGCTGTGATTTGCACAGAGGTTTGTTTCGTTTTGTTTTAAATTACAATGGTACTTTAATAATCACAAGATTTAACACACACACAAAAAGATACCACTAATAAAAAAGAAAAATGGAATGCTCATCAAAGTTACAACAGACATAATGTTCAGCTGAGAATCACTTCAACAGAGTAAAGCTCTAATACTTGCTGGCATATGCTGTGCAACTTTCTTACTGTGTGGATTACAGAGGCAGCCCTGGTTCTGTGTGGTCAGGGGTATAGTCAGAAGACCAGTTTCAGCACAGTTGTGCTTCAGACTGAATTTTTTTTTTGAGACAGGGTCTCGATCTGTTCCCTAGGCTGGAGGGCAGTGGCACAATCACAGCTCACTGCAGCCTCAACCTCACAGGCTCAAGCAATCCTCTTGGGTAGCTAGGACCACAGGTGTCTACCACTACACCCGGCCCATTTTTGTACTTTTTTGTAGAGACAGATGTTTCCCAGGCTGGTCTCAAACTCCTGGCCTCCCACGGCGGTGGGATTATAGGTGTGAGCCACTGCACTTGGCCCAGACTAAATTTTGAAGTTGTGGATTGTCTATTAAGGGGTTGAGGATGCCCCTCCTAGAATAAATTAAAACCTGACTTTCTTCTAGAACTTCCAGTAGACAATATATGTGTTCTTACATTCCCGAAAACAGCAAAAATGAAATTTAATAAGTGCTGGTATTCACATCTGATCTATCAGGTTTACTATGTGACTGACAAGACTTAATGCTCCTAGGTTTACATGGTATAGGCAGAAGAAAATTTTAAATGTGTTCAAGTAGAAGACAGGGAAAATTAGGATCAAATGAGAATTCATTTTTTGACTTTAGTATCAATGACCCTCAACTCCTCAGGGAATAGTTAAGCCATCAAAACTAAAATAGCTTTATATTTAAACGCTTCAGTAACATGCTAAAGTCACTAAAAACTAAATGTATACTTTATTTTGTAGAGGTTAACACACAGGAATGAACAAACAGAACAAATCATGAAAAATGCTAATCCCCTAAGTATCTGCATGTCCAGCCCTTGTATCTACTTCATGTATTCTACCCATCCCACTACAAAAAAAGTTTCAGGTTATATCCCAAAGTGACCTGTTGCTGAATTACTTTCAGATAAGCAAAGTGCTCTGTAGTGTATAAGCTATTCAGGTCTACACATTCTAGGATGATGCACTTCTGTAGCCCTGACTCTAAAATTTAGAAATCTACTCAGGGCCGGGCGCGGTGGCTCAAGCCTGTAATCCCAGCACTTTGGGAGGCCGAGGCGGGTGGATCACAAGGTCGAGAGTTCGAGACCATCCTGGTCGACATGGTGAAACCCCGTCTCTACTAAAAATACAAAAAAAAATCAGCTGGGCATGGTGACGTGTGCCTGTAATCCCAGCTACTCAGGAGGCTGAGGCAGGGGAATTGCCTAAACCCAGGAGGCGGAGGTTGCGGTGAGCCGAGATCGCGCCATTGCACTCCAGCCTGGGTAACAAGAGCGAAACTCCGTCTCAAAAAAAAAAAAAAAAAAAAAAAAGAAATCTACTCAGGTTCAGACTCCTTTTAAAATCCTTTCAATAAACAGAATTTGTGGGCCCTGGATTCAGACAGTAAAATTAAAATACCCCAAGAGGTAAAAACATCTCCTATTTTAAAATAAAAGTCATGGAAGAATTCTTATGGCTAAAAGCTAAATCTGAATTATCTGTGTCTGGCATTGTATAAACACACTTTTAAGTTCATTTTGCTGGACTTCATCTTCATTAATCATTTCAGGTTCTGCAGGACTCTTCTGAACTTTTGCCACTGCGAAGTTTAAACCATGGGTTAGTCTAGTTTGGGTAATACTAGTAACAGCAACCATGGAACTTCAAATCTTTGCAAAGGGAGACTGCTCTGCTGCTACTGCTCTCTGAAGGAGGAGTTACATGAAGGCCTGTCTCAAGTTCAAGCATGCTGGAAGCAGAACTAAGGGTCTTTTGAAATGCAACTGAATGTGCTGGCTCAACTAAAACTGTGGGCCTGTTGCAGAAAGAGACACACCTAATTGAGACAGTTGAGGAGGTGTGTGTTCTGTTGATTTTGATTGGGTTTCTTTGTTGGAAACTTGGTCATTTGACTTCTTTCCTGAGTAGCCTGCTGAGACACAGACCTAGTGTCTAATAGGTAGGTCACTTTGTTTTGTGCATCTTGCCCAAATCTGCGGCAGTAAATATCCATAGGCTTGGCAAAGCCAGTCAGTATGTGTATGTTGAAAAGTTGCAGCAGAAGGACTTTTCTTCAAACGAGACTCCTGGCCTTTTCCAAGCCCACTCCCATGACAACAGTAATCTCTGAAGGGGCATGAATGCTACTATCAGTGCTGCTAAGAGACTGGGACCAACTGCCTAACTGAGGAGCGGAAGCAATAATACCACAACTAGGAAGAACGTAATCTATTGGCTCTACACTCTAATGAATTAGCTAGCTGCCTGTCTTCATCAGACTTAGAATCTGTAAGGAATTCATAGGGTGGTATGAGTCATTATCTGAAGACATGTCCCCATCAGACTCTGCCTGAACCTTACCCATCACTCCTCTGTTTTCCATTGTTTCAAGACTACTATCTGATTTCCAAAGATTTACTTTTAAGTTTGGTTTTAGAAAGTTAACTTTTGTTTCAGGTTTGGTAAAGTTTCTAGCTTTCCAAGGTTGTCAATATTTATATTGGATTTGGTCTGTTTCACTTTTTGATTTAGAGATGAAAATTTGCTCATTAAAAAATTCTTTCCCTGGGCCAAAGACCCTTGGTTTTGAGATCTGATACCAATGATGTCTTTGTGAGGTTTACTGCTCTCCCTCTCAAGTTTCTTCTCGATTATGGTAACCTCCAATCCTGTGGCTTGGATGGTGAGCTGTAGCATCTCTGCAATGCACTGAAGGGAATCTTTTCCATCCTCTTCAGGACGCGCATTACAGCTCGCAAGGTGCGGAAATGGCCACTTGCTTCTTTTTGTCTGTAGTGTAGTGGCATGCAGAACTCTGGCTTACCAAAAAGAGGGGTTCAGGACCTGTTTCAATTTTTCCAGGTCTTCTAGACTTAGTGGTTGATACTGGTCTACTTTATCAACTTCATCATCACAATAGGCCACATAGTAGGCAGAGTTAGGAAGCAGAACAGCCCATCCACAGTTCTGTGAGCAGCATCAAAGCGGGTGCGCTCGGAAAATTGTTGCTTGAGCCAAGTCATAAAAATTATGTCACGACACATTTTAATATGAAATAAATTTGGCTACTAATTACAGTGTTACTTTCATCCTTGCTTCCTATTTTGGCATTAATATTTACACCAGCCAAACACAATCCTCAGTCAAACATATTCTGTCCTTAATGAAAAGCACTTAGCATGTTAACAGGTGGGTCAGAAAATGTCAACCCTCCCCCAATCCCCATTTTTACCGAAGTCTTAGCTGCAGTAAATACTTAATTCCCTCCCCATCCACTATTCCTTTTTAATAATAATAATAATAATAATAAGTACATTTAATACAAACAAGAAAAACAAAAAACGCTTTAGGTACTTCCTCACCCCCCACACTTGCAGCTCTCAAGAAGTGCTTTATTCGTTTTTGTTTTCCCATCATTGGGGCAAGCCCTCTTTCCACACTATGAAACACCACATGAAGCCCAACCACTGCGACAATGGTCTCATAAAAGGTGCTGTCTTCAGGGGACATTAACTTCAGACTTTGGAAAAGAAGTAATTTAAAGGAAAAATATAGCCCCATAGGAACTTTAACCATAGGTGCTGCAAAAAGGAGAACAATCTTGAAAGTCATGGCCAGAATGCCATCAGACTTGGGATTGGTGGTGGTGGCAGTGGCAGCCTGCTGTGTGGTAGATGGAGGCCTGTGGGAGTGTGGCACTGTCAGTCATTCTGTCCGTCCATCTGTCGATGCCTCAAGGCAGTAAGACAGCCACCTGCACCCAACCTCACACCTGCAGCGAATGCAGAGAATCTTTTTTTTTTTTTTTTAAATTAAAAGACAGGGCCTTCCTCTGTCACCCAGGCACAATCTTGGCTCACTGCAGCATCGACCTCCCAGGCTCAAGCAATCCTCCTACCTCAGCCTCCCAAGTGGCTGGGACTGTGGTGTGTGCACCAAACCCAGCTATTTTTAAAAAACACTTTTTCCAGAGTCAAGGTCTCACTATGTTGCTCAGAATGGTCTCTAACTCCTGAACTCAAGTGATGCTCCTACTTTGGCCTCCCAAAGTGCTAGGATTATAGACATGAGGCACAAAAACCAGCCACTCAGGGATTTTATGGCTCTAAATGACTGGGAACCTTTGATAACTGATTCCCAAGCTTCTTTGCTGTGAAGAACTCTCTTCATTATTTTCCCCTGACAGATCTGTGTTTTGACAGACTGTCTACCAAAGTGAGTTTAAGTAATTAACTTCCCACTGCCAAGAGAGCTTTTGATAACTATGAGCACCAGTGTTTCACAATGAATGGATATAATTTTAGTCAAATCTTAGCCTGTTCAGCTTTTTCTAGCACAAAAATGATTTTCTTTTAGAAAATATAAAAATTACTAAAGGATAGTATAATCACCATCCCCACTCACATATTACTTCTCCCTGTTAAAAAGACTTAAAAAGTATTTTCCTTGTGATTATAAAACATATACATTTTTACTGCTAAAAAACTTGGAAAATTGAAGTATTATGAAAAAAATTGCTCATAGTTCTGCAATATAAAGACACACCAAAATGTAACATAATTTCCTTCCAGCCTCCCTTCTACATATTTATAAAACACAAATGGGACTATATTATATTGTATCTTGATGTTTTTATTTCATTTTCCAAATATATGAATAATTCTTTTAGTAAATGGTTATAATATTCTTAGGCACTTCAGGTTTCATAATTTTGGGTTATAAACAATCACATAAATAACTCGTGATAAATAACCTGAATATGAAACTTTTCCTGATTGTTTTCTTAAAAAAATGGGAAGAATGCTGAGTAATGAACATGAATTAGAAAAAAAAATTTGGGGCCAGGCATGGTGGCCCACACCTGTAATGCTAGCACTTTGGAAGGTGACTGCATAAACCCAGGAGATCAAGACCTTATTATTAATTAGGTTGAATTCCCTCATATTTAGTAGCCAGCTTTACTTGCCCTTCTGTGAACTGTACACTCTAATCATTATTGTTTCTCTCATGTATTCTTTTTTTTTTTTTTAGAAACAAGGTCTTGCTCTGTTGCCCAGGCTGGAGTGCAGTGGTACAATCATGGCTGACTGTAGCCTCAGCCTTGACCTCCTGAGCTCAAGCATCCTCCCACCCTTCCATTTCAGCCTCCCGAGTACTTGCAACCACTAATTTCTTTTCTTTTTTCTTTTTTTTCTGTGTGAGATGGAGTCTGCTCTGTGACCCAGGCTAGAGTGCAGTGGTATGATCTCGGCTCACTGCAACCTCTTGGTTTCAAATGATTCTCCTGCCTCAACCTCCCTAGTAGCTAGGATTACAGGCATGAGTCACCACCTCTGGCTAATTTTTGTATTTCAGTAGAGACAGGGTTTCACCATGTTGGCCAGGTGGTTAATTCTTGGGCTCAAAAGATCCGTCCACTTCAACCTCTCCACTGCTCTTGCCCCGTCTCATGCATTCTTATGAGCTCTTTACATACAAATGATTTTAACCCTTTATTTTATTTTACTTTATTTTTGAGATGGAGTTTCGCTCTTGTTGCCCAGGCTGGAGTGCAATGGCGCCACCTCAGCTCACTGCAAACTCTGCCTCCCAGGTTCTAGTGATTTTCCTGCCTTAGCCTCCCAAGTAGCTGGGATTACAGGCATGTGCCACTACACCCGATTAATTTTGTATTTTTTGTAGAGATGGGGTTTCTCCATGTTGGTCGAGCTGGTCTCAAACTCCCAACCTCAGGTGATCCACCCTCCTCGACTCCCAAAGTGGTGGGATTACAGGCATGAGCCACCGTACCGGGCCAACCCTTTAACCCTTTAAAGTGTTCCAAACCTATGTTCCAAATTTGCCATAATTTTATATGTGATTTTTTATTTAGTCAATATTGACTTTATCCTTCGTGATTTCTTTCACTATTTTGTGCCTAGAAAGTCTTTCTCCCCCGGGAGAATTCATAAGGTTTTAACATCTTTGAACCCTAAGTTGGGGACCAATACTGAAACAATCTGACTCGTCCAAAAAAGAGCTAGTGAAAAGGTCAACCAGAAGAAGGCTGTTTGTTCTCTGCCAATGATGGAGTACTTGTTAAGTGAGATTTTTATCTTTCTAATGAGAAAAGCTTGTTTAGGACATCTAACAAGAAAAAGCGAATTTCTAAAACTGAAGAACCTGGCAGTGGTTTGCTCATTACTTTTAGCCGGAGGGGAAGGGGAGTGTGTGTGCTGTGAAACACTATTAGAGAAATAGAGCTAATGCAGGACTGCTAAAATAACAGGGTTCAGAGACTTACATTTCCATTTGCATTGATCTTCAGTTCAAAAATGGAGACAGCCACAAATTAGAATAGCAATTTCCATTACATCTTCTTTGAGACAGTAATGGGTAAGGTTAATAACTAAAATTTGGCAGGCTATTTTTAACTTGGCTGTCAATTTAATTTCCTTCTGCTATATGCAGAAGAGTCATTATTCTGGTAGCTGGTTTGGCAGCCAATATGCATAGAGATGGGTAGAAGACATGATGGAAGAACAATCCACCTTCTAAGGCACTGACAAGGAGATGTTAAGAATCTAATTGGAAATTGCTTCAGCCCTTCCCTTCTAGAACTTCTCAAAAATAACCTAAAAACTATGAAGGTATAAAGATTCATAGTTTAATCCCTCAAGGTCAGGGCAATAAAGAAGTTCTCTAACCAAACAGGAGCCCCTTCTGTTGCCTGCTGAGAGACATGCAGGAAATGTACCTCCAAAGAATCTTCTGGGTTTATTGATTTGTTAGTTTTTAGTTCAAAAACTAAAAAACTTATTATTTTGTTTAATAAGCAAGTAATGAGTGTTATTATGCAAAACAAACAAACAAACAAAAAAACATTTTTCTGTGTTGGAAAGTACTTTAGTGACTCTCTTGATATAGAATGTTAACTCTCTTGATATAAAGAACTGGTAACCCAGAGAAGCTAAAGGACTTGTCCAAACAGAAAGCTACTAGAGTCAGTGACAGAAATGGGAGTAAAAATCAAAGTAAGCAAAATGTCTTATCTCCTTGTGCCAGGTTCTTTCCACTACGTCACTGGCTCTCATGGTATAGGTTGAGTAACCCTTACCTAAAATGCTTAGGATAAGAAGTGCTTCAGATTTTAGACATTTTTGTAATATCTGCGTTACTTATTTGCGTAACTATTTGAGCATCCCTAATTCAGAAAGACCAAATCCAAAATGCTCCAGTGAGTATTTCCTTTAAGCATTATGCTGGCACTCAAAATTTTAGATTTTGGAGCGTTTTGAGTTTCAGACTTTCAGATTAGGGATATCCAACCTGATTTTTAAAAATAATGATACTATTTTAAAAACAAAAGTAACGGCCAGGTACAATGGCTCACATCTGTAATCCTAGCACTTTGGGAGGCTGAGGTGGGAAGATCACCTGAGGTCAGGAGTTTAAGACCACCCTGTCCAACATGGTGAAACCCCGTCTCTACTAAAAATACAAAAAATTAGCTGGGCATGGTGGCACGTGCCTGTAATTCCAGCTACTCAGGAGGCTGAAGCAGGAGAATTGCCTGAACCCAGGAGGCAGAGGTTGCGGTGAGCTGAGATCGCGCCATTGCACTCCAGCCTGGGTAACAAGAGCGAAACTCCGTCTCAAAAACAAACAAACAAAAAAAACTGTACTATAATTCGGGCAACTATTCATTCCCCTTGAGATAGAATTCAGGTTGTATCCCTTTCTTTCTGGCAATACTAACAATTTATAGTAAATCCAATATTCTTACAAATATATCCTTATATACTGGCTTTTATTTCTATAGCATACATTTCAAGAAATAGGACACAAGGCATATGAACATTTTAAGCTTTTAAAGTTATCTTGTTTAATATGCATTTCTAGACCTGTTAATGAAGCACATTTTAAAATGTTTATTGGTCCCTTGTATTTCCTCCTATATGTGTTACCTGTACTCAATCTCCTATTGGGCTATTATTTTTATTTTATTGGTTCATATGGGTTCTTTTTATATTAGAAATATAATCTTTTATCATACATGTTGAACATATTTTTTCCAGTCCATGTCTTTAACTTTCTGTCTTTCGTCATCAATTAAAACAAATTTAATGTAGTCAAGCAACCTTGAAGGATTCTGAGTTTTTCTGCTATGGTTAAAAAGGTTACTACCCTGGGAGGAAAGGAGAATTAGGAGTTATTGTTTAATGTCCACAGAGTTTCAGTCTTGTTAAGACAAAGAGTTATAGAGATTGACTGTATAACAATGTAAGTGTATTTGACATTATTCAACTGTACATGTAAAAATGATTAAGAGGGTACATTTTATGTTGTGTGTGTGTGTGTGTGTGTGTGTGTGTGTGTGTGTGTATTTATTTATTTATTTTTGAGATGGAGTCTCACTCTGTTGCCCAGGCAGGGGTGCAATACCATAATCTCTGCTCACTACAACCTCCATCTCCTGGGTTCAAGCGATTCTCCTGCCTCACCCTCCTGAGCAGCTGGGATTACAGGTGTGAGCCATACCAGGCTAATTTTTGTATTTTTAGTAGATATGGGATTTGCTCCATGTTGGCCAGGCTGGTCTTGAACTCCTAACCTGAAGTGATCTGCCCACATCGGCTTCCCAAAGTGCTGGGATTATAGGCGTGAGCCACCATGCCTGGCCTATTACTTGTATTTTACAAAAAAGGAAAAAGATTTCCATCCAGAATGTATGCAAATATTTTTCTATAATTTCTTTTTTTTTTTGAGACGGAGTTTCGCTCTTGTTACCCAGGCTGGAGTGCAATGGCGCGATCTCGGCTCACTGCAACCTCCGCCCCCTGGGTTCAGGCAATTCTCCTGCCTCAGCCTCCTGAGTAGCTGGGATTACAGGCACGTGCCACCATGCCCAGCTAATTTTTTGTATTTTTAGTAGAGACGGGGTTTCACCATGTTGACCAGGATGGTCTCGATCTCTTGACCTCGTGATCCACCCGCCTCAGCCTCCCAAAGTGCTGGGATTACAGGCTTGAGCCACCGCGCCCGGCTTCTATAATTTCTTTTAATCTTCTCATAGTTTTTCAAACATTTAGTCCTTCGACCTATCTTGTGTTGATATGTATCTTTGTATAAAGTATATAAAACACAGATCACATTTTGTCATCCTGCAGTAATAGAAAATACCACCTACAATGCCCTATCTAAAAGTTCTCTCTTAAAAAAAAAAATGGTAAGATTTTATCTCTCTTTGAATGGTAAGATTACGAATGATTTTTATTTATTTTTTGCTTCTCTGTATTTCTAAAAGTTATACACTGAACATATAGTACTTATGCCATTAAAAAATATAGAGGAGGCAGCCACGTGTAGTGGCTCATGGTTGTAATCCCAACACTTTGGGAGGCAGAGGCAGGTGGATCACTTGCAGCCAGGAGTTTGAGACCAGCCTGGTCAACATGGAGATACCCCGTCTCTACTAAAAATACAAAAATTAGCTGGGGATGGTGGTAGTTGCCTACTGTCCCAGCTATTTGGGAGGCTGAGGCACATGAATTGCTTGAACCTAGGATGTAGAGGTTGCAGTGAGCTGAGATTATGCCACTGCACTCCAGCCTGGGTGACAGAGCAAGACTCTGTCTCAAAAAAAACAAACGAAATAGTGGCTGGGCACAGTGGCTCACACCTGTAATCCCAGCATTTTGGGAGGCCAAGGCGGGTGGATCACGAGGTCAGGAGTTCGAGACCAGCCTGACCAACATGGTGAAACCCTGTCTCTACATACAAACCCTGTCTCTAATACAAAAATTGGCTGGGTGTGGCAGCATGTGCCTGTAATCCCAGCTACTCAGGGGTCTGAGGCAGGAGAATCTCTTGAACCTGGGAGGCAGAGGTTGCAGTGAGCCAAGACTGCACCGCTGGACTCCAACCTGGGAGACAGAGCAAGACTCAATCTCAAAAATAGTAATAATAATTAATTAATTTTAAAAATTAATATATATGGGAGGCCTATAATCTCAGCACTTTGGGAGGCCGAGGCAGGTGAATTGCTTGAGTCCAGCAGTTCAAGACCCAGCCTGAGCAACAAAGACTATGTCTCTATAAAAAAATACAGAAATGAGCCAGGCATGGTAGCACATGCCTGTAGTCCCAACTACTTGGGAAGCTGAGGTGGGAAGACTGCTTGAATCTGGGAGGCCAAGGCTGCAGTGAACCAAGATCGTGCCACTGCACTCCAGCCTGGGCAACACAGTGAGACCCCATCCCACTTCTATTAAAAAAAATTTAATATAGGGATAAATCACCATTCTACCTAAACCCATCAGTGAGTGAGCAGCTTAATTATCAATTAACACCTTAGTATGCATGATGAGTCCTCAGTCAGATGAAAGGAAATAAAACAAAATACCACCCCGTACATATAGAGTAATTTATAACTCATAAAATGCTTTTATACATTATGTACTTAGGCTCTTGGGACAGTGAAGCAGAGAGAATAGGACATGGAAAGTATAATAATATCTGAGTACTTAGTATGTGCCAGCTATAGTGTTAGGTATCCTATATACATCTCATTTAATCCCCAAAACCCACAGAGATAAGACACTAACTCTCATCTTAGTGGCAGATGTACAGGCTCAGATAAATTGATCCCTTGCCCAACCAGCCACTGTTGGGGCTTGGATCTGAACCTAGGTCTATTTGCTAAGATAATAGCTAATACACATAGTTATTATGTGCCAACAACTGTTTTAAGGCTTTACATAAATAACTTCATTTACTCTTCAAAACAATGTTACAGGCAGGTCCCATGATGATTCCATTTACAGATGAGGCAATTGAAGCACATATAGGTTAAGGTTCCTGACCAAATTAATACACCTAGTATGAGGTAAACTGGTACGTGCCACTGTCACTGCCAAAACCCATGTACTTTCTACCATACTGGGCTCCTTTTCTTCCTCTTTTCATTCCAGAATGGAAACCACATAAGGGGAAGTGAAGAGGTAGGTGGGAGCATATACTACTTACGTGCCACTAAGTGGCACTAAAAAATATCTCTAATTCACAGACTCTACATAATATTGACAAAAAAGTGTAACATATTCAGTAATGCTTGGCAATGTATAAAGTGCTTTTATAATTTCCAAATAGTTATGTGAAGTAGACAGAGAAGATATCTTTGGTTTATAGGAAAAAAAGCTTAGAGTGGCAAAAACAAAACAAAACAAAACAAACAAAGAAAAAAAAAAAGAAAGAAAAAGAAAGCTTAGAGTGGTAAAGTGACTTGTCTGAGATGACAGAATAAAAAGATTTGAATTAGGAAAGAAAGCTCAGAGTGGTAAACTGACCTGTCTGAGATGACAGCATAAAAGATCTGAAACAAGGTCTTTGTACTTCTTATAGAGTGTTATTTTCAACTACGTTGTCACCTGCAAGAAACAGTTGAAAAGCAACCCCTCATTCTGCCAAGATACCAGCTTACCTAGGCGGGCCCTTGTCCTGGGTCCCTGCATTTGACTCCGAAGTTCAGGCCTCAGATGAAACTTCTTTGCTTCATCAACCAGATCCCTGCACTGTAAACTACATCGGATGAAAGGCTGAAATACAGCAGACAGTAGAGTGAGGCACAGAGGACACCTGTAATACTGTAAGAGTACAAAGGGCACGTGCAAAGAACTGACTTCTGAACACGGAAAACCAGTTTCCAAAGCCCCGTGATTCTAGGAGTACTGCCAGTAGTAACTATGCTCTGGGTTTCCAGAAATGACTTTTATTTTTATTTTTTTTTTAATTTCTAATGCGACTGGGAGTTTGGCTACCATCTCACGCTCTTCACATTCCCAGGTTCTTTTCCTTGCTTCAGATCCAGAAATGACTTTTTAAAGTTATTTTAAAAAACAGATAATATACTAGATGGATCAAAAATCAGATGATATAAAAAGGCATGTTGAGCAGTATTTTCCATCTCTCTCAGGGATGACGTGTGCCTGTTTTTACATAGTATGTATGTCCTTCCAAGGGTTATGCAAACACAAGTTCATAATAACTAACAAGAAAAATAATAAGGGAAAAACCAAAAAGATTGTTCTTTTCTGGATGACAGGAAGAAGTATATTTTACCTGAAATATTTTCCCCAAGGTTCGCAGTACTGTTGTGATCACCGTGTCTATTTCTGATAGCTTTGTACTGGACATCTTTCATTTGCCTCCCAACTCGCTCTCTACCCTTTTCACTCTGCCTCTGGCTCAGAAAACTGGCCTATATGAACCGTGTCAATAGGTCTTCCTATGCCTTCTAGCTTCTGGTTGGGATAGCCCAATCAAAGCTCAAGGTTTCTCTCAAGGTAGTGACTCTACATGATTCTCTTTCCTTTAATGTTCTAGTAACCACTCCTTAACCTTGTCCCTTCAGTCTTAGGGGCTGTTAATAGCTTATGTGTCCTAAATCCAGGTTATTTCACTGTCTTTTGTTGTTTCTCTAAACTTGCACCTCTGTAAACAGCTTCTTTATAATAAAAGCTCTTCTCAAATTGTCCTATTTTGAGCATACCATCTGTTTCCTGTTGGGACTCTAAAGGACACAGCTCTAATGACATAGCACCTCTATTAACCTGATCCAAGAAGTTCTCAGTTGAACTGGAAAGGAAAACTTTCACATAGTAACTTAACTCAATGCTAACAATAACATATGAGGAAGATACTATTATCATCACTGTTTTACAGATAAGAAAGCTAAGACACAAATATATTAAGACATCTGCTAAAAGTTCACAGAGTAAGTGGTGAATTTGGGATTTCAGGCCCAAGTCTGGTTCCAGCGTCTGTGCTTCTAACCACAATGTAAAGAACTAAACACAAGGGATATGTGAGTGGGTTGTAAGAAAGACAGAAATCACAAATAGGAGAAAAAGAGTTTGAGATGTGACACTAACCATCTTGCAACTTTTCTCATGTGAACAACTGAAAACTGTTTGTAATTAACTCACTAAGAGATCTAGGGCTGGGTCAGCAAGAGGAACTCTTTTACTGGCCTGGGCCTTACCTACATGCTATAAATCAGTGCTCCCTCAAAGTATGGTCCAGGCAACATAGGTGGTATATATGGTAAAAATTATGAAAAAGTATCACAAAGAACTTAAGTTGGAAAAACACTTCTATAAATAAACTCAACATGATATAACTAAAGTTGACACTAAAATGTATCAAACTCCTTTCATACTGGTTTCACCAGAAGTCAAAATTGAAGAGGTCTGCTAAGTGTGGCATCAGGGCAATTTGAACAATTTATGTTTAACAGAGGAGACAAAACTTATTATCAGGTGTTGATACAAAACACTTAGAGGCATGTAAAACAAAAGACAGCAAAACACAAAACTGAACCACAGATTTTCATTTGTGTTAAGAGCCTGACCTGTCGAGAAATTCACTTTTCTTAGAAATATGCCTGGGGACGACCCGGCATCACTCTCACTGGCATTCCTAGAGAGGCAAACCAGGAGATACTGTGCCTACATTAAAATAATCAATTTTGAATACATAACCTAAGGTAAGAGTTTGTCACGGTTTTGGATTCTGAGAGTGTTGCATTACTTACCTCAGCATCTATTACATCTGTGATATACCTGGGGGTTAGCAGGGGCATCCGCACATACTGCAGCAGGTTAGGCAAGGATTCTTCCCGCTCTTTCTTGGCATGCTTCACCCAGTTGATCACAGCCTCAAAGACAGGCTCTTCAGAATCCACCTATAAATGTGTAATTACACACCGTGAATCTACTTTTTCAATTAGCTCACTATCTCAAATAGTAACCACATTCACTTTCTCCTTCCTGCTTCCCATTGCATCACCATCATTTCCCACCTTCCAGAAATAGCTAGGCTCTTGGGAAAACAACTTTATTCAGACACAGTTAACAGATCAGGAAAAGAATTACAGTCAATTTGGGTTTTAAAAAAAATCTAGGCCGGGCACGGTGGCTCAAGCCTGTAATCCCAGCACTTTGGGAGGCCGAGGCGGGTGGATCACGAGGTCAAGAGATCGAGACCATCCTGGTCAACATAGTGAAACCCCGTCTCTACTAAAAATACAAAAAAATTAGCTGGGCGTGGTGGCGTGTGCCTGTAATCCCAGCTACTCAGGAGGCTGAGGCAGGAGAATTGCCTGAACCCAGGAGGCGGAGGTTGCGGTGAGCCGAGATCGCGCCATTGCACTCCAGCCTGGGTAACAAGAGCGAAACTCCGTCTCAAAAAAACAAACAAACAAACAAAAAATCTAAAATAGATAGTACCTAATAAATCACCAGTCACATATTGGCCTTCATTTCAGAATTTTCCCCATTCCTGAATTGCTTCTAGTCATCTCTGTAACTTTAGGGAAGGTAGGTGGGAGAACCTGTTGCCTTATTCAAAATTAGCTCTTAAAATAATTTTTGGTCATAATTGTTATCTAATGATCTCCAGACTCACCCTTCAAATTGTCTACCCAAGCCTCTGAAGCAGGAGCTTCTCTAACATCACTAGGTTGCAGTTTTCAAAAGCAATATCAATTAGCCTTCCAGCAACTATTATATATTAGGCACTGTGCTATTTGAGAAGATATATTTAATTAATCATTTGGGGAACTTAGGTCTAAGCTTACATATGACCAATTAGATAATGTGAGAGACACTCTAAAAACACCTACATCACTGGAAGACCTAGGTATATAATAACACCTGCAACTTCCCAAAGACAGACACCTGAGTACAGGTCCTGTGTCCCTTCTACCAGTACTTAGAGAGTACATATTCTGGGAGATACCTTTCAGAATGTCACTGTGACTAGATTAAAAAAAAACAAAAAACCACCTTGTACACTTTTCCCAAGAAGTGTGATACTCTAAAAGTAGAAAATGTTTCACAAAGTTCATTCATTCGAGGGCTTTACTGAACCCCTCTCTTAAGTGCCAGACACTGTCCTGGAAACTGATTATACAATGGTGAAGAAATCAAATATGATCCCTGCTCTTAAGTGGGGAATGAAACTGTTATATCAGAAAAACGAACAATCTATTATTGCATACGACATAGGATAGATACTGGGGTTTGAGAGAGAACAACATGAGATTTCCTAATTTAGATTGGTGAGTCAGGGAAGGCCTCCCTGAAGAAGTAACAAATTGAAATCTGATGGCTAAGTAGCAGTTAGCCAGGAGAGTAAGACAGTACTGCAAGGCAGACAGAAGAGCACACGTAAGAGCACTAGAAATACATTGTCCAATACACTGCCCACGTGTGGCTATTGACATTCACCTTAATTCAAATTCAACTAATAATAGCTTCTCAGTGGCATGAGCCACATTTCAAGTGCCCAACAGCAACACGGGGCTAGTGGGAGCAAACTAGGCAGTACAGATACAGAGTATTTCCATCTTCACAGAATGTTCTGCTGAACAGCTGCCCTACAGCGAAAAAGAACTGGCAGCTTGAAGTAATGATAGAGGCTAGTGTAGTCGAGTGAATGAGGGTGACAGAGGAGTAAAAGATGAAGCTGGAGAGTTAAGCAAGGGCCAGATACAGAGAGCACCGGAACACTGGATTTGACAAGAGGAAGCATTAGCAACTGGGAGTCAGACATCTTGTTCCTGTTTCTGGCTGGTATATGGAACAGAAAAAAATGTGTCACTTGCTTTCTTTCCAGAAAAAAAGGCAAAGGGCAGTCTTCACACACACTTAAACTATACATAAGAGTTCTCAGGCTTTTTTTCATTTCAGCTTCTAAATAAGGTTAGTTAGTTGTTCTCTCTGCTCCATCCAGTTTTATTCCAAAGCCTGTATAGTTCCAAAATAAATGCCTTCTGTGATTGTTTCCTGATCTGGACAATTAGAAACAAACTGAAAACATGACCAGCTCAGAGGTGAGTGATTAAGAGAATGACTCTGGAGCCAGACCACCTGAATATGAATCCTGGCTCTACCATTTACTAGTTGTGGCTCTACCACTTACTAGTTGCGGTATGATGGTTAAACTCCAATCTTCACTTTCCTCCTCTGAAAAATGAAGATGTGATAATTAAACAAGATAAAAATACCAAGAACAGTGCCATAATAGAAGCTCCAGTGGACAGGGATTTTTGTTTGCTTTGTTCATAATGTGATCTCCAGCACCCGGAACTGTTCTGAGCACAGTTAGTGTTCAACAGGTATTCAGTAAGTGAACCAACAGTAAATGCTGAGTAAGTATTATCTATTATGTATATGTAGTGAACTTCAAGTCTATAGTGGTCATTCTATTCACTGTATTTTCCAATACGTGGACAAATCAAGAAAAATCGAGATATTCTAGTGAACTGCCGGTTTCCAAGTCTGATGAATACATCTTTTGGCTATGCCTGCCATTTCGGCACAAGGAGACAATGTCCCACACTAAGAGGATGAGAACCAAGATTTTAGCAAATTCTTGTCTCAACAGCATTTGCAATAGCAGCTTCTCTGGGAAGCTGGAAAATAATTTCTCTACAGTTGTAACCAATGTCACCAATAACAGTCACTAGGGAAAGGTGTAAAGAAACACTTGGCTAAAATTTGACATGAAATATACTTTTTTTTTTTTTTGAGATGGAGTTTCGCTCTTGTTACCCAGGCTGGAGTGCAATGGCGCGATCTCGGCTCACCGCAACCTCCGCCTCCTGGGTTCAGGCAATTCTCCTGCCTCAGCCTCCTGAGTAGCTGGGATTACAGGCACGTGCCACCATGCCCAGCCAATTTTTTGTATTTTTAGTAGAGACGGGGTTTCACCATGTTGACCAGGATGGTCTCGATCTCTCGACCTCGTGACCCACCCGCCTCGGCCTCCCAAAGTGCTGGGATTACAAGCTTGAGCCACCGCGCCCGGCCGACATGAAATATACTTAAGGTCAGGAGTAGTGGCTCATGCCTGTAATCCCAGCACTTTGGGAGGCCGAGGTGGGTGGATCACTTGAAGTCAGGAGTTCCAGACCAGCCTGGCCACAATTGTGAAACTCTGTCTCTACTAAAGATATAAATATTAGCTGGCATAGTGGTGCATGCCTGTAGTCCCAGCTACTTGGGAGGTTGAGGCAGGAGAAGAGCTTGAACCCAGGAGGCAAAAGGTTACAGTGAGCTGAGATCACGCCACTGCACTCCAGCCTGGAAGAAGTATACTTAAGATCTGTTATTCTGTTGTACAAATATCCTAGTTATAACAAAATAAATTAGGAGGGAGTAATCATTTAGGTTATGGAAGTATATTTTAGTCTTTCTTTAAATGGTATTGCCTGAGGCTAGTATTGCTTGAGCCCAGGAGTTTAAGACCAGTCTGGGAAATATGGTGAGACCCCATCTCAACAACAAATGTTAAAAATTAGTGGTGGTGTGCAGTTACAGCTACACAGAAGGATGAAGTGGGAGAGTTGGTTGAGCTCAGACATACAGGCTGCAGTGAGCCATAATTGCACCACTGCACTCCAGCCCGGGTGACAGAGGGAGACCATCGCAAAAACAAAGGAAAAAATAATTAACTATATTGGACTTCTCACTCCGATTCTTAGCCTAACTATAGACCTATATGCAATAAAACTCTGCTACTGGTACTCTGATTTAGAATTGACTTAAGATTCTTCTATATAGGTTAAGTCACTGAATGCCTGCCTGGTACACGTAGTATCCTGCTGGTAAGTGAAGTATTATTCCTTTTTCTTCCCCCACAAGAGACAGGCTCTTGCTCTGTTGACCAGGCTACAGTGCAGTGGTGTGATCATGGCTCACTGCAGCCTCAAACTCCTGGGCTCAAGAGATCCTCCCACCTCAGCCTTCCAAATAGCTGGGACCACAGGTGCTCACCACCATGCCAGGCTAACTATATTTTTTTTTGTAAAGACAGGGTTTTGCCATGTTGCCGAGGCTGGTCTCAAACTCCTGGGCTCAAGCAGGTCTCCTGCCTCAGCCTCCCAAAGTACTGGGATTACAGGCATAATCCACTGCACCTGGCCTACTATTCCTTTACCATCTAGTTCTCGTGTCCCTTCCTTCCATCCCCTGCACCCCCAAAAGAAAGTTTTGATTTGGCTCTGGCTTACGTAGATCCTCACTTCCAAACTTTTATCTCTTCATTTTTGATCCACTCCTGGGTTTATTCTTCTTTCTTCTAAGTAATGTCCTTACTTTGTATAGGCTCATTATTCTCATTATCCTCTGAACTTTTTTTTTTTTTTCTTTTGTCTATATCCCTGTCTCTACTAGCATATTGTGAATTTTCTGAAAGCAAGAACTATCTTTACCCACTTTGGGATCCGTAGCACCTAGCATAGTAATGCTGCATAGTAGATATGGTCAATAAATGTTTGTGAAATGAGTGAATGCATAATAAAGATGTGCTCTACAGATATCTCCTTTACTTCCAATTTCTGCTTATTTTATACTCTGTTTATAGTGATTCTTACCCAGTGGGATCATATATCTAACTGAAGAAAGTGGCAAACTCCCTCTCCATAAAAATACAAATAAATTTGGTACAGGAGAGGTTAATGAAATCTTTGAGCCAATATGAACACTTGATTATCAAGCCCTGATAAGTAACTGCATCCGACTTTGCCAGTTTTGTAATTGCCTAATCTTGAAGAAACCATAACACCAGGACAAATCTGTACCTGAATTTCATCGCACTTGATTAGCTTTTCCACCTCTCCTTGACTCAGAAGAATGAATTCTTCATGCTGTACCACTTCAGGAAAATGCTTCTGGCTAAAAACCTCAGCTGCTTGCATCAGGTCAACACAATTGTGGGTTTCGGCAAAATCCCTGATACCCAGGCAATTAGAAGGGTCCAACTGACTTTCTAAGAACTCACAGCAGGCTTGTTTCACACCTAGAATAGAAACAGGTGGCAAACACTGTAGAATAGTTGGACAGGTGTGATCTAGTCTATATTCTTTTTTGTTTTGTTTTGTTTTTCTTTTTTTTTTGAGACGGAGTTTCGCTCTTGTTATCCAGGCTGGAGTGCAATGGCACGATCTCGGCTCACCGCAACCTCCGCCTCCTGGGTTCAGGCAATTCTCCTGCCTCAGCCTCCTGAGTAGCTGGGATTACAGGCACGTGCCTCCATGCCCAGCTAATTTTTTGTATTTTTAGTAGAGACGGGGTTTCACCATGTTGAACAGGATGGTCTCGATGTCTTGACCTCGTGATCCACCCGCCTCGGCCTCCCAAAGTGCTGGGATTACAGGCTTGAGCCACCACGGCCGGCCTAGTCTGTATTCTTATATGTTGACATCTTCTCTACCTGTTATCAGATGAACTGTAAGAAACAGATTAGAAATTCTATGCTTAAGGAACTTAAACTCTATTTCTGGCTTATGTGCTGTGTCACTTTCAGCAAGACCTTTACACCTGTCTCTGCTTATTCTTTAAAATCAGTATTGCAAGATGAATTGCATCCAGAGACACTGGCACAGTTCAACAAAAATGCCTATAAAACTCTTGGGAATCAAACTATAAAACCAATTACTAATTCAACATAAGGTACCTATTTTCTACTCTACACAAAAACCTACTAAAAGACTCCAGTTAAAGAAAAGCAGAAGACAATAACAAATCTCATATTTACCTAATTGAAAAGTTCAGAGTATTTCAATTTTACAGCTATGCACTAATACAAAAGCTTCACACTATTTAAATCATGTATTAGAAACTAAAAATGTGTCAATTATGTATACATAAAAACTGAGAACAATGAAAACATAACTGAATGTTAAAAAAGAAAAACCGGGGACCAGGAATGGCAGCTCGTGCCTATAAACCCAGCATTCTGGGAGGCAAGGTGGGAGGATCACTTAAGCTTGAGGAGGATCACATGAGCTTGAGACCAGCCTATTCAACACAGAGAGAACTCATCTCCACAACTTTTTTTTTTAATTAGTTGGGTGTGGTGGCATGCACCTGTGGTCCCAGCTACTCAGGAGGCTGAGGTGGGAGAATTGCTTGAGCCCAAGAATTCAAGGCTACAGTGAGCTGTGATTGCCCCACTAAACTCTAATCTGAGTGACAGGGCGAGACCCTGTCGCAAAAACAAAACAAAAAACCCAAAAAACCTGGGAACTGTAAGGGAAAACAAACCATCTGTAATCCTGTGAAAACTATAATTTTTGTGCATCAATTTAAAGTTCATTTAACAGATATTCTATATGGTTCAAACATTTAAAGATACAAAAGGGTTTACCATGAAAAGTCTCCTTAGCCTTCTTATCAACCTGGCTACTTAATGGCCAAGTAAATAAAGAGTATCCCTGTAGGCTATGTATAGTATCAGTTTTTTATACTTACAGATGTGTTACATACATGCATGTAAAAAAATACATCATTTCTTCTTCCATTTTTTTTTTAAACAGAAAAGGTGCAAGTGCTCTCTTTTATAGAGCCAAATATGCACATCAGGAGAAGTTCCTTTATAGTGATATTGACATCTGATTTTTCACTGCTTAATGAGACAAAAGGGATAGCCAGTAAACATTAGCATCCACAGCCTGTCTCCAAATGGTCATGATTAAGTTTACACTATTAATTTTCAACCTTTCCAGGGTTATTTGACATAGCAAGTTTTAATGTCTATACCTTTCAACTGAAGCAGACAGGCTGCAGGGAGTAGTTCTTGTACATTCTCCACTGTCACATGCACTGTTTCTGTGTACACAAAGTCCAATAAAATTTCCATAGTAGAGGCAGTCAAACCTTGGATGTCAACATAAGGCTTGCCCTTCTCTGAAAGCTGAAAATTCAAAAGGTATAAAAGAATGATGGTTATAATTCCACAAGATAAAGGCACAATCTCATATCTAAGAGCTTACAGATGTTAATAATTTAATTGAACATATATCTTTAAAAATTATGGGCCAGGTGTGGTGGCTCACACCTGTAATCCTAGCACTTTGGAAGGCCTAGGCAGGCAGATCACTTGAGGTGAGGAATTCAAGACCAGCCTGGACAACATGGTGAAACCCCGACTCCACTAGAAATCCAAAAATGAGCTGGGCGTGGTGGTACATGCCGATAGTCCCAGCTACTCAGGAGGCTGAGGCAGGAGAATTGTTTGTTTCAACCTGGGAGGTGGAGGCTGCAGTGAGCCCAGATTGTGCCACTGCACTCCAGCCTGGGCACCAGAGTGAGACTCTTTCAAAAAAATTAAAAAATTTAAAAAATAAAAATTATGGTCTGTTTTGTTGGATTTGAATAAAGCAAATATGTCACACGTCTGTAGCTTTCCAAATGAAATGGATAGTTATCTATACCCTAGGAGTAAATAATATGTGACACCTTCCTGGAATAGCAATGTTGCCAGTGAATAACTTTAAAATAATCAATTTCATATTAAAATACAGATGTAGGCCAGGCATGGTGGCTCACGCCTGTAATCCTAGCACTTGGGAGGCCAAGATGGGCAGATCATGAGGTCTGAAGTTCAAGACTAGTCCGGCCAATATAGTAAAACCCCATCTCTACTAAAAACACCAAAAAAAAAAAAAAAAAAAAAAGCATCATAGAATAGAATGCAAAACTTCCATGTAACACTAGTCCATCAACTTTTAAGATAAAACACAAAATTTCTTTTCTTATTTTTGAGACAGAGTTTCGCTCTTGTTGCCCAGGTTGGAGTACAAAGATGCAATCTTGGCTTACCACAACCTCCACCTCCTGGGTTCAATTGAGTCTCTTGCCTCAGCTTCTGAAGTAGCTGGCATTAGACGCATGCGCCACCATGCCCGGCTAATTCTGTAGAGACAGGGTTTCCCTATGTTGGTCAGGCTGATCTCGAACTCCCGACCTCAGGTGATCCGCCCACCTCAGCCTCCCAAAGTGCTGGGATTATAGGCGTGAGCCACCGCACCCAGCTAAGACACAAAATTTCAAAAAAATTTCACATTTGTAGAGGACCCTGTGGGTTCTAACTCCAGTCTCTCCAGGATTACGTAGTTCCTATCATCTGTCCTCGGACTGAATGTTGTTGTTGTTGTTGTTTCTGTAGATAGGGTCTCCCTCTGTTGCCCAGGCTATAGTGCAGCGACGCGATCTCGGCTCACTGTACTTCTTCCCAGGTTCAAGTGATTCTCCTGCCTCAGCCTCCCAAGTAGCTGGGATTACAAGAGTACACCACCACACCCAGCTAATTTCTTTTTTTTTTTTTTTTTTTTTTAGATGGAGTCTTACTCTGTTGCCCAGGCTGGAATGCAGTGGCACAATCTTGGCTTACTTCAAGTTCTGCCTCCCAGGTTCAAGCAAGTCTCTTGCCTCAGCCTCCTGAGTAGTTAGGACTACAGGGATGTGCCACCACTCCCAGCTAATTTTTATTATTTTTGGTAGAGGCAGGGTTTCACCATGTTGGCCAGGCTGGTCTCAAAACTCCTGACCTCAAGTGACTGGCCCACCTCAGCCTCCCGAAGTGCTGGGATTATAGGCATGAGTCACCGTGCCCAGCTAATTTTTTTTGTATTTTTAGTAGAGACAAGGTTTTGCCCTGTAGACCAAGCTGATCTTGAACTTCTGACCTCAGGTGATCCACCCACCTCTGCTTACCAAAGTGCTGGGATTACAGGAGTGAGCCACCATGCCTGGCCCTCAGACTACATTTAGTAATGATGAAAAAGAATATGCAGGTCATCCTAAGGGACTTTCTTATGTAACACCATCTGAATACAAATAAAGTGTTTGTTACTTTTTCAAAATATTTGGTTAGACTAACTGAATTGTTAGTAGTATATTTAGTCTGAATTGTTAGTAGTGTATTTCCTTGAAGTTGTTGAGTATTGATGAGGCCAGATATCATAGAAAACTGTTTAGCTAAGAGAAGAAATCTTCAACTTTACAGGACAGTAAATTATCTAAAAATACCTTATAAAATTTTTACTAACTCTTAGTTTAGAAATTCATTTTACTCACAAAAATCTGGTGTACCTCCATTATGAACTAAATTGCTTTATCATGTTTGATTTCTCTGTCAGCCAGAGAATAACCAAAAGCACTCTCTACAAAGTCAAGAACAAGATCAATCCCTAACAGTAAAAAAAAGTCACTAGCACATTATTTTGAAAAAACATATTAGGTTTTATTAACACTTAATACAGTACTAATATTTATAAACAATTACTGTCCCAACAAATTAAATATATTCAATAATTATGATACTGAAGGCCGGGTGCGGTGGCTCAAGCCTGTAATCCCAGCACTTTGGGAGGCTGAGGCGGGTGGATCACAAGGTCAAGAGACCGAGACCATCCTGGTCAAAACAGTGAAACCCCATCTCCACTAAAAATACAAAAAATTAGCTGGGCATGGTGGCGCGTGCCTGTAATCACAGCTACTCAGGAGGCTGGGGCAGGAAAATTGCCTGAACCCTGGAGGCGGAGGCTGCGGTGAGCAGAGATCGCGCCATTGCGCTCCAGCCTGGGTAACAAGAGTGAAACTCCATCTCAAAAAAAAAAAAAAAAAAAAAAAAATGATACTGAAATATAGTAAGTACATGTATTCCAGAAATTTCTCATTCAATAAACTATATTTTCATCAAATAGTTTAAATATTGAAACAATTTCACTATGTAAGAACTCAGAGCAATAATACATTTTACATTTATATTTTGCTTTAGAATTTTTCAGTGTGCTTCTCATTTTCTACTATTTCATCTGATTTTCACAACAACCTGGTAAGGTAGTTAGATCTGATATTGTTACTACTTAAGAGATAAAGGATCTAAGAATCAAAGCAGATATAAGACTTAACCAGAGTCATTTAGCCAGTAAGAGACAGACATCATTGCTATCAAAGTCTTTCAGAAAATAAAAAAAGAGAGAGAGAGAGAGACATAAAACCCAGGTCATCTTGCCTCAGTCCTGTGATCTTTCAATCAGATGACATTTGAGGAGCATTTCATGGCTGAGGAGAACAAGGAAACCATCTAGTTCGACTACTTTATTTTACAGACCAACCCAGTGAAGTTAGATGGCTGGCAGGGTTTATACAGAATTGCTAAGAGAACTAAGCCTAGAATCCAGGTCTCTGGACTCTCTCCTTTAAACCAATGACTCTGAAAAATAAAAACAAAACCATCTGGCATTTTTTTGCCATTTTTTGTCAGTTTTTATTTTTATTATTATTATTTTTTTTTTGGTCTTCTTGTTTTTTTTCTTTTTGCAGAGAACAGGGTCTCACTATATTGCCCAGGCAGGTCTTGAACTCCCGGGCTCAAGCTATCCTCCCGCCTCTGCCTCCCTAACAGCTGGGATTACAGGCGTGAGCCACAGCACCGGCCAGCCTGATGTCAGTTTTTAAAGAAAGAAATCAAAAATGAGAAAAAAAGAATTTTGGAATTAAAAGAGTAAAGACAGACCATTTTCAAGCTGACGAAAAACAGGATGCACAACACATGATTAGCAGTCAACAGTTCTAGTTCATTTCATGCTCAGCAGCTGCTGGGTGACACTCTCTTTACTTAGGTAAATTCCAAATGCTTCTGATGCTCTTGGGTATATCTCATGGAGAACAGTATAGGACAGGGATCGGCCTTGTTTTATCACACAAGTTCATTTAAAAATTAGCCTGGATTAGCTGGAATGACCTATCAGTTCCTGTTTTCCCTACTAGCCATGTGACTGAGCATTGGCTCATAGTATTTTTAATTATACTGGTTTTAAAAGTAGATTGTAGGACATAAAATTCATACTTCAGAGGCTAAGGCAGCACAATAATAGTTAAAAAATGTTCCTGCTGGCCGGGCGCGGTGGCTCAAGCCTGTAATCCCAGCACTTTGGGAGGCCGAGGCGGGTGGATCACAAGGTCGAGAGATCGAGACCATCCTGGTCAACATGGTGAAACCCCGTCTCTACTAAAAATACAAAAAATTAGCTGGGCATGGTGGCACGTGCCTGTAATCCCAGCTACTCAGGAGGCTGAGGCAGGAGAATTGCCTGAACCCAGGAGGCGGAGGTTGCGGTGAGCCAAGATCGCGCCATTGCACTCCAGCCTGGGTAACAAGAGCGAAACTCCGTCTCAAAAAAAAAAAAAAAAAAAAATGTTCCTGCTTTGGCCAGGTGTGGTGGCTCATGCCTATAATCCCAGCACTTTGGGAGGCCAAGGCAGTCGGATCACCTGAGGTTGGGAGTTCAAGACCAGCTTGACCAATATAGAGAAACCCCATCGATAATAAAAATACAAAATTAGCCAGATGTGGTGGTGGCACATGCCTGTAATCCCAGCTACTAGGGAGGCTGAGGCAGAACTGCTTGAACCTGAGACGGGGAGGTTGTGGTAAGTTGGGATTGTGCCATTGCACTCCAGCCTGGGCAACAAAAGCAAAACTCCATTTAAAAAACAAAACCAAAAAAAAAAAACAACAAAAAAAACATTTGGGCTTTAGAGACAGAAAATATAGAATTAAATCCCACCTTGAGCACTTATAAGCCATGGGACTTTGGGCAAGTAACTTAATATATGAAACCCTGTTCCTTCATTTCTAAAAATGAGATGGTAATAACCAACTCTAGGGTGAGTGAGATATGCACAACAATCACTAGCACAGTACCTGGCCCATAAAAGGTAGTTACTACCATCAAAGAATTTATTTATTTTTAAAGACAGGCCTCTCCCATCCTGATCCTGTAGCAATATCTTCACTAAGATGATAGAACTAACTAAAAAAAAAAAAAAAAAAAAAAAAAAAAAAGATTGTGCTTAAAAAGATGTTTAAAAAAGTGTTTTCGTGCTGGGCGCAGTGCCTCACGCCTGTAATCCCAGCACTTTGGGAGGCTGAGGCGGGTGGATCACAAGGTCAAGAGACCGAGACCATCCTGGTCAACGTGGTGAAACCCCGTCTCTACTAAAAATCAGCTGGGCATGGTGGTGTGTGCCTGTAATCCCAGCTACTCAGGAGGTTGAGGCAGGAGAATTGCCTGAACCCAGGAGGCAGAGGTTGCAGTGAGCTGAGATCGCGCCATTGCACTCCAGCCTGAGTGACAATAGCGAAACTCCGTCTCCAAAAAAAAAAAAAAAAAAAAACGGTTTTCATAATGAATTATTTCAGGCATACATATAACTGTAAATTATGTAATAAACAGTGGTGCACCCATGACTGAGCTTTAAAAAAAAAAAATCAAGGTAATTTATTTAAATCTGCTCTTATAATCAGACTTGGGATCTCAAAAAACAAAGACTTGCAATGTTCTTTTCTGTTCAGCTTTCTAGGAGTACTGAACACAATACAGCCTTACTCCACATTTCAACTATTTTGTCAGGCAATTACTCAGCAGTGTTTCTTAATACTTTGTAAGCACTACCTGTATTCTGTCATATCACCTTTTTCCTAATTCCCTTTGTTAAGTGTTTGAGTTAACATCTTTTTTCAGGTTATGCACTCTATACCCGTACAGCTATTCATTAAAAATTCTTCTTCTTTTCGGGCCGGGCGCGGTGGCTCAAGCCTGTAATCCCAGCACTTTGGGAGGCCGAGACGGGTGGATCACGAGGTCAAGAGATCGAGACCATCCCGGTCAACATAGTGAAACCCCGTCTCTACTACAAATACAAAAAATTAGCTGGGCATGGTGGCGAGTGCCTGTAATCCCAGCTACTCAGGAGGCTGAGGCAGGAGAATTGCCTGAACCCGGGAGGCGGAGGTTGCGGTGAGCCAAGATCGTGCCATTGCACTCCAGCCTGGTTAACGAAAGCGAAACTCCGTCTCAAAAAAAAAAAAAAAAAAAAAATTCTTCTTCCTTTCATTTGAAGTTATCCTAAAATCTACACCGATTTTTCTTCACATATTGTTAGGAGGAGTCGGATGAGGTCTGAATCCTACTCCTCTCTCCTTCCTTCCTTCTTATCCCTCTGGTATTCGCTTAAAAATGTTTAAACTTTAGAAGGAGAAAAGGCCGGGTAGAGTGGCTCACACCTGTAATGACAGGTGTGGCCACTTTGGGAGTCCAAGGCAGGAGGAACACTTAAGCCCAGGAGTTCAATATCAGCCTGGGCAATATATAGTGAGACCCTGTCTTTACAAATAAATAAATAAAATTAGAAACAAAAAAAGGAGAAAAGTTGGAAGACAAATTTAAGAAATAGTAAAATACAACAGCTGACATTTTTGTTTTACTACATATTACAACATTCTAAGCACTTCATAAGTTATTTTATAAGATAATCTTCACAATAACCTTAATAACCATGTGTTATTACATATTACCATCACCCCTAATTTAAAGATGATGAAACTAAGGCATAGTCAGGTGGTAGATCTTATCCAGAATCTGCCTACTTAAACATCACACTGTAAAAATTCACAATTATATCAAACTTCTATTATTTTATTCAGTGAAATTAGACAACTAGAGTTCAATGGGCGAGTTTCATTTGTGTGGGGCTAACTGACCACTTACCTCACTAGTGAACATGGCACAGAAGTAATCACTGCAGGCAGCCAGCACAATCCGATGGGCAGGGAAGTCTTTCTGCTCTACTCTCAATGTCACATCACAGAGGGTATTGCTCTTCCTGAGGGAGTTCATTGAATTGAGGATGGATTTAGCATGAGTATTTGTCATTATGTCTTTGGGGGCCATAATGCCACCCAGAAAGTGGTGCAGAGAAACAAAAGGGGTCCTTGGATTCTGCAATTACAAGAGAAAAAAAAAACAATGAGCGTAGTCAAAGAACGAGGGAAACTGAACATATTTATTAGCTTTACAAATTAAGACTCTAAGGGGTTTCCTCTGACCTAAACATACACAAGCAGAGGGCACTCCTATACCTGACGTCGCCACCACTATCTAGCTACTATCTAGTCCATGTAAAAGATCTCTCTTCTTCCTCCGAATTCCTCTATCATGGAGTGTCTCTACCACTTGACATTTATTATGATGAATGCTGAAATGTAAGTAAACAATATATGTCCTGTAAATCTTCACAAGGTACTTGTCTCGAATGATAAAATGAAAATATAGGCCAGGCGCGGTGGCTCATGCCTGTAATCCCAGCACTTTGGGAGGCCAAGGCGGACGGATCACGAGGTCAGATCGAGACCAACCTGGCCAACGTGGTGAAACCCCATCTCTACTAAAAATATCAAAAAATTAGCTGGGCGTGGTGGCGCACACCTGTAAGGCAGGAGAACTGCTTGAACCCAGGAGGCAGAGATTGTAGTGAGCCAAGATCGCACAACTGCACTAAAGCCTGGGCGATAGTGTGCGACTCTGTCCCCCCCAAAAAATAATACAATAAAATATAAAATTCCCTAAAGGTGTTATATCATTACTATTTAATATTCATAAGTAGGTAAGTATTTAGAGGGTGAAGATCCTGCTTTATATGTATGCTTTCTATCCTAGAAGTTGTACAATAAATGCTTAGAATTGAATGCAAAAAAAAAGTGTGTATTCAACTTAGAGCAAGAAAGTTCGGTGAAAATGTACTTTTCTAGAGATGTATGCAAATAATTATGTCTGATGACTTCCAAATATATCTGGATTTCTTCTTAGAAACTTCAGGCCCAGCCCAGTAGCTCATGCCTGTAATCCCAGGACTTTAGGAGGCCAAGGTGGGCGGATCAGTTGAGGTCAGGAGTTCGAGATCTGCCTGACCAACATGATGAAACCCTGTCTCTACTAAAAACACAAAAATTAGCCGGATGTGGTGGCACATGCTTGTAATCCTAGCTACAGGGGAGGCTGAGGCACGAGAATTGCTTGAACCCAGGAGGCGGTTGAGAACTGCTCCACCCAATGAGCACCCAACGAGCCTAGATCATGCCACTGCACTCCAGCCTGGGCAACAGAGCGAGAATCTGTCAGAAAAAAAAAACAACAAAAAAAATAAACAACAACAAAAAACCAATTGAGGACCCGGACCCATTACCTACAATGAACGGTGGAAACCACCCAAGTGGACTTACTTGCTTAAGCTATTGAAACTCTTCAACAAGAGGGTATTCCTACTCTCCATCTGTAAATGTCCATTACTGTTAACCAATCAATATTGGAATCCAAAACTTTCTGAAATGATCCAAGGTGGGGAAAGATCAAACGATGGTCTCTAAAAGTCCACAACTCACAATTTTTCAATAGGAAAAATGAGATCTTAGATTCTCATTTACTTGTTTATAGTTGGCATTTTACACTACAAGCACTATAGATAATCCCTTCAACAACTCTGCAAGACCCATTTTACAGAAAAATAGGTGATTCATCAAAGCATATGATGTTTTTCAGGAAGACTTAGGTCAATTTAATTTCAACTCTAGGGGTGTAAAAAGGGTCCTAAACAAATGTCCATTTACCGTGATGACAACCTGGGAGGGAGGGGAGTTTGTCATTTCCACATCAAAATGACAGTAACCCTGGTGCAAAGTCGTTCTTCCTTCTTGGGGATTCCTGCCATCACTCCAAGTCTCAGCATATCCTTTACCCTCGCCTTTCTGAAGTGACGTATTTTCTAGAATTTCCGTTAACATCTGAATAGAGGGATTCCGCTTCGGGAGATTCGGGGCAGGGGAGGGGTAGTACATTCGGGAAAGGCTAAATTCTAGCGAAGGAAACGAAGTCCTTCTCCCTAGCACCAGCAGGCATATGACCAGCACCGCCAGGTGGAGGTATGGGGAGAGGTGAGAGGGCGACCGAGGCCAGACGCCCCTCGCAGCCTTCCTCCTATCCAGGGCGAGCCTCCGATTCCGCCTAGCAGGGAGACCAAGGATGGGGGAAGGGCCATAACCCGGAGTTGATGGACAGGAAGGGAAGGACTGACGGCCACCACTTCCGCGCAACTCACCTCCGCTCCCGTGCCCACACAGCCGCGCCGGGCCTGTCCCCGGCCTGTGGGGATAGGGTGGGGCGCGGGGCCAGCAGGCGGCTCAGGAGGAGCCGAAGCACCGCCGCCGCCGCCGCCCCGACCCGGAGGCTCCGGAGACTCTGGAGCCTTCGGGTCTGGACCCCGCGGCCGCGCGACGTGATGACGCAATGCAGCTGGAGGACCGCCCTCCTCGCCCCCTGCGAGTCCGCGTCACGTGACGAGGCGGTGTCACGTGACCTGCCTGTATCGGGGGCGGGACTTCCGTAAGCTGCTATGAAGCCGAATCAGAAAAAGGCTGGGTGGCCGGGGCCGGTACCTCACCGCTGTAATCCCGGCACTTTTGGGAGGCTGAGGCAAGCGGATTACCTGAGCTCAGGAGTTCCAGACCCGCCTGGATAACACAGCAAAACCCCGTCTCTACCAAAAAATTAAAAAAAAAAAGTTAGCCCGGTGTGGTGGCCCGCGCCTGTAGTCCCAGCTACTCGGGAGGCTGAAGCAGGAGAATCCCTTGAACCCAGGCAGCAGAGGTTGCAGTGGGCCAGGATCGCCACTGTTATTCACGTCCAATAGTACCGAATATTAAATGCATTTAATAAAGAGATTTTCCAAACAGGCCTTGTGTGGGCAACAAGGCCGTTTTATTCCTCGCTTGGGTGCAAGCGGACCGAATCCGAGAAAGGACAGGCGAAGGGAGTAAGGGTGGGAATTGGTTTTATAAGTCGGGGTAGTTTTGGGGGGCGAGGGCGTTGCAGAGTAAGATCAGTTACAGTGGTGGGGGGTAGTGGCAAGGAGTATACATGACCACAGGTTCAGTTACAATGGCGGGTTGAGTAAGGCGGAAGAGCAGTACAGATGGCAGGATGGGGCGAGGAGCGTTCACATTACCATAAGAGCAGTTAAGATGGCAGGATGGGGCGAGAGGTATCCACATTTATCATAAGAACAGTTAAGATGGCAGAGTGGGGTGAGGGGTGTCCACATTTAACATAAGAACAGTTAAGATGGCAGGGTGGGGTGAAGGGCTTGTCCGGGGAAGCTCTGCTGGGCGATTAGGGACAACGGCCAACGCAGGCAGTGGGGTGGGAGACAATTAGCAGAGGCAGGCAGGACTTCAGATGTTCTGGTTCCAGGCTTGCGTATGGAGACCTGAACAGCCACTGCACTCCAGCCTGGGCCACATAGTGAGACCCTGCCGGGGGCGGGGCGGAGAGGAGGAGGGCTGGCACAGTGGTCAGGCCTGTAATCCCGGAGGCCAAGGCAGGTGGATCACTTGAGGTCAGGAGTTCGAGACCAGCCTGGCCAACACGGTTAAACCTTGTCTCTACTAAAAATGCAAAAACATTAGCTGGGCGTTCTGGTGTGCGCCTGTAATCCCAACTACTCGGGAGGCTGAGGCAGGAGATCAATCTCTTGAACCCGGGAGGTGGAGATTGCAGTGAGGCAAAATCGCGCCACTGCACTCCAGCCTGGGCGACAGAGTGAGACTCTGTCTCAAGAAAGAAAGAGAGAAAGAGAAAGAAGGAAAGAGAGAAAGAGGAAGAGAAAGAGAGAGAAAGAAAGAGAAAGAAAGGAAGGAAGAAAAGAAGGAAGGAGAGAAAGAGAGAAAGAAAGAAGAAAGGAAAGATGGAAGGAAGGACGGACGGTTGGGTGGTGTGGGATTCGCAGGGAGCCTGGGAATATACAGCTCTGCAGTCTGGCGGTTGGATGAGCCTGAGTCCCTCCCCACCGCTCGGGAAGCAAAGCAGACGGCGAGAATTCCAAGGCTTAATATGCTAAGCATCTGATTGCAGGAAATGCGTTTTACCTTCCAGGTACTGAGGAACTTTCTGATGTCGAGAAAACCCACGGAGTCCTCAAATTTCTTCCCTTCCATTGTCCACAATAACGCCTTCGGGCCGAACGACGCTGCGGCAAGAATCCTCTGAGCCCTGCGATCCACAGACCTCATTACATACTTTGCGTCATAATGGGGCTTATCATCACCACTAAGGTGATTTTACTTATTTCACTCCAAGACAATTAAGTGAAAGGAACTTTTGGCCACTACAAGGTGGACATTAAGAGGGAAATTGGAAAGAATCTTCTTAGGGAAATCTTAGACAGCCTTATCACCACCGTTCTTCCCCTCTTGACTTTTCACCAGATTATGGTTGCTGAGGGTTTATTTAAGGAAGTTCGCTTCTAATTGATTTTGGTGCAGTTAGTGTCTGAAAAGTCAAAGAGGTTAATTGGTTCAACTTATCTGAATGTCTAGACAATAAATTGGTAATACTATTTTCTTCTGTGAGCACCCCTTTTTTTTTTTTTTTGAGATGGAGTCTCACTCTGTTGCCCAGGCTGGAATACTGTGGCATGATCTCAGCTCACTGCAACCTCTGCCTACCGGGATCAAGCGATTCTCCTGCCTCAGCCCTGCCCTGCCAGGAACTGGGACTACAGGCACGCACAATCACGCTCAGCTAATTTTTGTATTTTTGGTAGAGACTGGGTTTCGCCATGTTGGCCAGGCTGCTCTTGAACTGCTGACCTCATGATCCACCCTCCTAGGCCTCCCAAAGTGCTGGGATTACAGGAATGAGCCACAGCGCCCAGCCCTTTCATTCTTAAGGATACTAAAACCATAGCCAGTGGGCAGCATTCTAAATTTACGTTGCATCTCCATCTTCCATATCGTATTTTCCTTGTCTAAAACTGTCCCTGACACATTGTAGAGAAGAATGCAAGATTGTTATAAAATATACTGGGGGCATTTCAGAAATATTTGTCAATTTTAATAAAATTATTCACTTATACTCGTTCACATGTAAGACTACATATGTACAAGATTATTAACTGCAGCATTGTTTGTAGATTAGACTGACAACAACCTTCAATGTCCATTAGTAGGGGACCAATTCAATAAAATACAGTACATCCATAAAATCCAATACCATGAAGCTGTGAACAATCTGTATTCTCTATTATTGGTGTAAAAGGTGGAAGATCACGTCTGTAATCACAGCACTTTGGGAGGCTGAAGCGGGCAGATCACCTGAGGTCAGGAGTTTGAGACTAGCCTGACCAACATGGAGAAACCCTGCCTCTACTAAAAGTACAAAATTAGCAGGGCATGGTGGTGCACGCCTGTAATCCCAGCTACTCGGGTAACTGAGGCAGGAGAATCGCTTGAACCCAGGAGGCAAAAGTTGTGGTGAGCCAAGATCATGCCATTGCACTCCAGCCTGGGCAACAAGAGGGAAACTCCATCCCCCCCAAAAAAATAAAACGTAGAAGATATATTCATATTTGCTTGTGTGTGTAAACTGTATTTGGAAAGACAAAATAAAGTGGTAACATTGGTTTCTTTTGGGAGAGGAACTGTTTGGTTGTGAGACAGGGTCGGAAAGAGAGTTTTGCCCTTTATAATTTTTGTTTGCCTTTTGAATTTTGCATCATGCGAATTATAAATAATGTTCAGAGCCTGGTGCAGTGGTGTGCACCTGTTGTCCTCTCTGCTCTGGAGACTGAAGTGGGAAGATTGCTTGAGCCCCGAAGTTCGTGACCAACCTGGGTGACGTAGTAAGACCACATCTCAAAATATATCTAAATTTTTTTTTTTTGAGACGGAGTATTTTTAGTAGAGACGTGGTTTCAGCATATTGGCCAGGCTGCTCTAGAACTCCTGACCTCATGATCCACCCCCCTCAGCCTCCCAAAGTGCTGAGATTACAGGCGTGAGCCACTGCAACCGGCCTTATATGTTCAATTTATTTATTTTATTTTTTTATGTTCAAATTTTTAAAAGGTAAAAATAGGCTTGGTCCAGTGGCTCATGCCTGTAATCCTAGCACTTTGGGAGGCCGAGGAGGGTGGATTACCTAAGGTGAGGAGGTCAAGACCAGCCTGGCCAACATGGCAAAACACTGTCTCTACTAAAAATAAAAAAATTAGCCAGTTATGGTGGCGCACACCTGTACTCCCAGCCACTCGGGAGGCTGAGGCTGAAGAAATCGCTTGAATCCAGCAGGCAGAGGTTGCAGTGAGCTGAGATCCCGCCACTGCACTCCAGCCTGGGCTACAGAGCAAGACTCCATATCAAATAAATAAATAAACAAATAAAATAAAATAAAAAGTAAAAATAATTTCTTGTTTTCAGAATGTAAAATAGTACTTTAATGATATTGCCTAATTCCTGACTGCTAAATTAAGAATTTTTCCAAATATGAGAAGGAACTTAATAAAAGAGGCTTTGTTTAGAGTATGCCCACTCCTTTTATTCACAAAATAAAAGATGGAGAAGCTGTTAGCAAGAAAGGCACACCAAAGGAACTAGTTCAGACTTCTTTTTTCTTCTTTTTTTCTCTTTTTAATATTTGTGAGTACATAGCAGGTGCATATATTTAGAGGGTACATGAGAGGTTTTGATACAGGCATGTCATGTATACTAATCACATCATAGAAAATTGGGTACCCATCTCTTCAAGAATTTATCCTTTGCACAAACAATCCAAGTATACTTTTAGTTATTTTAAAATGTGCAATTCAATTATTGTTGACTATACTCACTCTGTTCTATCAAATACCAGGTCTTATTCATCCTTTCTACTTTTTTTGTACCCATTACCCTCCCACCTTCCCACAACCCCCACTGTTCTTCCCAGCCTCTGGTAATCATCCTTCTACTCTCTGTCTTCATCAGTTCAGTTGGTTTGATTTTTAGATCCCACAAATAAGTGAGAATATGCGATGTTTGTCTTTCTGTGCCTTACTTATTTCACTTAACATAATGACCTTCAGTTCCATCCATGTTGTTACAAATGATAGAATCTCACTATTTTTAATGACTGAATAGTACTCCATCATGAATAGGCACCACATTTTCTTTATCTGTTCATCTGCTGATGGACACTTAGGCTGCTTCCAAATCTTAGCTATTGTGAACAGTGCTGCAACAAGCATGGGAGTCCAGGTATCTCTACACTGATTTACTTTCTTTCTTTCTTCTCCTTCTCCTTCTTCTTCTTTTTCTTCTTCTTCTTCTTCTTCTTCTTCTTCTTCTTCTTCTTCTTCTTCTTCTTCTTCTTCTTCACCTTCACCTTCTTCTCCTTCTCCTCCTCCTCCTCCTCCTCCTGCTTCTTCTTCTTCTTCTTCTTTTTTTTTTTTTTTTTTCGAGACAGAGTCTTGCTCTGTCACCCAGGTTGGAGTGCAGTGATGTGATCTCGGCTGACTGCAACCTTCCCTTCTCCAGTTCAAGTGATTCTTCTACCTCAGCCTCCTGAGTAATTAACTGGAACTACAGGCACATGCCACCATGCCTGGCCAATTTTTGTAGTTTTAGTAGAGATCGGGTTTCACCATGTTGGCCAGGCTGGTCTCAAACTCCTGACCTTGTGATCCACCTGCTTTGGTCTCCCAAAGTGTTGAGATCACAGGCGTGAGCCATCATGCCTGGCTGCTTTACTTTCTTTTTGGTATATACACAGCAGTGGGATTGCTGAATTGTATAATAGTTCTATTTTTAGTTTTTTGAGAAACCTCCAAACTGTTCTTCATAGTAATTGTACTAATTTACATTCCCACCAATAGTTTACAAGGGTTCCCTTTTCTCCGAATCGTTGCCGGCACTTATTATTCCCTGACTTCTGGATAAAAGCCATTTTAACTGGGAGGAGATGATAGCTTATGTAATTTTGATTTGCATTTCTCTGATTAATGATGTTGAGCACCTCTTCATCTACCTATTTGCCATTTTTATGTCTTTTTTTTTTTTATTGCCCCATCCCCTTTTATGTCTTTTTTTGAGAAATGTCTAAATTGTTTGCCCGTTTCTATTTTTGAATATTTATTTATTTATTTTAAGACAGGTGTTACTCTGTCACCCAGACTGGAGTGCAGTGGTATGATCTCAGCTCACTGCAACTGCTGTTCCCCTATGCCGAGCTCTAGCAATGCTCCCACCTAAGCCTCCTGAGTAGCTGGTATTACAGGTGCCTGCCACGACACTCTGTTAATTAAAACTTTTTTCTTTTTTACAAGAAGTCTCTCTATACTTCCCAGGCTGGTCTGGAACTCTGGACTCAAGTGATCCACCTGCCTCAGCCTCCCAAAGTTGGGATTACAGGTGTGAGCCACTGCACCTGGCCTTAACCATTTTTAAATCAGATTATTAAATTTTTTACTTTTTACTTTTTTTTTTTTTTTTTTTGAAACAGAATCTTGTTCTGTTGCCTAGGCTGGACTGCTATAATCTTGGCTCACTGCAACCTCTACCTCCTGGGTTCAAGTGATTCTTCTGTCTCAGCCCCCTGAGTAGCTGGGACTAGAGGCACACATCACCACACCAGGCTAATTTTTGTATTTTTAGTAGAGACGGTTTCACCATATTGGCCAGGCTGGTCTCAAACTCCTGACCTCGTGATCCGCCTGCCTTGGCCTCCTAAAGTGCTGGGATTATAGGCGCGAGCCACCACACCTGGCCGATTTTTTTCTGTAGAGTTGTTTGAGACCCTTATATATTCTGGTTATTCATCCCTGTCAGATGAAGAATTTGCAAATATTTTCTCTCATTCTGTGGATCGTCTCTTCACTTTGTTGATTGTTTCCTTTGCTGTGCAGAATCCTTTTAATTTGACGTGATCCCATTTGCCCATTTTTGATTTGCTTTCTTGTGCTTCTGTGGTATTACTCAAGAAATTTTCTCCAACCACACTGGAAACAAGCATTTATTGAGTCAGATATCCAAATGACTGGGAATATTCTTGTATAGGAAGGATAGTGTCCTATGAGACAAAGACCCAAATACATGCCAGGACTGTACCCCTGAAGGAAACAAGAGCCAGGAGAAGGAGGTGGAGCAAGATAGTAGAAGTCTACACCATTCTTCCCCCAGAACACCAAATTTTAACCAATATCTGCACACAGAAAATGATCATTTAAAAAAAAACAAAAAACAAAAAACAAAAATAAAAGTGCTCCCTAGGCACGTGCCACGCTGGTCCACTGGCTCTAAGCCCAGCCCAGCACTAAGAGTTGCCTAGAAATTGCAGTCCTGCCGGGTGCAATGGCGCGTGCCTGTAGTCCCAGCTACTCAGGAGGCTGAGGTGGGAGGATCGCTTCAGCTCAGGAGTTCTGGGCTGTAGTGAATTATGCTGATCGGGTGTCCGCACTAAGTTCGGCTTCAATATGGTGACCTCCCAGGAGCAGGGGACCACCAGCTTGCCTAAGGAGGGGTGAACTGGCCCAGGTCGGAAACGGAGCAGGTCAAAACTCCCGTGCTGATCAGTAGTGGGATCGTGCCTGTGAATAGCCACTGCACTCCAGCCTGGGCAACATAGCAAGACTCCATCTCTTAAAAGAAAAAAAAAATTGCAGTCCTTGTGTCCTAGACTGCCCCTTTCAAGTTTACCAGGAACCACAGAGCACTTCAGCTCGTGGTGGTGAGGCTTGCAGAGAAACAAGTCCTGTCCACTTTGATGGGCGATTCTCCCCTGCTTTGGGCTAGTCCAAATGCTCCCTCAGTAGATGGGCACTGTCTGAGCCCTGCATGGCTTTATTCCCCACTGTGACAGGGCAGCACTGAGTTCAATATAACGTCTCATGGTTGCCATGCTTTTCCTACTCCAAGTTCACAGATTCTCTGTCCATGTCAAATGGCTAATGCTGGGGAATGGAGGGGTGGCGTTGGCAATTCAAGGCTGTCTCTCTTGCCTTCCTCAATGCCTCTTGCGGCAATATGTAGTTAAAACCAGGTACAGTGAATGCTCACCTGATTTTCATTTTTTTTAATGATGCTTTTCTGTGTGCAGATATTGGTTAAAATTTGGTGTTCTGGGGAAGAATGGTGTAGACTTCTACTATCTTGCTCCACCTCCTTCTCCTGGCTCTTGTTCCCTTCAGGGGTACAGTCCTGGCATGTATTTGGGTCTTTGTCTCATAGGACACTATCCTGCCTATACAAGAATATTCCCAGTCATTTGGATATCGGACCCAATACTCTACATCCCAGAATGCTGAGTTTCTCAGGTCTATTCTGGAGGGGTGGGTCTGGATAAGCTGTCAGTCAGGTTCTATACATCATCTTGCCTTTACAGTTTGCACATTTGGGATGATTATGAGTGTTCAAGCTACTGAAGTGAGGGAAAACAGGGAGTTTGCCTTGGAACTCTAGATCAAGTACATAGAATGTAGATGGAATCTGCAAACCGGCCCGGCAAAATACTTTGCATTTTTGTCCTGCCAGAATATGGCAGACATGAGAATGCACCTCTCAATGACTCACTGAGTGTAATCCAAGCAGTGCCTCACCTGTTGCTTAGGAATTCATTCCCTGAACTTGCACGCAGGCCAAGGTCATGCCTCCCAAGGGCTGCTGCCTACCCCTGACTAGGGAGAGCTGAGATATGCAGGCAAACCCATTTCAGGGGAGATGGGACTCCTTTGTCAGTGAAGGGACTTGTCAACAGACCAAGGCCTTCCTGAAATGACTTTGCTGAACCTTTCTTAGATTGCAAGGCAGCTTAGGATGCTTTTCCCAATTCCCTCTTCCTCAAGGTCTAATGGCTGTCCCAGTCTTCTCTAGGCCCCTTCCTACTTCCCTTTACATATAAGCATTTTCCCTAATAAAATCTTTGCATATTTAATTTCAAAGATTAATTTCAAAGAGAACTAGACTAACATGCAGGACATCTGAGAATTTCTTTGGATCCTGTTCATCTGCAATAATTCAAGTTTACTAATGTTCCCAAAGTTATGTTTTTTAAAAATTGAAAATGGATGGTGTATCAGTCTACTCTCTCGCTGCTAACAAAGACATACCCAAGACTGGGTAATTTATAAAGGAAAGAGGTAGGTTTTGTTTTGTTTTGTTGAGATGGAGTCTTTCTCTATTGCCTAGGCTGGAGTGCAGTGGCACAATCTCAGCTCACTGCAACCCCTGCCTCCCAGGTTCAAGCAATTCTCCTGCATCAGCCTCCCAAGTAGCTGGGATTACAAGTGTGAGCCACCATGCCCGGCTGATTTTTTTCTTTTTTTGAGATGGAGTCTTGCTCTGACTCCCAGGCTGGGGTGCAGTGATATGATCTCCGCTCACTGCAACCTCTGCCTCCCAGGTTCAAGTGATTCTTGTGACTCAGCCTCTTGAGTAGCTTGGATTACAGGTGCCTGCTGCCACACCCAGCTAATTTTTAGTTTCTTGGAGGCATCTGAATTTGCAGCCACTGGTATTGAACTGGAAGGAAACCTAGAGATTACATCTGATACGACTCCATCCATTTTCTTTCTTTCTTTTTTTTTTTTTTTTTTGAGACGGAGTTTCGCTCTTGTTACCCAGGCTGGAGTGCAGTGGCGCGATCTCGGCTCACCGCAACCTCCGCCTCCTGGGCTCAGGCAATTCTCCTGCCTCAGCCTCCTAAGTAGCTGGGATTACAGGCACGCACCACCACGCCCAGCTAGTTTTTTGTATTTTTTTTAGTAGAGACGGGGTTTCACTATGTTGACCAGGATGGTCTCGATCTCTCGACCTCGTGATCCACCCGCCTCGGCCTCCCAAAGTGCTGGGATTACAGGCTTGAGCCACCGCGCCCGGCTCTCCATCCATTTTCTAGATGAGGCAATAAGCAGATCCATAGCAGCCGAAATCCAGTGTGGTCCTCAAACTTGTTGAGGACCTGTTAGGTGCTAGGGACTATAGGGTAAGTAAACAACAGAAATACCGATGAAGTGTGATTAAAGAAATCAAGTCTCTGCTTGCCGAAGTGAGCAGATCACTTGAAGTCAGGAGTTTGTGACCAGCCTGGCCAACACGGTGAAATCCCGTCTCTACTAAAAATACAAAAATTAGTCTGGTGTGGTGGTGGGCGCCTGTAATCCCAGCTATGTGGGAGGCTGAGGCAGAAGAATTGCTTGAACCTGGGAGGCAGAGGTTGCAGTGAGCTGCGATTGTCCCATTGCACTCCAGCCTGGGTAACAGACCAAGACTCTGTCTCAAAAGAAAAAAAAAAAAAAAAAAAAAAAAAGGCCAAGGATGAAAGCTAAGAATCTGATTCTACCCCTTTCCCATTAGTGAATGAAGAATTAGGGGAAAGACTAACTTGTTTTCTACCTATGCTTACTACCTACTTCACAGAGTCAAAGATGTAAAATGACATACCAAAAGTACCAAATAGGTCCCCAATAAATGTTACCTCTTAGATTCTCTTTCCTGGATCTTGTCTAGTACTGGGAAATGAAGAAACAAACATTAGGTTGTGTTTTTTCTTTTTTCTTTTTTTTTTTTTTTTTTTTTTTTTTTGAGACGGAGTTTCGCTCTTGTTACCCAGGCTGGAGCGCAATGGCGCGATCTCGGCTCACCGCAACCTCCGCCTCCTGGGTTCAGGCAATTCTCCTGCCTCAGCCTCCTGAGTAGCTGGGATTACAGGCACGCGCCACCATGCCCAGCTAATTTTTGTATTTTTAGTAGAGACGGGGTTTCACCATGTTCACCAGGATGGTCTCGATCTCTCGACCTCGTGATCCACCCGCCTCGGCCTCCCAAAGTGGTGGGATTACAGGCTTGAGCCACCGCGCCCGGCCTGGTTGTGTTTTTTCTTGTTTTTTGGTATTTTTTTTTTGAGACGGAGTTTTGCTCTTGTTACCCAGGCTGGAGTGCAATGGCGCAATCTCGGCTCACTGCAACCTCCACCTCCTGGGTTCAAGCAATTCTCCTGCCTCAGCCTCCCGAGCTGGGATTATAGGCAGGCACCACCACGCCCAGCTAATTTTTGTATTTTTAGTAGAGACGGGGTTTCACCATGTTGACCAGGATGGTCTCGATCTCTTGACCTCGTGATCTGCCCGCCTCAGCCTCCCAAAGTGCTGGGATTACAGGTGTGAGCCACTGCGCCTAGGTTGTTTCTTAATTTTTTTTTTTTTTTTTTTTTTTTTTTTTTTTTTTTAAGAGATAAGCTCTTGCTCCGTCACCCAGACTGGATGCAGTGGTGTGATAATAGGTCACTGCAGCCTCCAACTCCTAGACTCAAGCAATTCTCCCACACACAGGAGGCTTTCTCAACTGCTATGGATCTCATTTCCTCATCTAGAAAATGCAGTTGGATCAGATATGATCCCTAGATTTCCTTCCATTTCTTATACTAGTGGCTGCAAACTCACATGCTTGCAGGTGAGTGCATTGACAATCACTCTAGGTAGGGACCATGATGAACTGGGGAGCACAAACCCTCTATAAAGGACACACATAGCTGCTTTTGAGCCGCAGTTGACTATTCTTATTGTGCAAGGCCAAACATATCTATGGACGTTTTCAATGTACAGGTTATCAGTTTGTGACGTCTGCCAACAGTTCCTTACGGATTTTTTTTTTTTTTGGAATCACTCTTGTTGCCCATGCTGGAGTGAATGGTGTGATCTCAGCTCACCACAACCTCCACCTCTTGGGTTCAAGCAATTCTCCTGCCTCAGCCTCCTGAGTAGCTGAGATTACAGGCATGCACCACGACACCCAGGCAATTTTGTATTTTTAGTAGAGATGAGGTTTCTCTCTCCATGTTGGTCAGGCTGGTCTCAAACTCCTGACCTCAGGTGATCCACCTGCCTCGGCCTCCCAAAGTGCTGGGATCACAGGCATGAGCTACTGCACCTGGTCTTCACTACCTAATTTAAAATACAAAGATTCTTAGTCCTTCAGAGGTACACATTATTCTGAATTAATATTCCCTCTTTAAAGTTTTTACCATGTTTGTAACCTTAAACCTATCATTAATTTTGCAACATTCTTAATTTTACATACACACAATTATGCAAATGTATTCCCTCCCTGTTGCTTCCCTCCCCTCCTGCCAATCTTACTTCTGAGGCTCAACTGTGTTGTTGCTTGTCACTGTAATTCATTTCCACCGAGAGTGTTCCATGATATGAATACACCAAGATACATTTTTCCATTCAACAGTTTTGGACATTTGGTTTGTTTGCAATATTTTGTTACTACAAACAGCTGCAATGAACCCATTGGTACAAGCCAAGTTTTTCAAGAGCAGTTTTTCTTTTCTTTTTTTTTTTTTTAAGATGGGGTTTCACCATGATGGCCAGGCTGGTCTTGAACTCCTGACCTCTGGTGATCCACCCACCTTGGCCACCCAAAGTGCCAGAATTACAGGCGTGAGCCACTGCGCCTGGCCAAGAGCAGTTTTTCAAAGCGTGAGTAGTGACCTATTACTGAGTCATGAGAACAATTTAGGGGTCAGCCAGCAGTGTTTTTAAGTGAAGTAACCTAGGGTAGATATCGGATGCATTTCATATTGCAGTGTTATTTCGTGAAATGTTTGTTGTTAACATGCATATGCTGTATGTCCACATGAAGTGGTGCTGCCAATGTACACTGCCATCAGCAGCATCTGGTCTGCTGCATATCTGCACCAACACTCAATAATAGGTTTCTCATTTGGTTTTAATCTGGCTGGAGACAGTTTATCATTTTGGTTTTAATTTACATTTCCCTGGTTACCACTTGAGGCAGAGAAACTTTTCCTGTTTGTGTAGGTGAATTATTTTTATAAAAGGATCATTTATTCTTCCAGTTTAGAAACTTGATCCTTGATGTGAACCCAACTTTAACTTGAGAAGACTGCTCTTAAACTGCCTGCATTCGCTGAGAAATGATCACTGTGCTATCTAATGTCATGTTAGGTTGAGTACAATTCACAATAGCATTGAAAGGCATGGAATGACCCCTGGATGAGGCAATCTTAGGCAACGTGGGATATATCCTTAAACTCTGGGATATATCTTTTTTTTTTTTTTTTTTTTTTTTGAGACGGAGTTTCGCTCTTGTTACCCAGGCTGGAGTGCAATGGCACGATCTCGGCTCACCGCAACCTCCGCCTCCTGGGTTCAGGCAATTCTCCTGCCTCAGCCTCCTGAGTAGCTGGGATTACAGGCACGCGCCACCATGCCCAGCTAATTTTTTGTATTTTTAGTAGAGAAGGGGTTTCACCATGTTGACCAGGATGGTCTCGATCTCTTGACCTCGTGATCCACCCGCCTCGGCCTCCCAAAGTGCTGGGATTACAGGCTTGAGCCACCGCGCCCGGCCTCTGGAATATATCTTAACACTTTTGATAATCTTCTAATTATTATTACTGTTAGTTTTTTTGTTTTTAGATGGAGTCTTGCTCTGTCACCCATGCTGGAGTGCAGTGGCACGATCTTGGCTCACTGTAACCTCTGCCTCCCAGTTTCAAGCAATTCTCTTCCTTAGCCTCCTGAGGCACCTGCCACCACGCCCAGCTAGTTTTTGTTTTAGTAGAGACAGGGTTTCACCATCTTGGCCAGGCTGTTCTTGAATTCCTGACCTCAGATCCACCCACCTTGGCCTCCCCAAGCGTTGGGATTACAGGTGCGAGCCTCAGTGTCTGGCCTATTGCTACTATTTTTTGAGACAGAGTCTTGCTCTGCTGCCCAGGCCAGAGTGCAATGGTGTGATCTCAGCTCACTGCAACCTCTACCTCCCAGGTTCAAGTGATTCTTGTGCCTTAGCCTCCTGAGTAGCTGGGATTATAGGTGCTTACCACCACATCCATCTAATTTTTGTATTTTTAGTAAAGACGGGGTTTCACCATGTTGGCTAGGCTGGTCTCAAACTCCTGGCCTCAACCAATCCACCTGCCTCAGCCTCCCAAAGTGCTGGGATTACAGGCATGAGCTACCACACCCGGCCCTGAGAATCTTTTAATCATTGAACACTACTATCGCATACTGATTTAACAAGATGGCCTATTTTTTCCAAATGGCTCCATGAAAAAAAAAATTAAAAAAGATAGTCCATGCAATAATTACATTTAAAAAGAGCCACATTGGGGAACAGATGCTAGGAGTTCAGTTGGGTTCATTTATTGCCTGCAGGTACCACCCTGTCAATGCCTGTGATTCAAATTTGTGCCTCAGGAGAATCTGAAATTATCACTGGTCTTACTTAATCTTTTGGAGTTGTGTGCAAATAATCAAGACCATACATGTGAAATCTTTGAATGCCAAGTGTCTTCTGTACTTTCTTTTATTAACATCATAGTCTTTGCATCAAGATACATAGCAATGATAGCAGGTTTCTTTTTAAAGCTTAGTATTAAATATTAAATATCTTTCCCCATTTAAATTTTACATTACTCTGCCAAGAAAAAAAAAAAATTAAAACTCAAGTTACTTGAAGCCTGGACACACTTCCATGATTAGCTGGGCTAGGTAAGAGTTGGTGGCTTTATTCTTCCTGCTCTGTAAGCAGATCCAGGCCCTAGAAGGATGGGACCAGGGTATATAATTGCTTTTGAAAAGTGTGCTACAAAAATGGATGGCCTGTTATAAGCCAGGATACAAAGTAAGGACGGGGGTAAGGGAGGGACATTTTCTTCCAGAAAAAAGACAGAATTTCTGAAGAGTCCCAGTCCATCATTTTCCCAAAATGGTTGGAGGGGAGGATAAAATCTCAACGTGAGTTTCAAAGTAGTGTCTCTGTGAGGAGCCGGCAGGTGCCTTGCTGAGGAGGGTGACTGCTGACGAGGGGACGGCTAAGTTTGACCATGCCCCATCCCCAGCCGGGAGAATGGAAATGGCAAGTTTGTTGCCCAGTGGGTGTGAAAGTGGGCTGAAGCTTGGTCGGTACTGAATTCTCTAAGAGGTTTCTTCTGGAAACAGACAACTCAGACTCTTCCTCTCACTTCAGCAAAGAAGTTATTTTTAAAAGCACTTGGGAAGTTCCTCCTCCACCCCGCAGGTGGGAAGGCTCAGAGAAGGGTGTCATCAGTACAGCCACCTTCTAGGCCATAACGGAATTCCTGAAGGTTGGAGACCCCATAGAAGTGGACAAAGGCTGCTGCCACCACCAGGACATGGAAAATCTGATGAGACTGGAACTGCAGAAATAAAAAGAGAAGAGCCTTTAGGATTGCACAGAGGAATGAGAAACAAATATGAGAAAGCATTTACTCCTTCCAGTTTCTCCTTAATTAAACCAATATGTTAATATCATAAAAGTGGTACATTTAAAAGTTTTAAAAACACAGTCCTTGTCAGAGAGACACACCAAAGTGTTAATACTGACAATTTTCCTCCAATGTATGTGTATGTACCTCCTAACACTACACGATCCCAGTCTCTTACCACCTTTTCCTCAGACCTTTAACTTTGGGCTGCTCACTCACCATCAAAGGCCCTGCTGGAAGACTCATTTCTTACCCATATGTCAAATTTTCCAGGAAAGAAGCGCTCAGGAATTCGAGCAGCATAAAGGCCAGCTCCGGTGATGTACATCACAGCCATGAGGAAGAACCAGCCCATCTGGCCCACTGTGGTGGCCTTGACAAAGCCCTCAGCGATAGTAAAGTGCATGGTGGGCACGACACCACTCAAGCCAAGTCCCAGGAACACCCCTGAACGGAACAGACATCAGACTGTCAAGCAAGGAAACAGCCAGCACATGGAAGGCACTGCTGTCTTACTCTGCAATTCAAATGTTTATGATCGTTAGCTATTTCTGGATGAACAGTACATGTTTAGGAAACTTAGCTACAAGATGGATAACAGCAGGTATTTCTACTGTGTCGTCAAGGGGAAGAAGCTGTCTTAAGTGCTTACTAGCTTTTAAGGAGCACTAAGAACAAACATCTCATATTCGAATTGTCTGTCACGGATTTAGGTAACAATGATGTGTCAAGACCCTTTGATGGCTCACTTGGGTACACAACTTAGACGGCGAGGCTTCAGTTGGCTACCAAGTCAGAGAAGCGTAGGACAGGCTTCCTGTTAAGATCACAGAAGTCTCACATAACCAGGACTCTGACCTCCCAAGCAGACAGATAAACCCAGCTTAGCAGTTATCCTGTAGCTGCTGAGACACACAGATAAGGCAAGAGCAAGGGAAGAACGGGTCCTTGTCTCAACACCATTACACTACAGGTAACCGAAGGGCAGGGGCCACCTCTCCATCTTTGTAGATACCCTTGTTTAAGCACAGTGCATGGCATGTGGCTAGTGCTTGATAAATATTTTATTATTATTATTAATTCTTTTTTGAGATAGAGTCTCGCTCTGTTGTCCAAGCTGGAGTGCAGTGGTGTGATCTTGGCTCGCTGCAACCTCCGTCCCCCGGGTTCAAGTGATTCTCCTGCCTTAGCCTCTCGAGTAGTTGGGATTACAGGCACCTGCCAAAACATTGGCTAATTTTTATATTTTTAGTAGAGACAGGGTTTCACCATGTCAGCCAGGCTGGTCTCAAACTCCTGACCTCAAGTGATCCCCCCTCCTCAGCCTCCCAAAGCGCTGGGATTACAGGCATAAGCCACCGCACTGGCCAACATTTAATTATTTTAACTGAAGGTTAAAACATAGCAGATATTAATTGCAAAGGGGCTAAAGACTAGCGGTAATTGGTGGTGTTGCTGCAAGTAATAAAAGCTTAAAATAAGAGTCCAGATGAGGTGAGACAACACATAGATGTTTATGCTTGTAGCTATTACTTTGTTACCAGTGTTTATGGTCAAGGTATTTTCATTCGCCAAACCAAGCATTCCATGCCCTGAGTGTTTAATTTTAATCCCTGGGTCTGAGTGCTTGGGACTTGGGTCACTAAAATTACTGTGCTTGCTACATTTTTAAACTGTCACAAACCGTGTGTAAGAGTAGCTATATCCCTGCTTGCAGTTAATTGACCAGCTCGGTAATGATCTGTCCTCGCATTCTACTGAAACAGTACCACACTTGGGGGAGAATTGAGCTTTGAAATTGATGCTGTTTTGAAAGTTCTGAAACACAAATCAGGATTTGGGTGGGGTTCTCAAGCTGCAAACCTTAAGGCTCAGATAGGTTTGAGCCTATCAGGCCTAAGATCCAAAACCTCTGAGGTTTACGTATGTCTTCTGACCTACCTGCTCTTGTCTGCCGGTGCTTAGGAGTGGCAAACCGGTCCCACTGTGCCACAATGATGGCAGAAATGCCCAGGACACAGACGATGGAGAGGTAGATGAGCCGTGGCTGTGGGGAGCAGTAGAAGGAATAATAGAGCCAGGGGACAAAGCTCCCCATAATTAGAAGAGCAATCCCTGAATAGTCCAGTCTAAAAAAAACCACAAACATGAAATGAATCAGTGAGCAAAATGAATTTGTATGGTTCACTTAACTAGCTCTCTTTGTTCTCTGCCTGCTCCCAGATTTAACCATCCCCTCATTTCCCATACACTCTATCCTGTATTCTGGATTAAAATTCCACAAGGTAACTTTGATTTTACAATGGAAAAGTCTCTAAGAGTCCCCACTCAAAACTCTTATCCCTTTCCCTTACTAGTGAACAGCTGTATCTCCCCTGGTACACATTTGAGTTTAGAAATTCCATCACAATCCAGCTGGTTCCCAGCATCACACTCAGGAAGGGCTTTGAAAATTCTCCTATTCTGAAAGAATGAGTTCTAAAAACCAGAATTCTTAAATTGGAGGTAGTATTAAGGGGTATTCTAGCTTGTTCTGTCTTAGTTGACTTTTTAAATGAGGAACATGTACCCTTCTTACTGGTGTTATTAGGAAAAACAAAATAATACACCACCGTCACCACCAAAACCAACAATAACAACAAAAACAAGCAAACAAATAGAACCCCAGGCTCACAGCTGGGGAAGAGAGAAAGCACACAGTGATGGACATCTGGAGCTTCCAGCAATGTGTGGGGAGCAAAGATAAGCTTTAGCTGACTGTTGAGTAGGAGCACCAGCAGAACGAAGCCTAGACTATTTACCACACCCCACTTTGGCTTGGGCCAACAGTAAGTTACTGTAGGAAAGGGTACAAGGTCTTGGAAAGCAGCCTACTGGCATTCCAAGGCTCACAAAAGATAGTATTTTCCAGGTAGAAAGTATATTCCACAATTGGTCTCCATCTGTTGAGGAGGATGCAGTAAGTCTGTTCATGAAGTGTTTAAGAGGCTTCATCACCCCAGTATCCCCACAAAACAGAAAGCCTTTCCTCTGGCAAACCAAGAAACCTTTAGGAGTGACACAAGCTCCTAGCACCCAGTCAGCACTGGGGTCTCAAGATGTGACAACAGTGCACTGTCTTTTCCTATGCTGTTCTTTCCACTCACTTGGAAAAAGTCCGAGAGACTTTCTCTGAATGACAATAAACGGTATGAAAGAGCCAGGAGAAGCTGAGGCAGAGCACTGCGCCCAAGAAGAACATCCCAAAAACCACCTTCTCCTGTAGAGGGGCCATGAAGTACATATTTGGTCTGAGCATGGTCAAGATTCCCAAAAAGAGAAACAGCACAAAACCTGCAGGAGGGTAAAATAAAAAAAAGAAAAAACCGGTAAGGAAAAAGGGAACGTGTACACGTGACAGCTGACACTCTGAATCAGTGAGCTGTGGGCAACATCACTAATCATCAGGGAAACACAAATTAAAAGCACAGTTAGATACCACCTTACTCCTACAAGAATGGTCATTATTAAACTGTCAAAAAAGCACAACAGATGTTGGCATGGATGTGGTGAAAGGGGAATGAATACATATTACCTGTGGAAATGTAAATTATAAATTTATACAACCTCTATGGAAAAAGGTATAGAGATTCCCTAAAGAGCTAAAAATAGAGCTACCATTTGATCCATGAATCCCACTACTAGGTATCTACCCAAAGGAAAAGAAGTCCTATGAGAAAGACACATGCACATGTGTGTTTCTTGCACAATTCACAACTGTAAAGATACGGAACCAACCTACGTGCCCATTGACCAATGAGTGAATAAAGAAAATGTGGTATATATACACCATGGAATACTACTCAGCCATAAAAAGGAATGCAATAATGTCTTTTGCGGCAAGCTGGATGAAGCTGAAGGCCACTATTCTAAGTAACTTAGGAGTGAAAAATCAAATACAGCACATGTTCTCACTTATAAGTGGGAGTTACGCTATGAGTATGCAAAGGCACAGAGTGATATAATGGACTTTGGAGACTCAGAAGTGGGAGGATGAGGTAGGGGTGTGGGATAGAAAAACTACATATTGGGTACAATGTACGCTACTCAGGTTATGGGTACATTAAAATCTCAGAATTCACCACTATATAATTCATCCATGTAACCAAAACCCCCTACCCCAAGAGCTACTGAAATTTTTTAAAAAATCAGAAGGCTGCCGGGCGCGGTGGCTCACGCCTGTAATCCCAGCACTTTGGGAGGCCGAGGCGGGTGGATCACAAGGTCAAGAGATCGAGACCATCCTGGTCAACATGGTGAAACCCCGTCTCTACTAAAAATACAAAAAAGTAGCTGGGCATGGTGGCATATGCCTGTAATCCAAGCTACTCAGGAGGCTGAGGCAGGAGAATTGCCTGAACCCAGGAGGTGGAGGTTGCGGTGAGCCGAGAACGCGCCATTGCACTCTGCGCGAAACTCCGTCTCAAAAAAAAAAAAAAAATCAGAAGGCTGTGAGGTTTAGCTGTGTAACTGCAGTCAAACGTTTCAAAGAAAGTGGCACAAAAGGACCACTTTTTGAAATGTTGACATTTTACTTTTACAGTGGGAAATTACGAAGTAGGAGGAATTGCCTCCACCTAGAAAAGTTCTGCCAGGGATCACAAGAGAATATACAGTTCCAATTTCTTTGGTTTCTAGGCCTTTTACTCTCAGTTTTTTTTTTTTTTTTTTTTTTTTTTGAGACGGAGTTTCGCTCTTGTTACCCAGGCTGGAGTGCAATGGCGCGATCTCGGCTCACCGCAACCTCCGCCTCCTGGGTTCAGGCAATTCTCCTGCCTCAGCCTCCCGAGTAGCTGGGATTACAGGCACGTGCCACCATGCTCAGCTCATTTTTTTGTATTTTTAGTAGAGACGGGGTTTCACCATGTTGACCAGGATGGTCTCGATCTCTTGACCTCGTGATCCACTCGCCTCGGCCTCCCAAAGTGCTGGGATTACAGGCGTGAGCCACCGCGCCCGGCCCTACTCTCAGTTTTAAAGATCAGTGATCAAGGGTCAACCAAGGTCATTAGCTTAAAGTCACTAGCAGTTTAAAGACAGAACTCCAGCTGACAATCAATCTGAGCACCTTTGTTTGGCTCTATAATCCCTTGGCAGTTTGGGAGACAACAAATTCAACTTTTACCCTTCCAAATCACTCACCAAGCAGATGGGTCCAGATGTTGCCAGTTTCTGTATGGATGCGGAAGATACTCTTGAAGCAAGCCCGAAAAGAGGGCATGGGTGGTCTATGGCCATGTAGCAGATAGTCATTGTCCTTTAGCCAGTCAGGGAGCACATCATATGGAATGACCCTCCAACGTCCCTCCCAGACCTAGAATATATACACTTTCTTTAGGTAGGGCACTGGAGAATAGTACCTTCCCCAAGGACAAGCAATGATGGAGAACCAGTCTAGGAAGATGTCAATCAGGCTCTGAATGGTTCTAAGTAATAGAGGAGAACCAGCCTGGACCGGGAGATATCCAAGACATAGCAAGAACAGGGCTAGTAGAGTCCTGATTCATATTTTGAACATTAAAAAAAAAAAAAAAAAAAAATCAGACTGGGCACAGTGGCTCTAGCCTATTAATCCCAGCACTTTCGGAGGCCGAGGCAGGCAGATCACAAGGTCAGGAGTTCAAGACCAGCCTGACCAACATGGTGAAACCCCATCTCTACTAGAAATACAAAAATTAGCCAGCTGTGGTGGTGCGCAGCTACAATCCCAGCTATTCAGTAGGCTGAAGCAGGAGAATTCCTTAAACCTGGGAGGTGGAAGTTGTAGTGAGCCAAGACTGTGACACTGCACTCCAGCCTGGTGACAGAGCAAGACTCTGTCTCAAAAAAAGAAAAAAAAAAAAAAAAAAAAAATTCAGGTCTGTAATCCCAGCACTAAGGGAGGCTGAGGCAGGTGGATCACCTGAGGTCAGGAGTTGAAGACCTGCCTGACCAATATGGTGAAACCCCATCTCTACTACAAATACAAAAAATTAGCCAGGCATGGTGGCAGGCATCTTTAATCCCAGCTACTTGGGAGGCTGAGGCAGGAGAACCGATTGAACCTGGGATAGGCGGAGGTTGCAGTGAGCTGAGATTGCGCCACTGCACTCCAGCCTGGGTGACAGAGCGAGACTCTGTCTCAGGAAAAAAAAAAAAAATCCTTTTGTCTTTGTTTCATGTTAGTTTATATGGAGAAGTTTTAGGTCAGTGTTTCTCAACCTTTCAAGAAAATATGGTACAACCTCCTTTAGGATACTTGAAATTTCAAAGTTGATATACTGAATAAAAACAAAAAAAAATTATAAACATAGTTTTTTTTTTGAGACAGAGTCTTGCTCTGTCGCCCAGGCTGGAGTGCACTCGCTAGGCGCCAGGCTAAAGTGCAGTGGTGTGATCTCGGCTCACTGCAACCTCCGCCTCCTGGGTTCAAGCAATTCTCCTGCCTCAGCCTCCCAAGTAGCTGGGACTACAGGCATGCACCACCATGCCCAGCTAATTTTTGTATTTTAGTACAGACGGGGTTTCACCATATTGGCCAGGATGGTCTCAATCTCTTGACCTTGTGATCCACCCACCTTGGCCTCCCAAAGTGCTGTGATTACAGGCGTGAGCCACTGCACTCGGCTCATAAACATAGTTTTAAGAAACATACAGATCCCTCCTTTACCCCTCTTCAGGAGATTCTACCTCATGTCCCATGCTGGAGTGCAGTGTGCAATCCTGGCTCACTGCAACCTCCTGTACCATTCCCTCCCTCAATTAGATTCCAAGTTCTTACCATGTCTTTTTTTTTTTTTTTTGGTGACAGAGTCTTGCTCTGTTGCCCAGGCTGGAGTGCAGTGGTGTGATCTCAGCTCATTGCAACCTCTGCCTCCTGGGTTCAAGGGATTCTCTTGCCTCAGCCTCCCAAGTAGCCAGGACTACAGGCGTGTGCCACCATGCCCAGCTAATTTTTTATTTTTGGTAGAGACACGGTTTCACAGTGTTAGCCAGGATGGTCTCGATCTCCTGACCTTGTGATCTGCCTGTCTCGGCTTCCCAAAGTGCTGGGATTACAAGCGTGAGCCACCATGCCCTGGCCCTGTGTCTTTTAAGAGTAGGTGGTTCTTTCTTTTTTTTTTGAGACGGAGTTTTGCTCTTGTTACCCAGGCTGGTGTGCGATGGCGCGATCTCGGCTCACTGCAACCTCCGCCTCCTGGGTTCAAGCAATTCTCCTGCCTCAGCCTCCTGAGTAGCTGGGATTACAGGCATACCCCATCATGCCCAGCTAATTTTTTGTATTTTTAATAGAGACAGGGTTTCACCATGTTGACCAGGATGGTCTCGATCTCTTGACCTTGTGATCCGCCCGCCTCAGCCTCCCAAAGTGCTGGGATTACAGGCTTGAGCCACTGTGTCCGGCCTTGAGTAGGGGGTTCTTAATCTAGGATCCACGTACTATGGACAGGATCTGAGGAATGACGGAAAAAAACTGTATTTCCATTTAGCTCTAAGCGAATTGAGCATTTTCCTCAATTATGAGCATAGGCAACAAACCACAGTATTAGTAGAACTTGTGGCTTTGTCACCAATAGAAATCAGATACTTTCAAAAGAAATCAGATACTTTCACACATGAGTCCTGCAGGTATCTCAAAATACTCTATCACTACTCAGAAATTGCAAACTTTAATAAAATACATGAGTGCTCACCGTTAATGCATATTTAATGTGTTAATAAAGGCACTCATATTACTGTCATACTGAAATATTTTGATGACTTCCAAAGGGACCCCTTGCATAGAAAAGAACCCCTGTTTTAAGAATATATTTTGAACAATGCCTCACAGAGTAGGCAGTAAAAACTTAGCCAGCTTCACGTTGATTTACCTCATCTTAACCAAAAAAACAAATCCACTCCTTCCCAGGAGTAAAAGTTCTTCGACCCAGTGCAAGCTTGCTGGCTAGGAACATCCCAGACAGGCCTGCTGCCCTTCCCCTTCCAGGACAGAAGCTCACTGGCCACACCTTGTACACAAACTCCTCCATCTTCTCCATGGCGTGGTGGGCTTGCAGAGGAAGTGTCAGTACCCGCACCTCCTCCTCTTCTTCCTGGGGCACTGGGCATGTTTGCTCTTCTTCAGCCTGTGGGGGAAAAAAACCCAACAATCCAGGGAGTCATCTCATAAACTGTACTATGCCAGAGCAGAGAGACCCAGAAAAATCCAAACCTAACACTTTCTGCCCAGCCTCTTTCCTACAGAGCGTCTTGTGGTCTCTTCTCCAAAAGCACACATACTGAGTTTACAACACTAGAGACTTATAAATCCTTCATAAATGCTGCAGTGAACATTCCATGTGCAGTGCGTAAGAGAAGGACTCTCACAGACTAGCACTGGAGGAATGCAAGATTAGCACACCAGCTCTAGGCACTGAATAACATCCTTTTCTCTAGGATAGTGGTTCTCAACATCCCCCTGTTTCCCAAATAGTTCTCTCTTTTAGACCATTACATTTTCTTTCTTTCTTTTTTTTTTTTCCTCTCTCTCTCTCTCCACCCCCGCCCCTTTCTTTCTCAAGACAGGGTCTCACTCTGTTGCCATGCTGGAGTGCAGTGTGCGACCTTGGCTCACTGAAACCTCCGCTTCCCAGGTTCCAGCTATTCTCCTGCCTCAGCCTCCCAATTAGCTGGGATTACAGGTGTATGCCACCACACCCAGCTAATTTTTGTATTTTTTTTTTTTAAAGACGGGGTTTCATCATGTTGGTCAGGCTGGTCTTGAACTCCTGACCTCAGGTGATTCGCCAGCCTTGGCCTCCAAAGTGCTTGGATTACAGGCGTGAGCCACAGCACCCAGCCTAATTTTTGTATTTTTAGTAGAGAGAGGGTTTCACCATGTTGGCCAAGCTAGTCTTGAACTTCTGACCTCAGGTGATGTGCCTGCCTTGGCCTCCCAAAGTGCTGGGATTACAAGCATAAGCCACCATGCCTGGTCCTCCTCCTCCTTCTTCTTCTTTTTTTGAGATGGAATCTCCCTCTGTTGCCCAGGCTGGAGTACAGTGGTGCGATCTCTGCTCACTGCAACCTCTGCCTCCTGAGTTCAAGCAATTTTTATGCCTCAGCCTTCCGAGTAGCAGAGATTACAGGCACCCACCACCACGCCCAGCTAATTTTATATTTTTAGTAGATATGGGGTTTCACCATGTTGGTCAGGCTGGTCTCAAACTCCTGACCTCAAGTTATCCTCCCACCTTGGTCTCCCAAAGTGCTGGGATTACAGGCATGAGCCACCACACCCAGCCTACATTTTCAAAATAGTGAAAAAGACACAGAGGCTCAGAGATTTCCTTAACAATAGTTCTGCTCAGAGTTCCCTGTTCAATGATTCCAGGGATGCTGTCATGACTGAAACTTTTTATCTATAGCAGCTCCCAGGAGTACTAGGGCCTCAGAACTGGTTCGGTGGAAAACAGCAGTACTGACTCCAGGGCCCAAAAGAGTGCACCCAGGAGAGCACTTGGCTGTGAAAGGGAGAGAACTTTCTCTCTCTATCCCACGGCTCTGAATCATGGCTATAGAGAGTCTGGCAGTTCAACTCCTTCTCTGGGCTATACCTCTCCTGTTGTTGATGGTCCCTGGTAAACACATGGTCCATCTTTGATTTTGTGCTATAGCTTCCAGCCAGCCTACCCCAATATCCATTCTCTCTCTTCCTAAGTAAGTCCATGGTTTTGTTCAGGGTGATAGTGTTACTGCAGTTTTACTCAGGCTGCATTTTCTAACTTCCACTGCAGCTGAATATAGTTATGTAAGTAAGTTCTGGCCCAAGTGTTAGGAGGTACTTCCTGATAGTTCCTTTATTTAGCTTTGTTTTTCTGAGACAGGGTTTCACTCTTGTCACCCGGGCTAGAGTGCAATGGCACGATCTCAGCTCACTGCAACCTCTGCCTCCCAGGTTCAAGCAATTCTTCTGCCTAAGCCTCCCAAGTAGCTGGGATTACAGGCATGTGCCACCACACTCAGCTAATTATTGTATTTTTAGTAGAGACAGGATTTCACCATGTTGGTCAGACTGGTCTTGAATTCTGGACCTCAGGTGATCCATCCGCCTCGGCCTCTCAAAGTGTTGGGATTACAGATGTGAGCCCTGTGCCAGCCCTGACAGTCCTGTTAAAAGGGAAAGAGTTGGCTGGGCACAGTGGCTCACACCTGTAATTCCAACACTTTGGGAGGCTGAGGCAGGTGGATCACTTGAGCCCAGGAGTTCAAGACCAGCCTGGGCAACATGGCAAGACCTTGTCTCAATAAAAATAAAAAGGAAAGAGAGGGCCTTTCTTCTCCTTCTTTTTCTTCCATGGTGGGTAGAATGTGGGCAACATATTAAGAGTGATGGGGGAGCAACACAGGTGCCTGACAGTGCTGGAGCCTCCATATCAGTCCTGGATTGATTACTTCTAAAATGCTTTTGCTTGAGAGACTTCTGTCTTATCGAAGCTATAAGGATTTTTGTGCGTTACATGAAATTGAACGTCGTCCTAACTGACTGCTTCCTTCATTCATTCAGACATTTACAGGTTATTTATTGGACCGTAGGCCTTGTGCTAAGTACTAGGGTTACCAAGATGAGTGAACTCCCAAAAGCTTACAATGAGGAAAACAGAAAACGAGAATGGTATCATAGGGACTTGGGTAGAGAGATTTCCAGGCTATGTTCCTCCTTTTGGACAGTGAGATCCTAAAAAAAGAGAAAGTGACAGAGTTCTAGGGAGAGAAGATGGACAAGGGATGACTCCTGGGACGATGACTTACTTTGGTAGGGTTGGAGATGACCCGTTTGCCCTTCTCTTCTAGTAGGGGTCCCAGTTCAGCCAGTTCCACCGTGTCTGTTTCCCTGTTACTGGCAGGAGCCCCATTCCCCTGTGCCACCACAGATCCTTTGTGGGAAGACATCTGGCTGGTACCTCAATACCCTGCAGCTTCAGCTTGGGGAAAGGTTGGGGTCTCTCAGCCCCAGGGGGCAGAGATCTCCCTGTGATGGTTGACACTAAAAGCAAACACAAACATGAAGGATTGACAATTTATTCCTCTTGCATTTCATTTCTATAATCTAATATTGAATAAGAAACTAACCAACCCATATACTGTATCCAATTCTAAAGAACAGTTAATTGCTTAAATGAAATCTATTCCTGTCCTCCCTCTTTAATGTCAACCTTTACCCAGAACCTCACTCATCTTATAGGTAAGGCTGAAAATACAACAATTAAGTTGCTTGCCTTCAAATGATCTATGGTTATTGCATCCAACTTCACCACAGAAAACCAGCCACCCACCCTCAACTCCCTCCTACAGGTATGGAACCGTTTAGTGAGAAGAGTCTCCCCTACCACTCCCAAACCTCACTCTGCCCAAGAAAAGTCTAGCTCTGAGATTGAGGAACAAAAATATAAACCCAACATCTGGCTGCAATTACAATAACATCATCCAGACTTAGAAATGAATTAAATGCCAACTGAACTCAGCTAGGCTTTATCTACAATTATCTACAAATGCTGTGATAAATGTGTCATACATACAAAAGGAACTTGGTTGTGGAACAGATGCCTAGTGGTTAATTTCTCTGCAAAGTCTACTAATTCTATTATAGGATTATAGCCTGAGTTCAACCCTGGGATAACAAGCTTTCATCACAATCTGTCCTGCAAGCAAGCAAGCACTTACCTGGAAGCAGGAAGCGAAAGACGAGGAGGCAGCCCCAGTTTGCCCTTTGCCACACACATGCCTAATAACTAGCTCCGCAAGAACTTGTCTCAACCACCACAACCCATAATCTAAGCCCCACTCAAACGAGTATTTGAGAAACTAGAGACAGGCACACAGAAAATCAGAAAAACCAGAATTCCATTTTCTAGGAAAAATCTCAGACACTTTGGATTTTCCTGGGTTGGACTTTAGCAGTGGTCTTTAATCAAGCCTCAGAAAAATGCAAATAAAAAAAGAGGGAAAGAGGAAGAAAGTTTCCAAAGATTTCCACGATGCTATAGATTATTAGTACTTTCCCCACCCCCACTCTCCGTACTAAGGACTTGATGAGTTATAGCAATAGCAGTAGCCAGAATATTAGCATATTCTTGCATTGGTTACCCAAGCCCCACCCAAACCCAAATAACCACATTGCAATGCAGGGAGGGCCAGGTAACACCTGTGCGTGGAATGGGTTGCATTCCGGGAGAGGAAACTTAAGCTTAGGGAGCCCCAGTGTTCTATAGTGGACAGTAAACATAACTTTGCTTCTGAGGGCAACACTATATCATCCAGGGCTGTTCACTATATATACAAATATCTTTGATATCTTGTGTTGTTTTTTATCTAAGAGTAATCACAATTCCTTCTCAGGGATTATAAATCTCTTTCTTTGACCCCCAAACTCTTCTTTCTCTCTCTCTCCCCACTCTCTTCTTCCCTCCTGGAGCTGGGACACCCTTCTTTTCCTGCCCTTGGATATCAGAAACTCCAGGTTCTTCTGCCTTGAGATTCTGGGACATGCACCAATAGCCCTTTGAGTTCTCAGGCCTTCAGCCTTAAACTGAGACAGTCACTGACTTCCCTGGTTATCTAGCTTGCAGATGGCATATTGTGGGACTTAGCCGCCATAACTTCATGAGCCAATACCCCTAATAAATCCCCCCTCTATCCATATGTATGTATCCTATTGGTTCTTTCTGGAGAACACTTACTAACACATCAGGTAAGGGCAATCCTCAAACTTCTAAACAGTTGTGAGTCATGCTATGCTCAACCCACAGGCACAGCTGAAAGCAACCGGCAAATCTAGTCCAAGAGAGACAAAAACAATTAACTTGCTATACAGCAGACCTTTATATGGTGTCAACACATAGACAGTTCCTCTTCCTATAAATGTGCAAGGCTCTAATGAGATGCCAGCACACAATCACAGTGAACAACTGCACTCAAGGAGAACAGGAAACTGGAGGCTTCTGAAAACCTTGAAGATGGGCAAGCCATCTTGAGAAGGGACGCTGGGAAATCTTTCTCAATAGGCTGACCTCAAAACGTATTTCCTCAAAGTGAAGTACTACTCAATCAACAGCTTTACTAAAAAATATTTTATATCGTGAGCAAAAAACACAAACAGTTTTGGGCATCTTTAATAAGTCTGAAAAGAGGGGCACACTTAGCTTGGAATACTGTTGGCAGTAATTTAGATCAGGCCACCAAGGCAGAAATGAAACAAAACAAAACAAAATTCTGGTTCTGGGATGCAATATATGGATTATACAATCATAGTATCTCTTATTTTGGTTAGAACCCGCATTTCAAGACGAATGAATGAAGGGGGCAGATTCCAGCTTGAGAGCATACGACTTAGCTTCTAGCCATGTAGATAAGGGTTCATGTGCATTTTCTTGTCCTTGTGGTGGCTTCTTTTATCCCTTTCCCCAGAGTAAGTCAACACATTCATTGAATATTTAGCAAGTGTATTTAGGACGGGCACCCTAAGGCATTCTAAGATACTGTCCAAAATTCAAGTAGAACAAGTTATAGCATTGTTTTCAAAGAGCCAAATAACATAGGTAGTTTGTGATATGCACAAAATAAGTGATAAAATTTGATTGCTCCAGGAGGGCAGTGGAGAGAGAGAACCCCTCAACTAGAATGGTCACACACTAAATTCAGTTATTTTGAGTGCTATGTAACTATTGTAGTAGAGGCAATGAGAATAATATAGAGAAACTTTAAGTTGGGCAGTTAGGGTCCAAAGATCATACGCAGAATCCAGCTTGGCATTCTTACTAATTTCATCATTTGATCTGAAAAGCTTTCATGCCCTCAAGTCTTCTGGCTATCACCACAGTCTTTTCCCTTTTCAGTCCAAATCATTTTCTGTTAATTCTTCTGATTCCCTCTGGCTCATTTATCACTAGTACCTATACCACAACTAATAGTAAGCTACAACTCATCACACAAAATATATCATCATGCATTAAAGTACATACAATGGAGGTCAATGGAGATCATGTCAGCATAGTAAGCAAAGTCCATTGTCCAGTTTGGTCTTCTAAACTGTAGCAACACAGAGACAGGAAAGGGAGAGATAGGGATCGGATGTCTGGCAAGAAAGAAGAGCAAATACCAGGATCTGAAAATACCACTTCTCTGGGATGGACCACTAACATACAATGGAGAATTACAAGTGTGTTTTAGTCTATGATGTAAAATCAGAACAAATCCTTAAGGTGTTAGAGTGATCCTAGGAGAGCCAACTTTCTGGCAGCTTTCTATATCCTTATGTGTTTTAGAGGAAATGCCTTTCCCCTCAAGCTTGCCACACCCAATATTGCAAATTCTATTTGAGCCAAACTCCACTGAGTGCATTTTTGATGGGATTTCTTCAACTCTAGCTAATAAACCTTTACCACTAAGCTTTCCAACTGGATAAACCTAGGATATTAGAGTAAAGCTGTGGAGCAGGGAGACGTTTTTGCTCCTATAAATAAGATAATCCTGTGTCAAACTTGGGGAAAAGATTGATTTTTAATCACCAGTCAGTTAACTGGAGAGTTATTTCACTTACAGGTTTTGGAGACATTTATACTGTGAACCAATTCCCAAGTTTTCTAGGCTACAGCACACCTTTCCTGGAGGCAAAGACACAAAGCTTCTGAGAGTTTTTAATCTGGGGTTCCCAGGCCTTTAGAGATTCTATGGCTAAGTTCTATCCATGCCTAGCTTGATTCTTGCGCTAAAGCAAGAGCAGTCTAGCAGTATAGATAAAGAACATAGCCAGCTTTCTCCCATCTACTGTCTGTTAGGAGGACAGTTTCACAGCTGTGTTGGAGAAATATGAATCAAAGCAAAGGCACATGCTTGAAATCACCAAACTGCAGCAATAGGGCCTCAGCTCTCCTACTTGATGTCAAGCCTCCCAGTGAAAAAACAATCTGACTTCCTTTGTAGCTCTTCCCCAACAGAAATTTTTTTTTTTTTAAAAAAAGAAAGGGTCTTGTTCTGTCACCCAAGCTGCAGTGCAGTGGTGTCATCTCAGCTCACTGCAGCCTCAACCTGCCAGACTCAAGCAGTCCTTCTACCTCAACTTTCCAAGTCTTAGTAACTGGTTCTACAGGCATGTGCCACCATGCCCAGCTAATTTTGTTTATTTTTTGTACAGACAAGGTCTCACTATGTTGTCCAGGCTAGTTTGGATTCCCCTTGCCTTAACCTCCCAATGTGCTGGGATTACAGGCATGAGCCGCTGTGCCTGGCTGAAGGGGTGTTTTTAAGCCCTAACAGGCAAACTTTCCTAATATCATGACAAAAAAAAGTAAACAGTATACAGGCATATGAAGGATTTTAATGCCAGCCCATTTTTTCTGTTTCTTTTTTTGTTTGTTTTTGGAGTCAGGATCTTGCTCTGTGACCCAGGGTGGAGTGCAGTGGTGTGATCACTGCAGCCTAGTACTCCAGGACTCAAGCAATCCTACTGCATCAGCCACCCAAAGTGCTGGGATTACAGCTGTGAGCCACCATATCCAGCCAATGCCAGCCCCTGCTTTTTTTTTTTTTAGACAAGAGTCTTGCTCTATTCCCCCAGGCTGGAGTGCAGTGGCATGGTGTCGGCTCACTGTAACCTCCGCCTCCCAGGTTCAAGTGATTCTCATGCCTCAGCCTCCCGAGTAGCTGGGATTACAGGCACCTGCCAGATATCTGGCTAATTTTTGTATTTTTAGTAGAGACAGGGTTTCATCATGTTGGCCAGGCTGGTCTCGAACCCCTGACCTCAGGTGATCCACCTGCCTCGGCCTCCCAAAGTGCTGGATTACAGACGTGAGCCACTGCGCCTGGCCGAGAGCCCATTTTTAATGTCCATCTTTCAAGTACATTACAGATACATGATCAACACAATTGCACAATATAGTACTCACTTTATACCATGTACCCCAGAAGGCTTAATGAGACAAAAGCAAACTAGAGGCATGTATGGAAGTGGTCTGGCTAGAGGGTACTTTCAAGAATCTTCTCAATCCAAGATAGTTACAAAGTTTAAAATTTGTAACATCATTCATGTCCCCAACATTTTTTTTCTTTTTTTCGAGACTGAGTCTCCCACTCTCACCCAGGCTGGAGTGCAATGGCGTGATGTTGGCTCACTGCAACCTCTGCCACCCGGGTTCACATGATTCTCCTGCCTCAGCTTCCTGAGTAACTAGGATTACAGGTGCACACAACCACGCCTGGCTAATTTTTTGCATTTTTAGTAGTGACGGGGTTTTACTACGTTAGCCAGACTGGCCTCAAACTTCTGACCTCGTGATCTGCCTGCCTTGACCTCCCAAAGTGCTGGAATTACAGGCCTAAGCCACCGTGCCCAGCCTATGCCCCCAACATTTCTGAGCAGGAAGAAGGGAATCAACTTTGAGCATGGTGAGAGGAACAAAGTCCAGGAAGTGACATTAGGGACAAATGGACATAACAACGTTGATGAGTACTGGTCCAAGAAAAAAACTTCACCATAATTAATAAAATTTCTAGATATAAAGACGACTGCTTATTTTACCTGTGTGATAACAAGCAGATGGGACAGGATAATGTAGCAGGAGTGTTAAAGGGTTTGTTTGGCTTTGCATTAGAAGTCAAAGGAAATTTCCTATGGAAAGAGAGAACAAACACGTTCTGGCCTAGAAAGAAGGGCAATTTCTATACTTCATTAATCTGAGAATACTGATTGATTACTTACAATATGCATGGTATTGTGGCCACAGGGACAAGGCAAAGAGGGGTCAGAGGCTTGAAAATGGTTGCTGGCCTCTGAATGGGGGAAGTAACTTTTCTAACATCATTACTACAAGGCTTAGTGCCATTATGTGCAGGAGGAATTCAAAAGAAAAGCGCAACTTTAGTTGAAGTGATCAGAAAAGTTTTGGGGAAGATTTTACGAAAGGCTTTTGATAGGTGGAGATGGAAACAGGGCATTCGAGGAGGGTACAGGGTGTGAACAAAGCCATAAAGGAACACAGTCCCTAGGGCAGTAAACAATTCATTTTTCCATAGAGTCCTGGGAAGGTAAAATGAGGCCAGACTGAAGAAACTGAAAATACCCTAAAAGCCCACCTAAGGTGGTGTACTTTTTCTAATCAGCAATGGGGATCAGTGGATTAATGTTGCTTCCTGCTACTTTTCCGAGATTCTCTCCCACCTGCTGGCAAAGCCTTGACCACTGAGAATAGAAGAAGGCTTTCAGACTCTACTCTGCAATTTGGTATAGTTTTGAGGAGGTCTACCCTAAGATGGGCCTTCACAGGTAACATCAGTTTTTATGACTGACTTCCCAAGTGCAAATCACAATACAGGTACATAAAAGTTACCTCTGGAGTAAATAAATTTAGTGGCTGCAAGCTGGGAACGCTGACACTGAAGACTGTTTAGCACCACTCTAAATTCCTGGCAGTATAAAGATAATACACAACCTCAGGAACCGAAGTTGCACCAATGTAGCCTCCCCAACTACCAGCAAAAGAGAAAAGCAATGAACTGACCCCACTATTACTTCATTTCAGAAAAGAGCCAGCCATTATAATCTTCATTTGTTTTGAAGATGGCAGCCTATGTATTCTCTGCTGTATTTTCTAGCCCCTCTTCTAAGTTACTTGAGGGAAATACTATGGCTAATCTAGCAAAGTGCCGTGGCCTCCCAGTGCTCCTCTGACATCTGAAACTGTGTAAACTGAAATGGGCCTTGTCAGCTTCCCATTCTCCCACGAAGCACCAGAAACCGAGGGAAAAGCACTTCTCTGTTTTCTTAAAATCGAAGGCTTCAAGACCCAAATTCTTAAACAGAAGAAAGCATACATCAGTTCTAGATTTGCGAGGTAATGAAATTTCATTTCTCCCCAAAGTAGCTTAGATTCTGCCCCGCATTTCGGCCTTCAGGATTACCTTCGCCCTGCAGAGATCACCAACCTTCCTTCCCACCTCATCAAGGTGGGGGCACTGTCACGGCTTGACCTGCCAAAGATGGTTGGTCGAGGAACCTTAGGGCTTCCCAGCCACCCTGGGCGGGTGTTCCCCGCTGAGAGGCGGTGCGCGACCTAGGCCCGCAGCCCTCCGTCCCCAAGCGCGGCGGCTTCGGGGCCAGGCTTATCTCTGGCGGTCTGGTCCCGACCCTGGGAACCCAGGCATCTCCACCCCGCGGGGCTAAGGGCGCAGTACTCACGGGACTGCCGGGGGTCGGGGAACAGCCGGGGACAGCAGGGCACGGGCGCCCACCGCACCCAGGCCGCCTCGGAGGCGGCGCGCAGTGGGAGGGGCCGGAAATGTTTACAACCTCCACCGCCGGGACGCCCGGAGGCCGGGCGGCTCCAGGGCGGGGGCCCGGGGCTCTCGGCACGTCGGAGCGGGTTCCCCCAACGGCTGTCGCCTCCGCAGGCCCGGGCCGGTTCCCCGGGGCCCCCGCGCTCCCGCCAAGTCCCCGCCCACAGCGCAGCCCCGGGGAGACTTACGGCCGGGCGGGCGGGCTGTGCTGGGGGCCGCGGTCCCCCGCGCTACATCCCGCGGCGTCGGAGGCGGCCTGCGGCCGAGCGGCCCCGATCTTCAGCGCCCTCCCCGCGCCGGAAGGGGCGCGCGACCGCACGCGTCACCTCCGCAGCCGCGTCACCTCCCCGCGGGCTCCGCCGGGCCCCTCCAATCCCAGACCTCCTCGCGGAGTCCCGGTCACAGGCGCGCGCCCGCCGGCCACGCCTCCCGCCCCGCCGCGCTGCCTTTCCCGCCGCCCGGCACCTCCCGGCCGCGGCCAGGTGGCCTCCACCGGCCCCCGGCTTCCCCTCGCCGGTCGCGTTCCGCCCTCCGCCTCGTCTTCGCAGCCTGGAGTGCGTGATGGAGAAGGAATTGCAGAGAATGAGACGGGACTCCGGGAGGGAATGCTGACGTTTCTACCAGACACCTTGTCTCATCTGTCCCCAAGACCAGTCGTTCCATCTCTAAACACTTCTCAATCCCTTCTTCAACCGCATGGCCCCTCCCTGCCTTCCACAGACTACTGAGCGCCTACCATGTGCCAGGCCCTGGGCTAGACCTCGGTTCTGGCTCCTGTTATTTTCTTGTCAGGGAGCCGAATTGTTTCTAACTACTCTTGCTGGCGAACCTGCGCCCCAGCTCCTGCTCCCACACGCACCCAGAGCGCAGATTGGGGAGACGACCTAGGGCCGTGCAGCCCTTGTCTGAACCACACAACACAAAAGGGGGTTTCAGGGTCTGGCCATTTTCTCATTTCTGCCAAGAATGAAATAGTATTTATTTTATTCCCATTTTTCAGATGAGGGGTTCCGTAATGTGCTCAAGGTGACGGACTGGCCAGGGACAGAAGCGTGGCGCTGTGTGACTTTACAGCCCATGCTCTGGAGACCCTGATACGGCAATACACAGTTGCTGAACAGCAATGTGGATCTTCCTCCTGTGACCAACCCTTCAACTCGCAGGATTATCATAGGGATTAAATTATGTGATGTAGAAAGAGTACTTGGCATAGTACCTGGTATATGGCTGTTAACTCAATTTTTTTTTTTTGGGGGGGGGACAGGTTCTCACTGTCACCTAGGCTGGAGTGCAGTAGTGGAATCATGAGATCATAGTTCACTGTGCAACTAGTGCCATTCTAATGGCAGAGAAAGCGACTCATTGTAATCTGACATAGGTGCCTCAGGGACGTGGGGTTAGTTCTCTTGGTCTCGGTTAAAAGCATGGGCTCTGAAGTCATATAGAGCCAAGCTACTGTCCCAGGCCAGCCTATGATCTTGAACACATAACTGAACCCCTCCAAATGATAATTACCTCATCTCCTCATCTGAAAAGTGGGAATAAAATAATAGCATTTCACTGGGTCTTTGTTAGGATTTAGTGAGATAATCCATGCAGGCTCTGATTATGAGACCCGGCCAATGCTAAGTGCTTTGTAAATGTTAGCTATTACCATGTTGCCCGACCCTCAGAAACTTCCCACTGTCCACAGGACTGGGTCCAGGTTTCTTCAGCATAGTGTTTCAAGGCCCTTTATGAATTGGTTCTAACCTCTCAGGCCTCATTGGAGACCATTTTCCCTCTGGCACGTTGGGCCTTGGTGAACTCGTTCTCTAAAGTGAACTTCTCTTTCATTCGTCCAGGCTGATCCTTCTGTTGGACTGCCCTTCTCATTGCTGCAAGATGCCAGCAGTTTACAATGCCCACTTCTAGGTTTGACTTTGGCCTCAGACAATCCTAAATTCAAATTTAGGCTCTGCCAGCCCCTGACCAGCTGTACGACCTTTGGCCAATTATTAATCTTCAACTCATATGAGTATCATAAGGATTAAATTATGTGCTATGGATCGAATACTTAGCATAGTTCCTGATATACAGCTATTAACTCAAAAATATTTTTCTTTGTATTTTTAGGGACAGGCTCTCACTCTGTCCTCTAGTCTGGAGTGCAGTGGTATGATCATAAGATCATAGCTCACCGCAGCCTCGAACTCCTGGGCTTTGAGGGATTCTCCCACCTCAGCCTCCCAAGTAGCTGGGCTATAGATTTGTGCCACCATGCCCAGTTAATTTGTAAATTTTTATTGTTTTTGTAGAGATAGGGTCTCACTATGTTGCCCTGACTGTAAAAAATGTTAGGTCTTTCTCCCCTTCCTTCCTTTCTGAATCTTTCTCAACCTCTTCCCAGCTGCACTTTGTATGTACCTCTGCTTGGTATTAGTCACAGTCTGTTATAATTATTTGTCACTTGTCTATCTTAGACTGTGAGTTCTTTGGGTGTCTCAGACCAGTCTTGGTCACACTTGTATCCTCAGGACCTAGCACAGTGCTTGGCACATGACAAGTCCTTAATAAACATTTGTATGTTGAGTGCATGAGGCAAAAACCCATGCCAGACAAGGAATGGTGATCTTCCATGAGGAAAATTCTCTTTACAATCCTGCGTCACTGTCTGAGCCCAACATTCCTAGGCAACATTTTCCTTTCTGGAGGTGACGTGGCTGAGACTGTGTTACAGAGCATAGTGCCATACACGTTAGCTGATCAAGAAATGCTGGATGGAAAAGCATCAACAGAATTTACTGATGCCTCTGTTCTAGGGAGGAGTGTATCCTGAGGGTCTCATAAACCTTTCTCTCAGGAGCCTCAGGAACAGCTATATATAGTTGTTGAGAAGCAGAAGAACAATGCTGACCGACCTTCTGAGCCCATCACATTGTTTTCTTCCAGTAAGACTAACAAAGAAGAATCTGGAGAGGCTGCCCTAGTCCTGCCCTAGGAAAGGGTTGGCCTTCCATAGCAGAGTAGATTGGCGCTCAGGACAGCTGGGCCTCGGGAAGGCCAACTCTGTCCAGGCATCAACAAGTCTGGCCGGGGCTGGTGATGTCAGGTTACTTTTTAAAGGAGATGGCTTCTCTTCCAAACAGAAAGGCAACACTTTGATTTGTGTGCCAGCTTCCCTGAAGGATAAATACGGTGAAGGATGGGCCAGAAGGAAGAAGGGGAAGAGTGGCATATTAAGGGAACACTGCGAGGGGCAGCTGGGCTCAGAAAAGTCCCCTCTAATGTGTGTTCTCCTTCCCCCACCTCAAGGGCCTCCAGGGAGAAGCAGAGCTCTGGCTCTGCTGAGACAGCTGCTGAGATGATCACTAAGTCTACTGGCAGCTCACATTTCAGCACGTGGTACAGCTTCTCAAAGGTTCTTTGGAACACCTGGGAGAGTTCCCTGCTGGCAAACCCTTCCTCCCCAGGTCTTCGGGCATTTGGAAACGAGGCCCCCAGACATGACAACCCTTTCAATATCACACAAGGGCCTTAGCCCCATTTATTTGCACAGCCAGGGGTTCCTGCCACAAACAGCAGTTTTAGATTATCAGTAGCTGTTTCCCTCGAGCCTGGGCAGGGGCTGAGAGAGACACACAGAAACACATCTTTCAGACTCCATGGAGTCTGAGAAACTGCCATCTCCATAAGGCCGCCTCTGGAAGTATGCTCCACTTACACTCACGTGTATGGATTTGCGCATAGGGAAAACAGTGAATATTAAGTAAGACTCATTGCAGAGACTGTTCCTTTCACCACAGACATAAAGAAGGTGAGATGCCATCAAGGAACTAGCCAATCTTGGACCAAGGGTACACGCTCCCTTTTTTCCCACTCCATGGAAGGAGCTGCTCCATGGACGCCTCCTGAACCTGTTGCCACGGGGAGATTTAGGGGGCCTTCCAAGGAGCGACTCAGCCTTGGCCCTCTTCCATGGCTGCAGGAATGTTGTTCCTGCAGGTACTATCCAGATTTCAGCTTTAGATGGAGCTGAAAAAGGCCAAAACTCTCAGGAAAGGAATCTAGGGCTTATAGTGCTTGAGTATGGGTGGGAGACAACTGCAGAGAACAGGACCAGGGAAGCTGGAGGATGCTCAGTAGGTGAATCGCATCTTTTGCGAGTAGCCCAGTTTGTCCAAGTTGGGATGGCAGGCCAGCTGCACCATTGGGGGCGGCCCACAAAGCAGCACCAGCACATCATCCCCTGGGGCAGGCAGGTGTTCCCGGATCATGTCGGCAGTCACAAAGCCCTTGCTGTAGGCCCAGTCTGAAGTATGGGGAGAAGAAAGTACTTACACTCTAGATACAAGCGGCAAAGGGTGTGATGCCATGAGAATGGGCCACTGGGAAGGGACCTGAAAGGCTCCTGAGAAAGTGTCAAGTTGTAGCAGCAGCTGGGAATGGGTACACTCAGCCTGCTTTAGGCTGAGCCATAGCAGCATAGCCATCCCTGTCACCCACCTGGCAAACAGGAACCCAAAGGAAAGGGACCAGATCACTGTGTCTGTGCACTCAGACTTTCAAGTTGGCAGTGTGAGGCAGGCCACTGAAGCCAGAACTCACAGACGGGCAAGCCCTTGGTTTTGATGATGAAGGGATAGTGGGATGTCCAGAAATGGGAGGGATACCTTTTGGGGGATGATCCAGAGTGAACCAGAGCTTAAAGCGATTGGGATAGCGGGCCTGCAGTTCCTCCAAGTCCTCCCGCAAGATGATATCCTTTTCCGTCTGGAAGGCAAAGGGGAAGGAAAGTCTTAAGGAACCTTCTCAGGCCCACATAAAAAATATTTTGCTGTTGTTTTGAATGTTAAAAAAAAAAAAAAGATAACAACAACAAAAAAGTATTTTGCTGCTACAACTTTCCAACTAGGAAAAAGAATGTTAAGGGAATGTCAAAATTCTAGGAAATATGCAAGACTTGCAGTGCTTTTAGGGAGTTCGGATGAGGAGAAGAGGGGAACCGCCTTTATCTACACATTATGAAGGAATACAGATGAATTAACCAAGAAGATCCAAGTTTCTCTGCTCCAGAGTAGATACCTGAAAAGTTTTCTTTCCTTGCTTGCCAGGAAAGGAATTTGATTCAGTGCTCTGCCCTTTCTCCTCCTTAGTAAAAGAGGGCCCTGTACCTTGGAGATGGGACCTTGGGCAGAGACTAAAACAGGGCACTGGGCCAGTTCTGCCCATTCTTACCATGTTTCTCAGCTCTACCCACACAGCAATTTTGAAGTCTTAGGGTGGAAGAAAGCAAACCAACCTGGTTGGCAAACAGCAGAAAGCACTGAGTTGGATCTTCGGGGACTTTCAGGATGGCCCGGATCAGCTGTAGCATTGGGGTGATTCCTGCATGAAGATACCCCACAGTGAAATGTACTGGCCACACTCTCTGCCCTGTCCTGGCTTCTTGGCTGACTAGCCTTTTCATCTTAATTCTGCTCATTCATCACTCTGCTCCATTTTCCTTTAGCATTCCCATCCTCGAAACTCCTCCTGCATATTCTCCAATATCTACATTTCCAGACACCCTCCAAATTCATGTAAGTTCATATTGTAGAAATCTTTCTTAGGAACCAATCTAAGACTCTTCTGAAAGTCCCTTGGAAGCTAGGACTCCCATGTCAGATGACTCCAGGTACTTCCGGATTCAGTGATGAGGGTTCTAGAACACTGTACTGGGAGAGAGGTTAAGTGCATATACTTAGGAATCAGGCAGAGCCAGATACTAATCTTACTCCAGGCCATTACCAGTTAAATAACCCTGTGGAAATCATTTAGCCTCTCTGGACCTCCATTGTCTCTCTGTAAAAGGGAAAGGCTAATACCTACTTCATAGATATATACATACATATGTGTCTAATTTATATGTCTAATGTATAGCAGCCTATTAGGCTACATACAGTGTCTACTATTAGACTACATAGTGTCTAATACATTGTTGTGTGCAATGTTTCTTTCTTCCTGGCTAGTCATTCCTAGCTGCTTCCCTCTTCTGTCACCTAAAATGTATTAGATCCTTTCAATATGAGGAAAGCTCACTTGATTTGGATTTCTCTAATTCCATCAGTTAAAATTTTTTTTGGTTTCTACCTGCTTATGAGTTTGTTTTTCAGATACTAGGGAGCTCTAAGCATTGCCAGAAATCCCCTGATGAACAACTTGGCTATGATTACCAGTCTCCAGAGGGTCACTTAGGAAAACAATCAACAATGGTGGGAGAGAAAGACCCTCCGTGTAATGCACCTGTCCCGCCGGCAATCATTCCCAGTTTCTTCGCCACTCGGGGTTCTGGTGGAGATTTCTTGTTGGGCTGAATGTTAAAATGCCCTGAGAAATCAGGTGAAGAGAGCAATGGAATAATAAAGTCAATACAGCAAATTTAGAAAACAAATGCAGAATTGAAAATCTGCCCAAGCCCAGTTGAGCAGCTGCTATGAAATCTGATCCTGGAACTTGGGTGGAAGTTTGAGTTGAGCCAGCCCTGACAATAATACACTTGAGGGACAATGGAGCCAGGGCTATCTGTGAGTCAGTTCAGGGCCTCGAGGCATATCAGCTGCCTCTGGCAAAGTGTCACTCCCTGGTGAAGGAGACAGGCACGGAGCCAGATGTGAATCTATTTTCCCAAGTGGTACACAGCAGCTCCAGGGACTTGCTAATGCACCCAGCTGTTCCCATGGGAAGGGCTGAAAGCTATCTCTGGCTCTCTCCATAGCTCACCCTGGCGGGGGTGGGCTGGGGCGCAAATTTTTGAAGGAGGGAAGAGGGGCACATGTTTGCTTTAGTAATCTCCACAGCTGCCATGGCTAGGGAATTCAGGTGGGTGAGGAACTGCTCCCTGGGGCAAATGAGGCTGAGAAACATGCCTTTCTATTATATCAGTGCTATGTTTAGAAGGAAGGGCGGCCTGGCCCTTACACACATGTACACACACGTGTGCACACAGACATATGGGAACTGGTAAAGTGGGAGACAGGCTCAAGGAGAGGACAGGTCAGTACCTTTTCCAGTGTAAGTGAGCAATCCGCTTGGCCCCCGAAACTCCACTACATCCCCAATCTTCAGGCTGTCCAGATACTGAGACATCTTCCCTCCCTCAGGAAATTTGGGGTGCACACCCTTCAGGTAGACCTTATAAGACAGAGAGAAAAATACCTTATTTGGAATATCACTTTGAAGCTTTAAGGTGGAGGAAAGCAAACCAACCTGGCTGGCAAAAAGCAGAAAGCATTGGGTTGGATCTGCAGGGACTTTCAGGATGACTAAACGCATGTTGACTAAACCTCCCTGAGGCTGGGGCAGGGATCAGCTATGTGCTGCTATCTTTTCCATGCAGAAAGAAAGTCTACATACTTTCTTCACATCCACAAAGTACATGCCATTTCCTGCTATCAGGCAAATCTTAGAAATTTCTACAAATCCCAGAAAGAAGGTGTAAGCAGCCCCTAGTGTCCCTTCCTAGTCCCTTACCTTGATGACAAGATCCACGTAGCCTTGATCCTCATCACTGGTGACAGGAGTGTATGGCCTGATGACCAGGCTGCCATCAATTCGGGCGGAGAGGTAGATATGTTTGCCTGGGGACGTGCAGAGAGCTACATAAGGGCTGTCTGTGATGTGCTGCTCTCAAAATACTCGAGAGATTTGAGAGAACAAGATGTCTTGCTTCCTGTTGTGGTGCCAAGGAGCTACCAGGCAGGGAAGATTCACCCTGTTGAGCCCTCAGTTGGATCCCTCATAAAACCCCAGTTGAGGAAAACACTTAACAGTTAGTGCCAGGACCTTGACAGTTGAGTCAGAAGGGTCTGGGCAATGGGAAGAAGTTAGTAGTGCTTGCTCAGAGGGAGTAATAAGCAAATCCTGCAGGGAAGAGGCAAGACTGTTGAGTGTTAAAGCTGGTTGGAGGTCACGGAAGCCACACCCTAGAGGGGCCCAGTGGCACTTCACAGCTTGGAGGATGCAGAGCCAAGTCGGGGAAGGGGAGTGGTGTGAGGAGCAAACAGGTTGAAGCAGCATGTTTCATGAGACCCCAGGAGGGGAGTCACCTTCTGAGGATACCAGGGAAAGGAGTCCATTCCACACTTTCCTTACCCACAGGCAGCCCCAAAGTGTGGTGGGCGGTGGGCAGGGCAAAGCGGAACCTCTTGGTGTTGTGGCTCACAGTCTGGAGGGTGGAGGATACAAGTGTTTCACCAAGCACGCCTGGCACTGCCACATCCCTTGGGTATCCCAACCACCGTGGGTACTGTCCCCTCCATGCCAGGAACACTCTGGTCCCTTCCTCTACCCTGCCCCTTTCTTCCCCAACTTACTGTCTTGTCTAGCAGTCGCAGCAGGTACTTTTCATTGGGGTCCAGGAGAGTGACCTGAGGCCGGCGGGACCTCCGAACCAAGTAGGAGCCCACAGCCAGGCCGAGCAGAGTGACCAGCCCCACCCCCAGGGAGGCCAGCAGGACGGGGCTCTGTGGGTAGAGAAGGCAGCGTGACCGCCAGGCTGGGGAAGAGCCCCGGGCGCAGGTGGTGACCGTTCCAGGGGTGGCGACCCCGAGCTCCAGCGCGGAGGCATGCCAAGGGCAGAGGGGTAACTTGGCAGGGTCCTGATCCCAGGTGTAAGGGACCGGCACGCCAGCATCCAGGGTGGGCCCAGAGCCCTACAGGGCGGGGTCGGCAGCGACAGCCCCTGGTCTGGAGCTGAGTGGCTAGAACCAGATGGGGAGGGGTCTCCCAGTGGAGGATACGGAACAGGGGTCTTACCGACTGGATACCCATGACGGAGCGCCTTGTCCTCCACCACCCGCCGGCAGACAGATCCCACAATGCGCCGCGGGGCGGGTCGGAGGGCGGGGCAGGCTAGAGGCGGAGCCTGACAGGAGGCGGGACCTTGCGGCGGAGGGGGGGGCAGGAGGCGGGGCCTGGCGGTGGGGGGGGGGGGGTCTGTCGGGGGAGGGGCCTAGCAGATGTCGGGGGCGGGGCCTGTTGGAGGCGGGGCCTGCAGAGGCGGGCCTGGCCTTCACTGCGCCCCACCTTCACCCTCCGTTACTGGTGGCTCTCGCGCGCAGGGTCTCCGGGGCTTATCCGAGTTTTTTTTTTTTTTTTTTTTTGAGACGGAGCCTCGCTCTCTCACCCAGGCTGAAGTGCAGTAGCGCAATCTCGGCTCATTGAACCTCCGCCTCCCGGGTTCACGTGGTTCTCGTGCTTCAACCTCTCGAGTATGTGGGACTACAGGCGTGCACCACTTTGCCCGGCTATTATTTATTTATTTATTTTTGTATTTTTAGTAGAGACGTTGTTGGTCAGGCTGGTCTCGAACTCCAGACGTCAAATGATCCGCCCGTTTCGGCTTCCCAAATTGTGGGATTACATGCGTGGGCTTTCGCGCTCGGCCCCAAGATATTTTAAGACCGCAGCTCAAGCGCCTCCTCCCAGTGAAGTGGTCCTTGCCACTTTGACCCACTTATATTCGAACAGGATGAGAGTTCTGCCTATTATGGTAGAACCACGCAAAATTGGGGGATTGGAAATTTCTTGACTCTGCCAGTGCTGAGCGGAGAGTGTAACGATGAACCCGAGAGAGGCTTAAAGTAGAGCAGAAGGGCCTCAAGTTAAGAATTGTGTAGTCATCTTAGTTTTTCAATTGGCTGAATTGCAGCAAAAGAATGGAACAGCCTGGAGGAGTCTCTTACAGAAGTGAACAGTGGCATGGCAAATTCATTTCCTGCTACCTTTTGACAAAAGACTGATTTTGTTTACAGCGCCAAGCCGTCAGGCTATCTAGATCATTCAGGAACTTCCTTCGGCTTTAGAGTCCAAGCTACACATCCTGATTTGGGTTCTTGTGCCTTTAGGATCAAAAAAAAAAAAAAAAAAAAAAAAAAAAAAAAAAAAAAAGGGCGGGGGGCGGCTTTGGAGGCCGGGTGCAGGTTCTCACGCTTGTAATCCCAGCACTTTGGGAGCCGAGGTGGGCAGATCGCATGAGGTCAGGAGTTCAAGACCAGCCTGACCAATATGGTGAAAGACTGTCTCTACTAAAATTACAAAAATTAGCCGGGCTGGTGGCCTGCTCCTGCAGTCCCAGCTACTTGGGAGGCTGAGGCAGGAGACTCCCTCGAACTCAGGAGGCAGAGGTTGCAGTGAGCCAAGATTGCACCACTGCAATCCAGCTGGCCTGGGAAACACAGCAATACTCCATCTCAAAAAAAAAAAGGGTGGGGGCTTTGGAGCCAGAGTGTACAGAATAAGAATTTTGCCTCTATCACTTATTGGCTCTGTGACTTTAGGTAACTTACTCAACCTGAGTTTCTTATCTCCAGTTGGATATATATGATTGTCTATAGATGGATAGCATCTAGTTCACAGCCTTGGCATGAGGCTTCAATGAGCTATGTTAATGTGCTTAGTGTAATGCCTTGTCATAAAGCAAACTATTCAACAATGGCAGCTACTATTATAGCTCAAAAGACAGCAGGGAGGATCAGCCAGGGTTTTAGGAATGAGCTCTGTGCAGGGCACAAGCATGGGACAGGGGGAGGCAGGAAAAGACATCAGGAGCCACTGGAGCTACGAATCTCCCAAGGTGATCATTCTTTCTCATACATGAGTTTCTCAACTAGACTGACATTCGCTCTTTTATGTACAGTGATGGATGAGATCTCTGCAGATGTCATTGTCAACATCTTAAGCTAATGCCATCAGGGCAACAGGGACATTGGAGCCCATTTTCAGTTGTATTTGGTGAACTTTGTGAATGATCCAAAAGATAGTTAGTATTCCTTTTCCGCTGCACTGGCTTAAAATATTCCTCAGACCCCAGTACATGTTCCTCTGAATTTTTGAAGCAGCCGGCATGCACAGTGACTTCGGGGAAGTGAGTGTGCCAGGGCATGGTGACGTGCCAATCTGTGCAGAGAGGGTTGAAAAGGAGAAGGAAGGGATCCTTCCTCTTTTCTGTTTCTAGAGAATGAGGCGATTGTGTTTCAGGGCTTCTGACGCCCCCACTGCTGGCTTGGTTAAGAACACACTGCTGATGCTTGTCACTGGCTGAAGAGGTTCTAGGCCCTCCTCCGTCTAGTGGATAGATATGGCAAAGGAGGGGGAGGTATGGAACCAAAGGAGAGCATAACTACAACTCTCTCAGTGACTGCATTTTCTGAATCCCAAAGTGGCACATTCTAACAAGTATGAGTCGATCACCGGGAACCACAGGACGGAATGGTTGAGTGTGGGCTTACCCTGGAAACTGTCGTTCTCAATAGTGGGAAAGCTCCTTCATTCCTGAAAATGAATGCTGCAGGAGTGGTGGGCTGCTGCCTTGAGTGGGACAGAGGTGGGATCTGATGACCTGGCAGGTCTTCCTGTCTCAGATTCTGTGGTGAACTCTACTCCACTGTGACTCACGGTAATCTTTCATTATTCTTTGTCTGGAGGAAAATATAGGTATTTCTGAATTTTTATTTAACCCAATCTTTTAAGTTTAGGATTTCCTCCTGGGTAATAGTAAAGAATAGAACAGGTTGGGCTCATGCCTTTAATCCCTTCACTTTGGGAGGCTGGGGCAGGTGGATCACTTGAGCCCAAGAGTTTGAGACCAGCCTCGGCAACATGGCAAAATCCTTTCTCTACAAAAACACAAAAATTAGCCGAGCGCTATGGCGCTCGCCTGTAGTCCCAGCTACTAAAATAGATACAAAATATACTTAATATCTGGCTGGTTTCACCACTTCCATTGCCACCACTCTGGTCTAAACCACCATCTTTTCTTGCTTGGATTCCTGCAGAAGCATCCTAACTGGCCTGTTTCCATGCTTGTTCCTCTATAATCTAGTCTCTACATAGCAGGCAGAGTATTACTTTCATAACTGCAGCCAGATCATGCCTAACCATTCACTGGAAACCCTGCAGTTCCTCTGCTTCACACTTGTTTATTATCTTCGTTGTTTCTCCTGCACTTTAGTGTGTAAGCTCCATGAGGGTTGCAAACTTGGTCTGTTTACCCATGAACCTCAAGTGGCTAGGATAATGCAAATAATAAAAGAGTCAATTATTTGTTCTAGGAAAATAATTATACACAAAATATAATCACAGATTGCTACTGTTTAACCAAGAGGTCAAGGCCAGGCTGGTGGCTCAAGCCTGTAATCCCAGCACTTTGGGAGGCCGAGGCGGGTGGATCACGAGGTCGAGACATCGAGACCATCCTGGTCAACATGGTGAAACCCCGTCTCTACTAAAAATACAAAAATTAGCTGGGCATGGTGGCACGTGCCTGTAATCTCAGCTACTCAGGAGGCTGAGGCAGGAGAATTGCCTGAACCCAGGAGGCGGAGGTTGCGGTGAGCCGAGATCGCGCCATTGCACTCCAGCCTGGGTAACAAGAGCGAAACTCCGTCTCAAAAAAAAAAAAAAAAAGAGTGAAACTCTGTCTCAAAAACAAAAACAAAAACAAAAACAAAACAAAACAAAACAAAAAAACAGGTCAAACAATTCCCAAGCACAGTGAAGCTTCTAGGCTGACTTGCCACATTGCCATAAATCCAACCAGTAAGAAAACAGTGGGCCCTTTAGTTCCCATGACACAGCAGGCAGCATGGGCTTAAGGTTTCAAAAATGCCCCTTTCCCCAAAAGTTCCAAGAGGGAACTTGGTGAGCAGTAGGGAGGTTGAGTGGGCCTGGGTGGATGCCAAGCACAGAGTGGATCTGCCTCACAGCTGAGAAATGCTAAGCCTAGGAAACCCCCAGTCTTATAAGGGACCACTAGCAAGCCTGCCCAATCTTTGTCCCACAGGGAGTCATTATCTTTATTTTCTTGGTTAACAAAGAAATCTCTAGGAAGGGAGAAGAGGGGAGATCTTACTATCCCTTAATATGGCTGGAGAACCATGCCTCTAAATCTCTCCCAGACGGAGTCACTGTCTTTATGAATAAATCTGCCCCCAGTCAAAGGAGACACTACCTCTAGCTTCTAAGGTTGTTTGCTGCCCACATATCCTGGAAAAGATAGTCCGAGATGTAGAAATGCTTTGGAGAATTGTCTCCCAACAACTACTTGTTCAGCAGTGAATATTTTACAAAAGCATCAAAATGTAATTATTAATTCAACTATATTGAAAGAATGGGGCCAGGTGAGGTGGCTCATACCTGTGATACCAACACTTTGGGAGGCCAAGGCGGGTAGATCACTTGAGACCAGGAGTTTGAGACCAGCCTGGCCAACATGGTGAAACCTTGTCTCTACTAAAAATACAAAAATTAGCCAGGTGTGGTGGTGCGTGCCTGTAATTCCAATTACTCAGGAGGCTGAGAAATGAAAATCGCTTGAACCCAGAACAGATGTTGCAGTGAGCTGAGATTACATCGCTGCATTCCAGCCTGGGTGACAGTGTGAGACTCTGTCTAAAAAAAAAAAAAAAGAAAAGAAAAGAAAAGAAAAAGGGAGAATAATAGAAGAAAGAGATATTTGTTGAGTTGAATAAAAGGATATGTCCTAACATGACAAGGAATTGTTTATAATACATTTTAAAATGGCAATGTAAGTATATTATTTAGAAAGATGGGTGCAACACTAGAAGAAATAGTAGAGAGCCTTACAGTTATGTTTAGGGAACAGAACTGGGGCCAAAGATGCGGCTATCCTCTCTCCGCCCCTCCTCTCCTTTCTCCCCTCCCCTTCTCCCTTCCTTCCCCGCTTCTCCCTTCCCCTCCCTGCCCCCACCCCTCCCCTCCTCCCTTTCCTTCCCCCTCCTCCCTTCCCCTCTCACCCCCACTTCCCTCACCTCCCCTTCCCCATCCCTTCCTTTCCTTTTCCTCCCACCCCTTCCCTGCTTCCCTCCCTTCCCCTCCCCTCCCTTCCCCTCCTTTTCCTTTTCTTTCTGGCATTTCACTCTTGTTGCTTAGACTGGAGTGCAATGGCATGATCTCAGCTCACCACAACCTCTGCCTCCTGGGTTCAACTGATCCTTCTGCCTCAGCCTCCCTAGTAGCCAGGATTACAGGCATGCATGACCGGCTAATTTTGTATTTTTAGTAGAGACAGCATTTCTCGAACTCCTGACCTCAGGTGATCTGCCTGCCTTGGCCTCCCAAAGTGCTGGGATTGCAGGTGTGGGCCACCATGCCTGGCTAGGGCTGTTTTTCATTATAATCCTTCTGTTGCTATTATTTTTTTTAATCTCCAATGATCTGTGATCATGCTTCATTGAACCTGATTGATCAGCAGCCTTTGATCTAGCTGATTATTGCCTGCTTTTGGAACACTGTCCTCACAGCACACATAATTGGTTTCCCTCCTACCTCTTTATCTACCCTTTCCCACTTTCTTTTCCTAGTTCCCCTTCATCTGCTCTACCTCTTAATGTTGAAATGATCCAGGGAGAGGTCCTTGCTAATCTCATGGCTTTATATTGCGACAAACCTCAAATTGTGCAGCCAGGAGAAATCATGACAAGAAGAATTTTGCTTGAGTGGCAGAGGTAAAATCTTGGTTGGAGAGGGTCTGAGAGAGACATTTATAGATTTATAAAATATAGGTATAATTCTTTCAAGGATTCAGGTTATTTTTATACTATAAATCCCAAGTAAAACCTTCAATTGACCAAAAACACAAATCTAAATGTAAAGACTTTACATTCATGAATTCTGTCCTTTATAGATATTTTTCCAGACATGTTTTCTGTACCATGCCTTGCTCATCTACCTAGTGGTTTTGCCTTTTGTGGTGGAATTTGACCCATCTGCTGTTTGAAGAATCTATTCCCTCTGCATCATTTTGACACTCTCTGCTTTTAGTGAAATTGTTTAAATGTAGTCTCACTCTGTCATGAAAGCTGTTGCTAATTTATCAAAGAGCAGGGTTTCTCAGCCTTGGCACCATTGACATTTGGGGCTGGTCAATTCTTTGTTGTCGAAGGCTGTTCTGCCCATTATAGTTTGCCTAACAGTATGAACCAAAAGTATCCAAGATAGGTCTCAATCAACTTGGAAAGTTAATTTTGCCAAGGCTAGGGATGCACCCACGACACAGCATCAGCAGGTCCTGACTGTGTGTCCCAAGGTGGTTGGGGTACAACTTGGTTTTATACATTTTAGGGAGACATGAGACATCAATCAATACATGTAAGATGTACATTGGTTGGGCCCGGAAAGGCAGGACAACTTGAAGCAGGGGCTTCCAATTCATAGGTAGATAAGAGACAAATGGTTGCACTATTTTGAGTCTTCGATCAGCCTTTCACTGAATATGCAATTTACATGTGAGGTGGGGGTAAAGAAATGGTCACTTATGCCTTAGTTTGGCTCCGTGAATCTGCATTTTCATATAAATAAGAAGGCAGAGGGAGGCATCAGATAGATATGCATTTGTCTCAGGTGAGCAGGATGACTTTGAGTTCTTTGTCCTACGCCTGTGAAGAGAAGGTATTAATTTACATTGCCAAGGTGAAATTCAGCAGAACAGTTTTAGGATAAAGATCCTGAGGCCCACAAGGAATTTCCTTGTGGGCAAATTGTGAGGAAGGTATGTAGCTTTAAAAAACAAAAATCTTCTTAGCTATCTTATTTAGGAATAATCCCAGCACTTAGGGAGGCCGAGGTGGGTGGATCGCCTGCAGTCAGGAGTTCAAGACCAGCCTGGCCAACATGGTGAAACTCCATCTCTACTAAAAATACAAAACTTTGCTGGGTGTGGTGGTGGGTACCTGTAATCACAGCTCCTTGGGAGACTGAGGCAGGAGAATTGCTTGAGCCTGGGAGGCAGAGGTTGCAGTGAGCTGAGATCGCGACATTGCACTCCAGCCTGGCCAATGAGAGGGAAAACTTTGTCTAAAAACAAAAAGCGGGGAAGGAGGCATGTTTGTCTGATACAGTTCCCAGCTTGACTTTTTTCTCTGGCTTAGTGATTTTGGGGTCCCAAGATTTATTCTTTCACAGCAGCATCTCCAGCTATTGCGCTAGATGTCAATAGCATCCTTTAGCTGTGACAACAAAAAACATCTCCAGACACTGCAGAATGTCCTCCTGAGGGAACATTGCTCCTGAGTGAGAACCACAGTTGAAAAGAGGACCCTGGAATAACGGAATGCAGGGAGGCTGGGAAAAAGGTATACGTAAGGTGAGGGTAGGGTGGAACTGGGGAAGCAAAATCAAACACTTCTTTATGGTCTCATTTTATTTTTGCTTTTGCTCTGTTCTTTGCCACTCTTTGTTATTTAAAACAGCCCAAATTTCAGCATCTGTTTTTCAGCATCTGCTATACCTCCTACATATCCTTCCTGCCATGATAGAGGCTGGGGTGAGGAGCCAATATCTGGAGGGAAATAGTGCCTTCCATGGGGACAGAAAGAGCCCTGGAAATAACTGGGATTGACTGTTTCTTTCTTCCAGTTGTTTGTTTGTTTGTTTGTTTGTTTGAGACAGAGTTTCGCTCTTGTTGCCCAGGCTGGAGTGCAATGGCGCGATCTTGGCTCACCGCAACCTCCGCCTCCTGGGTTCAGGCAATTCTCCTGCCTCAGCCTCCTGAGTAGCTGGGATTACAGGCACGTGACACCATGCCCAGCTAATTTTTTGTATCTTTAGTAGAGACGGGGTTTCACCATGTTGACCAGGATGGTCTCGATCTCTCGACCTCGTGATCCACCCGCCTCGGCTTCCCAAAGTGCTGGGATCACAGGCTTGAGCCACCGTGCCCGGCCCCAATTGTTTTTTTATCTTCTTTTTCCTGCCCACTACCCCTCATTGTGAGTGGTGCTGTGCCTTGATCAGTCTTTGCTGAGGACGTGGTCTGAATCACGTCCAAGTTCTCCATGCCTGTTTGAGCATTGTACATTGTCAAAGAATAAAGGGAGAAACGGTATTCCAGGAAACGAGCAGAGTGTGGGATGGCCAGTAGCAGTGAGTTGGCAGATGTAGGTAGTGGCCAGATGGTATTCTTGCAAAGTATTAGGAGTTAACCCTTTAAACGATGAAGACACTGTTAGTATTAGCTAATATAAGCAAGCCCTTAGTACATGCCTAATACTCTTTTAAATGTCTTTCATTAATAAAATCATTTAATGTTCACAACCTCATGAGTAGGATCTATTTTTATTCCGGTATTAGAGATGAGAAAATGCCTAGAGGGGCCGAAAGAAGTTGCTTAAGAGGTAGAGCTATGTTTTTTATTCATGCAATCTGACTTTAAATCCTCACTCTTAAGGCCCATGATATTTACAAATCACATGGTCACTCTAGAAAATGCCAGTGATTTTGAGCAAGGTTCCTATGGAAGTTGGTGATACTTTACTAGATTTTTGTTGGTTCTGTTTTGCCTTTAGTAAGAGCTGTAGTTGCTGGATTGTTTTCAGTGGGGAGATTTCCTCAGGTACTGAAACAGCATTTCTGACAAACGTGAGAGGTCATCAGAGCCCCTCATGTCTTGATATTACTGACACTGAGTGCTGACCTAGACGCTGAACTGCCTCCATCTCTTACTACACCTCACCTCCCTGATATCTTGTCTCCCATGCTTACAGATTTAACTCAGTCGTCCATCCCTGTAGTCAGAGCCATGCATGTTTTTGTAACTTCTTTGCTTCTCCATTCCTTGTATAAGATTGGAAAATCCACAGCACTGTTCAAATCCAATGGCCAATCTTCTCTGGTTATTCTGAGCCTGCACCTATTCAGCTGACCATGGTTGGGAGAAACACACAACCATGGTGATTGACATCCTGTTGAATTCATAATCAAGAGCCCTGAGTAGGCCCTTAATGTTGTTTGTAATGCTTCCCTAATTCATTCTCCCTCATAATCTCATAGACAATTTCCCACCTTCTCTGTCCTCTTAGCCTCCAATATCTTTTCTCCATCCTCACTCTCAATTTATAACTTGGCCTCTTTTTTTCCACTGGGAAATTAAAGCATAAGAAGCAAACTTCTATAGACTCCCTCCACCGTGTCCACCCACCCTCCAGCTTTAGCACCCTTCTACTCTGCCTCCTCCACCTGTTACCACTAGTTAATTTAAAATTACTCCCTCCGCTTGAGCACTGGATCTCATCACCCTTCCTCTAATGAAGAACGTGGCTGTACAATTCTCCCATAAATAAATGACCAGTGATTTATTTATTGGCTTCCTTCCTTCATGGCAATCAAGTTTGCCACATTGATTGACTTTTCCTTTCCCAAAAGATTTTTTCTGTGGCAGGTGACACTGTTGGAGAGCATTTTACATAGTAGAACTTCTTTCAAAATTGGAGTCATTCCTCTCACATCCTGCTGCTGCTGCTTCATCAATTACTTTTTTTTTTTTTTTTTTTTTTTCTAAAGACAGAGTCTCCCCAGGCTGGAGTGCCGTGGGTCAATCTCAGCTCACTGCAACCTCCATCTCCCAGGTTCGAGTGATTCTTCTGCCTCTGCCTCCTAAGTAGCTGGAACTACAGGCACGGGACACCACGCCTGGCTAATTTTTGTATTTTTAGTAGAGATGAGGTTTCGGGGTTTCGGGGTTTCGGGGTTTCACCATATTGGCCAGGCTGGTCTTGAATTCCCAACTTCATGATCCACTCGCCTCAGCCTCCCAAAGTGCTAGGATTACGGGCGTTGAGACACCGTGCCCAGCCACAATTAAATTTATATAATGTCTTTTTTTTTTTTTTTTTTTTTTTTTTTTTTGAGATGGAGTCTCACACTGTCAACAGCCTGTCGCTAGGGCTGGAGTGCAGTGACAGGATCTCGGCTCACTGCAACCTCCGCCTCCCAGGTTCAAGTGATTCTCCTTGCCTCAGCCTCCTAAGTAGCTGGGATTACCAGCACCTGCCACCACGCCCAGCTAATTTTTTGTATAATGTTCTATATCCTTTGTTGTCATTTCCATGTTCATAGCATCTTCACCAGCAATGGATTCCATTTCAAGAAACCCCCTTCTTTGATCTTCCATAAGAAGTAACTCCTTGTCTTTTCAAGTTTTATCATGAGATTGCAGCAATTCAGTCACATCTTCAGACTTCACTTCTAATTATAGTTCTCCTGAACCAGAAGTACCACCTCTGCAGGTACCTCCTCCACTGAAGTCTTGAACCCTTCGAAGTCATTCATGAAGACTGGAATCAACTTCTTCCAAATTCTTGCCCATGTTGATATTTTGACCTCCTCCCATGAGTAAGAAATGTTCTTAAAGACATCTGAAATGGTAAATGCTTTCAGAGATTTTTCAACTTATTTTTCCCAGATCCATCAGAGGAATCATACAACTGTCACCTCACTAGGCCGGGTGCGGTGGCCCATGCCTGTAATCCCAGCACTTTGGGAGGCCGAGGCCAGCAGATCACTTGAGGTAAGGAATTTCAGACCTGCCTGGGCAACATGCTGAAAGCCTGTCTCTACCGAAAATAAAAATGTTAGCCACACGTGATGACCAGCGCCTGTAGCTTTAGCCACTCAAGAGGCGGAGGCAGGAGAATCCCTTGAACCTGGAAGATGGAGGTGGCAGTGAGCAAGACTCAGTCTCAAAAACAAACAAAACCAAAAAACTATAGCCTTACTAAATGTGTTTCTTGGAAAGTCAAATTTAGTCCTTGATCCATCCATAGATGGCAGACTGGATGTTGCGTTGGCAGGCATAAAAACAATATTAATCTTCTTGTTCAACTTCATCAGAGTTCTTGGGTGACCAGGTGCATTGTCGATGAGTAATATTTTTAAAGAAATCTTTTTTTTTCTTTTTTTGCAACAGTTCTTAACAGCAGACTTAAAATATTCAGCAAACCATGCTATCAACAGATATGCTGTCATTCAGGCTTTGTTATTCCAGTTCTAGAGCACAGGTAGAGTAGATTTAGTATATTTCTTTAGGGCCCTAGGATTTTTGAAATGGTAAATGAACATGGCTTCAACTTAAAGTCACCAGCTGCATTAGCCCCAAACAAGAGAGTGAGCCTGTCCTTTGACACTTTGAAGCCAGGCATTGACTTCTCCTCTCTAGCTATGAAAGTCCTAGATGGCAGGCCAGGCGCGATGGCTCATACCTGTAATCCCAGCACTTTGGGAGGCTGAGGTGGACAGATCACAAGTTTAGGAGTTTCAGACCAGTCTGGCCAACAGAGTGAAACCCCATCTCTACTAAAAATACAAAAAATGAGATGGATGTGGTGGTGTGCGTCTGTGACACCAGCTACTTGGGAGGCTGAGGCAGGAAAATCACATAAACCCAGGAGGTGGAGGTTGCAGTGAGCTGAGATCTTGCCATTGCACTCCAGCCTGGGCAACAGTGCGAGACTCTGTCTTAAAAAGAAAGAGTGGGGGGGGGTGGAGAGAGAGAGAGAGAAAGAGAGAGAGAGAGAGAGAGAGAGAGACAGAGCGAGAACGCCCTAGATGGCATCTTCTTCCATTAGAAGGCTATTTCATTCACACTGAAAATCTGTTTGGTGTAGCCACCTTCATCAATGATCTTAGCTACATCTTCTGGATAACGTGACTCACTTCAGCTCTTGCTGCTTCACCTTGCACTTTTAGATTATGGTTCGTAAGTTCCTTACACTTACAAACCAATGTCTGCTAGCTTCAAACTTTTTTCCTGCAGTTTCCTCACCTCTCTTAGCCTTCATAGACTTGCAGAGAATTAGGGCCTTGCTCTGGATTAGGCTTTGGTTTAAGGGAATGTTTTGGCTGGTTTGATCTATCCAGACCACTCAAACTTTCTCCCTATCAGCAATAAGACTGCTTTACTTTCTTTCTTTCTTTTTTTTTTTTTTTTTGAGACGGCGTTTCACTCTTGTTACCCAGGCTGGAGTGCAATGGCACGATCTCAGCTCACCGCAACCTCCGCCTCCTGGGTTCAGGCAATTCTCCTGCCTCAGCCTCCTGAGTAGCTGGGATTACAGGCACGCGCCACTACGCCCAGCTAATTTTTTGTATTTTTAGTAGAGACGGGGTTTCACCATGTTGACCAGGATGGTCTTGATCTCTCGACCTTGTGATCCACCCGCCTCAGCCTCCCAAAGTGCTGGGATTACAGGCTTGAGCCACCGCACCCGGCCATGTTTATTAGTTTTTTAAGAATCTTCTTATGTTGAAAGACAATTTGGTTGAGAAGTTAATTGTAAGTTGCTGCTTATTTTCTTAGAACATTTTGAAGACGGTGTTTTGTTTTCTGGCATAATTGTTGCCACTGCCTTACCTGTCAGGGTAATTATTTTCCTTTATAAGTGAATTTTCTTTTCTCTCTGGCTGCCTTTAGTAACTTATTTTTTCTTTGATGTTCTGTATTTTTTCTGATATGGGTTGATTTCTTTTTATTAATTTTTCTTACTGTTTATTGAGATTCCTCAGTCTAACAGTTGGCTCCTTTTGTCAGTTCTGGAAAATAGTTTTTAGTAATACCTTCTTGAATATTACCTCTCCTTAATTCTCAGTTCTTTTTGGGCAGAACCCTGACTGAAATTATATTTGTTCTTCAGTCTGCTAAGCCTTTAATTTCTTTTTTTTTTTGAGATGGAGTTTCGCTCTTGTTACCCAGGCTGGAGTGCAATGGCGCCATCTCGGCTCACCGCAACCTCCGCCTCCTGGGTTCAGGCAATTCTCCTGCCTCAGCCTCCGGAGTAGCTGGGATTACAGGCACGCGCCACCATGCTCAGCTAATTTTTTGCACCATTAGTAGAGACGGGGTTTCACCATGTTGACCAGGATGGTCTCGATCTCTTGACCTCGTGATCCACCCGCCTCGGCCTCCCAAAGTGCTGGGATTACAGGCTTGAGCCACCGCGCCCGGCCTAAGCCTTTAATTTCTATCTCATATTATTTCCCTATCTTTTAATCTGTGCTGTATTGTGGATAATATCTTCAATTATATACTAATTTTCTATTTGATTGCATCAAGTCAGCTTTTTAACTTGTTCATTGGTTTTAAATTTCAGTTATAACATTTTTTCCTCTTTAGTTCTATTTATTTATCAAGTTCTCTTTCTCCTTTTTTAAGTTTCATATTCTTAAATAGTCAGTGTTGACTTTTACTTTTATTTATTTATTTATTTGAGACAGAGTCTTGCTCTGTTACCCAGGCTAGAGTGCAAAGGCACGATCTCAGCTCACTGCAACCTCCACTTCCCAGCTTCAAGCTATTCTCCTGCCTAAGCCTCCCGAGTAGCTGGGACTATAGGCGCCCACCACCACATCCAGCTAATTTTTGTATTTTTAGTTAGAGACAAAGTTTCACCATATTGGCTAGGCTGGTCTTGAACTCCTGACCTTGTGATTTGCCTGCCTCAGCTTCCCAAAGTGCTGGTATCACAGGCATGAGCCGCCATGCCCGGCCAACTTAAAAAAAAAAAATGTTAGTAGTTATCTTTAATTCTGTGTATGGCATTTCCAATATTAAAGTCTTTTCAGCTCTGCTTCTAATTCTTTGTTTTTTTGCTTATTCTGGAATTGGGGGGGGGGCTTATTTCCTTGTGTGTTTGCATTTTTATTTTTATTTTTTTTACCATAAACTTATGTTTTGTAGAACTTTGAGGAGATTCTGAGTCCTAGATTCCTCTGAAAGATTTGTGTTTGTTTTTTCCAGGCATCTTGAGGAGTGCTACACCTTGGATTGTGACTAATTTAAAATACAATCTTGGCTGGAGACTTTTGGGAGCCCCTGGTCATGTTAATTTGAGTGATTGCAAATCCACATAAAGAACAGTTTATGATTAGGAGTTATCAGGGAAGATTATCTCTTAATAGTGCAAAGATAGAAATAGGTAAAATTTATTTTGTCTGTTTTATGGTAGATGTTTATTTTTAGCATCCTGAGATGAGTGTGTAGTCCTTTGATGTTGCAGCTTTACATTGTGGTCTCATATTATATTTGATATCTTGGGGAATCCATGGCATTTTCTCTTGTTCCATGCAACTCAAATAGCTGTTTTTTTTTTTTTTTTTTTTTTTTTTTTTGAGACGGAGTTTCGCTCTTGTTGCCCAGGCTGGAGTGCAATGGCGCGATCTCGGCTCACCGCAACCCCCGCCTCCTGGGTTCAGGCAATTCTCCTGCCTCAGCCTCCTGAGTAGCTGGGATTACAGGCACACGCCACCATGCCCAGCTAATTTTTAGTATTTTTAGTAGAGACGGGGTTTCACCATGTTGACCAGGATGGTCTTGATCTCTTGACCTCGTGATCCACCCGCCTCGGCCTCCCAAAGTGCTGTGATTACAGGCTTGAGCCACCGCGCCCGGCTCAAATAGCTGTTGAAAAAGGAGCTCAATATTGCAGGTGCTTGGTTAATTGCTTCAGGGCAAAAGGCAGCTTAAGTTCTTATCTACCTACCTGGGTTCCTATTTTGTTTACCTTTTTTGGTCTCTGAGATTTATTTTCTTTTCATTTCAATGGTAAACTGAAAAACAACTTTTAAGTATTGCATGAAGTATACTTAGTTATTTGAACCAGGAGTGTTTTCACAGGGTTCATAGTCATACAAATTGCCAGTAACAGAATCCTCCATGTTCTTTTTATAATTATACTGAATAGAAATGTATGAATGAATAATTTTGTGTATATTGTATTGAAGCTTGACTTTTTTTTTTTTTTTTTTTTTTTTTGAGACGGAGTTTCGCTCTTGTTACCCGGGCTGGAGTGCAATGGCGCGATCTCGGCTCACCGCAACCTCCACCTCCTGGGTTCAGGCAATTCTCCTGCCTCAGCCTCCTGAGTAGCTGGGATTACAGGCACGCGCCACCATGCCCAGCTAATTTTTTGTATTTTTAGTAGAGACGGGGTTTCACCATGTTGACCAGGATGGTCTCGATCTCTCGACCTCGTGATCCACCCGCCTCGGCCTCCCAAAGTGCTGGGATTACAGGCTTGAGCCACCGCATCCGGCGACTTTTTTAATTTAATGTTGTGTCTTGAGATCTTTTCAAGTTGTATATAAAATCTTTTTCTAATACCAAGCTACGTAATTCAAATAAACTGTATTTGAAGACAACTAGAAAAGCTGAACAAAATATATAAAGCATTTGATTTAAAGCAACAGTGAAGTAATAAGGTAAAGAAGAATCATCAGGCCAACTCAAAAAAAGGTTTCTGCTGGCTAAATAAGCCTCCATTGGAATTTTAAAATGGAAATTCCACCCACAGCATTTTTTTGCTTTTATATTATTGGCCAATCTAAATTTCAGGAAACATGGGCATTTTCTTCTTTTTTAAATGTACACATGGTCTCCCGTGACATTATTCTGTTTCTAACAAAATGGGAGAATAAACATTCTAGTGAGAGGCAACTGGCTAGGCACAAATATATTTTTCTGCAAGTTTAACTTTAGGAAAAATTTCAAAAACAAAAGAAACTACGAAACACCTCATTTGTGTTTTTATTGGGGTTCATCAATTTATTCAATTTAGAGAGAATTGATATCTGTGTCACATTTCATTTTAATTACTGATTTTTGCTGTTAAGTCCCTTGCTGGTATCATCAATGTTTACTTCATCTTATTATTCATGCCGTCTTTAAAAGCATCCAACACTAAGTATGCATCCAGATATTTGCTGATTAGATACATGAAAGAATGTGTAATCCTAACTCTTTATTTTCCAATGGAAATAGAAAGATTCTGCTGTAAGTAACATTGTTTCTTCCCTTAAGAAGATTACAGCTGCTGGTTTAGCTATTTTTAACTTTTTAGGAGAAGATATGGAACATCTCAGTGCTTGAATCAAAGTAAAGTATCCTCTCCTTAGAAAAAATGGACATATGAGCCTACAGCAAATTTTGCACATAGTTCTAGGAAATTAACAGATACTTGAAGCATCCATTCCTTAAACCCAGCTCAGCAAACTTTGCTCTGTAAAGATCTCAACCTTGCTACATTGAAGGTTTGGGTCTACAGATGTGAACTAAAGTCAGTTCCACCGTCATGAATATACTATTAAGACTATTACCAACTCTAGATAGATCAATAATTCCCTTAAAGAGAGATCTGAGGATGTTATACCTGTATATAGACAAGAACAAGCCAGGTCATGGTGACACCTTCCCTCTCTCTGGCCCTTGGAAGCCAGAAGGATGTTGTCTTGTCTTCACCCTTCATCAGACTGTGTCATCTACCTTAAAACTCATCATTAGGGGGACACTGCATCTCTTCTTGCCCAGGACAGTCCTGGTTTGTACCTATCGTTCTAGTGTGGTTTTTAAAGAGTGCTTCCTTTCACTTTCAAAAGTGTCCTAATTTGAACAATAAATTGTATGCACCACCCTATTAAGAATGAGCAGCCCTTGATTGGTGTGTAAATTTATTTCTTCCCAACCACATAGATTCCATTCTCAAAGGCAGTTCTTTCAGAATCCCCACTGTGCCCTCTATTTCTCTTCTTCCTCAGTCTCAGTCCAGACTTTGATCTGCCTGATCAGGAGCCAAGACTCTTGAGATGCCAACACCAGCAGTCGGATACAACTCAATTCTTCCACAGACTCTTTTTCAGAAAATACTATCTGGTCCAAATTCCCTCCCACCAGTGGCCCTAGCAGGGCATAGCGAGTGCAGCCTTTGGGCTCCTCCTGGGGATCATAGCCCAGTTCCACTTGCCCCTGCTGCAGTTGGTACCTCCCTTCTTTGTCAGAGCCTGTTAGCACCGCTATCCGGGTGACTCTTTGTGGCCTGTCCAGAATCACTGTCAAGTAGTTTCCTTTTAAAGGATCTAAGGTAGAGTAGCCCTCCTCGTTCAGTATATAAGCGTATTGTGGAATCACAGACAATATTGATACCATGTCAGTGAGGACAGTAGCAGCAGGGTTGTCTGGTTCACCAAAGACCTTATCCTTCTCCACGGGAAAGCATATGTCGCCAAACACAGAATAATCAGCTGTGTGGTGGAAGACAGAGGGACTGAAATGAATAGGAACAGTCTGGGCCAAGAGAAGACGAAATTCAGACAGAAGCAAGTGAATAGGAGTGTCCTTCTGGAAGAGGAGGAAGAAAGCTGTCAGGCGGGAGAGGTCACTGGTGTGGAAAACTCTCCCAGAGATGCTCAGGTGGGCGAACTCCAGGATCACCCAAGGTAGTTCTTTCCAGGCTGATAATGCCAAAGAGATGGCAGCAACAAATTTAGGGGTGCAATGAATATGATCTTCCAACAGTAGAAAGTAATCAGAGAGGTTGCTGGCAAAGTTCATGAGGAGGGCATGATCTACTTTCTGCCTGGAATAGAGGGCTTCACAGGGTGATGAGTGATTAACGTCACTCAGATCTCCTGGGAGAGGAGAGCCACCGTGGATCACCAGCAGCTTCCCTGCCCCAATCTGTGATGCGAAGAGACCTGAAATATTGGCAGCTGTTTTGCTGAGCCACTCAGGGTCAGGACCTGACAGGTGGACCAGCACCACGATATACTCCAGCTCACTTTCTGAGGAAGCTTGGAACACGGACTGCAGGGTGTTCAAGAGGTAGCTCCCACGAGGATGCTGCATTGAGGCAATCCCTAGGGTCAGCAGTCCTGGGGGAGACATGAGGCATATTAGCACTTCAGGAGGGTGAAGAGTTCCTAAGACTCTCCTCTCAAGCCTTCCCTTTATGCTGATCCCAGTGACAATTCACATTCCTTTTCCTGGGGCATGTAGTCCACATGGGAGGTTAACAGCTGATCAAAAACTGTGATATGGTTTTATTTGGTCAGAGTATTGTGGTCAATACTTTGGAAGGCTCTTGGGGAAGCTTTGTGAAGGGTAAGGCTCTCTCATGGGCAAGACTGCCAGGTACCAAAGGGAAGTTTGCTGGCTTGGCAAAGTATCTTAGCCTGGCCTAGACCTTCAGAGTTATCTCAGCTACACAGATCAACCTGTGGATTCGAGAATGTCAGGAAATCTATGTACACCCAAGGGTCCGGCAGTCTAGTGCACTTAGCCCAGAAGTCCACATGGCCCTCTTTGCCCTCTACCCAATGGCTTTTCCCGTGGCTCCCTCCAGCTCCTCTCCCTTCCTGTCTTCCCCTCCCTGGGGGCCTGCCACGACTGAGCTTCACTATGGGACAGCTCCTTCTCGGGGTCACTATGGCCCTTCTGTCCTGTTGGTCATTCAAGGGGTGACCAGGTGGGAGGAAAACACGCTCGGAATTATAACGTGCACCCAATTCCACAGCGTGGCCCTGCCTCAGAGCACCCTCTTTGCTCGCCACGTGCCAGTCACTTCCCTTTTTGACCCTCCTTCCTTTTTCTGGCTGAAATACCCTGTCTGGCCTTCTCCCAGTCTGACCACTCCCTCCCAGCTACTCACTCTTTTCCCGAGGAGGGGCTCCAGCCAGGAATTGGTAGCTGGCACGCTGGAAAAGAGGGGAGTCTCTCTGCATCTTCTTGAAGGTCTGCAGATGGATCTTGCTTTCAAAGCTGATTTGTTCCTGAACTGTCTGCCAAGCTATGTCCCCTTTTTCCTTCTGAGGATAAGAGATGTCAGTCCTGAAATCCCTCCCCAGATTCTCTGAAGACACTTTAGGATCAGATCACCCTGTAAAACAGGCTAGGCAAGCCTCAGCTTCCTGTTCCTTGGGAAGCCCAGCATCAGGGCTCAGGGAACCGCTCTTCCCACCTCGTCATAAGAACACGCAGGGCTTTCCAGCAGATGTCATGGATTCCCTGAGTCGGGAAGTGGGGCCCCCAGGCTTGTGTGGGGGGCCTGCGGGAAGGGCCGAGGCTTGTGTGGAGTAAGCACCTGCCTGCTCCCACCGTCATCAGGCTAACCAAGGTGTGGTCTGCCTCGGCTTAGGCCTGGGCTCGGTTCTGTGAGATGTGCTGGTGCCCAGTGCCTCAATTCTAGAGTCCGTTCTCTTGCTCATATCTGACCACACACACATTCTGAACCACTCCCCACACCTGCCCTATGCTTAGCTCTGGCTGGTCTGAGGTGGTTTAGGAAAAATGTGGATTTCAAAGCCTGGCCAGAAACTGTGCGGCGTTTGGTCTCCTCACCTGCAGATGTTGTCCGCTTGGGGAAGCTGTTTCTAATCCTTCATATGAGAAATGGGAAAAATACCATCTCCGTGCCCAGGTCCTGGTTGGGAGGTGGCCAGCACACAGGTCCTCATCACCCGCTGTTCCTACCAGTCAGCCTGGTCCTCTAGAGGAGGCTGATTACCACCCTCTCCACACCTGGAGTCCCCTTTCTTCCATATTTCAAGGCTAGTTTACACTTTTTCTCTGACATTCTCCCGATTCTTCGCGTGTTCTCTCCTTAGAACTACTGTGATGAGACTAACATGTTTCACAGATTTGGCAAACTTTCCCTCTTACTGAAGTGTCAACAAATGGCTGCAGCCTCGATCTCCGGTACTCACCAAAAATACACTGTGCTCAGCCCGCTCTTGTTTATTCCCTTGGAGAATGAAGCCCAGGATGGCTAAGGACACGGCAACAATGATGTATCTCGACAGGCAGCAGTGCATGGTGCTGGGGCCAGGAGCAGCTCTGCAAAGAAATGTGAGCTGGTATACGTATCCTGAGTTCCTCTTGCTCAGAGAGCACCTGGGTCTTTCCTTCTGCCTGGCATCCTCCCACCTCCTTCCCCTCATCCCTCTTCCTGCACATTACTGCTTAATTCTTTCCTTAAACTTCTCCCTCCTGGTTCAACTCTTCCCATCACTTGGCCATCTAAGGAAAGACAAAGATCACAGAGGTTGATTCTATTCAGCGTCCACCTTCTTTATCCTTTCCCTGCATTTCCAGGTGAAATTGGAGGAGCTACCTTCTTTTATCCACTCTGGTTTAGAGCTCCAACCAGAGGGGCGCGTTACCAAGAAGAGGAAATCAAGGAGTTAATTATATTTTTTCCCCAGATGTCAGATTCAAGCCGAAGACTCCTCTTGGATTTGTTGATCAATAAATTGGGTCTTGTCTATTAGTTCCACATTACTTTTGCATCTGCACCTTTCCAGGGTTATGTCAGGCAGATATACGAGGTTTTCAATCAAATCAGAGGGATCGAAGGAAACGCTTATTGGTATATCTTCTCCATGCTGGGACTGGTAAGAAGGATGAAACCTCAAAGTGACCAGAAACTTCCAGTCATGTGCAAGTCTTCACCATGTTGGAAGCGCTATATCCACTGACGTCTTTTTAGTCTAATAGAAAATGTGGCTTCAGGGCTTATCGAAGAGCAGGGATTTCTCCAAATTCAAGGAGAAAAACCTTTAATGAAGGACCCCCCCCAGAGGGGGTCCTCTGAGGTAGCTGAAACTAGCCACCCCTCCCAGGAGACCCCACCTGACAACCATTGTTCTCCCTGAATGGGGGCTGCTCACCCCTCTGGCCTCATGTCAAGCACTGTTTCTAGGTGAAGCAGGGTTAGGGGGCAGGATATACTTTCAAAACCAGCTTTCTAGTCTTCTACCTCAAACCCCAATAGTTGGAAAGTAACCGTCGTTACTTTCAAAGTCAAACCAACAGACTCAAAGACAGTCGGCAAAGGTGACTTCTGAATGACCTCTCTCCATATGAGAGGACCCCTGGATGAGTCACTGCTGCCATGTGGCACCTCTGTCCCCGGATGCTGCTTCACTGTGCTGCCTGGGGCGCCTCCTGGCCACCAGAAATTGGTCTTCAAATCTCTAGTTCTCTCTTGAGCCCGCAACTGCCCAGTGGGCTGCTGATGTTTTCTTTTCTTTTCTTTATTTTTATTTTTTATTTATTTTTGAGATGGAGTCTCACTCAGTCACCCAGGCTGGAGTGCAGTGGTACGATCTCGGCTCACTGCCACTTCCACCTCCTGGGTTTAAGCGATTCTCCTACCTCAGCCTCCTGAGTAGCTGGGACTACAGGCACATGCCACCATGCCCAGCTAATTTTTGTGTTTTTTAATAGAGATTGGGTCTCACGATGTTGGCCAAGCTGATCTAGAACTTCTGACTTCAAATCCACCTGCCTCGGCGTCCCAAAGTGCTGGGATTGCAGGCATGAGCCACCCTTCTCTTTATTCCTTCTTTTCCATTGCTAAGAATGTATTTCCAGTTCTTCCTCCCTACACTTAGGATTTTACTTATACTTGTGTGGTTCTGACAAGCCCATATATTTTAAAACCATATACTTCTATTGGGGCATGACTTCTTTTAACTAGTTTTTTCCTTCCCCATCTTCCTTTTTCCCTTTGAATCCTGTTCTTCCAATTTTTCCTTTTTCGGACCCCTCCTTTTCTCTTCTAGAAAACAACCAACCAACAACCAACTCTTTAAAGATTTATATTAAGGTTAAGACAAGGAAGATCAAAACACATCTTTTTTTGGCATTGAAAAATTACGTATATTGCCAGACACTGCCCCTCATGCGTGATGCTGTGTAGGTCTCTGTAAAGTCCGTGCTGTCTCGCTCAGCAGCCAATCAACTTATAGTTTATTTTTTTCTGAGTTTTGTTTTGTTTTGTTTTGTTTCTTTCCTAACTGAAGTATGAAAAAGTTCTAGGTTCAGTTGAAGATCTGATGAAGAAACGCAATTGAGATTTTTTTCAGTGGTAAAATCTGCATATTTGTGTGTCAACAATGCAGCTAAAACTTGATGCACATCCCTCCTTTTTTACTTTTTTGGCTTAATAAATATCATTTATTCAGACTGAAATATTTCTACTGTATGTCCCACATGTTAATAAATTTACACTACATCTTGCTAAGACAGAAATTATATATAACTTTGATGAAGTTCAGTTTATGTATTTTTCCTTCATGGTCAGTGATTTTTTGGGTCCTATTTAAGAAATATCAAGGCCAGGCGCGGTGGCTCACACCTATAATCCCAGCACTTTGGGAGGCCGAGGCGGGTGGATCACGAGGTTGAGAAATCGAGACCATCCTGGTCAACATGGTGAAACCCCGTCTCTACTAAAAATACAAAAATTAGCTGGGCATGGTGGAGCAGCCGGTAGTCCCAGCTGCTTAGGAGGCTGAGGCAGGAGAATTGCTTGAACCCGGGAGGTGGAGGCTGCAGTGAGCCGAGATCGCATCACTGCACTCCAGCCTGGGTAACAAGAGCAAAACTCCATCTCAAAAAAAAAAAAAAGAAAGAAATAGCAAGAGATTTGTTAAAGAATACGAAATGACAACTAGACGGGAGCAATGGGTTCTGGTGTTCTATAGCACTGCATGATGAATTAATGATAATGTGCTATATACTTTCAAACAGCTTGAAGGAGGGTATTGAACGTTCTCAACACAAAGCAGTGACATGTTTCAGATGAGGGATGTGTTAATCCCCTGAGCTGATCACCTCACGGTACATGCCTGGCAACATCCCTCTATGCCCTTTAAATGTGTACAGTTATCACGTGCCAATTAAAAAATATATATTATTTTATCCCAAGGCTGCAAAGACATTCTCTTACATTTCCTTCTAGAGACTTGATAGTGTTCATTTTTACCTTTAGGGTGCTGATTCATCTCAAATTCATATTTGTGTATGAGATGAGGTTGGGGCTGAGGTCTGTTTTTCTGCACCAATAGCTAGTTGTTCCAGCACCATTTGTGGAAAAGACTTTCCCTTATCCTTTGAATTCCTTTGTCACCTTGTCAAATTCAATTAACTGTATAAGTTTGGGGCTCTTTTTAATCCTTTTAGTTTCATTGACCTATCTGATATCTTTACTGTTGTAAGTAGTATCACATTGCCTTTTGCCCCCCACTCTGAGGTCATGGTGATGGTCTCCTATGTCTTCTTCTTGCAGTTACATAGGGTGGATTCTTACGTAGCATGTTAGTTAGGGTTCCAATCATATTCTTTTTCTCATGTGAATGACCATGAATCCTTGCACTACTTACTGGAACTGAACATCCTATTCTCAGTCATTTGTAATGCCACCTCTACTGTAAATCAGGTTTCTATATATTTCTACTTTTTTTTGAGATAGGGTCTCACTCTGTTGCCCAGTGATACAATCACGGCTCACTGCAGCTTTAGCCTCCCTGGGCTCAGGCAATCCTCCCATCTCAGTCTCCTGAGAAGCTGGGACTACAGGTGCATGCCACCAGGCCCAGCTAATTTTTGTACTTTTTGTAGAGATAGAATCTCACTATGTTGCCCAGGCTGGTCTCAAATTCCTGGGGCCAATTGATCTGCCTGCCTCAGCCTCCCAATGTGTTTGGATTACAGGCATGAGCCACCACACCAGGCCTATATTCCTACTTCTTGGGCATGATATTTTACCCACGTCCCTAAACCATGCCCTTCGGATTGCAATAATTCCTTGTCAATTCTTTCTTTAGTTTGCAGTTTTTTTTGTTTGTTTGTTTGTTTTTTTTGAGACGTAGTTTCGCTCTTGTTACCCAGGCTGGAGTGCAATGGCGCGATCTCGGCTCACCGCAACCTCCGCCTCCTGGGTTCAAGCAATTCTCCTGCCTCAGCCTCCTGAGTAGCTGGGATTACAGGCACGCACCACCATGCCCAGCTAATTTTTTTGTATTTTTAGTAGAGACGGGGTTTCACCATGTTGACCAGGATGGTCTCGATCTCTCGACCTTGTGATCCACCCGCCTCGGCCTCCCAAAGTGCTGGGATTACAGGCTTGAGCCACCGCGCCCGGCTCTTTTTTTTTTTGTTTTTTATACCATGCATGTGGTACCTAATTTTTTAGTTTTAAAATTAGATTTATTGAAATACAATTTACAAACCATTTTTAACGGTACAGCTTGAGTTTTGACAAATGTGTACAGTTATGTAACCACCCCCATTACCACAATCAAGATACAGAGCAGTTTGATTTCCTAAAAACTTCCTTTGTTGTACATTCAAGTCAGTCCCTCCCCAGTAACACTGTCCTCCATCCCAGGAATCCACTGAAATGCTTTCTATCCCTATTGTTTGCCTTTTCTAGAATTTAATTGAAATGGGATCATACAATATGCCATCTTTTGTTTCCGACCTTTTTCACTTAGCATGATGCTTTCGAGAGTCATCCATGTTGATTGTATCAGTGGTTTATTCTCTTTGTATCACTGAGTAGTATTCCATTGTGTGGATATGCCACACCTTTATCTATTCAGGACTTTTGATGAACATTTGGGTTGTTTCAGAATCGCTATGAAAATTAATGTGCAAATCTTTGTGTGGACACATGCTTTCATTTACCTCAGGGAAATATCCAAAATGAAATGATTTGTTTGTGTGGTAGGTGTAGACTTAATTTTATAAGAAGCTGCTGCCAGGCTCAGTGGCTCACTCCTGTAATCCCAGCACTTCAGAAGGCCAAGGTGGGTGGATCCCTTGAGCCCAGGAGTTCGAGACCAGCCTGGGCAACATGGCGAGAAACATCTCTACAAAAATTACAAAAATTAGGTGGGTGTGGTGGTGCCTACCTGTAGTTCCAGTTACTCAGGAAGCTGAGGTGTGAGAATTACCTGGACCCAGGAGGTTGCAGTGAGCTGTGATCATGCCACTGTACTCCAGCCTGGGTGGACTCCAGAGAACCTGTCTCAAACAAACAAACAAACAAACAAAAAAGGCCAGGCACGGTGGCTCATACCTGTAATCTCAGCACTTCGGGAGGCTGAGGCTGGAGAATCAAGAGGTCAGGATATCGAGACCAGCCTGGCCAACATGGTGAAACGCTGTCTTTACTAAAAATACAAAAATTAGCCAGGTGCAGTGGTGCACACCTGCAATCCCAGCTATTCGGGAGGCTGAGGCAGGAGAATGGCTTGAACCTGGGAGATAGAGGTTGCAGTGAGCCGAGATCGTGCCACTGCACTCCAGCCTGGCAACAGAGCAAGTATCTGTCTAAAAAAAAAAATTAGAAGAACATGAGGAAGAAAAAGAAGAAAAACTTCCAAACTGTTTACCAAAGTGACTCACGATTTTACATGTTGAGTGGAGAAACAAACTATTTTTTCTATTCTTTCACACAACAACAATCAACACAGAAGACCTCTGAGAACACATATGGTTTTTGTTTTATTTTGTTTTCCCACACACTAAGCAACAATCAATTCTGCAGCAGACACCAGCTGGGTGTTCTCCAGCTGAGTTCAATTCTGACGCTATCTACCTGGAGACAGCATCAGATCCCAGAGATTGAGGGCTCAGTCCTACAAACCACCTCCACCCTTCAGACACCAGTTGAAAGTCCAGGCCTCTGGAACTTTTTTTTTTTTTGAGACGGAGTTTCGCTCTTGTTACCCAGGCTGGAGTGCAATGGCATGATCTTCGGCTCATCGCAACCTCCGTCTCCTGGGTTCAGGCGATTCTCCTGCCTCAGCCTCCTGAGTAGCTGGGATTACAGGCACACGCCACCATGCCCAGCTAATTTTTTGTATTTTTAGTAGAGACGGGGTTTCACCATGTTGACCAGGATGGTCTCGATCTCTTAACCTCTTGATCCACCCACCTTGGCCTCCCAAAGTGCTGGGATTACAGGCGTGAGCCACCGTGCCCGTCCCTGGAACTTCTGACTGACTAGCTTTAAGTTGGGGTTCCCACAACCACTTCTTTGGGTTTTATTAATTTGCTGGAGCACTCACAGAACTCAGGAAAACACCAAGGTTTACAGGAGGTTGCTGGAGGGTGGTGAGCCCAGGGCATGGAAGCTCCATACCCCATTCTCCACACCTCGCCCTATTCATCTCTTCATCTGCATCCTTTGTAATATCTCTTATAATAAGCCAGTAAATGCCCAACAAAAACAGAGTCAAGGGGGCAGGTGGGAAAAACACTCGGGGAACATAATACTGTTCCAACAATGTAATCCTGGGCAAGCCTGGCTGCTGAAACTGCCTGCTGTAAGCTGAAATCATTTTCATCTAATAGCCACTGAAACAACCTGCTTAGACTAGGACTCATTTTACCTACGGCCATCACTTACCAACTAGAGCTTGCCAGCTTTTCCCAGCTTTATTAGTGCAAAGGAACTTTTTGGAAAAGCAACACATAACATTTCTCCCTTTTATTTTTATTTTTTGAGGCAGGGTCTCACTGTGTTGCCCAGGCTGGAGTGCCTGCCACGATCATGGCTTACTGTCGCCTTTCTCTCCTGGGCTTAAGTGATCCTCCTGCCTTGCCTCCCAACTATGTGGTTGAGTAGGAAACTCTAGCGCACACAGCCCTGTTTTCAGTAACTGCTTCTGGTTTGCTTTTCTCCTACTGTATTGTCCCCACCCATCTTATATGCATCTGTCCATCATGCTGTCTTTTACTGATCTTCTGTACATTCTAAAGCTGAGTTGTTTTTTTTTTTTTTGAGACGGAGTTTCACTCTTGTTACCCAGGCTGGAGTGCAATGGCGTCATCTCTGCTGACAGCAACCTCCACCTCCTGGGTTCAGGCAATTCTCCTGCCTCAGCCTCCTGAGTAGCTGGGATTACAGGCACGTGCCACCATGCCCAGCTAATTTTTTGTATTTTTAGTAGAGACGGGGTTTCACCATGTTGACCAGGATGGTCTCGATCACTCGACCGCGTGATCCACCCGCCTCGGCCTCCCAAAGTGCTGGGATTACAGGCTTGAGCCACCGTGCCCCGCCCTGCTGAGTTTTGACAATTGTGTACTTACTGCAGCCTTGCTCTCCTGGGCTTAAGTGATCCTCCTGCTTTGCCTCCCAGCTATCTGGGATTACAGGCCTACATGACCACGCCCAGCTAATTTTTGAAGTTTTTGTAAAGACAGGGTTTGGCCATATTGCCAAGGCTAGTCTCAAACTTCTCAAGCTCAAGCAATTTTCCTGTCTTGGCCTCCCCAAATGCTGGGATTACAGGTATGAGCCACCACGCCCGGCAGAGTCTGAGAAGTTTGATCCAGATTGTGAAGACTCTTGGGAATAATGCAGGGTTGGTGTTCACCCGGGAGCCAGTTAGTAAACATTGCTGTCTTCAGGTGTGCCCCATGTCCTAGCCACCTTTGCCCTTTCCCTCAAGCTCCCCAGACCTTCCAGGACCTTAGCAAGGAAAGAATTAAGTCCTGGCTCTACAGGGGGCTTCTAGGACCCTGCCCAAGTGTTGGAGCCAGTGTCTGTTTTGACTGGAAAGTGCTTGTTGCATCCAGGTTACCAAATATTTCAATCACCACTTTCGATCCAGTGTAAAGGAAAATGGGCCAGGTGCTCTAGCTCATACCTAAATCCAGAGTTTTGGGAGGCCAAGATGGGAGGATTGCTTGAGGTCAGAAGTTTGAAATCAGCCTGGGCAACATAGTGAGACCCTGTGTCTATAAAAATTTTTTAAAAATTAGCTGTCTGTGGTGGCATGCAACTGTAGTTCCAGCTACTTGGGAGGCAGAGGTGGGAGGATTGTTTAAGCCTGGGAGGTTGATGCTGCCTGCTCCTGCCTTTGGCCCTGGCTCTTCTTGGTATTAGCATTTCCAGACTCTAACTCTTAGGAAGACTTAGCTCAGGGACCTTAGGATATCCAACTTAACATTGACCTCCAGCACCAAGTGTGTTTTCTGAGCTTCCCCCCACAAACAGCTTTTAGAATGTACAGAAGATCAGTAAAAGACAGCATGATGGACAGATTAATTTAAGACGGGTGGAGACAATATGGTAGGAGAAAAATGAAACAGAAGCAGTTACTGAAAACACGGCTGGGTACCCTGGAGTTTCCTGCGCAACCTCTCTCTCTTTTTTTTTTTTTTTTTTGAGACGGAGTTTCGCTCTTGTTACCCAGGCTGGAGTGCAATGGCGCGATCTCGGCTCACCGCAACCTCCGCCTCCTGGGCTCAGGCAATTCTCCTGCCTCAGCCTCCTGAGTAGCTGGGATTACAGGCACGTGCCACCATGCCCAGCTAATTTTTTTGTATTTTTAGTAGAGACGGGGTTTCACCATGTTGACCAGGATGGTCTCGATCTCTCAACCTTGTGATCCACCCGCCTCGGCCTCCCAAAGTGCTGGGATTACAGGCTTGAGCCACCGCGCCCGGCCCGTAACCTCTCTTCTACATTGGGTTTCCTACTCAACTTGTGTTCTACGTGGGATGTTAGAAAATATCAGAAAGGGCTGGGAGAAGTTGGGAGGAGCTCATTACTCCTTACATTGACTTTGGCCTCATCCCAGATGTTTTGAATGAGTATGGGGCTCTCTATAGTCAGCCACAGCTCTCTTCTCAAAGAAACTGGGTCAGACAGCTGGGTAGATATCTACAGACCGTAGCCTGCATTCCAGGAAGATGGGGAGTCACTTTGACTATGCTGCCACTGGGATCAGACGTCCCAGGCTCACTGGTAATATGGTCAGGATTAGCCTGTCCTATTGGGACAGCCTCATAACCTGGAAGGCCAAGAGTTACTGGAGTTTCTCTAGATCCTTCCCTCTCCCCAACTGGCATGTAATGCCTAGTGGGGATCCTGAACTAGCAGCCAAGCCAGCAGACAGGGGCTTGACTACTAATACTCTTTTAAAATAACTAAGGCCTATTTTTGTTTGTTTGCTTCAGATGGCTTTTCTGGAATGATCCAGCTTTGTATCAGCAATGTACCCCATCTCTGAGCTGAGCATCTCAAGCCCAGGGCCTCTCCATCTGGGTTGCTGTACAGATTATGTTCTATACAAGGGGAATGGCAGGAAACTAAAATCCACCAATACAAGCTCCAGTTTGGGCTTTTCAAATTGGGAGCCATACGCTTTAGAAAGGAATGCATTTTTCTAATTCTGGGGAATCAGCTCTTCCAACCCTGAAGAGTCCAAAGTTGCAGGGATGGGAAATATAAAATCCCCCTTTGGGCCATTGAAGTGATGATGGTACATGGAGTCCATGCCTGTATCCACCCTTAGGTTCCCAGACCCATGTATTCTTCCTTTTGGAAGCCATACAAAGATCTCTGATGTAATACATATGCCTCATCCTGAAGCATGGCATGCCATCATTTCAGAGTGTCATCTCTGAGAGGGCAATTCAGCTGTACCTTTAGAAAGAGATTCCAGTGCTCCATGAGGCCAGCTGCTTCTAGGGGGAGGGTAATATAATATGGCCAGTGGATCTCATGGTCAGGGACCCACTTCCGTACCTCCCCTGCTGTGAAATGGGTCCCCTGGTTGGACACTATGTTGTGTGAGATTCCATGCCTGATGCCATGCATTTTATAAGCTCCTAGATAGTGGTGCTGGCTGGGACACTGTGGAACACAGTGTGGGATACAGCTCTACCCATTGGAAAAGGCAAACCATATTCAGAAACGATGTTCTCTGAGGCTGAACCACTGGCCTTTCCAGTGTAGTAAACTTGCCACCGAGTGTCTCTTTGGTCATCTCAAAGAGTGGGGCCATCTTGGGGACTTACACTGGTCTCTGGTGCCGACAGATTGGGTATTCAAAGGCAGCAGTAGCTAGGCCAGTTTTGGTAAGTGGAAGTCCATGCCGTTGAGTCCATATGAAGCCTCCATATCTGCCACTGTAGCCACTCCACGCATGTGTCCTCATGACACTTTCAGGTTGGCTAATGTCAACTGGTTGAGTCATCGGTCTATACAGTTGTTCAGAACCTCTTTCATGGAGATAGTTTCTGGTGGGTACTTTTGAAGATGCAAAATTCTTCACCCTTTGTACACAAGCCCATTTGTCCTTCCACATTCCTCTATCCCAGTCCTTCTTATCTCAGCTTCTAGTCCTTTTCCTTCCATGTCCCTGATCAGTTAGCCAGACCTTTGGCCACTGTCCGGGAATGATGAAAACCAGACACACACTCAGAGCTCTACCCATTGGGAAGATTTTCTTTCTTTACTGTGTTTCAAGGTTGCCCCTGAATGTGACTATCATGCAGCTACCATCCATTTTCAGCTCCTATCCGCTATATGTGTGCGTGTGTGTGTTTATATAGATACATATTTTTTTGACACAGGGTCTCATTTTGTCATCCAGCCTGGAGTGCAGTGGCATGAACACAGCTCACTACAGCCTTGACCTCCTGGGCTCAAGCGATCCTCCCTCCTCAGGCACCCAAGTAACTGGAACTACAGACAGACACCACCATGCCCGGCTTTCACCACATTGCCCAGATTTGTCTTGAATTCCTGAGCTCAAGTGATCTGCTGGCCTCAGCCTTCCAAAGTACTGGGATTACAGGCATGAGCCACTGCATCCCACCCTACCTACATATTGTGCAGACCTATATTTACGCCAAGGTTGAGCCTTTTCCCTTTCTTCCGGCTGGTCATGTGGGTCCCTCCATATGGCCATGGGTGTGAGCTGGGAGAGGGTCTGGTGCCACCGTGCTGGTTGACATGAAAGTCTAAACTACCTGCTCTTGCAGCTGACTCATATCCTGCCCCGCTCAGGCTTGACCCCAGAAGTGCAATTTTCATCTTTTGATGGACTGCTGCTGGGCCTGTATGACACTGTGACTTCTGACCTTATGACAAAATTCAGCTCATAATGGGAAGTTTTGGACACATTGACCAAGTGCCATCTTGAAGCATTTTGTATCCACCAGGGCTCAGCTGCTTACCAACAGCTGTTTCTGAGAAAGCCTATAATTCTCTGCTGTTGATGGTATGGTCTTACTCCAGAATCCCAGGGGCTTGTGTTGTGATTCCCTACTGCGGCTTGTCACAAACTCTACCTTGTATCTTTCCCCATCACTCTCTGACACAACCAAGTGTGCTGGATCATATGGCCCAGATTGCAAGACTTCTTTCCTTGTAGTCTGGACCTGCTGTAAAGCCCTTTCTTGCTCCAGGACCTCCTCTAAGCTTGCAGCTTTCAGTGTTACCTAGTAAAGGAGCTGGAGCAGTATTCCCAGGCACAGAAAATATTGTCTCCGGAACCCAGGGAAGCCTACAAGGCCCTGTGCTTTCATTTTCATGGTAGAGGATGTAAGATGCAGCAATTTGTCCTTTACTTTGGCGAGACTATCCTGACATTTCCCTGACTTTTGGAGCCCTAAAAACTTCAGTCAAGTGGGGCAACGATCTAAATCTTTGCAGGGTTTATTTCCTACCCTATTACCAAGGCCTCTAGCGTCTAAGTGACTGCTTGCTTGTGCTGCCTAATAAGCACGATGTCATCAATGTGATACATTGGTATGACATTCTGTGGGATGTCTAGGCAGTCTAAATCTCTTTGGACTCAATATTGAGACAGAGGCCTAGAGAGTTAACATAGTTCTTGGGCAAAAATATGAATACATATTGTCATTTTCTGTGAATATGAAATGTTTCTGACCTTTTATAATCAGAATAGACAAGAACACATTTGCCAAATCAATGACTGTGTAGCATAAACCCAAGGGCTTACTAATATGTTTCAGTAATGACACCATGTTTGGCACAGCAACCGTGATCAGGGCTACTTAATTGGACGAGTTTGTGGCAGTCTATGGTCATTTTTCAGGATCCATGTGGTTTTTGCAGGGGCCAGGCTAATGAATGAAACAGACATACACTAAGGACCACTAGCCCTGTATCTTTTAGGTCTTTAATGGTGGCTCTAATCTCTGCCATCATTCCCTAACCTGGGATATAATACTTTTTGATTAACTCTCTTGGCCAAGGATGGGGGCAGTTTCAGAGGCTTAGTCTTCCCCACTATGATTGCTCTTATTCCATAGGCCAAGGATCCAATATGGTGCCCCAATATGCATTAACTTATACTTAAGACAAATGTATCAGTTCCTGCTTAGGGTCTGGGAAAGGACCACTGTATGGGTCTGTGGACCCAGTGGTCTCATGATAAGCATGACTTTGGCAAAGACTCCATTTATAACCTGGGCCCCTTAAGCCTTAAGCTTTGAATCTCTGGGCATCAACATCAACTCAGACCTTGTGTTCAATAGTTGCGAAAATGTCTGAGTATTCCAGAGTTGCATAAGCCTACGTAGATGACTCTTTGGGTAAAGACTGGGGGAACCGTTACAGGACATGCATGTTTCAGTGTCCCGGGTTCTTTCCTTCTAAGGACCTGACCATCTCCTCTATCAATCAGTATGGATCTGAAAATTGACTCAAGTTCAGGAATTAAGCAAGGATTGTGACTCTTTTTTTTTTTTTTTTTTTTTTTTGAGGCTGAGTCTTACTCTGTCGCCAGGCTGGAGTGCAGTGGCTGGTCTTGGCTCACCGCAACCTCCACCTCCCAGATTCAAGTGATTCTCCTGCCTCAGCCTCCCGAGTAGCTGGGACTACAGGTGTGTGCCACCACGCCTGGTTAATTTTTTGTGTTTTTAGTAAAGATGGGGTTTCACCGTGTTAGCGTTCATCGTGTTAGCCAGGATGGTCTCGATCTCCTGACCTTGTGATCCGCCCACCTCAGCCTCCCAAACTGCTGGGATTATAGGCATGAGCCACTGCGCCTGACCGATTGTGACTTTTTATTGGGATGACTGCCCTCAGACTCCTGCTCCTTCATTCTTGCTTTGTTTCGGCTGCAGATGTTAAGTAGCATCCTTAGTGGTTGCCTGTAATTCTTTTTTTTTTTTTTTTTTTTTTTGAGATGGAGTCCCGCTCTGTTGCTGAGGCTGGAATGCAGTGGGCGATCTCTGCTCACTGCAACCTCTGCCTCCTGAGTTCAAGCAATTCTCCTATCTTAGTCTCCAGAGTTGCTGGGACTACAGGCACATATCACTAAGCCTGGCTAATTTTTTTTTTTTTTTTTTTTGTAGAGACAGGGTTTCACCATATTGGACAGGCTGGTCTCAAACTCCTGACCTCAGGTGATCCATCCTCCGTGGCCTCCCAATGTGCTGGGATTACAAGTGTAAGCCACAATGCCTGGCTGTGTCTGTAGATTTTTTTTCACAGCGATGCCATGCTCTACTAGCCTATTTTAACCTTTATTACTACCACTCTCTGAAAGTCGTGATAAGCCAGTCTCAAGCCCTCATCTTGCCATCTGTTTTCTTAGATCACAGAACTAACGCAAATTTTGGTAAATTTGTGTTAGTTCACACTTTCCAAGGAGCTGACACAAAAACTGGGGTTAGACATCAAAGAGATGTATTAGTGAAGGGAGAAGGAAAAGGCGGGGAGATAATTCAGGCTGTAGTGAAGGTATGACAACTGTGGAAGGTGACCGAGAAAGGAGGATTGGCTAGGAAAAGGCCAGGACTGCCGTGTGGTCCAAGAAAGTTTGGAATAGGCTTACGGGGAGTCTTCAGGCTAAAATCACCTCTCAGAGATGTCTTTCATCTTGCCAAAAGGGGCTGGCTTAGTGCCATTCTGCTGTGGTTGGTCACAACCCATGGGAGGTGAAGCCTTGGCACCACCCTGTGGTAGGTCAAAAGGGGAGCATGGGGCCAGTCATGCTGGCCACTGTGGAGACTTGATCCCTACACTCTCATGGCTGCCGTACACGTTTGCCCCATTCCCCTGCATCTGATGCCCTCAAACCTCAACCTCCTATTCTTGTTCTCATGCCATTATCCTGGTTCCAAATTTTCTAGCTCTTTCTGACCACTTTGATTATAACTTGTTAGGACACTGTCTGGCTTTTTATTTGAGTTCTTCCTAAGTTTCCTCTTTTTATTTTATTTAATTTTTCGAGACAGGATCTTGTTCTGTCACCCAGATTGAGATGCGGTGATACAATCATAACTCACTGGGAGCTCCTTGACCTCCCAGGCTCAAGCAATCCTTCTGCCTCAGCCTACCTATTAGCAGGGACTACAGGTGTGCACACTACACCTGGTTTTTTTCTTTCTTTCTTTTTTTTGGTAGAAACGAGGTCTCGCTTTTTTCCCCAAACTGATCTCGAACTCCTGGCCTCAAGAGATCCTCCTCCCTTGACTTCCAAAAGTGCTAGGATTATAGGCAGCAGCCACCACACCCAGCTCCAAGTATTCCTCTTAAAGTGTTCCTTTCCTTTCCTTTTCTCCCTGCCTTCATGAATTATAGTTTTCAAGGTAGTGAAGACACCTCTGCAGACACAGTACAAGAGTTGAGCTCAGGGATGAGATTTTTCTGGAAATAACGGTTTCATAGTCAGATTGAGATAAAGATGTTAGTAAAACATCCAAAGTATTTCCTATCAGAAACACCCAGGTTACCTATGATCCTGTAGACATGATTATAGGAGCTAGCAGAAGCCACAGCAAATGATTTTTGGTAATTTTAATGGTATTTAAAAAGGAATTCTCTGGCATTTTGGCTGATTATGTAGAAGGGAATTGCACCTACACATAAAAGGTACTCAATACATGTTTATGAAATGAATGAATACCTTATAATGGAAAAATGAGATCACAGAGGAAGGAGTCATGTTCTTAGCCCATCGACTTTTCCCTGTCACACAGGAAGCTGTCTTTAACGAATCCATTTCCTGGCTGGTGGAAAAACTTTTGTCTTTTCTCATGCACTGTTAGAGTCTTGTGACGTCAGATCAGTTAGTCTTACTCACATGTTCCTGTTCTTTATAAAGGCCTGGCGTTATTGATCCGAGGAAAGAAATTTGGATGGTAGACCCTTTTAGATAGATCATTGGAGAAGGAGCTGGGCACAGTGGCTCATGCCTGTAATCCCAGCACTTTGAGAGGCTGAAGCAGGAGGATTACTTGAGCCAAGGAGTTTGAGGACAGTTTGGGCAATATAGCGAGACCCCATGTCTACAAAAAAATAAAAAATTAGCTGGACCAGGTGGCATGCATCTGTGGTCTCAGCTACTTGGGAGGCAGAGGTGGGGGATTGCTTGGGTCCAAAGTTAGAGGCTGCAGTGAGCTATGATCATGCTATTACACTCCAGCCTGGGTGACAGAGTGAGATTTTGAATCAAAAAAAAAAAGAGAGAGAGAGAGAGAAAGAAAAGAAAGGAAAAGAAAAAACAGAACGTCTTAAGAAACCCCTTCTATCCACTCATGACTCTAGGACCAGAACCACCCATGAAGGTGACCAAAAGGATATTACCCTCTCTTGGCCCTTCAACATGCTGTGTCTTCTATACTTAGAACCCTGAAAAGACCCAGTAAAGAGATATACCTGACCAATTTCCAGATTTTAATGTTTTTTTACTTCTATAGACTCTACCTCCAACCTGAATACTCCCAGAAGTTCTACTGGAGTCTCCATATGTTACTTAAACATTACTTAATCCAGAGGTTGATGTGCCTGACTATTAATCCAGAGGGCAGAGCGGCTGTTACAAGCAATCGCACACATTTCACCTTCTTCCCAGACTCTTCAGATAACACCTGCTTATCCAGGATGCCATTCACCAGTAGCCCCAGCAGAACATAGTCATCACAGTCATTAATCCGATTGGTAGAGTCATAGCCCAGTTCTACCTGTCCCTCTTTCAGCTGATTCTCCCCTTTCAATTCAGAGCCAGTCAGCACCTGAACTCGGAATACTACAGCAGGTATGTTCAAAACCACAGTCAAGTGGCTGCCAGGCTTAGCCTTTTTGATATAAAAGAAATTCTTATCCAGACTATAGGCATTCATGAGAACAGAGGCATTGGTAACATTCAGATTCGTGTGAATGGTGGCAGCAGGGTTGCCAGGAGGGCCAATGTCATTTCCCTCAAACTCCTTGTCTGTGAGGCTGTTCACCCGGCCTTCAGAGAAGGAGTAATTGCCCATGTGCTGGAAGAGGGAGGGAAAGAATTGGATTGGTTTTTTCTGCATGAGAAGGTCACGGAAATGGGAGAGAAGGTGGTCACAGGGCATTTCTTGGTAGAAGAGGAGAAGAAAACGAACAAAGCGGGGGAGATCCCTAGCATGAAAGAGTTTTCCAATGAAGCCCAGCCTAGAGAACTCCAGTGTCACCCAGGCTTTCCTTTCCCAGGCAGACAGTATAGTAGCAATCTGGGAGACAAATCCCGGGGCACATTTCACGTCATCTTCGATCATCAGGAAATAGTCAGATTGGTTGGTAGCAAAGTTCATCAGGAAGGCATAATCCATATTCTGCTTGGAGCGAAAGGATACATAGGCGAGAGTGCCATTAAAGTTTTTCTTAAGGTTCTTCAAGGGAAGATAGCTTTTAAGAGGAGTGTTGATTACTATTAGCTGTCTGGCCTGGATATATGGTTGAAAGAGGGTTGAGATATTGGAGATCATTTGATCAAGCCAGTTGGGATCATGATCTGCCAGGTGTACCAGAACAGTGAAGTATTTTCGCTCAGACAGGGAGGAAGCAAAGAAGAGAGATCGCAAGGTGTCCAAGAGGTAGCTTCCTTGGGGACGCTGCGCTGAAGAAATCCCTATGGTCAGCAGTTCTAGGATTGGGGAGAAAAAGGACTTTTGTCAACTTCGAGAAATTAAGAAAGTACTTGCTATGGGTAAGACTATGATATTCTCTTAGGTCTTTCCATATGCCAATTTCATAATATTCCTACAGTTATTTTACATTTTCTCTTTCCCAGGACTGACTACAGACCATATTAGGAATTAATATCTGGTCACAAGTTGAGAGTTCTTTTTAAAATCACCACTGTTGAAAACTATTGTGGGGGAAACGGATAAAGATGACAAACTAAATATTTGCAGCTATGCTCCACCCCAAATTCCTCCTACCCCAAATTCCACTAAGCTTGGGTGCGGTGGCTCACGCCTGTAATCTCAACTTCAGGTGTGACTCTCAGTACTTCGGAAGGCAGAGGCAGAGGAGTCCAGGCACTTGAGTCCAGGCACGCAAGACCAGCCTGGGCAACATGGCAAAACCTGTTTCTACAAAAATTCTGGGTCGGGTGCAGTGGCTCACGCCTGTAATCCCAGCACTTTGGGAGGCCAAGTCGGGTCGATCACAAGGTCAAGAGATCGAGACCATCCTGGTCAACATGGTGAAACCCCGTCTCTACTAAAAATACAAAAAGTTAGCTGGATGTGGTAGCACTTGCCTGTAATCCCAGCTACTCAGGAGGCTGAGGCAGGAGAATTGCCTGAACCCAGGAGGCAGAGGTTGCGGTGAGCCGAGATTTCGCCATCTGAATGGTTAAGTGCTTGTTGTACAGACCCAGTTTCTTAGGCTTCTATTTTGTTTCTTCAAATCTGAGACCTGAGGACATTGGAACAAGAGGTGGTGTGATGTACTTGAAAGCTGATTATGTTCTTGGATCCAAGGTACATTTTTCAACCCAGCTTCATGTGAAGAAAAAGCAGGGGATGTTTCATTTAATTCCCTATCTAACCTACATGCATTTCTGAATTGGACTCAAAGTTAACAGGAAAGAGAGGTACCTGGAAAAATACTTCATTTAACATCAATGTTAAATAAAATCCACTCTAGACATTTTATAAAACACACCACACACACGCACACACATATATACTCTACACAAAAACGTCGAAAATATAGTACTGAAAAAGATATATTGTGCAAATGTTGACAAATAGAACTCACCTATTTCAAAGCTATGTATGAAATAAAGCTTTAGAAATACAAGCAAAAATAAATATATACATAATTACACTGGGAAACATTTAGCCTCTCTAGAAATCAACAGATTATGTAAATAAAAATCAAGAAACAGACAGGTGCGGTGGTGGCTCAAGCCTGTAATCCCAGCACTTTGGGAGGCCGAGGCGGGTGGATCACGAGGTCAAGAGATTGAGACCATCCTGGTCAACATGGTGAAACTCCGCCTCTACTAAAAATACAAAAAATTAGCTGGGCATGGTGGCACGTGCCTGTAATCCCAGCTACTCAGGAGGCTGAGGCAGGAGAATTGCCTGAACCCAGGAGGCGGAGGTTGCGGTGAGCCGAGATCGCACCATTGCACTCCAGCCTGGGTAATAAGAGCGAAACTCTGTCTCTAAAACAAACAAACAAACAAACAAAAAAACCAAGAAACAGTTTCTAATAATACAATTAACAAAATTCATTATGTGTACATGTGTGAATGTGTTTGTGTATGTGTGTAGTGCTCGTCAGAAGATACACACTCCTTTCAGATATCCATAGAAAATATTGGCCATATATTAGACCATGAAGACAATTTTAATTTTAATTGTCCTGAGGATTGTAATTTTATAGCTCATATTCTTTGGTTATAATGCAATAAAGCTAAAACTAATCATGAAAGTCTAAAAGTATCCCTTTGGAAATGAAAAATCACTGTTTTAAATATCTCTTGGGTTAAAAAGGAAATCTAAATGAAAATTACCAGGTACTTAGAAATAAATGGAAATAAGAACATGGTAGATAGAAACCTGTGGGACATGGTTAAAGTGGGAGTGGGACTTAGAGGAGCAGTAGTAGCTTTCAACGTATTTTTCTAGAAAGCAACATAGAAAATAAATGAAATGAGAAACAAAGAAACCAGGCAAAAATCAAACCAGTGGAAGCAGAATGTGGAATTAAGAAGATAAAAGCAGAATGTAATTAACTACATAGATTAAAAACTGTGACAGATCACCAAGAGCTGTTTGTTAGAAAAGGTTAATGAACCTGTAGTGGTTTTTTTTTTTTTTTTTTTTTTTTTGAGACAGAGTTTTGCTCTTGTCATCCAGGCTGGAGTGCAATGGCACGATCTCAGCTCACTGTGGAGTGCAATGGCACGATCTCAGCTCACTGCAACCTCTGCCTCCCAGGTTTAAGCAATTCTCCTGTCTCAGCCTCCCAAGTAGCTGGGATTACAAGCATCCACCACCATGCCCAGCTAATTTTTGTATTTTTAGTAGAGACAGGGTTTCACCATGTTGGCCAGGCTGGTCTTGAATTCCTGACCTCAGGTGATCCACCTGCCTCAGCCTCCCAACGTGCTGAGCCATCAGGCCTGGCCTAAACCTATAGTTTAAAAGGATGAAAATATAAATAATATTGAGAATGAAAATATGTCACAACTAGAGAAAAGATTTTAAAAAATATTCTAAGTACAAAAAATTATTTAAAAAATAGACAAAATCTGGCTGGGTGTAGTGGCTCAGGCCTGTAATCCAAGCACTTTGGAGGCCAAGGCGGGCGGATCACCTGAGGTCAGGAATTCAAGACCAGCCTGACCAACATAGTGAAACCCCGTCTTTAAAAAAAAAAGAAAAAAAAAAATAGACAAAATTTATGAATTGGCATGCCACAAAAGACAAAAAACTATAAATGATCAACAGATATATGAAAACATGGATGATCAATAGGCAGTTGCTCAACCATACTGGTAGTCAGGGAAGAGTAAATTAAAACCAAAGAATTACAACAGTTGAAAAATCTGGTAGGCGGGGCCTGGTGGCTCCTGCCTGCAATCCCAGCACTTTGGGAGGCTGAGGTGGGCAGATCACCTGAGGTCAGGAGTTTGAGACCAGCCTTACCAACATGGAGAAACCCTGTCTCTGCTAAAAGGTACAAAATTAGCAGGGCATAGTGGTGCATGCCTGTAATCCCAGCTACTTGGGAGGCTGACGCAGGAGAATTGCTTGAACTTGGCAGGCTGAGGTTGTGGTGAGCCGAGATCACGCCATTGCTCTCCAGCTTTGGCAACAAGAGTGAAACTCTGTCTCAAAAAAAAAAAAAAAAAAGAAAAAAGAAAAAGAAAAAAAAATGTGGTTCAGGCGTGGTGGCTCATCCCTGTATTCCCAGCACTTTGGGAGCCTGAGGCAGGAGGATGGCTTTATCCCACGAGTCTGGAACCATAGAGAGACCCCTGCCATCTCAGCTAAAAAAAAAAAAGAAAAGAAAACCTGACAATACTAACAGATGGCAAAGATGTAGGACAACAGGACTTTCTATCTCGATGGTGTGAATCAACTGATATGTCATTTAAAGGAATCTTTAGCATGTTGATTTCTTTTAAACATAATTCCTGTTAGAGAGTGAACCAGTAATAACTATGGTGGGTGTGCTTTTTTGTTTTTATTTTGGTAGGCCATTTTATGGATCAGTTTGGCAAAATCTAATAAAGTGGAAGGCATGTAGCAATTTTACTCCTAGGAATATACCCTCTAAATAATTGCTCATGTGTGTTCATAACGGTTTGTGTATAAGAATATTCAGAGGAATATTGTTGGTAATTGCAAAAACTGGCAGTAACCTGAGTGTCTATCAACAGAAGAATGAATCAAAACATTGCAATGGTTCATTCAACACATAGTCCAATGTTTCACACGTTGTATAATACAAATGTAACATTAAGTGAAAAAGAATGAATAGGAAGTAAAAGGAATCTCACAAACATAATATTAAGTGAAAAAAGCAAGTTCTGGAAAAAGCACACACAGTTTTATACCATTTTTATGAAGTTTAAGAACAGGCAATTAGGCCGGGCACGGTGGTTCACGTCTGTAATCTCAGCACTGTGGGAGGCTGAGGCAGGTGGATTACCTGAGGTCAGGAGTTAAAGATCAGCCTGGTCAACGTAGTGAAACCCTGTCTCTACCAAAAAAACACAAAAATTAGCTGGGCATAGTGGCAAGTGCCTGTAATCCCAGCTATTTGGGAGGCTGAGGCAGGAGAATCACCTGAACCCAGGAGGCAGAGGTTGCAGTGAGCCAAGATAACTCCATCGAACTCCAGCCTGGGGGACAGAGCAAAACTCGATCTCAAAACAAAACAAAACAAAGACAAACAGACAAACAAAACACAAAAAACAGGCAATAACGATATTAGTTTGCAGTAATTACATATCTATTAATAGTAAGTTTATTGAGAAATATAAGGGAAGTATAAACATCAAAGCCAGGACAGTATTACCTCTGGGGGAGGGGAAAACAAGGGAGATTGACTGATGGGCCTGATTCAATCTGGTGAAAGTGCACAACCCAAGAGGCTTCTCTGAAGAAGAAGAACTTCTACCCGCGGATAGCAGCTTCTTTTCTCATGCTGGCCTTCCAGCCTCCCTGTCCTGATGGCCTACCTATAGATTTTGGACTTGCCTGTCAGCTCCCACCATCGTCAATTTAGTGCAACAAATCTCTCTCTTTTTTTTTTTTTTTTTGAGATGGAGTTTCGATCTTGTTACCCAGGCTGGAGTGCAATGGCGCGATCTCGGCTCACTGCAACCTCTGCCTCCTGGGTTCAGGCAATTCTCCTGCCTCAGCCTCCTGAGTAGCTGGGATTACAGGCACGTGCCACCATGCCCAGCTAATTTTTTGTATTTTTAGTAGAGACGGGGTTTCACCATGTTGACCAGGATGGTCTCAATCTCTTGACCTCGTGATCCACCCGCCTCGGCCTCCCAAAGTGCTGGGATTACAGGCATGAGCCACTGCGCCTGGCAACAAATCTCTTAACATATCTCCTACCGGTTCTGTTTCTTTGGTTGAATCCTGACTAATACACCTGCTTTAGGCTAAACTCTCTGTACTTTAACTCTCCAAAAAGTTGAGTGAGATTTCCATTGTTTGATACTGCAGTCCACCTACTGTATCCTCTCTGAAGAGATTAAGATAAAAGTGCTTTTGATATACTGTAAACCTTAAACACATATAAGTTAGAAATTAAGAAAACATCATAAATGATGGATTATTATAGAAGAATTTCTACTGAAGTGAGGAATAAGACAAAGATGCTTGCTTCTATTTAAAATGGTCGATGAAATAATGTAAGAAATGAGAGAGAAATGTCGAAAAGAGACAAAGCTGTCACTATTTGCAAATGATATGATGATCTGCATAGCTAACTCAAGAGAATCTGATGAATGATTAGAACCAAAAAGAGAGGTTGGGCATGGTGGCTCACACCTGTAAATCTAAGCACCTTGGGAGGCCGAGGCAGGTGGATCACCTGAGGTCAGGAGCTCAAGGCCAGCCTGGCCAACATGGCGAAACCCTGTCTCTACTAAAAATACACACAAAAAAAAAATAGCCAGGCGTGGTGGCAGGTGCCTGTAGTCCCAGGTAATCTGGAGGCTGGTAGGAAAATCACTTGATCCTGGGTGGTGGAGGTTGTAGTGAGCTGAGATTGTACCACCAGCCTGGATGACAGAGTGAGACTCCGTCTCAATTAAGAAAAAACAAAAAACAAAAAACAAAACAAAACAAAACAAAAAAAACCAAGAGAGTTTATTAAGATGAGAGATGTGAGATCAACACAAAAATAGCATCAGTGTTTTTTCAGACTTAAAATAACCAGTTATCATAGTGGAAAAGGAAGCCACATAGTGTGAAGAACTGCAATATACAGAGGAATATACCTATGACCAATGACAGAGCTTTAATAAAGCCCATACAAGAAGACTGGAAGACATGTAGATACATAACACATTTTTGAATGGTCTGATTCATTATTATTATTATTGTTATTATTTTGAGACAGGGTCTTACTCTGACGCCCAGGCTGGAGTGCAGTGGCACGATCTTGACTCACTGCAACCTCTGCCTCCTGAGTTCAAGTGATTCTCTTGCCTTGGCCTTCTGAGTAGCAGAAATTACAGGTGCCCACCACCACTCCCAGCTAATTTTTAAATTTTTAATAGAGACAGGGTTTCACAATGTTAGATAAGCTGGTCTTGAAGTCCTAACCTCAAGTGATTCCTCCTGCCTCAGCCTCCCAAAGTGCTGGGATTACAGGCGTGAGCCACCACGTTTGGCTATGATTCAGTACTATGAAATATCAATGAACTCCAAGTTTATCTATATATTTAATGCAATCTCAGTCAAGAGTATTTTTTCATGATGTTATTTAATAAGCTAATTATTTGGAGGGGAAAATAGACAATAATTTGAAATAATACATAAATAAGTGGGGGTGGAAGGATTAGCGTAACAACATATACAATAAACCATTAGAAAATCAAATCATGCCGGGCGCGGTGGCTCACGCCTGTAATCCCAGCACTTTGGGAGGCTGAGGCGGGTGAATCACGAGGTCAAGAGATCGAGACCATCCTGGTCAACATGGTGAAACCCCGTCTCTACTAAAAATACAAAAAATTAGCTGGGCATGGTGGCGCATGCCTGTAATCCCAGCTACTCGGGAGGCTGAGGCAGGAGAATTGCCTGAACCCAGGAGGCAGAGGTTGCGGTGAGCCGAGATCGCGCCATTGCACTCCAGCTTGGGTAACAAGAGCGAAACTCCGTCTCAAAAAAAAAAAGAAAATCAAATCATATGGGATTAGTACAGGAACATTTAAAAAGTCAATGGAACAAAATGATTTTCAGAAATAAACCCATGCCTATATGGGAGCTTCTATGACAAAGTTGGCATTTCTTCTCAGTGGGAGGAAAAGATGGAGTATTCAGTAAATGGTTTTGAGATCACAGGATATCCAATTGTAAATAAAGTTAATTATTTAGCTCAGATCCTAATTAAAAATAAATTTAAACTATGTCAAATATTTATACCTAAAAAAGAAAAACCATAAGAGTATTTGAAGAGCATATAGTAAAAGTTTTCCAAAAATAATATTGTAATAGGGACTTTTCCCCCCCAAAAAAGCCATAAAACCCAGAAGCCATGAAAACCATGAATGAATCTGATTATAGAAAACTTTCTTTTTTTTCCTTGTCTGCTTCATTTTTCCTTCATATGATTATATAAGATTTTAAAATATTCAGCCAGGTATGGTGGCTCACACGTGTAATCCCAGCACTTTAGAAGGCTGAGGCGGGCAGATCATCTGAGGTCAGGAGTTTGAGACCAGCCTGGCCAACATGGTAAAACCTGGAGGTGGAGGTTTCGGTGAGGCAAGATCGCGCCACTGCATTCCAGCCTGAGCAACAGAGCAAGACTCCATCTCAAAAAAAAAAAAAAAAAAAAAAAAAAAAAAAGATTTTAAAATATTCATATGACAAATAATCATGAACAAAAGACAAGTGGCAAAGAGGAACACATTTAACAACAGATACATGTAATTATATATAAAAAATATATATAATGAGTACTCTTATATTTAAAAACTCCTGGAAATCAACAACAAAAACCAATCAACACAATAGAAAATGACCAGAGGATATCAACAGACCATTCACAGAATAAATAAATATGACCCTTAAACATAAAAAAAGTTCAACCGTCACAATAATCAGGGATATCAAATTATCACAAATATCACCAAATCAAAAGAAGTATTTTCTGCCCTTCAGATTGGCAAACAACAACAGCAATGGCAAGACTGTGAGGAAATAGATATCCATAAATGGATGTGATTAATAGTGTGCTTTTTCCATGCAGTTTGGAGGTATCAATCAAAACCTAGAGTGGATGTACTCTTTGACTCATTAGTTCCACATACAGAAATATTTCCCATAGAAGTATTTTTAATTAACAAAAATATGTTAATTGTGATGTTGTTTATAATATAAAAACTGGAAAACAACTGAGTGCTCATCAATTAGAATGGTTAAGTAAATTTTCTACATCCATACCATGTTGATGACAGCAGTTAAAAAAAGAATGAGGTAAGGAAAAACTCGCCAAGACATATATATTTTTTTCAAGACAGGGTCTCCTCCTGAATTTTTTCAAACTATGTATTCGTCAAAGGTCTAATATCCAGCATCTATAAGGAACTAAAACAAATTTGCAAGGAGAAAAAAAATAAAACAATCCCATTAAAAATTAGGCAAAGGACTTGAAGAGACACTTTTCAAAAGAAGACATACATCAGGCCAGCAGTTATATGAAAAAAAAGCTCAGCATCACTGATCATTATAGAAATGCAAATCAAAACCACAATGAGATATCATCTCACACCAGTCAGAATGGCTATTGTTAGGAAGTCAAAAGCCAACAGATTCTGGTGAGGTTGTAGAGAAAAAGGAATACTTACACACTGTTGGTGAGTGTGTTAATTAGTTCAACCATTGTGGAAGACAGTGTGGCGATTCCTCAAAGACCTCAAGACAGAAATACCATTTGACGCAGCAATCCCATTACTGGGTATATTCCCAAAGGAATATAAATTGTTCTATTGCAAAGACACATGCATGTGAATGTTCATTGTGGCATTATTTGTAATAATAAAGACATGGAGACATTAATGCCCATCAATGAAAGACCAGATAAAGAAAATGTGTACATATACACATGGAACACCATGCAGCTATAAAACAGGAGATCATGTCTTTCGCAGGGACATGGATGGAGGTGGAGGCCATTATCCTTAGCAAACTAATGCAAGAAGGAACAGAAAACCGAATACCGCATGTTCTCACTTATAAGTGGGAGCTAAATGATGAGAACACCACACACTGGGGCTTATTGGAGGGTGGAAGGTGGAGGAGGGAGCAAATCAGGAAAAATAACTAATGGGTACTAGGCTTAATACCTAGGTGATGACATAATCTGTACAACAATCCCCCATGACACAAGTTAACCTATATAACAAACCTGCACAAGTCTCCCCTGTGTGGCCCAGGGCTGGAGAGCAGTGGCACCATTATAGCTCACTATAGCCTCAAACTCCTGGACTCAAATATTCCTCCCACCTTGGGCTCCCAAAGTGTTAGGATTACAGGCGTGAGCCACCACACCCAACCAACATGCACTATTAATGAATGAAAAAAGCAAGTTTCAGAACAATATATGTAAGACGGCTTTTTAAAATCCCCCAGACATGCATATATGTAAATGTCAGAAAGATATCTGGATCTCAAGAAGGGTACTTATATCAGACCTCTGGGGGAGAGGAGAGGAATGAGGGAGAAGAAGGAACTATCACTTTTTATTTGCTATAAGTATGCTTACAATGTATGGCATGGAAATAGTTTACAATGAGAATGTGTTTGTATACTACAAATGAAGTTCTGTAAAGACCACAAGGGTAGCCCACACTGAGGATGAAAAGGGCAGGGTCTTTATCACGTGGAGTCTAAAAAGCATTGAAACTGATTTTGCTGATCTGAAACATGTCCCAGTCCTGGCTGTGCTCTCCAGAATCACCTCTGTGCTGCAAATCTACTAAAGCATACTTGTCAGGCTTTGATGTGCATACCAATCCCTTGCGGGGGTCTGATTCAAGTGAAAATTCTGATTCTGTAGGTCTGGGGTGGACCTAGGATTCTACAGGTCTAACAAGCTGCCAGATGCTGCTCACGTCCATGGACGCTAGCTATCAGTCCATGGACCACAGCATGTGTAACAGGCATTAGATGGTCTTTAGAGCCCCACAGAACCCGAGGAGACTACCCACTCAAGACACTGCATCGCCCCCTCCCTGCTTCTTTCCCTTTTACTCAGTTCCCCTTCCCCTAGTTTTTTCCTGTGCTTTTTCCCATTATCTCCCTTGTTTCGTCAGAAGAGGGACTGGGAGATTCATGGAGTCAGAATTGCCATTTTCTGCAGTCTAAATTCCATAGGCCTGATCCCTCGTTTCGGCATCCCCAGTTATCTGTTCCCTTTCCTTTCCACTAGCCTTCCCTCTCTACGCTTGCCTAACCTGGATGATCTACACCCGCTGTGGACACTCACTTTTTTCTGTGGGAGAGGCTCCAAGCAAGATGTGGGAGTTCACAGTTTTGAGCGGTTCTGAGTTTCTCTGCATATCTTTGAAGGTTTTCATGTGGTTTGTTCTACCAGGATTGATCTGCATTCGGGCTCTCTGCCAAGCCACCATCTCCTTTTCCTTCTGAGAAAAGGGTAAGTTTGAGTTCTCTGATTCCTCCCCTTTGGGAAAAATGGCTAGTTACATTTCCCTTTGCATAACGCAATGAAACTATCTCCAGGATATGGAGCAGGCTGCTCAGGCTCAATTCAACTTCTTCCCTATCTTCTGAAACAATTCTACCCCAGGGGTTCTTACATATATAGATTATGGAGCCTGGAGTGAAGGGAGTTGGGATTTCTCTAGCTCTCCTTAGTTTTATGTAGGGAATGAGACAACATCCATCTCTGCCATTCTTTACCCCCAATGATCCTTTATGATTACAGTCTGATATGGGTCACCTAGTCCCAAGAACGACATAGCATGTACTAAGCATGAGAGATACAGGAGGCCGGGTAAGATCACCCCAGTGCTTCACTCTAAATTCCTTCCCATGGTGGCATTTCACCCTTCCAAGTTCATTCACCACCCTCCCTTCTATTCTTTGCCTTTTCTGGGTTCTGGCGGAATTCTCTCTGCTCCTTAAAATTTTTCTTGACTTGGAGAAATGACTTAACAGTTCTTAGGGTCAGGATTCTAATGCATAAAATGGCAGATAACGTATAACTTTGAAAACCAAGGGAACTTTTGTATAATAGGAAACTTACCAAACAAGGAGAAAAATCTCTACCTCATCAATTGCTATAAGAAAAGGGCCAACTCTGCCAAAGCGTTAAATCAGTGTTATTTCTTCCCAGCCCTGAATTCTGTTTCTTCCCTTATTGTCTTCGTCAAGGAAAAGTATGTTGATTCCTCAAACTTTCTTGTCTTTTTTCTTCCTTGAATGTCTATAGCATTTGTGACAGTTTCATTTAAATATACGCTCAGATAAAGGCTTTCTTTCATTCAGTCCAGGAAAGTCTGCCCCACTTAAAATTTCTGATACTCACCAAAGACAGGAAACTTGCAGTATCAAATGGATTTTCGTCAATGAAATAGAAGATTGGGAGCATGACTGCTGTTGCAATAATGATGAGTTTCCATAGAAATACTCTCATGGTGCTGGGGTTGGGAACTTGCAGAGCTGTTTCCCAATCTGTGATCCTTTGATGTATTCTCGGATGTCTGAAATTTACACACTACTGAGAAAAGTTTTCATCTGGTGGTAATGTAAAAAAATTCAAATTACAAGATATTATCATTGAATAAGTATAGTTTCCAAAGCCAGTACTATTAAACCTGGGGTTCTTATATATATTCTTAAGGATCTTAAATGACTTTTTTCCCCTTCTAAACAGAACTATACCTTTCTTACATTTGAGAAACACAGGTATATAGAAATGTATGCAAAGTGCTCTTAATATCATAGCTACAGCTGCCCACTGCCCTTTGCCTGCAAGTCTCCCCATCCATTCCTTCATTTTCTTTCTGCTGGACACCAATGTTTAAATTTCCAGAGCTCTTTCTTACCTTGACTGCCCCACCTCCAAAGTCCCTGGCCTGATTCCTACCAAAGGCAAGGTGAAGAGAAGAGAGCTTGATTCTGTTTTAATAGGAGTTTTCAAGTGCAGTATAGAGAATATTTCTTATTCACACTTTTGAACCAGTCAGCATTCCTCAAGGAGGTGAGGGAGGGGTGATGAGGGAATGAGTTGAGAATTGAGAGGGGGTGATCTCTAATGGGTATTTGTAGTAGAAGAATCTTGCAAGAGCCTATCGACTCCTTCACCCTACTGACTCTCTGGAGCCAGGAAGACATTTTCTAGATTTTGCTCTTGTCATGAAGCATCATGGAATGTTCTAGAAGGAGATATTTGAAGCCTTTAATTCTCTCTCCCTTCCAAGCTCTACCCTTTTCAGAGTGCCCTGTCTACTGCTAACTCTTATGTTTTATACAGATGCTGATTTGGCTCATGCTGAGCCAGTTCCGTGATGTGGAAATCTTTAATCAGTCACTAAGTACCCTCTTCCTCATCTCTTTGTACATTCCTCAATGGGATCAGAACACAGAGAAGCCACATCTTGAAGGCCGTAGCTCCAAGAAGAAAAGACAGTAGATTATAGTGTCCTTTCCAAACCTGAACCTTGAGCCACCATTTCGTCTTGTATTTAGATGTGATAGCACTATGTTCCCACAGGTTTTCCAGCCTGATGCCAGAGACTGTCTTTCCTATATATCTCTGGGGTGTGCTTGTCAGGGGCTTTGGAAACAAACTCAGATTTTTCCAGGGCAGTTCTCTACATTACCTGAAGTCTGGACCCTTTTTGGTTAGGCATTCATCTTTCCTGACTCTTTTCATGTCAGTTTCTTTTGTTCTTCTGGATGACTCATGGAACAAAACACAGACATGGCACTTCTAATCACTTGTTAAGGACCTAAGGTAGGTTATGAACAGCGTGAAGTCAGAGGTCCCAAGGACAATCTCCCTTTCTTTTTTTTGAGACGGAGTTTCGCTCTTGTTGCCCAGGCTGGAGTGCAATGGCGCGATCTTGGCTCACTGCAACTTCCATTTCCCAGGTTCAAGCAATTCTCCTGCCTCAGCCTCCTGAGTAACTGGGATTACAGGCATGCGCTACCACACCCGGCTAACTTTTTGTATTTTTAGTAGAGATGGGGTTTCTCCTTGTTTGTCAGGCTGATCTCGAACTCCCGACCTCAGGTGATCCACCGGCCTCAGCCTCCCTTTCTCAGGTGATCCAACCGCGTCCAGCCCAACTTCTGTTTCTGACAAGAAACTTCCAGTCCCCCAGAGCTTTTGAGGAGGCAGTAAATGAGAAGATTGAAAAGTCCTCACCTTGACTGTAGCTGTAGTTTCATCTGAGATTTTTTTTTTTCTGGGTGCACAGTAACTGACCAGACCTCTACACCACTTGAATGTTCAGGGCTTTCCCCAAAGTTAAGAAGAAGAAAATATAATGTTTGGGGGAGCCTGGGATGAGGCCAGAATGTGTATACATCCTCTGAGGCAAGATAAAGTTAGTCACCGCTCTCAGATGACACCCCCTCCCATGACAACCATTGTTCTCCCTGAGTGGGGGCTGATTACCAACACCCAGTCTCATAACCAGCACCAGCTTATTGGTGAGGGAGATGATGAGGAAGACGTAATATCAGCTTCCTGGGATTCTGACCTGGATCTAGGGATGTGGACTGTAAATCACCACATTTTCCTCCAAATAAAAATTGTTTTGGCCAGTCATGGTGGCTCACACCTGTAATCCCAGCACTTTGGGAGGCCAAGGCGGGCAGGTCACTTGAGGACAGGAGTTCAAGATTAATCTGCCAACATGACAAAACCCTGTCTCTACTATAAATACAAAAATTAGTTCGGTGTGGTTGCCCACACCTGTAATTCCAGCTACTTGGGGGGCTGAGGCAGGAGAATCACCTGATCCTGGGAGGTGGAGGTTGCAGTGAGCTGAGATCATGCCAGTGGACTCCAGCCTTGGCAACAAGGGGAGACTCTGTCTCAAAAAACAGAAACAAAACAAAACAAAATAGTTGTATTGGTATTTTTTCTTAATTATAAATAAAATATGGCTGGGTATGGTGACTTATGACTGTAATCCCAGGACTTTGGGAGGCCCAGGTGGGCAGATTACCTGAGGTCAGGAGTTTGAGACCAGCCTGACCAACATGGCGAAACCACGTCTCTAATAAATACAAAAAATTAGCCAGGCCTGGTGGCACATGCCTGTAATTCCAGCTACTCAGGAGGCTGAGGCAGGAGAATTGCTTGAACCTGGGAGGCAGAGGTTTCAATGAGACGAGATTGCATCACTGCACTCCAGCCTGGGCAACAGAGTGACAGTACGTGTCAAAAATAAATAAATAAATAAATAAATAAATAAATAAATAAATAAATTTGTGTATATATATATATATATATATATAATGTTCAATTAAAACATTAAATCAATTACAAGAAAAAAAGTAAAAATGACTCAAAGCAATAATGTCTTATTAATATCAGGTGAACATCTTGAATCTGTCAATCAAGGAAAATGATCAAGGTAAGTCTCCGTCATTTTAGGAGGTTTATTTACCAAAGTTAAGGACACATGCCTGGGAGACAGGTCTATACCTTTTACCAAAGATATTCTTGAGGGTTTCAATATTTACAGGGAAAAAGGCAAAACGGTCTTGAAAAAGAAGAGCAAATTTGGAGGACCAACATTTCTGATTTCAAAACTCACTACAAAGCTATAGTATCAAGAGGTGTGGTATTGGCATAAAGCAAGACATATAGACCAATGGAATAGAAAAGAAAGCCCAGAAATAAACTGTAACATGCAGTCAAATAATTTTTTATAAGGGAGCCAAGACCATTCAATGAGGAAAGCACAGTCCTTTCAACAAATGGTGCTGAGAAAGCTGGATATGTACACGCAAAAGAATGAAGTTGGATTCTTACCTTACATCACATAAAAAATTAAATTGACATGGGTGAAAGACAAATTTTAGAGCTAAAACTATAAAACTCTTAGAAGAAAACGCAGGCAAAACTTCACAGTACTGGATTTAGCAATGATTTCTTAGATATGACACCGAAGGCACATGCAACAAAAGAAAGCATAGACAATTTAGACTTTATGAAAATTAAAACCTTTTGTGCATCAAAAACATTATCAAGAGAGTAAAAGGCTAACTCACAAAGTTGGAGAAAATATTTGAAAAATCATACATCTTTTTTTTTTTTTTTTTTTTTTTTTGAGACAGGGTCTTTCTGTGCCACCCAGGCTGGAGGGCAGTGGCACAATCACAGCTCACTGCAGCCTCAACCTACTAGGCTCGAGTAATCCTCACCTCAGCCTCTTGAGTAGCTGGGACGACAGGCCTGCACCACTACATCTGGTTAATTTTTAAATTCCCAGAGCCCTCAGCTAATTATAGTAACTGCAAGTATAGTGCTTATAGCTAGCAATGGAACTGCATTTTTTTTTTCATCCTATGGAGCTCCTGTGTTACCCAGGAAACAGGAATGGAACAGGTGTTCCCTGTCAGAGGACACAGTATAAAGACCCAAAGGATTATACTTGGGTCTGGCCCCAAAAATCGACTGGATCATGAAGTGTGGGATTATGAAGCTGAGAAAGATTGTGTTCACCCTTCAACTCATGTGGTCTGCCCTGGGGACATGGTACTTGACCAGACCTTTTCAGTTAATATCAATTCCTTCTTACTTGGCCCCATTGCATACTAAACCCTGGCCCTGCCCCTTACTAATTAGCAATCCGACTCCCAAACTTAGTATGGCTAATAATTTGCAAGAGCAAAAACAGCATTTATTTGGACTGATGCCCATTTTAAACAGAGTGGAATAGGGAACACAGGTTATAGGAGGAGAAAAAAGAGCATTGTCACTGTGAGAGTGGCCAGAGAGATAAGGAAGAGAACTAAGAAAATGGAGTGTCATGGTGAAGATGATTTCAAGAAGGATGGGATCTCTTAGAAATATAAGAAAGTGAATGTAGAAAATGCAGTGAAGTGGGGTCACTGGCTACCTTGAAGAGCAGTTTCAATGGACAGGTGAATTTTGAAGCCCAAGCCCAAGTTTGGTGACACAGAATTGTCTAGGTGCTGAAGAAACAAAGACAATGGGCTAAAGCTGTCTTTTTTTTTTTTTTTTTTTTTTCTCAAGATGGGGTTTCACCATGTTGGTCAGGCTGGTCTTGAACTCCCGACCTCAGGTGATCTGCCCACCTTGGCCTCCAAAGTGCTTGGATTACAGGCGTGAGCCACCGTGCCCAGCCCGAAGCTGTTCTTATTAGTCATGGTAGATAGAGGAGGGAGCGGTGTTTGTCATAGAGGTTTTCAGGACAAAATAGACTTGTGCATGTTTGTAAATTAGAGAAAGGAGCCTATAGGTGGAAAAAATATGTTCATTTCTGTGATCCCTGTTGTGATTCCTTATTTTTGTAGACTCAATTATCACGTACTGAGGCTATACTGCCCTCATGTGGTGCGACTGCCCAGGAACTTTATTCTAAACTAGGAGTCTGCAAACTTGCCAGATGGTAGATATTTTAGACTTTAAGGGTCATTCAGTCTTTGTCACAACTACACCTTGTAGAGTGAAAGGAGCCACAGATAGCTCTTTGAGTAAGACGTGGTCGCAGCTGTACTGGAACTCTGGTCTGCCCACTCCTGCAACTGACTTGCCGCTGTTCGCTCTCTAGAGGAAATCGTGCCACAGACGCAGCTTTTAACAACGTGAGAAAGACATGCCTGGATCCACAAGTTAATTCACTGAATTAGATTACTCTAACCGGCCAGGTTCTGTGGCTCAGGCCTGTAGTCCCAGCACTTCGGGAGGCCAAGGCGGGCAGATCGCTTGAGCCCATGTTCCAGACTAGCCTTCTAGTAGAGACTAGCCTTCAAATGGAGAGACCTACAGAAAATACAAAAATTATCCAGGCATGGTGGTGCACACTTGTGGTCCCAATTACATAGGGGGCTGAGGTGGGAAGATCTTTTGGGCCCAGGAAGTCGAGGCTGCAGTGAGCCGATATTGCGCCACTGAACTCCAGCCTAGGCAACAGAGCAAGACCCTGTCTCTAAAAATAAAATTATAGACCGGGTGCGGGCGCGGTGGCTCAAGCCTGTAATCCCAGCATTTTGGGAGGCCGAGGCGGGTGGATCACGAGGTCAAGAGATCGAGACCATCCTGGTCAACAAGGTGAAACCCCGTCTCTACTAAAAATACAAAAAATTAGCTGGGCATGGTGGCGCGTGCCTGTAATCCCAGCTAGTCAGGAGGCTGAGGCAGGAGAATTGCCTGAACCCAGGAGGCGGAGGTTGCGGTGAGCCGAGATGGCGCCATTGCACTCCAGCCTGGGTAACAAGAGCAAAACTCCGTCTCTAAATAAATAAATAAATAAATAAATAAATAAAATTACCTTAACTAGACACAACCCAGCACCCCTGGTGAAGATGTGGGCTGACTTGATCAAAAGTGCAAAGGAAAATAATCTCAAAGTGAAAGGATCATTTTGGATCCCTACCAAGATTCTGAGAATCACTAAGAGGAAAAACTCCTGTGGTGAAGGTTCTGAGACTTAGAAGAATTCAAGATGAATCCCCATGAGAATCCACAAGCAACTCACTGACACAACTTCTGAGATTGTTAAACAGATTACTTCCATCAGTATTGAGCCAGGTGTTGAAGTCACCTCTGCACAGGATTAATTAATTAATTTTGTTAAAGTGATTATCAGTTGTTTTGTTAAAGTGATTATCAGTTGTTTGAAAAAGAAAAAAAGTAGCCACAGGTAATACGTAAATAGGTATGTGTACTTCAATAAAACTTTATTTGCAAAAAATAGGTGGGGGCCAGATTTGGCCTGCAGCCTCCGGTTGGCTGGCCCTTGACCTAAATCTGTGTACTCAATATTAGGACTGAACATTAAAGTTATCTGGGGATTTAATTTTTTTATTTTTAGAGAATAATTCCTGGTCCCAAAGGATCCTCTCTCTTCAGCCTCCAGAGTAGCTGGAAATATAGGTGGGGTCACCAGTCTGGCTCTCCGGGGATTGTTTTAAAATAATGTGAGTGGCCAGGCTACACCTGAGACTGATTGAACTTTGGGTGTAGAGCCAGGTCGGTTGTACTTTATAAAATTCCACCACAGGGAGGGAGTCCATTGTGCAGTCATGGCTGAGAGCTGCTGATTCGAATGAATATGCTTCTAGTTTTAAGTGTAGCCCACATTTACTGAGTGCTTATTACATGCCAGGTGCTGAGCTAAGAGCTTTCTGTATATTGTAACAGCTCATGTAATCCTTAAAACAACTCTATGAATTGGGAATCATTATTATGCTCATCTTATAGATAAGAAAACTGAATTTTTGTGAGATTAAATAATTTGCTCAGGGTCATGTACCTATTAAGAGGAGAACAGTGATTCAAACTCAGAACATCTGCCTCTAGAGCCTGAGCCTCCACTTGCTAGGCTACTCTATTTGTTACTATTAGTTTTAACTGAAAACCACTCAGAACTATGTGAATTGAACTATTTTTATTATATACTATATTTTATTTTTAAAATTTACTCTATAAAATAGAGGGGGGGTTCTCACTATGTTGACCTGGCTGATTTTTGTACTTTTAGTAGAGACGGGGTTTCACCATGTTAGCCAGGCTGGTCTCGAACTCCTGACTGCAAGTGATCCACCCGCCTTGGCCTCCCAAAGCGCTGGGATTACAGGTGTGAGTCACTGTGCCTGGCCAATATACTTTATTTTATTTTATTTATCTATTTATTTTTTTGAGATGGAGTCTTGCTCTGCCATTCTGCCTGGAGTGCAGTGGTGCAATCTTGGTTCACTGCAACCTCCACCTGCCAGATTCAAGCAATTCTCATGCCTCAGCCTCCCAAGTAGCTAGGATTACAGGTACCTGCCATTACCCATGGCTAATTTTTGTATTTTTAATAGAGACGAGGTTTCACCATGTTGTCCAGGCTGGTCTTGAACTCCTGACCTCAGATGATCCACCTGCCTCAGCCTCTCAGAGTGCTGGGACTACAGGCATAAACCACTGTAATCCCAGCACTTTGGGAGGCTGGAGCAGGTGGATCACGAGGTCAGGTGTTCAAGACCAGCCTGACCAACATGGTGAAACCCCCGTCTCTGCTTAAAAATACAAAAATTAGGTAAGCGTGGTGGCGCGCACCTGTAATCCCAGCTACCTGGGAGGCTGAGGCAGGAGAATTGCTCAAACTCGGGAGGCAGAGGTTGTGGTGAGCTGAGAGCACATCATTGCACTCCAGCCTCGCTGACAGAGCGAGACTCTGTCTCAAACAAAACAAAACAAAACAATGAATTTCTATGATGCACTAAAGCTCTGGAAAAGGTCTCAGAAGAATCTCATTCATAACAGGAATGCAGTGGTACTAGAAAAAGTACATTAATTAAATCCAGGGAAAATTGCCTGTGACTAACTTTATATGGCTTATTTAAAATATAAAACATTGATGCAGTGGCTTATGCCTGTAATCCCAGCACTCTGAGAGGCTGAGGCAGGTGGAATGAAAGATCAGGATCATTTGTTCCAATATAGTGGCTGGAAGACTTCAGAGTCTGAGAGGTTTTGCTTAAAATCTTCTCAGCCTAGAAATTTTGAAAGATGAAATAAACAATTTTGGGAACTAGCATTTATTTCATCCAATGCATTAAAATAGTAATTATACTGCTGAAAAATGAGAGAACATTCCTGTTAAAACCCAAGTTTTTTCTATAGTGGCAATGTAATAGGGTTTATGTTTCTTGTACCTTTGATTCCTTCCAGAATTTGAATGTCTGAGTGTTTTCAACAGGATGCCACATGAGAAGAAATCTACATATATGTGGAACTTGTGGATTTTTTATTGCACCTTTTCTTCCTCCTTTTTGTGGAGAATGGGGTCTTCTTGTTGCCCAGGCAGGTCTCACACTCCTGAGCTCAAGCTGTCCTCCCCTCTTTGCCTCCCTAACTGCTGGGATTACAAGCATGAGCCACCATACCCAGCCATGAATTTTTTATTGATAATGTGAATTGAGAAGCCTCAGCACTTACCATTTTTGAAATGGACTACAAACATGAGTAACATATAGATAGAAACCTTATTTGAAACAATTTTCTTTTGTTAACATTTTATTAGACATTTGTTTCATGTTGTAACTTTAGATAAATTAAATTTGAATATTACACAATTGTGTCAATTATCTTCAGCTTCAATTATAATTCCTAATCGATTCAAGCCTATTATCACGACCCCTGGTGGTAGTCTGTTACATTCTCCTGTTTTGAGAATTCAAAAATTTATTTATAGCGTTCATAAAATAGAGTGAGGACTCTTACAGACCTATGTTGGACTAGCAGGTGCCCAGTCTCTGTGGCCCTAGAGAGAGCACCAAGATGACAGTGTATATGCATTCTGGTGCTGACGTGGACCGGGAGTACGGACGGAGGAATTACTACGAAGAATCCGGAAGACCAGGATGTAAACTCGTAATTCTAATCAACACAGGTGGGTTCCGGGTCTGTGAGACGCGAGGTACTGCAACAGCCGACACCACTCAGTGGAACCGCTCCCTCTTCACCTGGAACCCCGACCCAGCTTGATTCGCGGTGCCTGCTGATGACGTATCCTTGCGCCTGGTGGTGATTGGTTCGCGTAGAGGGGCGTCGGCCGCCAACGTGACTCGGAACCCGGACCTGTGTTCTCGCGATAGGTAGTGGCCTCCGGTGTGGGATGGCCACGGAGCCGGGCGGAGCTGGCCTGCGGCTCCGGGGGCCGGCTCTCCGGCCGGAGACATGGCCCGGGGGCCCGGCCCGCTAGGCAGGCCTCGCCCCGATACGGTCGTCCCGGTCGCCATGCCCAAGAGAGGAAAGCGACTCAAGTTCCGGGCCCACGACGCCTGCTCCGGCCGAGGTGGGCGAGGGGGGCAGGGGCGCTGGAGCACTTTGGGGTTGGCAGCTGGGAGGGGGCTGGACGGTGCTGAGGCGAGGGCTCGGGAGGGCGGCTCGGTCTGGGGAGGGCCAGCGGGAGGGCGGCTCGGTCTGGGGGCCTGCCGCGAGCAGGGGGTCTTGGCGGGGAAACGCTGACGAGAGAAGGCCTCTTCCTTGATGGTTGGTGCTGTGTTGCAGTGACCGTGGCGGATTACGCCAACTCGGATCCGGCGGTCGTGAGGTCTGGACGAGTCAAGAAAGCCGTAGCCAACGCGGTTCAGCAGGAAGGTAAGCTTTCCGCTAGCCTTTGAGACGCACGCCGCGAAGACGGAACTAGGCATTTTATTTTTTCTGTTTTTTCTTGCAGTCCTTTAGTCGTCTTCCTTCCTGTAACCGTGTTTACTCTTCTCGATGTTAACTTATATATTGGGGGTGGGGAAGAATTAGTCAAGAGTAGCAGTTTCTGTAGCGGAAATATTTTCTTTCTTTGCATTTAAATGCATGTTTGCATACTCTTTAGTTTCCACTGCATTCTACTTCGATATTAATCCCTTTGCTGTAGTTCATATATGTTTTAATCTGCAGTTTGCTTCCTTTTTTAATAACCTTGGAGCATTCTTTTCCTTTTCCGGTGTTTCTCTTGCTTTCAGTCTGTCTACTCATGAGTCTAAGACTTGTATTTTATGACACCTCTACCTCCAGCTCAGGACCAGGGTTAAATTGGATTCAATTGGTCTCAAACTTTTCTCTGCAGAACTTATGGGAATACAAATGATCTTTCATCTTGCAGGGTTTATAGTGGAAAAATTGTGCACTCCTTTTTGCTTCAGGGCTGAAAAAAGGAGTCAGTTTCTGCTGCTTTGGAGTCAGTTTGCCCATTGCTTTCCATTTTTTTTTTGTATTTAAAATACAAAAAGTTTTCTTTCTTTGTTGTCGTCGTTGTTGACAGATTCTCACCTTTCTCTCTCACGATGTTCCCCCCGCCCCCTTTCCTAAATGGATGCTGATACCTTGGCTAAGTTTTTGCATTTCTGAGCAGAACTGTGTGTCATCTCGTTCTCCTCTTATTCTCTTCTAGTAAAATCTCTTTGTGGCTTGGAAGCCTCTCAGGTTCCTGCAGAGGAAGCTCTTTCTGGGGCTGGTGAGCCCTGTGACATCATCGACAGCAGTGATGAGATGGATGCCCAGGAGGAAAGCATCCATGAGAGAACTGTCTCCAGAAAAAAGAAAAGCAAGAGGCACAAAGGTATGGAGCTTGCTCTCTTTTGGTTTATTAGACCTGCCTGGGGTGACAAATTGAAGCTGTTACTTTCCCAGTAGCATAGGGGGAGATATAAAGAGGTGATACCAGGGGAGTTTGAAGAAAAATTGGCTCTCCACAAGCATGCTGGTAGTGGGACAGGATTTAATACACCTGGGCTTTTTGCTTTTGTCTGAATTCGAGAGGGAAAGAGATTAGTATGTGTTAGTAGAGTTCCGGAGCTGTGCACTGGGCTATAGTAGCCCTTCATTGAGAACATGTTATTAGGTAAAAACCCATATGGCAATGTGAAAACAAAAGGCCTTTGCATTTCTGGATTTCTGAATGTGTAAGGAAGCAGAGATGTAACCAAAAAATGTTTTCCGAAATATGTGGATTTTTTTCTTACAAGTTTTGTTACTCACAGAGTTGGACATTTTCATGGGCTTTTAAGTGCTCTATAATTATTATTAATGTCTGCTTCGTGTCTGGTAAGTACTGTGGGAAATAGAAAAGTAGGTGTTTTTTTTAATATCCTAATAGCAATGAAACTTACAGAAATGAAACAAAGAATAAGAAACTGATGGTATGTAATGTGCCAAACCATCATTCAGATTCTGGGGTTTCCTTCAGACTTAATAAGTCAGAATATTGAATCTCTTGGAGTGGAACTCAGAATTTTTTTTTTTTAAATTCAGACAGGCTAGAGTATAGTGGTAAGATCATGGCAGACTGCAGCCTTAACTTCCTGGGGTTAAGTGATTCTCCCATCTTAGCCTTTTGAGTAGTTGGGACTACAGGTGCTGTGCCATCATGCCCACTAATTTTTTCTATTTTTTTGTAGAGACATGGGGTCTCACTATGTTGCCTAGGCTGGGTTTGAGCTCCTGGGCTCAAGCAATCTACCTGCTTTGGCTCCCAAAATGCTGGGGTTATAGGCATAAGCCACCATGCTTAGGCCAGAATTTTTAAAGCTAAAGTGGTTCAGATGATCAGCTACATTTAGGTGAAGGCCGATAAATAATAAATGTATGTATTTTTGTCTCAGATTACCAGAACTTTCACCTGAGAATCAGATCAAAAATATTTATATTCATCAAAGTATATTCAAATAATAATGAAATTAATGGTATGATTGCTTTGGATTATTCCAGTTATTGTTAGTCATAGCCCTCTTTTTCAGGATACAAAAGTTAATAGAGGTTGAGCATTCCAAATCCGAAAAGCTCCAAAATCTGAAATTTCGGGAGCACTGACATGATGCTGAAAGGGAATGCTTATTGTAGCACTTTGAATTTCTGATTTTTGATTAGGGCTGCTCGACCAATAAGTACAGTGAAGATATTCCAAAATGCGGAAAAAGCCAGAAAGCCAAAATGCCAAAATCTGAAACGCTTTTGGTCCTGAGAGCATTCCTCATAAAGGGTACTCAGCTGGTATTGACAATTTTTAGACTTGTTTGTTCTTAATTTTTCACTTAAAATCCTCACTTATCACCATTCTGTTAGGGATTTATCTTGTTGTTGTTTTTTTGGACACGTTCCACAAAATGGCTTAGACTCAAAAAAAAAAAAAGATAAAATTTATTCCTTTAAAGTGTACAATTCAGTGGTTTTAGCATATTCACAGAGTTGTGCAACCATCAACATGGTCTAAGTTTAGAACATTTTCATTACTCTAAAAAGAAACCCCATACTTATTAGCATCGCTTCTCATTCCAAACCCTCCTCCAGCCCTTGGAAACCAACTAATCTTTGTGTCTCTACAGACTTACCTATTCTGACATTTCATGTAAATGGAATCATACAATATGTGGTCTTTTGCATCTAGCTTCTTTGGCTTAGCATAATGTTTTCAGGGTTCATCCATACTATGTATGTATCAGAATCTCATTCTTTTTTATTGCTTTTTATTTGGCTGCTATGAATAATGCTGCTATGAACATTCATGGACAAGTTTTTATGTGGACACAGGTCTTTTCATTTTTGGTTAGATAGGAGTGAAATTGCTGGATTATATGGAAACTCTATGTTTAATTTTTTTGAGGAATTGCCAAACTGTTTTTCAAAGTGGGTGAACCATTTATATTCACACCAGCAGTGTATAAGAGTTCTAGTTTCTCTATACCAACACTTTTTATTTTCTGACTTTTTAAATTATAATGAATGTGGATTTGTATCTGTCTCATTGTGGTTTTGATTTGCATTTCCCTAGTGGCTAATGATTTTTGCCCATTTTTAGATTGGGTTATCTTTTTATTATTGAATTTCAAGAGTTCTTTATTCAGGTTACCAGCCACTTACCAGATATATGATTTGTGGCTTCCAGGCTCTTAACCATACTTCATATTTTACTTACTTACTCCACTTTACCTCCATTAGGTTTCTCCATTCCAGTCAGACTGATCTTTTTTTTTTCTTTAAATTTCTTTTTATTTTATTGTTTTAGCAGATACAGTGTATTTTTCTTCTTCTTCTTTTTTTTAAAGCTTATTTTTAATGAAAAATGTAGAAGAAGAGAGAATAGTATAACTCCATATAACTATTACCCAGCTTCAACAGTAATCAACTCATGGCCATTAAAAAGTTTTTTTCTCTTTCTTTTTTTAATTACCATTTTGTTTTTATACACTACCAACTCACGGCCATTTTTACTTCAGCCATTACTCTGCCACCTTATCTCACACACATACACACACACACACACACACACACACACACACACGGTTATTTTGAAACAATTTCCATACCATCATCATCTCTATAAATATTTTAGTAGTTATCTCTTTTAAAATTTCATGATCACATCTGAAAGACGTAACAGTAACTTCTCAATGTCATTACCATCTTGTTAGACTTTTCTGTTTACTGTTCTCACATGTTTTGCTCTCTGAGTCCCTTGGTTTCATGTTAGCACTTTATTTACTTGACATCCTCTTAACCTGTGCCTATCAAAATTCTTCATGTACTTCATGACTTATCTCCATGAAGCCTTCCTTGATTCTATTTCCTTCATGTTGAAAGCTCTTAATAATTATGTATAAAACACAATTCTTCATTATTCACTAAATTTTGTCCCTGAAGGCAGAAAATTTTTAATAGCATTATGCTTTGTAAAAGTCCTTATGGGTCTCAGTAGAGGAAATTTTTGTTTGTTTGTTTGTTTGTTTGTTTTTTTCCCAGACAGGGACTCACTCTGTTGCCAGGTTGGAGTGCAGTGGTGTAGTCATGGTTCACTGCAGCCTCGAAATCCTGGTTTGATAAATCCTTGCACCTCAGCCTCCTGAGTAGCTGAGACTACAGGCATGCACCATCACGGCCAGCTAATTTTTAAATTTTTTGTAGAGACTGTGTTGCCCAAGCAGATCTCAAATTCCTGGGCTCAAGCGATCCTCCCACCTTGGCTTCCCAAAGTGTTGGGATTACAAGCATGAGCCATTTTACTCAGCCACAATCGATGAAATTTTAATAGTTGTTTGCCTTCTCTTTCAAAGGGAGAAGAGGTTATGTAGGAGAAAGTGGGGCCTATACATGGTAGACTGAGTCTTGCATGTTTACTGGAGATTATAAGAGGGATAGGAATCAGAAAAGATGATGTTGTTTTAGACACATTGGGTCTCTGTTGTGAAGAGCCTAACCAAATAACCTGATCTAATCATAGAGCTGTGGGAAGCAGTTAGCTAGAAAAGGAGGGGCAACTTTGAAGGAGGCTGTGTAGGAACTTTTTCCTCAGGAAGGAAGAAAGCTGGTTTTAGAATAGTTCTATGACTAGTTTAAAATAAGGGTTAGGGTTGGGATTAGCCCAGATTCAGGTATCTTTACAAAGCATGTGTGTTACCTGAACCTGAGAAGTATAGTGGACATCAAGGTTAAGAGAATTAACACTAATGAGTTCTGAAGAAGGAAGAGGAAGGGATTCGTTGTTAAGGAATGACTCATTGTCTCTGGATCATAGGTCAGACTGGCAATAAAACAAGGAGAAACTAGAAGGAAAAAAACGTGTGCAGGTAGTTGTGAGTAATGAGAATGTACTGTAACTTATCTGGTTTTTAAAATTTAGTTTGTACTTTAAGGTTTACTTACATCATCTTAAAGTCAATTTTGTTTTTTTATCTGACTGAAAATGTTTAGTGCATGGAGACTTAAAGAGAAACCAAGAGCAGGGCTTAATAGCATAAAGCTGAAATTTGGCTGGGCATGGTGGCTCACGCCTGTAATCCCAGCACTTTGGGAGGCCAAGACAGGTGGATCATGAGGTCAAGAGATTGAAACCATCCTGGCTAACATGGTGAAACCCCTGTCTCCACTAAAAATAAAAAAATTAGCTGGGCATGGTGGTGTGTGCCTTTAGTCCCAGCTACTTGGGAGGCTGAGGCAGGAGAAGCACTTCAGTCTGGGAGGTGGAGGTTGCATTGAGCCAAGATGGTGCCACTATGCCTCAGCCTGGCAACAGAGCGAGATGCCATCTCAAAAAAAAAGCTGAAATTTGGAGTCAGAAAATCTTGGTTCTGTTTCCCTTGACTGAATGGCAAGGTTTTGTTTTCTTATTCCATTGAAGAATTATTAGAGTTGAATGATACAGTGTGTGCGAAGGCACTTTTGAAACTTCAAAATAATGGCCAGGCGCAGTGGCTCACACCAGTAATCCTAACACTTTGGGAGGCCAAGGCAGGTGGATCACTTGAGGCCAGGAGTTGACCAGCCTGGCCAATGTTGTGAAACCCCATCTCTACTAAAAATACAAAAATTGCTCACGGCAACACAGGCAGTTACCAGTAAAAAGTAGGAAAAAAAAAATACAAAAATTAGCTGGGTGCAGTGGAATGTTCCTGTAGTCCTAGCTACTAGGGTGGCTGAGGGATGAGACTTAAGTGAACTCAGGAGGCAGAGGTCCTACTGAGCCAAGATTGTACCACTGCATTCCAGCCTGGGCAACAGAGGAGACCCTGTCTCAAAAAATAAATAAAAAGTAAAACTTCAAAATGGTATGTCAGTAGTTGTTAAATAAAGGCCTTAAGAATAAGACCTATTTTCTTGGGCAACAGGAGTTAAAAGTTTCCAGTAGCTAGGATGAACAGGAAATGATAGGTTTGCGGGATTTCTGTGGGCGTATTTAAAACCATTTCTTAACTGTGCAATCCTTGGGAGAAATGAAATGATCGAGTATCTTTAGATATGTGTGTAGAAGATCAAAGATTATTCCTTTTTCTGTTTCAGAAGAACTGGACGGGGCTGGAGGAGAAGAGTATCCGATGGATATTTGGCTATTGCTGGCCTCGTATATCCGTCCTGAGGACATTGTGAATTTTTCCCTGATTTGTAAGAATGCCTGGACTGTCACTTGCACTGCTGCGTTTTGGACCAGGTTGTACCGAAGGTGCGACCACAGAGAGCTCACTGTCTTATCTGTGTAGCTGATTTCATTGCTGTTTGTGATTTGGAGCTACTCACTGGATGGTGACCTCTTTTCACTTTCTCTGCTCCGTGTCTGGGCATGACCCAGCTTTGGATTTCTTGAGCCCCTGTCTAATTTAAATTTGATATTATTAATTATCCAGGTAATTGTTTTCCATGTGGTTGCCTCCTTCCCCACTCCAGTATCCACTTTCAGCAAAACGTCTGGCTTCAAGTCCCAGAGAGAACTGTCTGAATTTTTGTCAGAGGCCTATTTTAGCTAGAATGTTCAAAGCTACAGATGCCTATCTGTTCATCTCTTTAGCTGTACTGGTGTTGCTTAGAATTGCTAGTCATCTTTAAGAATTACACAGTTTTTGTACTTATGTCTCCTATGTATAGTTGTAGTGGTGAGGAGTAAGTAAATTATTTGATTGTAGGTGTGGAAGTGTAGGGATGATTGTAAACCGTCAGGCTGTGGTGAGAAGGACTGTTGAAGTAGAAAGGGGTAGATAACTCATTGTGAGATCTAACAGGAGAGCTTGGCAGTTCTTCTTCACTATAGGTTTCTCCTGTACAGGTTCTTTTTGAGCGATTCAGAATTTGCTCTTTTGTTCAGTGAAAAAGGGAGGACTTTAGCTTTAAAAATGGATGGAGGTGGCTGGACGTGGTGGCTCTTGCCAGTAATCCCAGCACTTTGGGAGGCTGAGGGAGAGGGGTAGATGACCTGAGGTCGGGAGTTCGAGACCAGCCTGACCAACATGGAGAAACCCTGTCTCTACTAAAAATACAAAATTAGCTAGGCGTGGTGGCGCATGCCTGTAATCCTAGCTACTTGGGAGGCTGAAGCAGGAGAATCGCTTGAACCCTTAAGGTAGAGGCTGTGGTGAGCCAAGATTGAACCATTTTACTCCATCCTGGGCAACAAGAGTGAAATTCCATTTCAAAAAAGAAAAAAGATGGAGAACTGCAGGATTACAAGGCAAAGACATACAAGTTGCCGAAAGTTGCCAAGAGGTCAAGTAGCACTGGGAACAAGCTACCTGCTGGCCAGTGGAGTAGTGCAGTAAAGTTCATAAAGAGACCTGAAGTCTTAGGAGACTGACCTAGAGCAGGAGAGACAGGTCACATATTGGTAGGAGTAATGTGTCGTGTTTCAGGCACTACACGCTGGATGCTTCCCTGCCTTTGCGCCTACGACCAGAGTCAATGGAGAAGCTGCGCTGTCTCCGGGCTTGTGTGATCCGATCTCTGTACCATATGTATGAGCCATTTGCTGCTCGAATCTCCAAGAATCCAGCCATTCCAGAAAGCACCCCCAGCACATTGAAGAATTCCAAAGTGAGTGAGAATTTGTGTTGGGGTTTGACTAATGGACTCTTGTATTGTAGTCTTGTTATTATAGCTTGTTTCCAGCTTCCTTGATGGGGAGGGCTGCAGGTCCCAGGCTGCTACAGGACTAATGTAAACTTTTCAGGACTTAGAGATTTTACTTCTCCAAGACATTTCTGCTGTGCTGGGCTGCCTTATCTTATACTTGCCTTAAAGCTTTCTTGTGCTTTTAGCGTATTCCTTATTCTTTTTATTTTAATTTAGCTTTATACATTGGATCACTTTAGATATAATGGTTTTGATGGTTTGGGCTAGGAAGAACACAACTCAAATGGTAGATGTATGCTGTAATTTTTAAGAGGTGCTTTAGATCACGGTACAGAGATATAACATGAGCAGTTCACTATTTTTCTCTTTCTAATGCAACCTTTACATCAAGGTTTACCCTTTATTGTTGATCTCCTTAAAAGATTCTGGTGTAGACTTGACTTCTGTAGCATTTGGAAGTGCCCTGTGCCAGGATATTGCCAGGCTTTGGTAGATCATCTCACAGACTATTAGGTACCCTGATTCATAAACCTTAGTTCTCTCAAGATCTTTCTGTGTTCTAGGCTCTTTTTATCTCGGGATTTCCTCTAAGTTTTATATTCATACATTTATATTCAAGTTTTGTCATTCTTCCGATTTGTAAATAGGTCTGCTAGCCTTTGGTCCATTCTCTCTTATTCTCCTCCCTGAAGAAATTGCTAAATCACCTTTGTCAAATGAGGTTACTCTGTTCCTACCCCAAATCCGATGTTCCATAGCATTTCCCATTCTCTTGTTTGTTTTTATGGTACTGGACATTATATAATGATTCTTCTTTCCTAGTTTAGCTCTAGGGTGATCATATTTTACCTGATACATATTAATTAAAAGGGTACTATTGATTTCAGGATTATCAGGGTTCCTCCCCAGCTTTGTAAATTGAGGTAGTTGGGGCCATTGGCCAAACTCAATTTAATAATCATGCTAACTGGTGGATTTAGAGAAGGAGTAGATTGCCGGGAGAGTAGGATTTCACCTAGCAGCTGCTTCTCCTTGTAATATGAGTGGACAGTGTATCTTCTCACACTTACTAGTGCCCCTTCCCCCTGAAACATTTGATAGTATCAGATTAACTGTGGTGAGTGTGGGGATCATCCCAAAGTTAGCCATGCCAGGAGTGAATCAATTGCTGGGAGCAGAGCAGCATTGGGCAAACTCCTCATGCTTGACACATCTTAGCGGCTCCAGTGCACAATGCAAGTGCTACTGCCTAAATTCTAAAATGCCCTTATCTTCATATTATCACTGTCTTACTTTTTTTAAAGTGGACTATAAAAAGCCAAAGTAGAATGAAAACAAAGGTCTTTTTATTTTCTTATTTTTCTAAGATGGGGTTTCACCGTGATGGCCAGGCTGGTCTTGAACTCCTGGCCTCAGGTGATTCACCCACCTCAGCCTCCCAAAGTGTTAGGATTACAGGCATGAGCCACCGTGCCTGGCTGAAAACGAAGGTCTTAATCCAGATAGTAAGCCCAGGCCATCTGGCTGCTGCTTTTATGCCTTGTTAGAGATCTTCTGAAGAGGGTGTGGGGCCTGCAGTGGCAGGTGTCCCATGCATGGCCTTGCCACTTGTATATCCATGATTGCGTGGCATTCAGGGAGTTGCCAGCATGCGTACAGGAAGTTGTCCCATGTTCCTGGACTCCAGCTTTTCGTATTTGATTCCCCCTCTCTCTCTTTTCAGTAGCATAGCTTGTGTGGGACACTGGCGCCGTTGTGATGGCAGCAGAAGTGTTTTCCCCTTAAAGCCAAGCCCATTAATTTTGATGGAACAGCAGGACGTACAGGGCATGTCTGAAGGGCAGGACAGCTGGCACGGCGGACGACCCACCCCTTATCCCCTGGGAGGTACTTCACTTCTTGTGCTTAACCCTAGCTGTAGCCTGACTTTCACTGAGGGGCTTACTTCTAGACAGAATTCAGCCTAGTGCCGTAGTTTCCTGACTGGCTGTCTGCTCCCAGAAGGTCCTGAGCAGTTTGCTTCTATTACAGGGCCAGCCCTCTCTGCCTACCTTATGGCCTTGGTATCATCATGCCTGGTGGCTGCTGGCTTCCCTTATATTTTAATGTAGAGGATTAGCCTGCTGAATCAGAGGATGCCCCGGTCTCTAGATAACATGTTTCTGTCTTTGAAGATGAGAACAGTAGGGGTTGATGTCAGTGGCCTCTGAGGTTGACTCATATTGGTCCCTCTTTTCCTTATTGAATAGCCTTGGGATTGTCTGTTTTTATGTTGCACCAGTGTCAACATTAGGGGTCTGTTTGTGCCAAAGTAAAATCTCAGTATTGGGACTGTGGCTGGCTTTAGAGCTGTCAAACAGAAAGGTTTTTGCTGATTATTTTTGTTATAGTGTATTTTGATTTTTTTTTTTTCTTTTTCTTGGTTTATTTTATTTTTACTTTCCTACAGTGCTTACTTTTCTGGTGCAGAAAGATTGTTGGGAACAGACAGGAACCAATGTGGGAATTCAACTTCAAGTTCAAAAAACAGGTATGTGGTCTTCTCTTTGTTTTCCAGATAATACCTTGTTCTAAGAGATTTCCCTGGGTATCTTTCTGAGTCTGTTTATGTGCAGTAACAGTACCACAGACTCTTGGTAACTTAAAAAGAACAGAAATTTATTTCCTCACGGTTCTGGAGGCTGGGAAGTCCAAGATCAGGGTGCCTGCAGGTTTGGTGTTTGGTGAGGGCCTTTCCCCTCTGCTTCCAAGATGGTGTCTAATTGCATTCTTCAGAGGGGCGGAACACTTTGTTCTCATATAGTGGAAGCCCCAAAAGGGGCTGAACCTACTGTGAAGACCCTTTTATAAAGGCCTTAATTCCATTCATGAGGGAGGGCTCTCCCAGTAGGTCACCTCCTAAAGGCCCTACCTCTTAATAGTATTGTGTCAGAGATTAAGTGTCAACATGAATTTTGGAGGAGACACAAACATTCAAGTCATAACACTAGGCATGAAGTTGCTTTACTAAAAGCAAACAAGGTACAGCCTAAAGATCCAAAATCTGAAATGCTTCATGATCTGAAACTTTTTTGAGTGCCAACATGATGCTCAAAGGAAATGCCTATTGGAGCATTTTGGATTTTGGATTTGTGGATTTCAGATGCTCAACTGGTATAATGCAAATATTCCAAAATCTGGAAAAATCAGGAACACTTCTGGCCCCAAGCATTTCGGATGAGGGATACTCAACCCAGAATGCCATGAAAACAAAAGGTAGGAGGAACTATTCTGTACTGAAAGACAAGGATAACAACCTACTGTAAAGAGTAAATCTTGAGTGGATCCTTGATAAGGGAACAAAGCTATAAAAGATGCTTTGGGGGCAATTTTGGAAATCAGAATGTGCTATGGATAATAGGAAATTATTGTTAATTTTCTTATGGGTGATGATGATAATGTGGTTGTATGTAAGTGTATTCATGCTGAATTACTCAAGGGTGAAGTGTAAATGTTACTTTCAGATGGCTTTGTACTTCCTTTCCCCCAAAGTGTGTGTGAGTTTTATATACGTATGTGTATACATATATAAAATACGTGTATACGTGTATTTTACAAAATACAGACACATATACACACATGTAATTTTATAAGATCTTCTCAGCTTCATATATTTAAACTATGCTAAAGAAAGCCTCACTAATGGATGAAGAAATCAAGATACTTGTACAAAGACTACCATCAAAGCTCATTTAAAAAAATTGGAGGTTGGAGCTGTAAGAGACAGCTTAAAGGGATTTTGATGAGATACTGTTGAGGAAGTCAAGCAAGGTGCATTAAACAGTCTGATGCCGTTTTTTGTCAAAACACAAAATCTCTAAATGTGTGTGTGTAGGTAGATCTGTATGAGTATGGAATACATGGAGTATATCACCAGCTCATTAGTGTGGCTTAACCTGGAGGGAGGGAGAGGTGTCTACAATAAAAACTTCATGTATGATATAATCTCAGTTATACAACATGATTTAAGAGAGAGAGTATATACATATTAATAGACATATTAAGAGAATATAATAAGAGAACAGTTCCCAAAAGATTAATTGCAGTTACAGGATAGTCGAAGTCTTAAGTTACCTTTACTTTGTCAGTATATTTATGTATTATTTAAACTTATTTACCATTAAAAAAAGTTACTTTCATTGTGGAAGGGGAACCTCATGTATTTCTGAATGGAAGCCTTAGATACAGAAAAGGCAAATGACATGAACTCTCCAGTTGCCAAGCCAATGAAAAAATTTTAAAACCTGGAAGAAATATGCCAGAGGCACATACATTGTTTACTAATCTAATTATTGGCCAAGCCTTGAAAAATGACAGTGTCACTCAATGGACACCTGTATTATTAGGTGGGATTATGGTCACCCTATATTCTTATGTGGAATTATGAGCAAATATGGCAATAGGTTTATGGATTTTTCTCTCTGTCACTATATATATAAAACCCATAAACCCATTACTAAGTAGAGGAGACAGGTGAAAACACATAGGGTAGGTGAGGGATTGATAGGTGTTTTCACCTGTTTTGTGTACTTAGTATTTCACTGATGAGACACATTATAAATACTATTATTTATTCCTCACATGATGGTAGGCGGGTTACAGATAAGTTTGTAATTAAAGTAAACCTTATTTTCCTATTGATTTATTTCAAAAACATGGTTCAGGGAAGAATTTTAGTTCTGATATTTTGCATCTACTAAGATCTGCACAGTCTGTGTGGTAATCATTAGATGCTGGTAGAAAGTCCACCACACACCTTTCTGAGAAGGGATTGAGAGCCAGTCTTCGCAGTGTTGAAATGTGACTAGAAGCAGAGACCAGGAATTACTGCAGGAAAGTGAATGGTGAGATTTCCTTTAGTTCCGAGACTTGTGATTCCTTTGTTTTACGGTGTCTGGAATTTGGTGGCCTAATCTGCTTCCATCCCTTTTGTGCAGCAGATGTTCTTCGGAGTCTGACAAGTTACGAGGAATTTGCAATCTTGCAAACATTGTAGAACCTCTGGTAGAGGCTGTAAGTGTCCATGTCTTGTCAAATGGCCAGGAATACCATCTAAAATGAAGCATAAACCCATTGGCACATTTGCTCATCCAAATGTATTTCCCCTTCTTTCAAAGGGCAGATTGTCTTTGATCTCTGTATAGAAGCATATATATAAAGAGAGAGGAGATGACAGTAAAATGTATCTTACTAGCTTTTATTGAGCCATAGGATTTTCTTTGGTGGACTCTTAGAGCCGTATACATTTCTTCTAAGCCACTGGATTAATTCTCAGTTCTCTTCAGTCCCCTAGGTTAAAGAGCAAGTGTACGGGAGGATTGCAGCCTCCCGTTCAGTATGAAGATGTTCATACCAACCCAGACCAGGACTGCTGCCTACTGCAGGTCACCACCCTCAATTTCATCTTTATTCCGATTGTCATGGGAATGATATTTACTCTGGTAAGTGGGAACTCAGGATGTCATTCTCAGCTCCTTTTTTTTTTTTTTTTTTTTTTTTTGTCATTCTGACAGGAGATGAACTACAGCTCTTTTTTTTTTTCTTTGTTTTTTTTTAGGAGACATGGTCTCTGTCACTCAGGCTGAAGTGCAGTCAGGGAATCATAGCTCACTGCAACCTCAAGCTCTTGGGCTCAAGCTATTCTCTTGTCTCAGCCTCCCAAGTAGTTAGGACTTCAGGTGCACGCCATCACCGCTGGCTAATTTTTATTTTTTGTAGCAGTGGGTGTCTCACAGTGTTGCTGAGCTGGTCTCAAACTCCTAGCCTCAAGCAGTTCTACATTTGCCTCTCAAGTGTTGAGATTATAGGCATGAAACACTGCCTTCAGCTCTTTTATAGACTTTTGCTATATCTGAGGTTTGATGGAAGGAAGGAAGATATCTTTTTTTAAAAAAAGTTTGAAATTAGTCCTGTATATTAGGAACAGACAGATTTGTGGAGACATTAATTACATCTGAGAATGTTTTACCTTTTTTCTTTCTTTGTAGGAAAGGAAATATTTTTGCATTTTCATGTGTAGTGATCATTAATGATTGAGAAACTATAGGAATAATGATGAGATACGTACATGAGCACTGTATGTCAGGAACTTGAGGCATGCATGTGGGGTTACAACTGGATATTAAAATATAGGGTGATCAGGTCAGTTCTGTCCTTTGTGTAATTTTGTCACTGTTCAAGGCTTGGCCAGTCATTTAGACTAGTAAACAATGTATGTGCCTCTGGCATGTTTTTCCCAGGTTTTAAAAATGTTTCACTGGCTTGGCAACTGGAGAGTTCATGTAATTTGTCTTCTCCGTATCTTAGGCTTACATTCAGAAATACATGAGGTTCCCCTTCCACAATGAAAGTAGCTTTTTTTTTTTTTTTTAATGGTAAATGATTTTAAATAATACCTAAATTTACTGAAAAAGTAAAGGTGACTTAGACTTCCACTGCCCTATAACTGCAATATATCTTTTGGGAACTGTTCTCTTAATATGTATGTTAATATGTATGTACTGTCTCGCTCTTAAATAATGCTGTGTAATTGAAATTGTGTCATACATGCAGTTTTGTTTTTGTTTTGCTTTTTTGAGACAGAGTCTCATTCCGTTGCCCAGGCTGGAGTGCTGTGCCGTGCTGTGCTATTTCACCTCACTACAATCTCCATCTCCTGGTTTCAAGGGATTCTCTTGGCCTCCACCTCCCAAGTAGTTGGGTGCCCACCACCACACCCAGCTAATTTTTAAATTTTTTGTAGAGATGGTGTTTGGCCAGGCTGGTCTTGAACTCCTGACCTCAGGTGATCCACCTGCCTCAGCCTCCCAAAGTGCTCATTAGTGAGGTCTTCAGCCTAGTTTAAACATGTGAAGCTGAGAAGGCCTTATAAAATTGTCCTTAAATTTTTATATCTTTACAAAGGTTGACTGTGTGTGGTGGCTCCCAGTGTAATCCCAGCACTTGGGAGGCCAAGGTGGGATCGTTTGAGGTCAGGAGTTTGAGACTAGCCTGGCCAACATGGCGAAACCCTGTCTCTACTATAAATACAAAAATTAGCCAGTTGTGGTGGTGCACGCCTAAATTACTTGAGAGGCTGAGGCACGAGAATCGTTTGATCCTGGGAGGCAGAGGTTACAGTGAGCTGAGATCACATCACTGCACCTCAGCCTGGGCAACAGAGTGAGACCTTCTCGCTCAAAAAAAAAAAAAAAAAAAAAAAAAAAAGTGTTGGTGTTGTAATTTAGAGATTAATCTTGTGGCCTAGCCAGTGTAAATTAGTTTGGATTATTTCATTTCAGAGTGAGCTGTTGGGAACCAAGGTTGTGTAAGTTGGATATTGAATTTGCTTTTCCATTTCAGTTTACTATCAATGTGAGCACGGACATGCGGCACCATCGAGTGAGACTGGTGTTCCAAGATTCCCCTGTCCATGGTGGTCGGAAACTGCGCAGTGAACAGGGTGTACAAGTCATCTTGGACCCAGTGCACAGCGTTCGGCTCTTTGACTGGTGGCATCCTCAGTACCCATTCTCCCTGAGAGCATAGTTACTGCTTCCCATCCTTTGGAAGCAGCCCCGAGTCTAGTCCGTTAGTAATCAGATTCCGGTTTGGAAGGGGCAGCTGGATTGTATATCTAGTTAGTAATGCACATGCTCTTCAGGTTCTAGGGCTCCTGTTAGGGGAGGGAGAAATGTTGAATCAAGAGGAAAAATAACAACTATAATTTATGAACATATTTTAATGTAAAAATTTGCATTTAAAAGGAGTGGCCCTGTTTTCTGTGTTAAAACCCCATTTGGTGCTATTGAGTTTGTTCTTTATTCTTTTATCACAGTGAAAATTGTTGATCTTGCTCTAGGGAAAAATTAAACTCTTTGAATCTCTAAACAAGGAAGTTTCAGCATTCCCTTATGATCAGAGGAACTTTAGAGGCCTGAAATTGTTGCTTCCAGTTTAGCTCCCCCTCATATTTTTGCCCTTTACCCTTCTCCAGAAATAAAGCAGGTGACAGGGTTTTCAGAATCTTACCAGATTGACTTGTGTATCTTTTTTAAAAAATAATTTGTAATATTTATTGCATACATTTTCTCTTGCCAGTTTTGGATTTTAGGTATTTTTTTGCATGAGGCTGATAGTGGTGATGATGACTTTATACCCTTGGTACTATACTAGGAACTTTACACAGTATCTCTGCTTCTCACAGTCTTGCAAGGTAGGTGATATTATTCCCATTTTATGGTTGGGAAAACAGAATCAGCGACCGTACCTGTAACACCAGTAAATGCAGAGCTAGGATTCTGACCCAGGTCTTTTGTTATACCATAATTTGAAAAGATGAGTCTCATTTTTCTTGTGGTAGATGGTGGTAAAAGGGAGTAGGCAGAGTGTATGTAGATAAAAAAGTAAAAGGGTAAGTAAAAAGTTGATTGTGGTATACCTTATTCTGATCAGCTTATAAAGTATAGAAGATTGATGAAATGATCTTTTAAATATGTATTTCTAAGTAAAATGTAAAACAAACCAAGAATGTTATTTCAGGAAGGATAGTGACACTTGCATTGAACTGTTAGAAGGGCATTTATTATGCTAAAAAGTCATTAACAAAATGCATTGCATGTTGAAACCAGCCTCTTGAACCATAAGCACTTAGCGACTTTGCTCTGCCCTGTACTGTGCTGCTTCTGCTGTCATCCCGTGTGCCTACAGAAGCCTGGCCTTCCGTCCATGCAGAAACGCTTATGTCCTCCTGTTGTTCAGATGACTCCTGTTGTTCAGATGACTCCTGTTGTTCAGGTGTACTCTGAGAAGAGGATCACAAATGTTTTTTTGTTTTGCTAGGAAGAAAACCTTGCTGCTTTTCTCTCCTCCCACCCTCTGCTATACAAAATTAACCAGTGAGCTGGATATTACCTGGATATTGCCAGGAGGTGGGCATTAAGACAGTATTCTTTAAAAATGAAAATCTTTTGGAGGAAAATCTTGTGAGGCAAACTGCTAAATTGGGGTGTGTGTGTGTGTGTGTGTGTGTGTGTGTGTCTGTTTGTGTGTGTTTGTGTGTGTGTGTTTCCTTACCATCTTCCCCAGGAATACTCTTAGAAAGCATCTGCTTAATTTTGCTGCTAATAGCTAACCTTATCCCACATTGAGGGTGGTATTAAAACTGTTCACACAGAGAGTGAGCCTGGGTCAGCCAAAAACAGAATTTGGGCATTTAAGTGATAACAGACAAAAAAACCTAAGGACAGTGAGCACCTTATAGATCTCTACGATCAAAAGTTGCCTCTTTGAGGCAGGAGGAGAGAAGCACAGTCCCTACCTGGCTGCCTGAACTAAAGATGCCATGGAGCAGGAGTGTCTTGGTGCATTGTTGTCCCCGCTTAGGAGTACCTTGAAAAAGGGGGTGAAATAAATTTGGCTTAATAATTGTATTCTGACTCAGCTCTGAGTTTTTTTGTGTCAAATTCCATAGTATGGTGACAGATACAGTACTAAATGCTGCCTCAGCTCTCAGCACAATATTGACAAACACTTGGTAAAATGTGTTATCAGTAGTTATCCTGGCTTCAGCCTTCCTCTGCATTGGCTGAGTTGCCATTTCTAGCATGATGCGTGCTTTATTAGTGACAAGATGTGAAGTGTCTCGGGGATTTCCTTTTGGTTAGGACCCTAGACCACCCGAAGAAGAGTTGGAACTTTATGGACTACAGGTTAAAAACAGCTCTTTTAGCCAAACAACATACAGGTGACTGGAACACTGTGAGAGTTAGGGGTGCAGACCTCACACAGTTGAAAATCTGCTATAATTTTTGACTTTCCCAAAACTTAATAGCCTACTCTTGGCTGGAAGTCTTATTGATAACATAAACAGTTGATTGATGTGTATTTTGTATATGTAGTATATACCTTGTTACAGTAAAGCTAGAGAAAAGAAAATGTTACTCAGAAAATCATAAAGAAGAGAAAATATATTTACTGTTCATTAGGTGGCTCATTATGTTGAGCAGGCTGAGAAAGAAGAGGAAGGGTAGGTCTTGCTGTCTCAGGGCTGTCGGAGAAGGAAGAAAATCTGCATACAAGTGGCCCTGTGCAGTTCAAGGTCCTGTTCAAGGGTCACAAATTTAGCTTCTTGTGTCACCCCTCAGATCAGAATTACCCAGATTTCTCTGTCTTTAAAGAGAGGCAAGGAAATTGTGCCAAATGGTGAATTATTGGGTGGAAAATAAATGAGAGAAGGTTGTATGTGTCACTGATCTCAGCTATAGCATTTGCTGCTGATGTAGAACATGCTGTGTATCTATCTATAAATACATACACATGAACACATTGCATGTATATAAAAAATGGTTCACACTTTTAGTGGTGCTTACTGGGTATCGGTAAAGGATTGAGTAGGCACTGTGATGAAACTTCACAAAGCAGATGGAAAAGATGCATTAATAGCCACAGGGGGCAGGGTAAGGGAGCAATTCAGGAAAATGGAGAGGCTTAGCTAAAATTTGTCAGTCAGAAATTTTGGCATTTGAGACTTGTTTTCATACTATGTATGTATAATAGACAAACCCTTCATTTTGTAGTAACAGTGTTAGAACAGCCAGGTGCCTGAAGGCAAGCGACACAATTCACTGAAGTGCATACTACAGATGTATCCGGATATCGAGTTTCCCCACTTTAAAAATGGGTGCGATCAAAGGAAAAGCAAGTAATGGGCAGGAGAGAGCAAGTGTGAAAGGTGACACACCATTGACAACAATTACAAGGCCGGGACGAAGGCCAACCTAGGGAACGGGCCCTTAGACTAGGAACGGGTGAGTTCAGAGCGAGGGGCAGAATGTCGCAGCACTGCTGGGCCCTGGGACCTTCCTCCTGCGGGGTAAAACCCTGGCACTCCGCCACCTCCTCGGCCTCCAGAGTCCTCAACCAAGATGGAGCGCAGCCTCAAAGCGGCGCTCTCGTCACGTGTCGAGACCGGAGGCGCTGGGGGGCGTGGCCTCGGGAACGACGGCCCGGCCCCGCCTAGGAGGCGGAGCCCGGGGGGGGGTGTTCGCGGAGGAAGGGGGCGGGGCCTCGCGGCCGGGCGCTTGGGCGGCGGAGGCTGCAGCTACCTCGGCGCCGGCTTGGCTCTAGGACGTGTCGGGCTGCCCCGGTCGGGGGCGGCTCCCTGCTGTCTCCAAGCCTAGCCGCCCGGCCTTCGGCAGTTGCAGGCAGGTGAGCCCCCAGATCCCGGACTGGGGTAGGATGCGTCTTTTCCCCACCTCCAGCTCCCCTCGACAGTTTGGGGAGGGGTCTCGTCTATCGCGCCTCGGGAAACAGCCCTTTTTGACTCCGTCTGTGCTGTCTCTGGCAGACGTCGGTACTGCTACCCCCGCCGCTCCTCGCCGGCCTTTGCGGTGCCCTGTGCCCTTGGGGGTGAGGATGGGGGCGATGCCCGGTCTGCGGGGAGGGCGTAGAGTGCGCCCTCTGCTCCATCCGCTTCTGGGGAGGGGGCCGAGTTGGCGAGTCTCCCGGTGGGAACTGAGCAGACTGCGCCCCCATTTCCCCTCCAGGCGAGTCAGAAAAAGCGCCTCCTGGCTCCGGGGCCAGCCCCACTCCTTTGGGCACGAGCTTCTGAGGGTCTGAGGTCTTCGCGCTTCGCGGGGGTCTTAATTCTTCCCGCGTTCCTCATAGCACCCCTGTTCCTGTCGTTAGCTCTCCATTCCTCGAACTACCAGCCTCAGTCTGTGCCAGAGATGCCCCCATCTCCGCAGTGCCAGGGCGGTGGGGTGGAAAGAGCGGCCAACCCGAGGCCTGTTGGGGGTGGGGGCAGGGGTGGGCGCAACAGGAAAAGAGGGCTGGAATAGAGATGCCCGAACTAGAAGGGTGGGAGGGGGGCACTGACTTACGTCCACGCAGTAGAGATGTTTTCCAGCACAAATCTTGAGGTTTTGATGGTGGGTGGGAAGAGAGAGGTCGGGTTGGAGGACTTGGAGACATAGTGTGGGTGTTTTTTTTTTTTTTTTTTTTTTTTTTTTAAAGGAGGAGGGATCCAGGACAAGGTGCCACTAGGAGCTGATGTCACCTTTGAGGTGTACTGGTAGTTTCCATGAGAGGAGTAGGAGAGTTGGGGCATTCTGTGTGGAAAGCAAGTGGTTAAGGAGGCGCCGCTTAGCAGGGAGATCCCCTCCTGGTGTGAGCTTCAGGGTCCCCTGCAGCAGCCAGGTTTCAGGGATTTCCCATGGTCCTTTCCAGAGTTGTTGAATCTGGTACCTAGTACTTTCTTCAACATCTAGCAAACATTTATTGGACACCTACTACATGCCAGATACTATGTGCTACGTCTTCTGAAGGCATTTTATAGCCACGGAGCAGCTGAAAGGTACACATAGTAGGCACACATAGTAGGTTTTCTGTTAACACCTCCCTCTCCCCCCAACCCCCATTCTATTACATTGCTCTTGGAGTAGAAAAAGAAAGAACTGTGTCCATGTGCTTTTAAACAGCTGTCTGAAGGAGACTCCAACCCACACACCCCTTACCACTATTAACTGGCCAGATAGTCCAGGGAAGCTGCCTAGGCAAAAGGGCAGCTTGAATGATTTCCCTTGGTTTTTATTTTATCAGATTTTGTCCTGAGGCTTGAGGAGGCTTCCAGGGGTAAATAGTATCTCAAAGCAAAGACATAATGAATGAGAAAATGATTACTGGGGGCTAAGAATGCCCTAGACACTCTGCATAGTGGGAGACGCCATCTCTGGAAGATGGAAGAATGTGGGGGAGGAGGGCAGGGCAGGGAATTCTCATACAGTGGGGTGGGGGTGTGTGCTGCTGAGCATATCATGATGTCAGAGCCGTGCAGTGCATGAGGTCTGGCTGCTGGGTTGTAAAGGAGGTCTGGAGGGGCAGGGCATGGCAGGCAGCCAGGTTCCTGGGTCTCATCTCTGAGTTGATTGCTGAAACCTTAGAGTTGGAAAGAGTTGTCAGGGATGGCTTGTAGGTCCTCATGGAGCCTCTGAGGATGGCAGAGCTAGAGCTAGGTGAGAGAACGAGTAGTCAGGCTGTGGTGCTGATGAGGTGAGGATGAGGGCTTAGCAGGGCTGGGGAGCTGGGTGCCAAGGGGGTTTTAAGATATGGGCAGCTAGCCGAGGCCTTTCAATGCCAAGGACATTCTTCCCTGGGCTTTAGGCCCTACTGTGTTGGCTCCATAGGTGAGTTGCTTTAGAAACAAGGTTGGCAACTGAGTGGTATAGAGGGGTGTGTGTGTGTGTGTGTGTGTGTGCATGCCTGAGCGTGTGTGTTTGTGCACGTGCTGGAGAGGAGGAGTGGTGAGGAGCAGGGAGGACTGAGGGGTGAAAGCTGCCTCAGGGTCTTGGTCCCACATAGGGAATTGAGAGAAAAGGAGGAGAGGGAGTGGGGTTGGAGGGAGAGACAAGTGTGTATTGCAGCCACATGAAGTCACCATCTGTCCCCCTCTGGCCTGCTAGCTCACTGACCTATAATTAGCTCTGGAGGGCATACAGTGCTGGCTCACAGGAGCATGGCACTTCGGGTGGCCAGCAGAGTGGAGGACTCGGAGGGATCCTTGATGTCCTGTGGAAGGGGCTGCTTCTAGGGGACCCTCTGCATTTGCTGTACTGGGAGGGGCCTGAAGCAACTGAGAATGTCACTGGGATAGGCCTGGTGGGGGAAACAGCAGTGGGGAAAGGAGCTCTAAGCAAGGATGGCAGGAGACTCCAGGCCTGGGCTGAGCCTGAGGCCTCCCCTCTTCTTGTTGCCTGGCTGCTGACCCACCGCACAAGAAGCATGATTGATGCCTAGCTCATGGCTCTGCCTTCAGAGAAGCGCGGGTGCTGCAACCTCGGGGCCTCCTTCAGGTGTCTCTGTTCCCCGGGGTGAAGTCGGGTCTAGCGTGGAGTAGCCACCTGCCTTTCATTTGGTGTTTGAGAGGCCTTGGCTGAGGCTGCTTCGTTCTGAGAGAGCTGGAGGAGAAGCTGCCACCAGTGAATTCAGTTGGTCGTGCTTCAAGTGGTGCTCAGCACTGACCCCCCGGCTGTGCCAGAGACTGAGTGTTTGGCCACACGCTTCTCTGTACTGCTTTCCAGTGATTACATGTGCTTCTGTGTTCTCTCAAGTAGCCTGTGAACTTTGTCTTACATGTCTCTTGCTTTCGTAACAGTATTGGATGCATGAAAATCACTCAGTAAGTGATTGCTGGATTGAATTAAAGAGGTCTGTCTTCTGATCTCCTGGGTTCCATGAAGCAGGGCCTCCTCACTACTGGAGATATTTAACCTGGAGCAGGGAAGCCTCTGGGGACCCAGGACACTGGTGTGACATCCCTGTGGGGGCATTAGATTCTGTAGGCAGTAGATGAAGTGAAAGCCCCCTGCCGTCTGTCATAAAGCATGGCATAGGGGTTTGTAACTCTAAACTGTAGTATGAATGTATAGATATGATATATGTGTATTCTATATTAATTATGTAAATATATGCTGTATATACTATTGTATAGTGATGTTACAAAGAGCACATATGCATGGTATGATTTTGTAGTGGAGTGTCAGGTGAAATAGGTGATTTGATTTTAGAGGCCTTCATTGCTTATTTTGCCCAGGCGGTAGCGTTGAATTCTCATAAGTTAGATATATACTTGATGTGCCTTCATGGCCACTGCCTTCAGATGGATAACTCTCATTTCAAAGAGAGAAGGGTTTCCATTCACTTTAAGAAAAAGCTTCCTTAGAATGATGAAGCCTTCCTCATCTGGTAGTGAGCTCCTTGTTCCTGAAGGATAATCAAGTAAAGACTGGGCTGCCAGGGGTGTTGTGAAAGGAACTCCCACACACGGTGGGAGGTGGCCTGTGTGACCTCAGAGAGCCCTTCTGAGTCCAGGTATGGCCGGTGAGTCTGGACAGGAGAGGGCCTCAGCAGACAGCTCTCCTTTGCCCTAGAGGAGTGCTGCTGGGCATGGAGGCCTGGGGAGTGAGACCGGGCCTGAGCTGTTCCATGAGGATTGGGCATTTTGGAACATGCAGGGAGGTGACCCCAGCAATCTCATGGACAAGGAGGCCTGGGCTTGGGAGACGCTGCAGTGCATCCCCGATGGGTGGGGGTAGGTAGAAGGATGGGGTGGCCCCTGTTCCATGACCACAACTCAAACTGGGCTAGTTGTGGAGTGCTCCAAATTTTTGGTCCTGTTTGAGGCAGAGTACCTGGAGCAAGTGGAGCTTTCATTCTTTCATTATCACCCCATCCCTCCCTCCTCTCTCGCTCATAGCTTCTCACACAGGTTCGAGGCCTCACATGGACTTAAGCTGTCTCATAAGTGTCTCGAGACCAGAGATACACTTTTGTGATTACACACACATGATTGCACAAGCCCTCACAGCCTCCATGTCCTCTGCGAGCATGCATGTGTGAAGTTACGAATCCCAGATGCTTGTGCATGTATGACCATTCACATTTCCTGCCATGGCTGTGTGCTTGCACATGTGTTCTCATAACCACAATTATATGCAGTCTGAGCCTTGATGTACTTACAACCACACACATCTACACACTCTCATGAGTATATCCACCTACTCGCTCTCATGCCTGTGCTCTCAGGACACCGTACTTAGGATCATACCTTTATACACAGACATATACGCACAAATACATACTCTCTCTGTGCCCCTTTCTCCCTCTCTCTCCCTGTTGCCCAGGCCGGAGTGCAGTGGCATGATCATGGTTCACTGCAGTCTCAATCTCCCGGGTCAATTGATCCCCGCCACCTTAGCTTCCCGAGTAGCTGGGACTACAGGTGCATGCCACTGTGCCCAGCTAGTTTTCATATTTTTAGTAGAGTTGGGGTTTTGCCATGTTGCCCAGGCTGGTTTTGAAGTCCTGAGCTCAAGCAATCTGCCTGCCTTGGCCTCCCAAAGTGCCACTGTGCCCAGGGCTTATGCCCAAGGCATGAACTACTGCACTGGGTTCTCTTCCTTTCTCATGGCCACACATTATACCCTGTGTCCTCATGATCACGCACACTGTTGCATGAAGACACATGACACCCCCATTCTCTTTTCATATTGCCCCCTACTTTTGTGACCGCATACACATGCACATTTTTTATGATGCTTACATTTCTCCATGCCGTTCTGTACTCTGGACTTTTTACCCCTGGTGCCTGTTATCCCTCTGGACCATTCTCTTCTCTGCCCTGCGATGGCTCCCTAATCTGTTGGCTTGATCAATGAATGCAGTGACTTTTGAGCATTTTTATTTCACCACCAGAGGACTCTGTTTAATATTTGTCCCACACGGATGTCTAGTTTTGAAATATTTTTATTCTCCAAATATGCTACACTTATTACTTTGTTTCTTTTTCTGCAACTATTATTTGAGGACAGTTGTGTTGATTAATGGCTCTGATTAGCAGAAGATGTCTAGGGTTTTCTCTGGGAATGTACTTGATGTGAGCTCAGCGAAAGCTGTGTCTGTGTTCAGTGGTGCAGACTCCTATTTTGGCTTGGTGACTATATGATCTCTATTAGACATGTGGAAAGTGGAAGATAGTTGATTGGCTCCTGATGTTCCTTGTGTAGCTGTCCCAGGGTTGTCACTGTTGCACGGATGCACATCCTTTCTGAGAGAGCTCATGTTATTTTTATTTTATTTTATTTTATTTTTTTGCAGGGGCCTTCTGTAGACAATACTTAAACCAGGGATTTTCTAACCTCTTTATGGCCTTGGAATCCTTTTATACAAATGAAACCTTAATCAGCTGTCCCATAAAACAGACAGATTGGAGTTGATGGGATTACAGTAAGAAGAGGGAATTTAGAGCCTTTTGAGTTTGTCGCACCTCTTCACCCTCTTTTTGGCTCTGGGCTGCCCCTAAAGGTACTTGTCATAAAGCTCAGTTTGCAAATCCCAGTCTTAAGTTAAAGAGATAGGTGTGATATCTATGATTTTGGGTATTTCAGAAGAGGAACTATTTGCGGGTGGGGCCTCGGAGGCTTGTAGTTCTCCTTCCTCTGCTGTTTTTGTTTGTTTGTTTGTTTTGAAATAGGATCTTGCTATGTCAGCCAGGCTGGAGTAAGTGGTATGTCTCGGCTTACTGCAGCCCCCACCTGCTAGGCTTAAGGGATGCTTCTTCCTCCCATTTCAGCCTTCTAAGTAGCTGGGACTACAGACACATGCCACTGTGCCCGCCTGTTTGTTTTTTTTTTTTCTTTTGTAGAGAGGAGGTCTCACCATGTTGCCTAGGCTGGTCTTGAACTCCTGGGCTCAGGCAGTCTCCCACTTCATCCTCCCAGAATGCTGGGATTAGAGGCATGAGCCACCATACCTGGCCTTCCTGTTAGTTTGACATTAGTCTTCCTAGGTTGGTGATGGCGAGGGTGACCCTATGCCCAGGTGAAACCTGTGTTCTGGTGTGATTGTTAACAGTGGTTTATGTCTAAACAGGACCCTCTAAGCCAAGAGGGTCCTGGTTTGGACAGTAAGTTCTGTGCTCTCTCAAGTGATAGGCCATGCCTTGGGAAGAGGTGGCCCATGCCTAACTCCGGGGGAGCAGCTGGAGAACTGGGCTTCACAGACTCAGGCCTAGGGGAGCCTGTCTGAACAGATGCTTCCTCCCGTGTGCCCGGAATGAGGCTGGCCTTAGGAGGCTGAGTGTGTTAGGCAGCTGGTGCTAACCTGTGCTTAGGTGGCATTTTATGCTTCTTAGTACTGTTTCATGTCTGTTATCTCTTTGAGCCTCATGACAACCCGTGAGAGCACTAGAGCATACTGTGTGTTTCAGTCTTCATTTTCCAGACTTCTTGGAATCTGAAGCACAGAGGGCTGAAGTCTCACTGCTAGTCGAGTTGTGTCAGGGGCCTGGAGAACTGGATGCTTTTAAAGGGATCTGTGGCTCACTGCGAGAAACTCTTAAGTAGGGATTTTCCAAGAGTTTTTTTTTTTGGGAATGGCTTTCTGTAGCCAGAATAGATTTTTAATTTTCTTACTGTATTACAAATGGGCCCAGCCTTGAGGTGCTTTGGGAGCCTAGGGTGCTGAGAGTTCATGAACACTTACCGAGTGTTGCTGGGTGCTGATCTCAGCACTTTGTGTAGGCTGACTCTAGAAATCCTGTGTCGCAGCTGTCTGAGGTGGATACTGTTATCATCCCCATTCACAGAGGATGGGGAATGGAGGCTCAGAGAGATTCAGGATCTTCCCAGGGTCACCTGTGTGGTCAGTGGGCATGACAGCCTTCGGAATCATCAGCTGCTCTGGAGTCTGCCTTTCAAGACAGGAGTAGCCCCCATCTTGCTCTCAAGAAGGTTTAATTTTCAGAATGGGCATGGTGGCTTATACCTGTAATCCCAGCACTTTGGGAGGCTGAGGTGAGCAAACACCTGAGATCAGGAGTTCAAGACCAGCCTGGCCAAAATGGTGAAATCCTGTCTCTACTAAAACAAAAACAAAACCAAAAAAACCTGGATGTGGTGGTGGGAGCCTGCGATCCCAGTTACTTGGGAGGCTGCGGCAGGAGAATCACCTGACTTCGGGAAGTGGCCATGTCAGTGAGCCGAGATTGCACCACTGCATTCCAGTCTGGGCGACAGAGCAAGACTCCATCTAAAAAAAATAGAGGGCTAGATACAGGAACGCTTCCATGGCCTTGAGCCAGTTTTCCCTTTGTTTGAAGCCAGTCAGGGATGGACCGCCCTAGAATGATTGTCGGCACAGGTCTGTTCAGTTCCACGTGCGTTAGGGCCCTGTGTCAGAGCACTCAGAGATGGGTCTACAGATGAGATGATGTAAGAGAAGTCCCATGAAGACAGGTATAACTAGAGGGCAATGCTGGGTCAGTGGAAGGACAGGTCTCACCCATTGGAGGGATCAGAAGAGACTCCGTGGAGGAAGTGGTGTTTGAGAGGAGCATAGCAGGGTGATCTAAGTTCATTAGGCTGACATGGAAAGGGAGATGAGAGGCAGGCCAGTGAGGAGCTGGATCAATGGGCCCTGCAGGTGGGCCTTGGGAGCAGGTCAGTGAGCAGGGCTAGGGAAGGGCTAGGGAGCAGCAGGAGAGGAGGTGGGACTGGATTTCTGGAGGAGAGGATGAGTGAGGGCCAGGCTTCTGGGGGTGCTGAGCGGGACAGTGAAGAAAGAGAAGCTTCTGGACGGCCTGAGGCATGGGGTGCTGGGCTGCAGGCCCACTGCAGGGAGAATGTCGGAGAACCCCAAGGGTGAGGGCTCAGAAGAGTGTCTGTTTCTGCAGTACCTATGGGAGTGGGGGCAGTGTGGGGAACTCAGGGAAGCTGCCCACAACTTGGTGTGGAGCCAGCTAGGGGCTGGGAGCAGAAATTTGGGTGCGTGGTGGATGGGCCCTCCCAGTGGGGCCTTTCAGTCGCCCCAGGGCCTTATGACCGTGTTGGCTGCTGTGTAGAGGCTTTCCCCCAGGCTGGAGGAGGAGAGGGACAGGGAAGGCCAAGAGGAGCTGTCCTCCGGCTGCCATCCCCTGATGAGGGTGGAGAGGGTTCCTTGGTGGAGACATTCACCCTCTCTCTTCTTCCTCCTTCTCCTAGTCCTCTTTGGCATGAGACAGACGAATTGAATCCTAGTTCTTCATTTCACTAGCTGTGTAGACTTGGTTATATGACATTGCATCTCAGTTCTCATTTCTGTGAAATGGGAAGAAGAATTACATCTTCCTTGCAAAAAATTATGAGGATCAAAATAAATTAATCCATGCCACTTGGCAGCACAGTGCTGGGCACATGGACAATGTGAGTGACTCATAGCAGGTCTGACGATTGTTATTCTTCTGGAATACCCCATCCTCCCCATTTCCTCAGATCCTCCCCGCTCACCTCCAGCTGGGCGGTGTCTGACCCTCCGCTTTTCCCTTGTGGCTGCCACCCGGAGACTCCGTTTTTGCCCAGGTAAATAGCCCCTCCGATGCTCCTAGCAGCCTTGCCCCAGCCTGTGGCCTCCGCAGGGGCTGGCAGCCTTGCTCTCGTCCAGCTTGCTCCGTGGCTGCGCCTGCCATCTGGTAGGCAGGAGGGAGCCAGGCCTGTGTGTGGGGCCAGCCAGAGCAACAGACCCATAGTGCCCATCCCGCCTGTGTGTTAGGAAAAGGTGGGGGTGACTATTGTGATGCCAGTGAGGCCCCCAAGTTGCCTCTTCTGTTTCTAAAGGCCCAAGGCCTACTTTTTGTCCGACCGCCACCCCCCACACACGCACTCACACCCACTCACTCTTGAGCCCTCTTCCACTGTTTCACAGCCTGCCCACACTCCTTCCCGGCAAAGCCCCTTGCAAACGCTTGCTTTGGGGACTGGCAGCTTTCGCCTCTGAATCAGGACCTGTGACTGTTACTTAGAAATTGTGCGGGAGTTGAGGAGGCTTCTGTGAGGCTGAGATGATAATTGCGCTATTTAAAGACGGCCCCGGAGCCAGAGGAGCCGGAATGAGCCAGGTGCCCTATGTGGCTGTCCTAGGGCTCCCTTCTGCTCACTGTGCCCCTGCAGCCGACAGGACAGGGGCAGGAGGTCCTGGACAGTCATTTCCTGGCAGTCCTCTCTGGGCTTATCTTCAGACCAGCTCTACATGATGCCATTTGGACAGGGGAAGTGGAGTTGCTCCCTGGCACCTGGTTTAGAGAGAGGCCAGAGAAGGGCTAGTGAGGAGAGAAGCCACCAAAGCCGGCTTCTCACTTGCTAAAATGACCAGGAGGATTTGGGAGCCAGGTTGGACCAGATAGCCAGTACCTCACAGTGGGCAGCCTGCGGTCCTGCTCTTCCTTCCTGAGAACTTCTCCAGCCCCTTTCCTGTAAGAAGCTTTAAGCACTTCACCCACAGCGGGCCAACACTAAGGTAATTCACACTCCCATGCAATCACGGGGTGCTTTCTGCTCCTCATTTATTGCCCATCCAAGATCTCATCCCCCTAAGGTAGGCAAAACCAGGGTTGTGGGTTTCCTCTTATAGCCGAGGCCTCAGTAACTGGTAACAAGCCTGACGTCGCCCTGCTGGTCTGTGGCAGGACTGTACCCCTGTCTCCTGAGTCCCTGCTCTGGGCTGCTTCTTTTGTGCTACACTGCAGGCTGCCTGGGAATCTGGTGGGCTGGGGCCACTGCTGGGGTACCCGAGCTCCTTCCTGGCACACTACAGTCTTCTCCAAAGTTAGCCTCTGCCACAAGGGGTCCCTTCCCAAGCCTAGTCTTTTCTTTTGGCATCTTGGTGTATGTGGAGGGGTGGGGGAAGATGGGGAGGGGGGCCTGGATGTTGATGAGCTTGGGGAGGTAGGCTGGGGCCATATGGCCATTCAGCCTCAGGGCTGGAGCATTCAGGTTGGAGGGGCCTGGGCCTGGTGGGTGGGAAAATGGGAGGAGCGGCGGTTATCAGCATCAGGGAGATGGCAGCTTTGGCAAACTGGGCAGCAGCCCCTTCTCTCCACTCCCAGCTGCTCTGAGGGGCAGGGAGGTGCGAGTAGGCTGCCCTGACAGCAGCAATGTTGCAGAAAGGAGGAGGCCGACCAAGCTTCAACTTTTTACTTCTGTAGTCTTCTGGGACCCTACCCTCCATGGTGGCTGTCTGGCTTGGGGAAGGATCCCCTTGACCAGAGTTTGTGTCCGGTTTCTATGCATGGGAGTGTGTATGTGGCCACGTGGGTATCTGTTCTAGGCCTCTGTGTTTCTGTCTCTGTGCATGTGTGTGCACTTGTGTGTGTGTGCATGCATGTGTGTGCATGTGTGTGTGTGTGTGTGCATGTGTGTGCATGCCCACGTGCCTGCTTGTACTACTACGCCCCTCTGGGAAGGGCTAGGAGTGTGAGCTCTGAATTTTCAAGCTGGTGCACTAACTTTCCTCTGATCTCGACCCCACGTTGCTCCCCAGTCTCCCTCTTCCTTTCCCCTATTTCTGCCTAGAGCATCAGTACTCTGGGGAGGGGTCCAGGTAGGAGAGGCCTGGCTCTTCTGTGTTTCCCCTGCAGGGTTCAGTCCTGCCACAGGCCTGTGCAGTGTCTGACCTCTCACCTCACACTGGGTCCTGATGCCTCTTGCCCACCCTGACCCTCCTAGTCTGCCTGTTATTCTCACCCTGAGGGTGGACAGAAGGCTTTCCCTATGTCTCCCACAAGATAAGAGAGAGGAAGGAGGAAAAGCATCATTTATGGAACACCTCCAGTGTGCCCATCGCTGTGCTGGGGGCTTCATACCCTTTCTCTGCTGCAACTGGGGCCTCTGAAGACAGTCCTCTCTGAAAAATGACTAAGGTGGTACCTTTCTAATGTGGACAGGGAGGTTGGAATCTGATTAGAGGCAGAGAAATCCCCAGCTGCAGCGGCCTTTCTCATTACTCTGGCGTTACTTCATCGCTGGCTTCCTTTGCTCTGACCACTGGGCTCCTGTGCCATGCTCAAGGCATCAGCAGAGCCAGGCTGTGCACATGCTAACTGACCTTGGTGGTGACTTCTACAGTGTCAGCAATGGGTAATGGTGCTGAGAGGGCAGATTCGCAGCCATGATAGGGGCCGCACTGTAGCCCCACCCCAGGAAGGGCATACCCCACTCCCACATCACCCCGGCGTTCCTTTCCATCATTTAGTCCCCGCTCCGATGCAAAGGTGGGAGGCTGTGAACTCAAAGTCCAAGCCTGCTGTCTGCCAGGCCTGTGTGCTGTCCTCCTTGGCAGGGTTTGGAAGTGGGGAATGACTTGAGTCAGAGCCTCCTCCCTGAATCATGGGCAGTGGTAGCAGGTCAGGGCTCTCTGCCTGCTCCAGTACCCAGTCTGTGCCTCTCCAAACCCTTAGCCAGGGCAGGAGCTACTCTGTCCCTGTTTCCTATGACCCCAAGAGTCCAGCCTTTAGGACTCACACCCACTCCCACTAAGCATTCTTTATAATCATCTGCACTTGCGTTGGTTGGCTTAAGTGATGGGGAAAAGGCCAGGGGTGGCACAGAGACCCTGTTTCCTCCCCTCCCACCCCCAGGTCTCAGGAGGACTCTGGGCATCTTGCCGGCTGCTCCCCTGCCGCTGACTGAATCATTTCTATATTTGGCCAGTGAGCCACGTGGGTAGGGGAACCACTGCCACTGTGGCTGCACTTCTGACAGCTGTGGGGGGCAGGGGGAGGCAGAGGCTAGGCAGTAGGCATGTGCATTCCTTAGGAGAACTAAGGAGGCGCCATCAGAGTGAGTAAGCCTGGAGCAGGGGCATGCGCCAGCCAGCACCTCCCTCTTTCCCCCAACACCCTAGTTCAGGTCCTGTCTCCTCTGCTCCGCCGCCTCCCCTGATGCCCTTCACCACTCAGCTGGTACTCACAGCAGTCTCTTTTCCCACAGACACACTGCCCTCCAGAAACGATGGGTGTCGCTAGACCCAGCTGGGACTCTGCCAGGCTCCGGTGCTCAGTCTAAGAGAAGGGCTATCTTCCAGCCCTGCTCTCCCTGCCTGTCATGGCCACATTCGGCTGCTGTCTGCTTGTCTGGGGACAGAGGGCACCCAGCCCCAGCCCTGAGAAGTTAAGCCAGTCCTTCTGGCTCAGTTCCACAGGGGCACTCCAGGCCCCAGGCCCCTTTCAGAGCAAAAGCAACTGATGCCATGGGAGAAGCCCCTGCCCACCTGTCCACTCGCCTGGCACTGCCCACTCTGAGACCCATGCACTGGGTTCCCCTGGAGGTGCCAACCCTGTGAGTCCCTCCCTGTCCCCTGACGCTGAGAAGGCCCTGCCCACCCCCACCATGTGTGAGGTGATGCCCACAATCAACGAGGGGGACCCCCTGGGGCCCCCCCATGGCGCCGATGCTGACGCCAACTTCGAGCAGCTGATGGTGAACATGCTGGATGAGCGGGAGAAGTTGCTGGAGTCTCTTCGGGAGAGTCAGGAGACTTTGGCAGCCACACAGAGCCGGCTCCAGGATGCCCTGCATGAGAGGGACCAGCTCCAGCGCCACCTTAACTCTGCCCTCCCCCAGGTAAGGCCCAAAGGCCTGCGTCACTCTTAACCCCTTTCTCTCCCCTAGCCCTGCTAGATCCACTGAGCCCTCATCTCATCTGCATCTGTTTGCCTATCAATAATTGGAATTCACCGAGAATTTACTCTCCTTAATCTCTCTACTTGAATTCTTTCCCTGTTACTCCCAAGCTCTTCAGTTTGGAATTGGTTTCCCGTGGAGAAATGGATGGAATTTGATGGGGGTAGGAAAACGCAACATTAGGTACCAGCTGCAGTGGGCGCAGATGGCCAGTAGGTGGCACCCCAGACTGGAAAGAAACCACCTCCCTGCCTGCTCCTCTCCAGTGCCCTATCCTTGGAGGTGGCAGGTGGGAAATCACAGGCAGTAGAGACGGGAGAAGACTTAGTGATCGTCTCGTCCAGCTCCAGTATTGCACAGTGAGAAAAGCGAGAGGTATCACATGGAAGATGATAGGCAGGGCTGAGTCTAGAAGTCAGATATCTTGACATCCCGACATTCTGTCTTGTGCTCCTCATCAGCACAACCACCAGCTGTCCTGTAGTCTCATGTACTGTGTCCTTTCTATGGCACTTTGTAAGGATTCGCTCACTAAATTCTTTTTTTTTTTTTTTTTTTTTTTTTGAGACAGAGTTTCCCTCTTGTTACCCAGGCTGGAGTGCAATGGCACGATCTCGGCTTACCGCAACCTCCGCCTCCTGGGTTCAGGCAATTCTCCTGCCTCAGCCTCCTCAGTAGCTGGGATTACAGGCACCCACCACCATGCCCAGCTAATTTTTTGTATTTTTAGTAGAGACGGGGTTTCACCATGTTGACCAGGATGGTCTCGATCTCTTGACGTCGTGATCCACGCGCCTCGGCCTCCCAAAGTGCTGGGATTACAGGCTTGAGCCACCGCGCCTGGCTCTCTCACTAAATTCTTATGACTCTGAAGTTGGAGCTATTACCACCATCATCCCATTGTACAAATCACAGAACTAAAGCTGGCGGAGATGAGTAAGTTGCTCCTGGCCATCCAGGTGGTATGTGGTGGAGGCAGGAGCTGAGCCTGGGGCTAAGTGCCTGTAGAGGCCAAGTTTCTCAGCACTGCACCTATTTCTCCCTCACTGCATTGGCCCTGAGCTTCCTGATGGTGCCTACTTACCACTCACTTGGTAGATACCCTAGGCAAGGTGCATGCTCTGGGGATGCAGGAGGGAGCAGGAGCCTGGGTAATTTGGTTCTTGGACTGTTTTGCTGTTGCTTGTCAAAGAAGCTCCGGCTGGGCGTGGTGGCTCATGCCTGTAATCCAAGCACTTTGGAGGCCAAGGCAGGTGGATCACCTGAGGTCAGGAGTTCAAGAGTAGCCTGACCAACATGGTGAAACCCTGTCTTAAAAAAAAAAAAAAAAAAATAGGCCGGGCACGGTGGCTCAAGCCTGTAATCCCAGCACTTTGGGAGGCTGAGGCGGGTGGATTACGAGGTCAAGAGATCGAGACCATCCTGGTCAACATGGTGAAACCCCGTCTCTACTAAAAATACAAAAAAAAATTAGCTGGGCATGGTGGCATGTGCCTGTAATCCCAGCTACTGAGGAGGCTGAGGCAGGAGAATTGCCTGAACCCAGGAGGCGGAGGTTGCGGTGAGCCGAGATCGCGCCATTGCACTCCAGCCTGGGTAACAAGAGTGAAACTCTGTCTCAAAAAAAAAAAAAAAAAAATAATAATAATAATAATAAATAAATAAAAATAAATAATTCGAAAACAAAACAAAACAAACAAACAAACAAGCTATGAATTCGGCCTGGTAACCTGGCCCAGAGAGGGCAGCAGGTTGTGTGTCTGTGAGACAGTGCTCACAGTGATGGAGGGAACATCCTGCCCTCTCCGCCCCCCCGTATGAGCGGAGAGATGGGTATTGAAAGCCAGTTCTAGACACATGGCATAGCCCACCCTGACCCAGTGAGGGTGCTACTGGGGTTGGGGAGGCAGCTCTGAGAAGCCAAACAGCTCAAGCCTCAGCGCCAGGCCCTTCCCAGGTGTGGGGAGGAGAACCAGGGCTGGGTCTGGGTGGGTGAGTTTCCGAAGCAGAAGTGATGCTTGGTGGACGAGAATATGGAGCCCTGGAAAAGCAGCCGGGTGGGGAGGTGGGGCCCTCTTCTTTCACTTCGCATGGGGCTCTAAACTTGCCCTAGAGTGAATGAGCTAGTTCCTGACCCCAGGGAGCTCACAGACTAGGAAGGAGACACACAACCCATGTGACCGGAGAGAATGCAGAGGAAGATAAGAGAGGCCCAAAAGGGTTATTAAGCACAGTATCAGTGATAAAAATAGCTGCCATTGATGGCTTGGGCTAAGTGCTTTCTATACACTGGCTCGTTTAATTCTCATATGAACACCTGGAGGGAGGACTGTTGCCTCTGTCTTACAGATCAGAGAATGAGGCTCAGAGAGGTCGGGTAACTTGTTCAAGGTCATACAGCTAACAGGGGCAGAGCTGAGATTTGATCCCAAGCCTACTCGACTTCCCACGCTGAAGTTTCATGAGGGCAGGGGTTGTGTCTTTCTTGTCACTATGTCCCCAGTGACCCGCACAGGACCTGGTACATGATAGGTGCTCACACATATTTGTGGTTGAATGATGGACTCCCAAGTTGGTGTTCTTGACCACTGCTCCAAATGGCTTTCAGGAGAGGGAGAGCCTCCCACTGGGGAGCCTGGAAAGCTCCCAGCAAGGCTGTATCCTTTGAGATGGGCTTTGAAGAATGGTTATGATTTCATCGGGTGGTGATAGAGGTTTTTCAGGGGGAGGGAGTCCACTGAGCCAAGATGTGGTGTTAGGAGGGCATGCTGGTGTTTAGGAACAGCAGGTGATCCAGGTTGACTGGGTCTTAGGGGATATGGAAATGACACGAGAGAGAAGTTTGAAAACCAGGTAAAAAGTTTGTATTTGTAGGCTGGGTGCAGTGCCTCACTCCTGTAATCCTAGCACTTTGGGAGGCTCTCAGGAGTTCAAGACCAGCCTGGGCAATGTGGCAAAACATCATCTCTACAAAAAATCCAAAAATCAGCTGGGGATGGTGGCAAATGCCTGTGGTCCCAGCTACTCGGGAGGCTGAGGTGGAGGGTCACCTGAGCCCAGGAGGTCCAGGCTGCAGTGAGTTGAAATTGAGCCACTGTACTCCAGCCTGTGTGACAGAGGAGACCCTTTCTCCTGTATTTGTAGACAGCATTGTGGTTTGGGAGATTTGTAGACAGTCGTGTGTCAGATAAGCTAGAGGTGGGGAGGGAGGGGACAGGTATCCTGTGAGTGGGGAGATAAGACAGCTGCTGAGCTTGAGGCCAGGAGAGGGTGCAGCACCAGCCTTTTGGTGACGGCATCATGGTGTAGGGCTGGGTGGCAAGCTGTCAAGTCCTGTCTCTGGGTACAAGCATGTGTACATGAGTGCGTATTCCTGTGAAAGTGTGATTGTGTGCGTGCATAAGCTCGGGGACGATGCAGCATCAGGCCTGGGCTTCTGGAGTATGAGATGCTTGACCTTGACCACCTTTGGCCATGGCCCTGATAGAAAGGCAGTAATAAGTAATAACGTCAGAGGTGCATGATTTCTCTTGCTCTGGCATCTCTTGTCCCTTGTTCCCTCCCACAACCCCCTAGCCCCTTTTGCCCTATCTGGAGTGATGAGAGGGGTTTGGGAGTTCTTCCTTTGGTCATGAATTCTTGGTGTGTGAGGGGGGCTGCAGGTTAGGACAGGGGTGAGGCCTTTGGCGTCACTCTCAGGACTCGGATATCCACAGAGTTTGGGCCACTCATATGAAAACCTCCCTGGAAGGAGATGATGTTTGGTTACACAGGTTATGATGAGCCTGGAATGTGGGAGCAGCCTCTCGCCCCTGTATGCTTGTCCTGATGGAGGAGGGTGGGCTGGCAAGGTCTCTGAAGGCATCTGGGCCTGACAGTGTGGAAATGGATCCCTCTAGAAGTAATACTTGGCATGTGGTTATTTGATAAAGCCAGGGCAAGTGCCTCTGCATCAGGAGCTGAGACACAGCCCTCGCCTGGTTGAACCGGGCTCCTAGGAAGCCTGACTCAGGTCCGCAGGCCCTCTTCCTCCTGTTTAGGTCCTTGGATCCGCTTATTTTATCCACTACTTGCAATTTGCAAAGCCCTGGGATGGGGCTGGAGGAGCTCCCTGAAGTGCTCATGCAGACATTGTCTTCAAAACCTCTTTCTCTTCCCCCTTTTATTTTATTTGATTTTTTTAGTTTTTTTGGGATGGAGTCTTGCCCTGTTGCCCGGCTGGAGTGCAGTGGTGCGATCTCGGCTCACTGTAACCTCCGTTTCCCAGGATTCAAGTGATTCTCCTGCCTTAGCCTCCGGAGTAGCTGGGATTACAGGTGCACCACCATGCCCAGCTAATTTGTGTATTTGCAGTAGAGATGGGGTTTCATCATGTTGGCCAGGCTGGTCTCCATCTCCTGACCTCAGGTGATCCACCGGCTTCAGCCTCCCAAAATGCTGGAATTCAGGCGTGAGCCACCGCAGCAGCCTTCTCGTCCCTCGTTGACATACATCAGTTTCTGTTTGGACCTTATTCTGCCAAACCAGACGCAGAACTCTCCTCCATCAGTTTCTAGAGGAAAATGTCATTCAATTCCTGGAGAAATGGAAATGCCAAGTGGGAGGGAGGACATCATCTGGTCATACTGGAGGCTGGATGGGGAAGGGCCTGCAGAGCAGACTCAGTGACTGTCTCACTCCTGTGTACAACTCTGTTCCCTTGGATTCTAACACATGGAATGCATGGTGGGCCCAGAGATGTGGCCCCCTCTGGAGAAACACATGCTAGCTGTGGGTTTACTGACCTGCAGTGCGGAGGGACTGGGATCTAGTCGGGGAGGTAACGGAAGTAAGGGATGGGTGAGAGGATCCCACCACTGACTTGTGCCTGCAGAACACTGCTTTGGGGGTGAATCCTCAAGCACTGAGGGGCCTTGGGGGGGTTTTCAGGAATTTGCCACCTTAACTCGGGAGCTGAGCATGTGTCGGGAGCAGCTTCTAGAGCGGGAGGAAGAGATATCAGAGCTGAAAGCAGAAAGGAATAACACACGGGTAAGTGGGGATGACCTAGTGTATGTGTGTGTGTGTGTGTGTGTGTGTGTGTGTGTGAGTGTGAGTGTGTATGGGGATGTGCTGTGAACACCTTGACTGAGAGAGCAGGCAAGAGTGGGGCCAGGCACAGCCCTAGCTCAAGCATCATCCTTCCCTCTTCCTGTCTCCCATCCTGGGGTGCTGGCCACATCGTTTAACCACCAGTGCTGGGCTCTCCACCTGCAGTTGCTGGTTCACAGAAAGCTCAGGGTCCTGGGGAGAGGCCGGGCAGCTGGCTTGTGTAGTATCGGTTGGGGCAGCAGCTCTGTGCCAGTTCGGAAGTATTTCTGTGTTTTAACAGTGGCATGGCTGTACTCTTGTCTGCTCGGGGATCACGTGGGCCCTGCTTGTAGCCCTTGGGGCACATGCTTACAGCCCTCCCTCTCGCCCTCCCCTGCTCCCTGCTAGCTGCTTCTGGAACATCTGGAGTGCCTGGTGTCCCGCCATGAACGGTCACTGCGGATGACTGTGGTAAAGCGCCAGGCCCAGTCACCTTCGGGGGTCTCCAGCGAGGTGGAGGTGCTGAAGGCCCTCAAGTCACTGTTTGAGCACCACAAGGCCTTGGATGAGAAGGTGCCCATCTGCCCGCCAGTCCCCCGCCCCTCCAGCTAGCCTGCCTGGAGCCTCCCATGTATCCCTTCTCTGAGATTTCTGTCTCCGGTATTTAGGAAACCCTGGCTCCCTTCAACCCCTGTCTGCACTGCAAGTCCTCCTGTTAGGCTCCCTCCTGCAAATGCGCTTCTTAGCAGGCCCTTCACTGCCCTCAAGCTCGGTAGACGAAGCCCAGACTCTTCCAGCCTGACTCAAGTGGGGTCCCCCTTTCTTCCTCCATCTCCCGTTACCTTGAGCAGGTGCGAGAGCGGCTCCGGGCAGCGCTGGAGCGAGTCACCACCTTGGAGGAGCAGCTGGCAGGTGCCCACCAGCAGGTAAGCTGACTGCTCACTCTCCATCTGCAGTCCCTGGAAGTCCAGGCTGGTTCACGCCTGTGCCCTACTCTATTTCTCATCGGATTTCTTCCTGCTGCGGCTGGAGGCTGCTGGGCAAGGCTAGGCTGAGCACCTCTTTCTAGGAGACACCTGTTTAACCAAGGCAGGGGCTTGGGAAGGGTCTGAAATGTATGGGAGGTTCTCCCCTCTTTGACTTATCGCCCTGGGGCGTGTGCCTGTAGGTGTCGGCCCTGCAGCAGGGGGCAGGGGTCCGTGATGGAGCAGCAGATGAGGAAGGGACCATGGAGCTGGGGCCGAAGCGCCTGTGGAAGGTAGGTCATGGGAGCTGTTTAGCAGGGGTCTGTGTTCCCCAGGATGGGAGGCTGGAGGCTCACTAACTGCTTGAGTTAAATCTGGGGCTTTCTCCAATATTCCCACTTATCTTTTCTTCTTCTCCCTACTTCATCTGCAAAGAAATCTGTAGATTTTTATTTTAGTGCCCAACACATGCTGGGCACATCGTATGCTTGTCTACTTGAATTGTTAGGTGCCCTCTGCCTTGCGTAGCAGCATCAGGCAAGATTCCTTCTCTCTCTGAGCCTCTGCTCCCCAGTCATGCCCCTTTCTGGGTTACAAGAGGCTGGCATAGCAGATAAAACTAGAAACTTGTTTTTCAGGAGAGACACAGGATAGCAAAGTGTTCGGTCATTGTCAGGAGACCTCCGGGGGCGCAGAGGGAGGAAACTGTAGCTGGAGAAGCGCTGTGATGTTGGGGGCACAGTGGGGAGCTGCTCTGGGCGTGCTGTTCCTCCTCCTACCCCCTGGGATAGGGCAGTGGGGTGGCTGGGATGCTCCTGTGACTCACAGAGCTCACTGTCCTTGGAGGAGGATGCTGGCCGGGTAGAGGAGCTGCAGGAGCTCCTAGAGAAGCAGAACTTTGAGTTGAGCCAGGCCCGGGAGCGACTGGTCACCCTGACAGCAGCTGTGACGGAACTTGAGGAGGACCTGGGCACGGCCCGCCGGGACCTCATCAAGTCAGAGGAGCTGAGCAGCAAGCACCGGCGGGACCTCCGGGAGGTGCGTGAGGCTGCAGGCCCTCACTGTGGAGGGCGCGGAGGGAGGGCCGGCAAGGGCCTGGGGGCGTGAGGCTGAATACCTGCCTGCCTGCCTGGGTCCCGTGTGTGGGGCAGTCATGGAAGGGTGGGCCAAGGCCAGAAACGGACAGGGGAGTGTAGCTCATGCCCCTTAATGGGTTCCCGTCAGCCAGGTGTGGGTGGGGAGGCGGAGATAGGATGGGGGCAGGGGAAGGCTGCTGACCGCTCCCCTCGTCCCCTCTTCTCCCAGGCTCTGGCCCAGAAGGAGGACATGGAAGAGCGGATTACTACACTGGAGAAGCGCTACCTGGCTGCTCAGCGTGAGGCCACATCCATCCATGACCTCAATGACAAACTGGAGGACGAGCTGGCCAACAAGGAGTCCTTGCACCGCCAGGTACCTCAGGGTGGGTGGCTGGGGGGCATTTTGCTTAGTCCTGGAGATGTCCTGGTGAACCTACCCACAGTGGCCGAGGAGCCCCTGGGTCCAGCAGGTCGCCCTTCGAAAGGGGAAGTCAGGTGTCTCGGGCAGCCAACAACCAAGATCGTCCCTTGCTGCTTCTGACCTGTCGTCTGCTCTCTGCCGAGGCTGGGTTAGGGGTGGGGGCTTCAGTGCTCCCTCTCGAATCACTTCACCAACCCCACGTCGCTAGTGTGAGGAGAAGGCCCGACAACTGCAGGAGCTGCTGGAGGCGGCAGAGCAGAAGCTGCAGCAGACGATGCGCAGGGCAGAGACGTTGCCAGAGGTGGAGGCTGAGCTGGCCCAGAGAATTGCAGCCCTCACCAAGGCAAGTGGGCCGGGGGCCTGGGATCTGCCTCTGTCCCCCATCTTCCGAGCTCTCAGGGAGCCAGGCAGGGAAGGGAGTGTGTGGGAGGCGCATTGGGCCAGGAACCAGAAAACCGCTTCCCGCGGTGTGACCCCAGGGAACACATTGCCTGTGACTGTCCGCTGGAAGAGTAATCCCTGTCTTCATCACTCTGCAGGGATGTGACAATCTCATAAGAAGGGATGTAAAAGTACTTGAAGGAGTTGAAACTCTGTTGATGCAAAGTATTTTTTTTCTTTTAATCATCTACAGTGTTGTCATGAAGACTTACTTTCGTTTGGGGCTAGGGCAGAAAGATGAGGACTTTCACCTCTGGATACATGAAATCTTAGAAGGGATACTGTATATATATCCCTGAAGGGGAAGGGGTCGGGGTTAGGTTGAGTATGTCTTTGACTGCCAAACGGAAGCATTCTAGAGCTAGGGACTGCCTCTGATTGTTTGAATCCTGCAGTTTTAGGATAAAGAAAAGGGGATATAATTTTATTTAATGGATGCTTTATGCAGTAGTAATTCTGAGAGGTATGCTGGCTGAAAACATACAGGTTCTGGAAGAGCCAGGTAAATGCATGGACTTAGACATGCAGGGGTTAATCAAAAGAATTTAGCAGTGTTTTCAGCTGGTCAGCCTCATGTGGGATCACGGTGGCTCTCTCCGAACCTGGAACCTGCAGTGAGGAAACCTTTGTTTAGGAAGCACCAGGCACGGGGCTTGGAAGGGACAGGCTGGCCAGCCAGTGTGCAGCTCAGCTGCTTCGAGGACGGAAAATGCAGCCTGGCTGTGTCCCAGCAGACCTAGGACCAACACTGCTTCTGCCAGTGACTAGCTCTGCGACCTGGGAAAAGTCAGTCCCTGCCTTAACTGGGCCTCAGTGTCCTTATCTCTATGGTGGTGGTAGACAGAATGGTCTCAGAGGTCATTCTAGCCTTGAGGAATGAGGGATTGGGTTGAAATCACAGCAGAGGTTGTTATGTGTGGGCTGCTGAGTAGTCAGCTTTAGTGTCTCCCAAAGCTGACATGAAGGCATGGCTGGAATGTTTCATACAGTCAAGTGAGTCATCACAGGAGGAGCTGAAGGAAGGACTGCCTGGCTATAAGAGGTGTGGCTCTCTAGAATATCTTGCCAGCAGAGACAGGAGTGTCTTCATCTCTGGGCATCCATGACTGAAAGGGGAGATGCCTCCACCTGGGCGGATTTAACAGCAGAGCTAGTAGCCACGCGAGGCTGACGCTTGTTGAGTGCTCACTGTGTTCTTAGTGTTGGCCTTGGATTATTTCATTTAGTCCTTGCAAAGGTCTAGTGGGCTTGGGTGCTGTTATTACCCACATTTTACAGTTGCGGAAACGATAGCACCTAGAGGTTTGATAACTTGCCCAAAGTCACACAAGTGGTGAGAGGAGCCAGGATTTGAACCCAGGGGCATGGCATGAGTCCATGCTCTTCAGTGTGGTTCTATCCATCTGGAAGCACAGAGATTTATGGTGGCTCATGCTTTCAAGTGGAGCTTTTTCTGGTAGCACGGGGAGGATTTAGAGTCCCTTGAACTGCTAGCTCCAGGATGTTTTAAGGCGAGCCCTGAGCGGGGAAAAGGTAGGGGAGACCTGGCAGGTGTTGGGGTACCTGGGAAGAAAGGCAGTGGGGATGGAGGTTCTGCTCCGAGATGGTAGGTGGAGGCTGAGCTTCATTGGTACCAGGGGCCGTAATCCCCAGGGCCACCCTGGCACTAGGGTGCAGGGAATATGGGGCCTGAGCAGGAGGAACAGAGGGCTATGGGCTGCACCGACCCATCCCTGCCCGTAGGCTGAAGAACGGCATGGCAACATTGAGGAGCACCTGCGGCAGCTGGAGGGACAGCTGGAGGAGAAGAACCAGGAGCTGGCACGGGTGAGGGCACCAGGCTGGGCCTGCAGGCCCCTTTCTTACCCCAGGGCAGGCTCCCAGGGCGGTCTGTGGGAGGAGCACGGAGCAAGGGCCTGACCAGGGACAGAGCCACAGAGGGTGGGAGGAGGCTGGCAGGTGCAGGAGGAGATGTCGGGAGAGTGGAGAGAGGGGCTCCTAGAGGATGAGAGGAGTTGAACCCCAGCAGGAGAGGGTGGGGCTTCTGGTGAGGGCGGCCTGGTGCGAGGTAGGTGGCTGTGCAGGTGCGCCAGCGGGAAAAGATGAATGAGGATCACAACAAGCGGCTGTCGGACACAGTGGACCGGCTGCTCAGCGAGTCCAACGAGCGTCTACAGCTCCACCTGAAGGAGCGCATGGCAGCCCTGGAGGAGAAGGTGCCTGGAGGGGCGGGGCTGGGATGCCAGAGGTCAGTGTGGGGTGGGAAGGTGGGAAGGTGCAGCTGGGGTCTCACTGGGGTGGCTGGCCAGCCTGGAGAGGTGGGGCTGACACTACACACCCGGAGGCTCAGGTCTGGATTGGGAGAGGAAGGCTGGGGCCTGGCTCACAGCTGCTCTCCCCCAGAACACGTTGATCCAGGAGTTGGAGAGCTCCCAGCGGCAGATTGAGGAGCAGCACCACCACAAGGTACCCGGCTGCGGCCCGCCCCGCCCAGCCTGGGAGGGCCGGGTTGCAGGGAGGAAAGGACACCCTGCTTCTCACGCAGCTGCTCCAATACCCAGCAGTGTTAGCGCATACGTTAGTGCACTACATACGCTGTTCCTCATGAGGGCCCATCATGGGAGGTGCGTCACTGCCTACAGGTGAAGAAGAAACTGAGGCCGGAAGCGTAGGGCAGAGATGAACAGCAGAGAGGCAGGGCCCAGTGAGGGGCTCCACCCAGGATTTGAGGGGGGCCTCAAACCCGGGTGCGGCCAGAGCCTGGTGATTCTGGGAGGGTTCACCTCTGTCCCGGCCTCAGCGGTGTCTGCGAGGTCTGGGAGGGCGCTCTGCTGCCCCGCCTCATCTGCTGTGCGTTTGTGCGGTGGTGAGGGCTCAGCAGGTTTGGCTAGCAGAGCCCTCCCCAGACAGACCCCCTCCCGGCCCTGCCCCTCTGCCCATCCTTCCATTCACTCTCCGGTTGGACCTCTTCTCTTTTGGTGTCATCTGTGGGCCTGGCTTGGGGCCCCTGATTTTGGACTTTGTAGTACATTCTTCAGCTTCTCTCCAACTCTGCTGTCCTCTTTGTCCCTCTCTGACTCCCACCCTCCCTCTCTGCTCCTCCCTGCCCCCACCCCTGGGTCTGCTGGCACAGGGCCGCCTGTCTGAAGAGATTGAGAAGCTGCGCCAAGAGGTGGACCAGCTGAAGGGCCGAGGGGGGCCGTTTGTGGACGGCGTCCACGCCAGGTACTGCAGCGCCAGAGGCTGGGCGCGCCAGGATGGGGCCCTGACGGACCCCGCGGAAGGAAACTTCCTTCCAAAAAAAAATGCGCAGGACCTCAGGGTCCTCGTCCTATTCAGGGTGGGACATTGAGGCTTGGAGAACTCGGTCAGAGTCACCCAGCTTACTTGGGCAGTTTGAGAGGGAACACCTCTCCTCTGAGGGCTGCTGAGAGGCAAGTTATCAGACAGACAGTTCCCTGTCCCCACTGCAGTGGGACGTAGGCCATGCTTCCTGCTTCCTTGACAGAGGGCACACCCTTGAGAAAGGTCTGCAGGTCCCTTGCTCACCCGTGTCCCGCAAGGCTCACTGGCAGTGAGAGCTACTCATTCCAGTTCTCTTGAGAGTCAAGGCCCGCCCAAGTTTAGGCAGTGGGCAGAAAGGCAGCAGGAGGGATTGGATGGAGCCTCGGAAACTTCCTTACTGGAAGTTGGGACGCCATGGCAATCCTATGGCCTTGGCATTCCTTTTCTTGAAACCATCGTAAGAGATGGAGTTTATCTCCTAATGCTTGGATTAGGCCCATGTTTCGGGAACCTCTGTGTTTCCCCTCACATTGTGTGGAGTGATTGGTGTCGAACTCGGACCTCGAGCCTGTCCTCAGTCCCCAGGCCAGAGAGGTAGGGTGAAGGCAGAGGAGACAGAAGTGGATGGTGCCACTCAAGGCTCATGGCTCTGGGCTGTTTTCTTTCCAAACCAAAGACTCTTAGATCAGAACCCTGTCGTTCCCTTTGGTCATGTGCTTGCTCTATCCAGGAAATGGGGACGAATTACCGTGAAGAACAGTGAATGGAAATACGCATATGGGCATGTGGAGGGGCAGTGCTTGTAATAGGGAAGGGAACACTGAGCTTGAAGAAGAGAAGCCCTTGTGTCTGGAGTAGTAGAGGCTGAAGTGCCTTCTCCACGTTCGCCAGGAATTACTGTATATAGGTATGAAGAGAAGCAGAGGATGGAGACAGGTAACAGTAGTTGGGATTTCTCCTACGTCTCCCCTCCGGACCAGAAGAGACAACCCCTCAATTAGTGAAGCACAGCCCATAGTACACCAGGCCATTTGCCACTGCTCAGCTTTCTGTAATGGTTGGGCATTCTTCGGTTCGACTGTAGAATCGCTGGATACTTCATGGAATTGCAGCTGAGTTGAGGGAGAAAAGGGGAATTTGCAAGCACTTCCCTCTCCCTCCAGGGACCTTGTATACTTGCATAGTCTGCTGCAGGCTCACTGTGTCCCTTTGTTCTGGGCTCCCTCAAGGGTTCCAAATAGGAAGGCACAGGGACGTGGTGCCTAGGGGAGGCTTCCAGATACTCCCCGGGATTGTTGCTTGGGTCCTAAAATCTCAGGGACTCTTGGAGCACTCAAAATGTTTTCTCTAGCTCGTGTTTCTGACAGTGTCAGGCCTCCTAAAGCTTCCTGGGGATAGCGGGTATTCCTGGCTTGAATTTTAATCAGGGACTCAGTCCAGATTATGGGGAGACCTGAGGAAAAGTGCTGGGTAGAAGACCAAAAACAGAGACCCTCAGAGTGAGAAGGACCTTTAGACATCATGCCTTCCAACCTGTCCCAGTGTCGGGGAGCCCTCCTGCGTCATGTGTGTCAGATGGCCAGAGAGCCTCTGCTCCAATACCTCTTTGCTGGGGAGCTCAACTTTTTAAAAGCCGCCAGTTGCGCCATAAGTCAACCCTTGCCATTAGAAGTTCCTTCTCATGCCATATGGAAAGCCGCTCTCTGGAACTTTCTGCCCTGGCTCATTCTGACCCCTGGAGCACCAGAGCATATGTCTCCTCTCTTGCTTACATGGCAGCCCTTCAGACATTTATGACAGCTCCGTGTCCTGCTAAGACTTCTCTGAGCTGAAGATCCCTTGACTCTTTGTGCCCACTGGGGTTGAGCTGGGGCTCTCAGTCCTCAGGGCCTGTCTCTCTCTCCCCCGTCCCCGCTCCAGGCCACACATGGGCAGTGCAGCAGATGTGCGGTTCTCCCTGGGTGCAACCACCCACGTATCCCCAGGCGCACATCGCCGCTACTCGGCATTGAGGGAAGAGTCTGCCAAGGTGAGGGGGTGGAGGGGTCTCCTCAGGGAGTTTGGGGTCAATTCGGCCGCGTGCCTGGCTCCAGTTACGCAGACGGCTGGTGTGTGGGGCAAATCCTTCCCCTTCCCTCCCCTGTGTTAACGACAGCTGCAGCCCTGGGGTTGAGGCCATCGTCAGCTGCAACAGCTGTGACCCCCTTGCCTTGGCCTCCTGGTGGGCAAGGGGTGGGGCTGGCGGGGAGCCAGTCAGTCCCTGCAGCCCCACTGAAGTGTGTGTGCATGTGCCTGGGTGTGCAGGCGTGTGTGTCTGGTGGTCAGGGTGGGGGCTTCATGGGTAAGATGGAATTGGCACGCTTTCTGGAACAAAAGCTGTGGTTCACGGGGGAGATGAGGGAAGGATGACAGGTTAGCTGGCCCTGGACCTGGAGTCTTCTGAGAAGCAGCTGTGAGTTCACGCTGTCTGCGTCTGCCCAGGGAGATTAGGGGAGAATGAGGAAAGACACGGGGCAGAAAAATGCCGAGTCCCATCTTTTGGGAAGGTGCGATTATTCATCGTGGTTTGTCCTGAGTGCAGGTCCTCTAAATAGCATTTAGTTCACTGGGGTATTAGAGGATATGTTTGCAGAAAGAGGAAGCTCTTAGTCTTGGGAAGATTCATTTCTGCCCTTGAGAAACCCCTAGTCTTATGGGGGAGTCACAGTCTGAAGGTGCCTCTTTTTCTTTCTCTCCCCACTTCTGTACTTTTTCTGTTTATAAGAATATAGTAGCTGCCGAGGAGCTGAGAGGCTGCAGGAGCCCTGAAGGGGAACTGGGGGTTCGGGTCGTAGAAAGGTGTCAGAGTACCTTTCTGTCCCTGGCCCCTCCTTCTCTGCTCTTCTGGCTCTCCCAGCTCAGTTTTCTGCCTTTCCCCCTTCTGGGCCTTTCTCCACTGGATAGGTTTATAGGATAATTTCAGAGAAGCTGCCGCCTCTCAGGGTTGACCACACTGCTCTGTGATGAGCTGAAACTGCCGACTGTCTCCTCAGGACTGCTTGGCCTTTCTGGTTCCCTGGGTGTAGTCAGCCTTTGAGTTTGTATGGATGGAAACTGATAGCATTTATATGGTGCTTGCTTTGTGCCAGGCACTGTGCTAAGGGCTTTACATGTATTTTCCTCATTCGATCCTCACAGCTATCTATGAGTAAGTACTTTACCATCCTCATTTTACAAATGAAGAAACTGAGGCGCAGAGAGGTTAAACAATTTTCCTGTGGTTGCACAACTAGAATTCGTTGGAGCCGAGATTCAAACCAAGGCAGGCTCTCTCTGGACTCTCTTCTTAACCACTGCTAGTTAGCTTTTTCAGTTAGTTTGTGCAGTATTTCTTAGACTGTCCTGTGCAAACACATCACCCAGGGGTCTTGTTAAAATGCAGATGTTGAATCAGTAGGACCGGTGCTGTGGCGTTTTCAGCCAGCTCCCAGGAGATGTCAGTGCTGCTGGGTAGAGGTAGGGAGGGTCTGCCCTGCAGTTATCTGGGTGTCTTATTATGACTCCTTTACCCTCCTCCTTTGTTAAGGACTGGGAGACTTCTCCTTTGCCTGGGATGCTGGCCCCGTCAGCCACCCCTGCCTTTGACAGTGACCTTGAGATCTCCGACATGGATGAGGATGAGCCAGGAGGTCTGGTGGGCTCCACAGACGTTGTCTCCCCCAGTGGCCACTCAGATGCCCAGACCCTGGCCATGATGCTGCAGGAGCAGCTGGATGCCATCAACGAGGAAATCAGGTTAGGGGAGAGGCGGAGGACCTGGAAAGTGCGTTGAAGGGCATCGGGGCCCTTTGTGTTGGAAAAATCCTATATGGATTTGCTCATATCTTATGACTGCAACTTAGAGTGCCACAGTTCAGGGACCCTTTGTGGGGCATGTGCCGGAGTGAGAGGGTGGGGCCTCAGTGGACTTCTCAGGCTTTACCTCCCCTCTCAGGGCTTGCGATATGGCTGGGCTCAAGAGGATGCACATGGTGTTCCTGCAGGCCGGCAGCTGATCATAACCACGAGGAGTGTAGCTCCCACTTACTAAGGCCAGCTCAGGGTGAGGGCTTTGTAAATGTCACTGTCTGTCTTGCCACAGTCCCTGAGGTAGGCAGCGTGATACCTGCTTTACAGACAAAGAGGTTAAGTGACTTACCCAAAGCCACACAGAAGTGACAGAGCCAGGATTCAAACTCAAGTCTGAACTCGGTCCACTGCACCATACCTCCTGTCCCTAGTGAGGCATCAATCGAAAACAATGACAGGGAAAGTTGTGAAACCTTCACTTTATCCTGACTTTTTAATGAGTTTATTAATGTTAATGACAAACAGCAGTGCAATATCTGAGCTGGAGTGTATCAGAGCTTTACAAGCTGTACAAGTCATCAGTTCAATGGTTCAAGGTATTGCACAGACCAGTTACAAAGAAGACACAGACACACACACACACAGACACACACACACACACACACAGAGAGAGAGAGAGAGAGAGAGAAAGGAACAAACATAGGACCACCAGCTTTTTGTTTTGCAAAGTAAAACATTAATGATAATGACTATCTATTATCACAATCATTCTGCAAAAGAAAGGGCATTTTAACATTCTGGAAGTAAGAAAGACATGCTTAGAATAAAGGCGAGTCTGTCTTTGTGAAAGGCAGTGGGCATCTTTACTGCAGCGTGTGTGTGTGTGTGTGTGTGTGTGTGTGTGTGCGCGCGCGAGAGAGAGAGAGAGAGAGAGAGAGAGAGAGAGAGAGAGTGTGTTTGTGTGTGTGTGTGAGTGTGTGTGTGTGAATGGGCTGTGTGTGTGTATGTGTGTATGTGTGTGTGTGCATGCTTTCCTCACTGAATACCTCCCATGCACACACATACACTATTGTTAGTTTTCTCATTTTTCTGTGGAACAGGGAAAACCCCATCAGGGGTCAGCATCATTTAAAAATCCTACACTTGGAAACTGCTGACTTATACCACTTCATCATTGCATATGTTGGGAAACTGAGGCACAGAGAGCAAAATACCTGACTGAAGCCCACCCCTGTAGTTAGGCAGGGGTAGGTCGAGAATTCTGATTTTCAGGGTGGTTTATGTTCCACCGACCAAACTGCCTTCTTCCTCGGTAGTTTTTGTAGATGGAGGGAGTAGGCAAGTTAACAAGAGAGAGACGTGTTTTTAAGCTCCAGTGGGACAGACACCCTGCCTGCTGGGCCTTGTGTCCACCACGTGAGGATGAGTGCAGGCATCAGCCCTCACCGCCTCCTGTTGATCCTGGCTGAGGCTAGTGGTGAGGTCTGGTTTTACCTGCCTTCCAGGATGATTCAGGAAGAGAAGGAGTCCACGGAGCTCCGCGCGGAGGAGATTGAGACGCGTGTGACCAGCGGCAGCATGGAGGCCCTAAACCTGAAGCAGCCGCGCAAGCGCGGATCCATCCCCACCTCTCTGACGGCCCTGTCCTTGGCCAGCGCGTCCCCACCGCTCAGCGGCCGCTCCACACCTAAGCTCACCTCCCGCAGCGCAGCCCAGGACCTGGACCGGATGGGGGTCATGACCCTGGTGAGAGGCAGCTGAGGAGCCGCCCTGGCATTACTGGGCCCTGCACTGGGGGGGGGTTTTAAGGGATAGTATGATTCTCGTGCTCTCACCTGGGCCTGCGGGGGAGGGTTTTATTTATTTATTTTATTTTTTATTTTTTAATAGAGAGGGGGTTTCACCATGTTGGTCAGGATGGTCTTGATCTCCTGACCTTGTGATCTGTCCACCTTGGCCTCTCAAAGTGCTGGGATTACAGGCATGAGCCACTGCGCCTGCCCCACTACCTTTTTTTTTTTTTTTTTTTGCTGGGGAGGTTTTAAGGGAGGGTAGGACTCCCGTGCTCTCAGCTGGGCCTGCAGGGGTTTTTAGGGGTGGTAGGACTTACATGTTCTCAGCTGGGCCTGCCTTCTTCTTCCCATAATGTGTGCAGACCCTGACATGTCAGCCACCAACCTGTCCTTCTGTGTTTGGGAAGGGCCTAGGTCATATCTTCTTTGTCCTCTCCCTTGGATGAGCCCAGACTACTTAAGAAACTCGCCCACTACCCTTCCCTGTTCCTTTCTTCCAGAGAAATAAGTCCTGGCTTATTTTTCTAGACCAGCTTTATTTTCTGGTGTGATATTCTTTCTGGGGCTGTGGGAGGCATGAATCCTATCTTCTCATCCTAAGACCACTGGGCTCCCCTGGGGTTGGCTTTGGGGCAGCCAGAGGGTGAGTCCAAGCTTACCCTTCCCTTTCTCTTGTAGCCCAGTGATTTAAGAAAGCATAGGAGGAAGCTGCTGGTGAGTGCTGCCTGATGGCCCAGGTACTAACGGGTTCACTGCTCCCGCACCCTTTCCTTTCGGCTTCTTCCCCCAGGGCCCTTGAGTCTGAGTCTGAACTCAGAGAGGCACTCAGGGCCTCCCCACTGCATTTCTCCACGCTCCTCCACCTCTTCTGGGCTGGGTAGGCAGGCCCGAGATCTCTCTCTCTATCCCCTGACGGCTCCACTGTCTGTTCAGTCGCCAGTGTCTCGGGAAGAGAACCGAGAGGATAAAGCCACCATAAAATGTGAGACTTCTCCTCCTTCCTCACCCAGGACGCTGCGGCTAGAGAAGCTTGGCCACCCAGCCCTGAGCCAGGAGGAAGGCAAGAGGTAAGTGGAGCAGGCCCCACCTCTAGTCTCCATCCGCAGGGTCACCTCCTCCCTTCCTCTGCCTCTGCAGGGACTGCATCTCCCCCATTCCAGGTTCCTGAATGTCTTACTTCTCTTTGAAACACCATCAGGGAAGGGAGTTCCTGTGTCTCCCTTGCCCCCACCCCAGTTCTGACACTCAAGAGAAGTTCTTCCTAAGGTCTAACTTCCATCTTTCCTGCTGTCACTTAAGTATGTTTCTTCTTATTCCGCCCCCTTCTGGCTGTCACCTTATAGTGCCTTGGAGGATCAGGGCAGCAATCCCAGCAGCAGCAACAGCAGCCAGGACTCCCTGCACAAAGGCGCCAAGCGGAAGGGCATCAAGTCGTCCATTGGCCGCCTGTTTGGGAAGAAGGAGAAGGGCAGACTGATCCAGCTGAGTCGGGATGGAGCCACAGGCCATGGTCTCTGTCCCCTTCTGAACGGAGGTCTGGGCGGGCATCAGAAGCAGGAAGGTGTACTTGGACTGGCCTTCTCTGCCTTCGTCCCAGGGATGAGTGGGGGGAAGCCCCAGGAAGGCGATTTCAGATCTGCAGGAGCAGTTTTCGGTCAGAGATATTCATGGCAGGGTGGACTGCCTCCTGAGGGGGTAAGCTCCTGCCTCTACGAACGTCAGGAAGTGGCTGGGTGGCCTTTATTTGGCATGCTGTGGAAAGGTCTCCTGTACTGAGCGAAAGATTGGGCCTCTGGGGTTTCTTTTTCTTTTTTTTTTTTTTTTTTTGAGACGGAGTTTCGCTCTTGTTACCCAGGCTGGAGTGCAATGGCGCGATCTCGGCTCACCGCAACCTCCGCCTCCCGGGTTCAGGCAATTCTCCTGCCTCAGCCTCCTGAGTAGCTGGGATCACAGGCACGTGCCACCATGCCCAGCTAATTTTTTGTATTTTTAGTAGAGACGGGGTTTCACCTTGTTGACCAGGATGGTCTCGATCTCTTGACCTCGTGATCCACCCGCCTCGGCCTCCCAAAGTGCTGGAATTACAGGCTTGAGCCACCGCGCCCGGCCGGCCTCTGGGGTTTCTTTCAATTTGGAGGTTTTCTGATGTACTGTGCTCAGGACCTTCAGGAGAAATCTCTTGGTTCTTTCTTTAGAAGAGTTAGTTCTTGACTGGAATTTATTTCTGGGTACATCTGGCCTCTGGGACTCAAAATGTGATAACACCTAATTATAGCTTTGTAGACATTAAATTCAAGGAAGGGAAGGTGGCATCGTTATCACCTCTGTGGTAGTATAAAGTTCTGGTACATGCCTGGCATGTGGTGAGTGCACAGGAAATGTTGGCTTTCATCTGCCCCCTCTCTTCTAGCTCTTCTCTAGTTTCCTTCTCGTTCTCCTCTTCTTTCAGTCACCTATTCAGCCACTTGTTCCACAAACATTTATTGAGGAACGACTATGGCTTAGTAACAGGTGCTCAGCAATGGTTCATTCCTTCAGGGAGCTCAGTGTCTAATGAAAAGGAAGAAGTGAAGAGACAATTCCAGAACAATGTATTGATAGAGACATTCCCAGGGTGCTTCTGGGACTCAGAACTCAGCTCTGGAATGGTGGGGATGACAAGGGTGGCCTCCTCTGATAGCAACACCTGAGCTGACATGTGAAGGCCACAGAGGAATTAGCCGAGCCAGGGAGAGGTCTGTGTGTGGAGGAAGTGGGTGGGTGGTCTGGGAAAGGCAAAGTTCTGTGGGTGTGAGAGGTTTGTATGTACTTACGCATGTTCAGGTTTGGGAAGAAGGAGCAGGGGAGGAGTGGGGAGATGGGACTGGGCAGCTAGGCTGGGGCCCGCTGTAAGAGTCCTGCAGCATCTGTTTTAGTTTAAAAGTTCCCCTGAGGCAGTGGGAGCGCTGATGAATTTCATGCAGGGGAGGAACCAATCAATGAGAATAAAGGAAACTTTGGACCCAAATGCATAATTAGACCTTTCTGCACCTCAGGAAGATATGACTCAGAAGATAGCTAGCTGGGTGAGGAGGAGGAGGAGGGAGAGCTTGAGACGAGGAGGTAGGGGGAAGAGGAAGAACAGAGAGGAATTCGCTGAGACGAGGAGAGGTCTGTGTAGGAAGGAAGTGGTGATCTGGGAATGGAGAGGAGGAAACATGGCCACCTCTGCTCAGGATATGGGAGCATCAGCCCAGAGAGGTCCAGCTTCTTCCTCCCCAGTCCACAGGGGCAAGTGGAGTTGTGGAGCTGGCTACAGATAGGGGAAGCTGAAAGGCTTGATCAGGGGAAGAAGCATTTTGGGGGAAGCCGTATGATTTCCGATACTCTCCACACCACGTTGGCACTTAAACCTGAGACATCACCTCAGATGAGTTTCTGGGTTACCCACACCTGTTGCCTACTGTGCATTTTGGGTGTGTGTGTGACCAGGACTTAATTCTAAGATTCTGCCTCTGGCCATGAATTCTGTAGGTTCCTAGCATCAATTTGAGGAGATATTTAGTAGAAGACGGAACTCTACATGTTCCCTTTTGTGTTTTTGTGCAAGTGAGTGCACCCAGAGAAGAAGGCCCAGAGACACACCTCTCAGTGTGCGGATTTCCCCACCCCGACCCAAGCCAGGGCCATCCTTCTCTCTGAGCCTTGTGGCCCACTGTGTCTGGGGCTCTGGGTTTCCTTTGCACCTTGGCTTGGAGGAAGGGCAGGTTCTGTCTAGGATTCTGGGTGGGATAACTTGGGTCCATCTGGCTGGAAAACACCCCCAGGGCTGAGGATCTTGGGAGACTCTCTGAACTAGGGATGACCCACTTGATGCCACTGTCTGAGACTGCCTGGATGTAGGGACATTGAGCAGAAACTCCAGGAATGGTGGTTCTATCAGGCCATCAGTTGTCCTCTGCTGAGGAAGCTTCTGCAGCTTCTGTTCCCCACCTCTGATCCAGGCAAGGGAGGAGAGGCAGAGGGCCTGGCTGACACACACATCTCTTTCCTTGTAGTTATGCTAACAGACTCCGAGTTCAGTATGCAGGAGCCTATGGTGCCTGCCAAGCTGGGGACCCAGGCAGAGAAGGACCGGCGACTGAAGAAGAAGTAAGAGCCACAGGCCAGGCTCTGCCAGGGTGGGGCACAGCCCCCCACCCACTTTCCTTCTCCTGGGCGGCTGTGAAACTGAGCTAAGGGACCCAGATCCCAGCAAGGCCCTTCCTGAATTGATTTGGCCTGGTCCATGTGGGCACAGCAGGGCTGAGAGAAAGTTCTTAGGTTGCACCTAGAGAGAAGGAAGCAAGGGGATGATGGGAGAGTGACCTGGGTCCTGTGGGTCTCTGGCAGGGCAGATTGAAATCTCTAAGTCAGTGTCAGGTCACATGCAGAGAGCCCCTTGCCCTCTGGGGGTGGAGAGGTATTCCTGTCCCATTTCTTGTTGTCATATTGCTTCAGGCGTAGAGCAGAGGAAGTCCAGGGTGGGGAGCAAGGATTGTGGGTATCCAGGGGTCCCTGGAGCAAGCACAGTTAAGAGAGAAGGAAGAACTAGTGAGTCTGTTGTTCCTCTTCCTATAAGACACCAGCTGCTTGAAGATGCCCGCAGAAAAGGAATGCCCTTTGCCCAGTGGGATGGTCCGACTGTGGTCTCCTGGCTGGAGGTAAGCCTGAGCCAAGGAAGTCGACTCAGAGGTCTGGAGGGAAGGATGTGTGGGGTGGGCAGAGCGGTGGTGTCCTGGAACTTTTACAGTGTGTTTCTCCTCTGCCAACTGCACATGTGCCATACCTAGCATTTAGCTCCTCTCCCTCTCCCCAACACACACACATACCAGTCAGAGGACAGAGCTGATGCTACTTTTAATCTGTAAAACAGGAGAGAGAGGGATTTGATGACCTCCACATTCCTATGATCTGCATTTGTTATTCTGAGTCCATGGATGAGGCCTGGCCCTTGCCCCTTGCTATTGCCAAACTTTTGGTGGTAGGGCCCAGGCCTTGAATTATATTCCCTGTGCCCGGTCTCTGCAGCTCTGGGTAGGGATGCCTGCCTGGTACGTGGCAGCTTGCCGGGCCAACGTCAAGAGTGGTGCCATCATGTCCGCCCTGTCGGACACAGAGATCCAGCGGGAGATTGGCATCAGCAATGCCCTGCACCGGCTCAAGCTCCGCCTGGCCATTCAGGAGATGGTGTCACTGACCAGTCCTTCCGCCCCGCCCACCTCCAGGACTGTGAGTGGCCCCTCCCTTGGCCAGGACATTTTCAGAGGTCCTGGAACAGTATCTGCAAGGTCTCCTGTTGGGCTTTGGGAAGATGCAGCATTGAGTCCTGCCCCTTCCTTCCCATCCTCACAAAGGGCTCTCCCTGGTCTTCAGGAGGATATGACATTGATTCTAGGAGGATCCCAGCGGCCTTGGTTCCCTGCCTCTCACATACCACCCATGGGGTTCCATCTCCCCATCCCTACTCTGCCAAAATTTCCAGGTTTCTGGGCAGAGTTCCCAGGATGGGCTTTCTGGGGTTTTGTATGGTTGCCAGGTTGGGGGAAACAAAGGGAAGAGGGCATTTGTGATATTGTCTTGGTCCTCTAACCTCAACACAAGAATGCAGGCTGCTCCATGGGCCCCTGGAGCAGCCATAAACCTTTTATTACTGGCCATCTCCATGATTGATGTCAGCCCCCATTCCAGATCAGCAGCATGCATTCTTATTCACCCAGGAAACATTTATTGAGTATTTTCTATGTGCCAGGTGCTGTGCTAAGCAGTATAGCTATGGTGGTAACAGAGATGTGGCTTCTGCTATCCACTTGCTTAGAGCCAGAGAGTGTGCAGAGCTGTGGGCTGGACCCCTGGGAGGATCCAGGGAGGGAGCTTTGTCCTTGTCCTTTGGGTGCCCAGCCGGATGGGGATCCTGGGGACCCACACCCAGAACGAACTAGGTTTCCTCTCTGCCTGCAGTCTTCTGGGAATGTCTGGGTTACCCATGAAGAGATGGAAACTCTGGAAACATCTACTAAAACAGTGAGTCTGGCCCTTGACTTTTGTCTTTGGGCCTGGGGTTAAGACTGATGATGTCCACAGGATGAGGGGAAGGTTGTGGGCAGTCAGAGTGGGTTGCCATAGACCTCATGTGAGACTGGTATCCTTGATGTGTGATCTGCTCTCAGGGTGGAGGGCTGTTGGGAGAGGGGTGGGGCTGGGAGCAGTTGGTATGTGTGTGGTCCTTCCCAGGGGGTCACAGGCTTGTCCTGGGCCGTTGGTGTGCTGCAGGGGAGGGGAGTTGGGCTGGGGAGGGCTCTGCCCTTTATGGACCTGAGCCACAGAGTCTCTGTCCTTATGCTTCCTCCCTGGTGGAGGAATGGGGAGCACTGGGAGAGCTGGGCATCTTGCCTGGCTCCCAGTTAAGCCTGGGAGATGTGTGTTTTTGCCAAACACATATTTGCACTGCCTGACCGCAAACATGGGTGCACACACCAACCTTGTATTCTCTCTCAACCATCCTGACAAGCTTTCCCCAGTTACCCAGCCAGATACTGGGGGATCTTTTTCCCCTCCTTGATGGGGCCTAGGGTAGAGCTGATGGGTTTCTTGACTTTGCCTGTTTCCCCTAAACGCTGCACTTGTTCCTGCTAGGACAGTGAGGAGGGCAGCTGGGCTCAGGTAAGACCCCTCCCCTGTGTAGAACCAGCTCCCAGAACTCCAAGATAGTGTTCTTCCAGTAGGTTCTCTCCCCAGCAGGAATCTCTGAATCTCACTTCCCATGAAAAGCCCTGGACACAGGTTCTCAACTTCCACCAGAGCATCCCCACCCCCACCCCGTTCCCTTTAGCTGCTTGTTCTGGTTTCTCAGGATGGCAGGTGAAGATCCCTGGAGGGCTGTGGCCCCTGCACTCCTGGCCCTTCTTCTCAGTCTCACCTTTTTCCTAGGAATAATGAGAACTAGATTAGTATGAGTCTTCTTCCTCTCCCTGTCCCTCTCAGGGGCACCCTGGTGAACTGAGCGAAGGTCTGTCATCCATCCATTTCATGAACAAACATTTATAGGTATTAGGCCTTACCAGGCTCTCTGGATATAGAAGTGAACAAAGCAAGCCCTCATGGAGGCAGTAAACAAGTAAAGCAATAATATCAGTAAACAAACCATGTCAATAGGGATAAAAAAGACAGTCTCAATAAACAAAGGGACAATATTGGATAGTGATGCGAGCTGTGAAGAATGAAGCAGGGAGCAGCACTGTTTATACCTGCTCAAGAGATTGGCTGAATCATTTACACCATAAAACACCCTTGGCAGAGGTGATGGGGGGACCCATCCGATAGGTGTTAAATGAAGAATACATATCCTAACAGGTGCATGGAATTTGATACCAAAACTAAAAACTAAACAAAATTAATAATATGTTGTTTAGCTGGGCACAGTGGCTCACGCCTGTAATCCCAGCACTTTGGGAGGCTGAGGCGAGTGGATCACCTGAGGTCGGGAGTTAGAGATCAGCTTCATCAACATGGAGAAACCCTGTCTCTACTAAAACAACAACAACAACAACAATCAATTAGCCGGGCATGGTGGTGCATGCCTGTAATCCCAGCTACTCAGGAGGCGAGGCAGGAGAATCACTTGAACCCAGAAGGCGGAGGTTGCGGTGAGCCAAGATTGGGCCATTGCACTCCAGCCTGGGCAGCAAGAGCGAAACTCCATCTGGAAAAAAAAAAAAAAAAAAGAGTTGTTTAGGGAAATATACATGGATGATTGTAAAAAGTGTCAAACAATGTTTTACAACCAAGGGATTAGTCAGAAAACTCAGCATAGTGGTTCCCGCCGTGAGGGGCAGTAGGAGACCGTGGTGACATTGAGCATCAGCATGCAGGGTACATGGGGGAATGCCCTGCTGCTTAGCTTAGTTGGTGCCCACTGTTGCTAACTTCATTTTACGCTTCATAATGAGCATGCTACATATAGTCTTATAAGTGTCAGCTCTTACATTGTAAAAGAGAACAAAATAGACTTTTTCCATCTGAAAACATCAAGTAAGGGTAAGGAAAGAGTGAGGTAGGGTCACGGTGAAAACTAAAGCTTTCTCAGGACAGGTGGTCAAGGAGCACCCTGCCCAGATCAGGAGGCCACGTCCACATGGCACAGGCCCTGCAGGACCAGGGGGTGGAGTGTGCGTGGGAAAGCAACAAAGGACCTGGAGCCTTCTCAGAGCAGACGCTCAAGCCTTAGAGAATGAGTGTTGGTTATTCAGGCACAGGCCACCACCCTTTATTTTTTTCAATCGTCCGCCAACGTTTAGCTTCTTTGCTTCCGGCATGAAGCCAGCCTTGTTCCTGAGTGAGACAGGCTTCCTTTGCCACGCGGCAGGTTCTCTGTAACAACACAGCCTTTCCCCTGGGCTCAGCGGGCTTGAGGCTCACTGAGAGTCAGGAAGCCACGTCTGCTGCACAATACCACAAATGCAATCCAGAGTCAACAGGAAGGATTTCATATTAGCTGCTGCCGGGATAGCCACTTCTGTTCATTAGTGTAGATAATTGATATGAGTGGAATCGTATCACTTTGAGATCTTAAAAAGTTCCATTTAAAATCCCCACCTCCCACCACTCCAGCCCCCTTAGTGAAAATAAACTGAAATTGTACTGGACTGCCCTTCCTCCCTCATGGGTGGAGGATGGATTCATGCGTCTCCTAACCAGCTGTACCAGCCTCAGCCTGCCGGCTCTACCTTCCTCCCCCATAACCTCCTGCGTCTCCTTTCCCTAGACCCTGGCCTATGGGGACATGAACCATGAGTGGATTGGGAACGAATGGCTGCCCAGCCTGGGGCTCCCGCAGTACCGCAGCTACTTCATGGAGTGCCTGGTGGACGCCCGCATGCTGGACCACCTCACCAAGAAGGACCTGCGGGTCCACCTGAAGATGGTGGACAGCTTCCATCGGTGAGCGAGGCTGAGCCCGGGGCTGCCTCCCTCATGGGGACCTCCCCCAGCTCTGAGGGTCTGCCTCCAGGAACAGAGGCGCCTCCATCTCTTCTGTTGGCCTCTTCTGAGTGGTAACAGGTCTCTCCCTTGGGAAAGTCTCCCTTGTCAAATCCTTGTCTCATCCTGTAATTTGAGGATTCTGATCCTCTGACCAGGTTTTTGTCCTCACAATGACCAGGTCATTATATCTAGTCTTGAAGACACAAAAAGTCCTTTTTCTTTCGCTTCGCCTCCTTTGAGTTGTCCCCCCAGGTCTGAGTTTTACTGCTTGTCTTTGGCCTTGCTGAATTTGCTGTGTTTACTCCGACAAGACTCAAACTGAATCTGGTGTTCAATTTAGGGGTCTCATTCCCCCCAAGGTGAGGGGAAGGTCTTGCTTGGCCTTTGCCGTGCCAGCATCCCAGATCGGAACCTCTCTGCTTTGGGCTCACATCCTTTTTCAAAGGAGGTCATCCGGTCCTCTCCTCCTCTTTGCTGAAAAGATCTTCTGTTCAAAAGTGTCTGCGGCAGAGGTCCCAAACTGGCAGCCCGTGGACAGAATTTGGCCCAGAGATGTGTTTTTGTTTGGCCCACATATATCTTAACAACTCAAATTGAGTTGCCAGTATTTAAACAGTAAGAGGTTTTATATACAATTCTGGATTTCTGGCTTCTCTGGAAACCTTGAAAGCTCTGTCAACACATTCTAGCATGGAAGCAGCCAGCTGGAGCTGAAGAGCAGGACAGGTGGGCCTGCCTCGGGACCTCCCAGCCCCCCAGCCTCCGTCCCTCACTTGCGTTACCTGCCTGGTCCCAGCAGGCATTTGTGCTGGAGAACACAGTGGGTGGGCATGGTTCCAGGAGGTGGCAGTTTTTAGGAAGTCCTTCTTAATGTCCAGCTTCAGGTCGTGTGGGTGGCTCTTCGGCTGGATAATAAGACAAGGAGTAGCGTTCTTCAAGGTTGCCTCAGGGCTCCATGGATGTCCTGTGGTCACTCCGACTGAGAAGTCTTATAGAAAGTTAAATCTGGAAGGGATCTAGTTAGTGTCCCTGTTTTACGGATGAGAACATTGAGGCATGGGGAGGAGCAGTAGCCCAAGGTCACTCACGGATGACAGTGGAGTACAGGGGAACCCAGGTACGCTGATTCGAGCCCAGTGCTCTTGCCACCACAAGGCAGAGCCTCCTGGCCTAGAACCCTTGGCCTGTCTGACTCCAGCAGGAATGCTGACTTGTGAGGGAAGACTGCATCCTCTCCTCTGCACTCACCCCCACCCAAATCAGCTAGGGCTAAAAGGGAATCGTTTGTCTCTGCCTGGAGGCTGCCAGGCCCAGCTGCACCTGTCCCCTACTCAGTGATTGATGGGGCTGGGGAGAGTTGAGCTGTTCGCCTGCCAAGCCTGGATGTGCCCGGGCTGCTAGAGGATCTGTCAGCCCGGCCCCAGCCAGGACTATGGAAATCCTCCCCACAACCCCTCTGCCCCGTCCCCGGAAGAAAATTGCGGCCTGCACTTGTGATTCTAGGTTCAGCTCTGAATCTTGAGTAATTCAGAGTTTCTAAAACATTTTCACATCTCACTGCCAAACTATGTTTCTACCTGCTTTTATTCCACTTAATATTTCACAGGCATGTTCTTACGTCTTTAAAATTTCTTTTAAATCCTAATTTTTATGACAAGAAAGGGATATTTTAAAACCTTATTTTACAGATAAGGAAAACAAGTTCAACAGAGGTCGATTTCCATCGGGTCACTCAGCCAGGTGGTTACAGACTGGGGCTCAGTTCCTTGTCTCTTGACACCCTGCTCAGAGCTCTCTTCCTTGGGACATGGTGCTCTACTGAGCAGGTCTTCTGGAAGAGCTCCTGTTATGGTAGGACAAGCATGCACAATAGTCACGAATGTCACCCTAATAGTGCTGCCACTACCGAGTGCCTGCAATGTTCCCAGGGCTGGGCTAAGCTCTTGCATTAATTCTCACCTGCAGGAGAGGTGTGACCCCATCTCACATTTGCTGGATGTCCCCTCAGCTAGGAAGGGGCCGAGCTGGTATCCAAACCCAGGTTGACCTAACTTTCAGGGCTTTATATTTTTGCTGTGGTATGCAGCAGCTCTGAAGAAACTGGACTGAAAATGATCATGAGTGAGCTTGAAATTAGACAGAAAGCATTTCCAGTCACCATGTGTATACATGGCCCTTCACAGGGGAGCAAAGCTTAAACCAGCAGCTTGAGCAACACGTGAGTGGCTTGGGCCAGATAAGGGTTCCTGGAAGTGGCATCTCTGAGCTCTGTTGTAGGCTGAAGAACCTCCTGCTTAGAAATGAGGGGAGAGGAGGAGGGAGCAGTCTGTGCAGTTTAATCTCAAAAAGCAGTGCCCTCAATAAGAGTCAAAAGCAGGCTGGGCGCGGTGGCTCACGCCTGTAATCCCAGCACTTTGGGAGGCCGAGGTGGGTAGATCACGAGGTCAAGAGATCGAGACCGTCCTGGTCAACATGGTGAAACCCCGTCTCTACTAAAAATACAAAAAATTAGCTGGGCATGGTGGCGCGTGCCTGTAATCCCAGCTACTCAGGAGGCTGAGGCAGGAGAACTGCCTGAACCCAGGAGGCGGAGGTTGCGGTGAGCCGAGATTGCGCCATTGTACTCCAGCCTGGGTAACAAGAGCGAAACTCTGTCTCAAAAAAAAAAAAAAAAAGAGTCAAAAGCAGACAGAGTTGGGAGGGACCTTCCATTCTAATTCTCTACAGATGGAAAAACTCAGAGAAGCTGAATGACAGGAGCGTTCAAGGAAGGAAGAATACTACAGCTCTTCCAAGATGGAATGAGCTGCCTTGGGAAGTAATGAGTTCAGGCACAGGTTCAGTGACTACTCTGAAGGAAGCTTATAGAGGTGACTCCTGCCTTAGGTGGGAGTGTGGACTGATGGCCTCAGGGTTCCTTCTGACCCTCAGGATCTGTGGTTCTATACCTGGCTTAGTTACTGAATGCTTACTGTGCACCTGATACTGTTTAAGTACTTTCAGTAATTTGTGTGAATTGATTATTTCATTTACTTCATCAAGCATTTGTAGACTCCCTGCCTGTGTTCAGGGTTTAAGATGAGTGAACAAGCTTATATTCTAACTGGAAGAGACAGTCAAGGAATAATTAATATATGATATGTTAATAGACAAAACATGCTAGGAAAAAAATTTGACCAGGGTGAGGGGGATTGGGAGTATGGGCCAGGGGAGGTGATGGTGATATTGCAATTTTAAATCTGATGAACAATGTGACTAGTGAATTGTACTGAGAAGGTGACATTTAAGCAAAGACTTAATGGAGACAAAAGGAGTGAGCTACACAACCGGCTGGGGGGGAGGAATGTTCCAGGCAGAGGCAGCCACCAGTGCAAAGGCCCTGAGGCCCGCAGGCCCAGGGAGCGTGCTGGGTTTGAGGAGCAGCAGGGCTGTCAGTGTGGCTACAGCAGAGAGAGCAAGGACAGTGGCTGAAGTGGGGTTAGACAGGTAGGGGAGCAGATCATGGAGTATCTTATAGGCCATTGTCACGACCTGAGTGAAGTGGGGATACAGAGGGGTATCTTGTTTTTGCTTTTTCTTCTACTTGCAGGTGGTAGGGCCTTTGTCATTCTAGTGCCTGGAGAGAGAGGGACATGTTGGTTTGATTCAAAGAACTTTTTTCACATCAATCCCCAGGCCTGCTCCCTGGCTGAGAGGGAGGATATGGGGTAGACAGAGAAAGGGAGTAACCTTGGGATGGATCTTGGGCAAGCCCCTGGGGAAGGAGGATTACGAGGGGGCTGGGGTACTCTTCGTGCTAGAGGCAGTAGATCTGGACATGCTGTGGCTGGAGCTGGATGTGGGACAGGTGGGGTGGGAATGTGGCCCCACTGAGGCTCTGGCTCGGGGGCTGTGTGTCTGCAGAACCAGTCTTCAGTATGGCATCATGTGTCTGAAGAGGCTGAATTATGACCGGAAGGAGCTGGAGAAGAGGCGAGAGGAGAGCCAGCACGAGATCAAGGGTAAGCTTGTCAGGCTTGGAGAGGGTGCAGGAGCAGCCTGCTGGGCTGGTCCCTGCCTTGAGCCAAGTGGAGGGGAGGCATTCTGTGGCTCAAGGAATCTCCCAGTCTGACAGGAAGAGGCAGCCTCACCTTAGGGAGCTCCCAGTCTGTTAGAGGAGACATAGTCCATGCCACGTTGGCTATAATTCCCCTCCCTCAATCCCACATACCAGACAGCAGCCACCAACTGGACAAATGCAGTGAATCCTCTGGAATGGTGCTATAGACTGGTGCTTGTGGCACTCGATGATCTGGGTGGCGTTGGATGGGAGACGCAAGTTTTAGAGGAGACCTTGTAGGTGGGAAGAATAAGAAGGCCATTTCAGCTGTGGGCAGGGGGGTGACCCATGCAAGGGCTCTGGGGAGAAAGCTCGGAGCCTGTTAGCCTGACTCCAGGTTCTGCAACCTAGCAGGGATGGAGTGAGTAGGGGGTTGGTTCTCCAGGAGCCCAGGTGCCAGGGAGGACAGAAAGAAGATATGGAAAGTTGGGGATGGGGTGGCGGCCAGAGAGCAAGGTGGACTAGGGGCTCTGGGTTTCGGGAGCTGTGCTTCTCATCCTTGGAGGGCCCTTGATGAAATGTAGTGTCTCCTTCCATCCCTTTTCTTCCCCCACCCTCCAGATGTGCTGGTTTGGACCAACGACCAGGTGGTTCATTGGGTCCAGTCTATTGGGCTCCGGGACTACGCAGGAAACCTTCATGAGAGTGGTGTGCATGGAGCCTTGCTGGCCCTGGATGAGAACTTCGACCACAACACGCTGGCCCTGATCCTCCAGATCCCCACACAGAACACCCAGGTGGGCAGCCTTTTAATCAGGCAACCTGTCTCTCCCTCCTCCCTCACTGGCTTGCTTTCTTTCTCTCATACACAAAGGCTTAGGTATCTTGCAGAAGGGGGAGGCGGGGGCTTTTCTAGGGCCTATGCCAGAGGGGATTGCAGTGTTCTCAATCCTCCAGTAGTCCCTGTGCATAAGAAAGCCCCCATGGGCACACATGGCTTTCACATACAGAGTACGCCTAGCGTGGGCCTGGCACATCCCCATCCTGCCTGGGGTACCTCCGTCTCCTCCTAACCCCACTTCCTAGCTGAGACTTCGAGCCTTCCTTTTCATCCTGCTTCTCTGATCTGACTTTTCTTAGAGGGGAGCCAGTCCCAGGGCCTGGAGAGACCAGAGAGCCCATACCACCTTTGTCTACCACCCTACGGTCTGCTCCTGGGCCCCTGGGCTTCAAAAAGCTAAATATACCAAATCACAGAGCCCAGAGCTTCACCATGCCAGGGCTTTGGCTCTCTGTCAACAGCTCAAAAGATTAAACATCTCCTGAAATTACATTTTGTCATTTTTATGGAGCTGTCATCTAAGAATATATCTAAATGTTTCTTGAACCTATTTATATTTCTGGCCTTTTTAACTTCCTGTGGGTAATAGATTCTAGAAGTGCTGCTTGTTGTGTAGAGCACTTCCTGATTTTATTTGTCCTAAAAATGCCCCTGTCAGGCCCCTGGGGAAGGAACTACCTCCTCCTCATAGTTTAGGTTTGGTAAGGATATTTGTATTTAACCAGTTCTCACCTTTTGTGATTTCATAAACTCTGATTGTATTGCCTCTGGTCCCAAGCCTTTGTCTCTCCAGACAGAGTCTTCTTAATTCTTTTAGGCTTTCCTCATATAGACTTGCCTCTGTCCCCTGATTGTTTTAGCTGCCCTTGTCTGGACTGTTTGCAGCTGTCAGATCTCTTTTGAAATTCAGCCACCAGAGCTGCACAGTCTATTCTGGGAGCAGACACGTTTTGGCTTGAGTGAGGGCAGGGCTGGGTTGTCTCATAATTCTGGGTAGTGTGCTGGCCTTTTAGGGGTGGTGGCAGTGCACAGGGCCAGTGTGTCCTGTAGGCATTCGGCAGTGACCCCTCTACCCCAATGAGTCAAAATGCATAGGACAGATCTTGTCATTCTCCAAGAGGAACTTGGATTTCTCCCCCAAGGGCAGTTCTCTCCGCTTGCCCACTGGGCAAAAGCCTCATCTGTTGCTTTCCTGGCCACTCACATGGCTTTGTGAGATGCTGCTGAAATGTACACCTATCCTCCTCACCTCTCACTGCCCAGAGGAGCAGGGTCATTTGGATACTTGAAATTTACTATGCTTCTTTCAAATCATTTCTAAAAATGTTATGTTCCCAATGCTGGCACAGACTGTCCTTACGGTTAATATTTTCCCCCCAGAAATGGATTTTTCTCTTTCTTTGATTTCCTATCTCTAATGCATTCAGTTTTGGAGGATAGCAATAATTCTGTAAATAGTAGCAGGGACACCTCTCTATGGCTTCCTAACCTTTCTTAATTTCCTGATCCAGTCATTGAGCTTAGCTGTTGGGAGAAGTAGTGTCTGACCCAATATGGAATTCCTCATTTAAAATGGTTAAAAATGGCTCAGCGTGGTAGCTCAGGCCTGTATGCTCAGCATTTTGGAAGGTCAAGGTGGGAGGATTGCTTGAGTCCGGGAGTTCAAGACCAGCCTGGATAACATAGTGAGACCCAGTCTCTACAAAAGTTTTAAAATATTAACTGGGTTTGGTAGTGCGTGACTTTAGTCCCAGTTACTGGGGAGGCTAAGGCAGGAGTTTTGCTTGAACTCAGGAGTTTAAGGCCACAGTGAGCCATGATTGTGCCACTGGACTCCAGCCTGGGCAACAGAGTAAGACCCTGTCTCACTCAAAAAAAAAAAAAAGCTTGAAAATATCTGGTAGCAATTTTGAAAACTTTTCAATTTCTGGTATTTCTGAAAACTCTGAATGAGTTAATCTCCTGGGAGGCCTAGAGAAAGGGTTTATGCACACAGCCCAGGGACCACCAACATCCATAACTGAGCAGGCTTCTTAATTTAAGCTTTTGATGTGAAAACTTATCCGATAGATTTATTTAATTCAAATTAGTTAAATTCTGGTGATCCCTGATTTATATGTTTACTTACCCCTCCAGAAAGACAGTCAAGCACGACTTTCCCCTTTCAGACGATGTTTTTTCCAAGTAGGAGAAGTCTGCTTATCTATGTGTTCTATGGTCCTACTTTTTTGTTTTTTTCTTGGAAACAGGATCTTGTTCTGACACCCAGTCTGGAGTGCAGGTGCGATCATAGCTTACTGCAGCCTCAAACTCCTGGGCTCAGGCTATCCTCCTGCCCAGCCAGTGGCTGGGACTATAGGCATACACAACCATGCCAAGTTAATTTTTTTTTTTTTTTTTTGTAGAGTCACAGTCTTGCTATGTTGCCAAGGCTGCTACTTTTTTTTTTTTAAATACATTTTTCTAGTTTGTTGTATATGAAAGAATCCTAGGCTTATGGTTTTACTTCTGAGGTTTGCTTGAAGGAGAAGCTTCAGAAAGGTTGTAAAGGTCTCTCATTGGCTAAACACACTGAAGCCTTGTATCTCTACCCTTGGACCCTATGAAAAAGGTGAAAGATGGCGTAAAGGTAGTTCACTCCAGTTAACCACCTTTCCCTCCCCGGCTCTATGTTCTCCAGGCACGTCAAGTGATGGAAAGAGAGTTCAATAACCTCTTGGCTTTGGGCACAGACCGGAAGCTGGATGACGTGAGTATCTGGCCATGAATTAGGGGCTTTGGGGATTTGGTCCTCTTAGTTAGATTGAAGTTCCTGAGTTCTGCCTTCCCTTGGCTAGTTATTGGAAGGCTAATCTAAGGGAGGAGAGCCAGAGGGGATGGGGATAATGTCAGGGTGTTGAGGAGGTGGGCCAGCCCTAGAAGGACTTGTCTTGGGTAGCAATAGGCTGTGGCGAAGTCTCTGTGAAAATCTTATGCAAAAGCTGAAGGCCCCATGCGTACTTCCAGCATCTTTCAATTTGGTGCCCCGCCTTCCTATCCGCATAGGATCAAAGATTTTCCCCAAAGGCCGTATCTTTGGGAGCACACCTTTTTCTTGATCTCTCAGACCATGTCTCTTCAGTGCTGAGCCCAGCATACCTCCAGCCTGCTCAGTAAGACTCCAGCCCATCCTCCAGGAGCATGGGTGTGTGGAGGTGGATGCCCCGCGGAGACCGTTACATGACAGGTTTGCTCTCTCGCTCCCCAGCGCAGTCTGCACAGCTGAACATCGGCTCAGGCTTTTACCATCCCAGCTTTCTCGAGTTTCACCCTTGGGGCTACCTTCACACCAAGTTAAAGTTTTCCTCTCTCCGCCCTCCTGGTTGCTGAAGGAACAGTCCCTTGCTCTTGATTTCATCAGGCCTTCCCCTTGAGCTGAGGGGAGACCCTGGCATTTGGAGTCCTACGGTCCCCTTTGAGATGCTGACCTAAGCGCACCGGTTTCCTGAGATCATGGTCCCTCCTTGGCCCCTGCCTCCTCTTCCACCTTTCCTCCTCCTCCCTCCTCACTTTCCCATCACTGCCCTTGCCTGTCAGGGTTGCCATAGTTGATTTGGCTCCAAATAAGTTAAAAGCCCAGAGTGCGTTTATTTTTCACTGCTCTGTCTTCAGTCAGATCACTGATTCTTAATGGGGCTAAAACCCACCTTTGTAGAAGGATTGCTCTGCCTCAGGGAGACACAGGGCACTCTCAGGAATACACAGAATTTGTGGAAGTGTTTTCTTCACAGAGGTATCTTGAATTTTGGGAGGAAAAAATAGATTTATATATGTATATTTTTTGGTCATTTGGATACTTGAAAAGAGATAAACTGTCAGCACCCCATCCCCGACCCAGAGCTGTCCCAACTCTGAGAGATCTCAGTTTTCCCAATAGCCCTGTGATATTGACCCTCCCACTAATTCTGCATGCATTTAGGATCGAAGCTTTCTTTGTTGCTCTGGAGAAATGACTCCCATATATCTATTAGTGTGGTGCTAATTTAGAAGCTATGTAGTCCTTCAGTCCTTACAAAAATATTCTTTGCCTGCCCTGTGCCAGGCATTGTGCCAGGCATTGTGCCAGGCGTGGTGGTTAGTGATGATGGTGTCTCACTTTATGGTAATGATCACCACACGAGACAGGTTATTATGCTCATCTTATGTACGGATGAGGAAATCGAAGCTCAAAGAGGGAACTTACTTGCTGTGGCAGAGCAGGACCGCAGCAGATATGTGTCTGATTCCTGAGCTCTTCCCCCTTGTTCCACTTCCTCTGGGAAGCTTGTGGAGCTATCTGGCCTATCAGGCCCCAGACATTGGGTGGTATTATTGATTAGACATTGGGGTGCACATAGAGCAGTGCAGCGGGGTTTTTGGGATGCAAGTAGGTTTGGGCTAAAGAGGTTGGTTTTTACCGGAAGCATAGAGTAGAAGCCAGGTCCTGGGAATAAGGTAAGATTTGGGGTTGGGGGCAGGGTCTGAGGTCCTAGGAGACTGCCTCCTGTCCAAATGTCTAGCACATCATCAGCGACCTTGAGCTGTCTCTTGCAACCAGACCCTCTGCCAGTTTTGGTTCTTAGTGTCCCTTCTCAAGCTTCAAGGCTCTTGAGGGTGGTATCCAGTTCTCCCTCTACGTGGAAATGAGGACTCAAGGGAAATAAGGAGGAGGAGAGTGGGAAGGAAGAATATCTCATTATTAGGGGACAGCGGAGGAGTGTAGAAACAGGTCTTAGGGTTGCCTGAAGGTGGAAATGGAGAAAAGGGGAAGGCGAGAGAGAGAAAAGAGGCTCTGGGCTAGGGTAAGAGCAAGATCATGGGGAGGACAGCAGTGACAAGGAACATTTCTGACAGACTCAGGAATGGGACGCCTGCATAAAGGGCCAGCTACCGCCTGTTCATTTAATGAGTATTTATTGAATGCCTAAGGTGATCCCAGGCACTGCTCACAGGTTGGGGATACATTGGTTGGAACAAAAAAGATTATGGTTTCTGCCACATGGAGCATAGAATTTGAGAGAGAGAGAGAAAGAGTGAGAGAGAACGTGAAAGGCATGGAGGTAGGGAGAAAGGTAGGAGGTGGGAAAAGGGGAAGAGGAAAGATACAGTCATGCGTGGCTTAGCGACGCTTTGCCACGGGGATAAGTCCTGAGAAAGGCATCACTAGGCAATTTGATCACTGTGAACACCATAGAATGGACTTACACAAACCTAGGTGGTAGAGCCTATTGCACACCTAAGCTACATGGTATATAGCCTGTTGCTCCTAGGCTACAAATCTATACAGCTTGTTACTGTACTGAATACTGTTGGCATTTGTAAGTATTTGTATTTCTAAATAGAAAAGGCACAGTAAAAGTATTATAATCTTGTGGGACCACCATCGTATATGACATCCATCACTGACTGAAACATGTGCTGTGCGACTGTATTAATAAAATAATCTCATAAATACATATAAAAATGCTACTAGGAAGGGTGCTATGACAGAGAGGGATATGGTGCTGAGAATTTATCAGAGCATCTGGCCCACTCAGGGCACACACAACAAACCCTAGGGGGTCGGGGCTGGGAGGGGTTGTGGGGGCAAGAACAGGTGGGTGAACGTCCATTGTTCCTGCTAGTCCCACCCTGCCTGCGTCAGCTCTGAGAGCATGGGGTGGAGGGAGATGGGCATGACTTCCAAGCAGGGTGGATGGAGGCTCTGAAGTGTGGGGAGGGGAGGCCTGTGCAGAGGGGCCTGCTGTAAGGTTGTGGCCTTGGGAGCCCTGTGGCAGAGATGGTTATTTCGGAGACATGGCTGGCAGGCGTGAGGGGGCCAGATGGCAGGGGCTGCCTGCCGTGTCCTTTGGAGGAGCGTGCATCTACTTGGTCATCTGCTTGATGCATCTCTGTCACCGAGTGATTTCATCTGATCCCATTAGTAATAGGCAGCCTGAGAAGCAGGGCAGATGTTATTATTCCCATTTTACTGATGATGAAACTGAGGCTTAGAGAGGTAACTCATCTGGTCCAGGGCCACATAGCCAGTAAAATGGCAGAGTCAGGATTAGAAGCCAGGTGTCTGCCTCCTGACAGTGCTCTTCCAGCATACTGGGTTACAACCATTCAGAGGCCCCAGAAGGACAGGACAGTGTGTATAGGGACTGGCTGTCGCTTCCCATGGGCTGAGGCTGAGGAGAGCCTTGAAAGGTCAGTGTCATGCCAAGCCCACTTTGAAAAGATTGCATTGGGCTGGGAAACAGTTCAACTGCAGGATGGCAGACCCAACCACATTCTCCCCACACACTCCCTTCATCCGCCAGCCAGAGACAGGGACGTTCAGAGTCGCAGGGTTTCTCCATTCACTGTACAGATGGAAAAACTCAAGCCTAGAAAGCGGAGGTGACCCCGCTCCCGTCTTTCCAAAGGGGTAGGATTGGTGCTTCTAGAACCTGCCGCGACTGGCCCCCTCCAGGCCGTGAGGATGGCAATGCCAACAGGGCCTTCGGGCCTTTGGTGTCCCCACCGTGCAGGGGGATGACAAGGTGTTCCGCCGCGCGCCCTCCTGGAGGAAGCGCTTCCGGCCGCGGGAGCACCACGGCGGCGGCATGCTCAGCGCCTCGGCAGAGACCCTCCCGGCGGGCTTCCGCGTGTCCACCCTGGGGCCCCTGCAGCCCCCACCGGCCCCGCCAAAGAAGATCATGCCTGAAGGTGAGTGACAGGCGGGCTGGGCATGGCTGAGGCCCAGCCGAGCCCGGGCTCCTTCCTGGCACCGTGGGGCCGGACCGGGCGGAGAGGGACGAGGCCGAGGCTGGCGCCCTGCGCGCTCCCGGGCTGCCGCTGCACTAACGCCGCGGGGAGCGTGTGCGCGCACTAACCCGCTGCTCCGTGTGTTCTCCCGCGGCTGCTGACTCCTCCCAGCCGGGACGGCGGGGGCGCAGAGACTGGAGACCTCCACGGTTCGGACCTACTCCTGCTGACCCCCCACCCTCCCGCCCTGGGTCTGACGGGGGTGTGCCCGTGGCTCGGGGTAAGTGGGCCAGGCCTGGGGATTCGGGCACCTTGCTGCTGGCCCTTGGCCCCACGCACCTACCTCTGGCTGCCGGCCTGGCCCTGCTGCTCCAGCCCCGCTCGCCAGCCTGCCCGGCTTGCCCCTTCCTGCTTCATCTGGCCCAGGCGCTTTGCGCTTGGAGCACGCTGTCGCTGCCGCTGCTGCACACCCTGCAACCCGCCTCACAGATGCCCTGCAACCTGCCTCAGTGCGATGCTTGTCTCTCTCTCTCTCTCCCTCAGCTCACTCCCACTATCTCTACGGACACATGCTCTCCGCCTTCCGGGACTAGCCGCAGCCCCCAGGGCGGGCTTCCTCCTCCTGGGTTTCACAGGCTGCAGACCCCTCCTGCTCGTTCCCCTTCCTTCCACGGCTCCCAGTCTCATCCGTGACTTTCCGGTTGCCCTGGATCTCAGAATATACTCGTCCACCTCCTCTGCACCCCACAACCCCCAGTCCCACCATGTGTCCTTTGTAAGTGTGGTGGATGTGGCTGGGGTCTCCTGGTATCGTGGAGGCACCCAGGTTGTCCACGCTCGGTATTCTGGGGGAAGGAAAGAAGGGCAGTCCAGGGTGGATGTGAAGCCACCCTTCCTCTTCTGGAGCCAGTCTGGTCTGCACTGCAACCTCCACCAGGACCAGGATCCTGGGCCACAGGATGGGATGGTGCTTCCAAGAAAGGGTCATTTCACAGGCTGCCCTGCTTGGGCTATTCAACCTTAGGGTCTCTGTCCACGTCTGGCTGTGCCAAACAGTCTGGCAGCTGGTTTTGGAACCCCCAGCATCACTACTCTCCCAACCTATCACCATGACTTCAGTTCCTGTCCCCATTCTTTTGGGGACAGGGAGGGCCTGGGAGGGGCTACAGGAGGACCCCATTCTCCCTAAGGATGGTGAGGCTGGGAGGAGGAAGGCTGAGGTAGAGATTCCAGGCCCTGGCATAAGCTGAATCCCAAATGTGGGTTTGGGAAGAACCGGAGAGAAATGGATCCCTGAACTCTGGGCCAAGGGTGAGGAAGGGGAAATTCTAAGCCCCTGCCCTATAAGAGGTAGGCAGACCAGGCAGAGGGAGAGCCAATGGCCTCTGGTAGCCTTAAGCCCAAAGGGCAGTGGGAATGTCCCCTGCCCCAACCGTCGGGTGGAGCTCCTGCTGGGCTGTGGGGAGGGGAGGTTGTGTGGATCTTGGCTCTGGGGCAGAACGGATCTGACCGTGCATTGCTGACTCTGTTTCCAGTATCCTCTCCCCTCTTCTCCCCTCTGCCTCACTTCTTTAGTAACCCCAGCCCTATAAAAATGAACCTGAGGGGTGGATTGAATATACATTGACCCTAAAGTCAAGTATGGGGAAAAGGCAGACTGAGGCATCCTTTCTCTGACATCCCAGGAAGAAAATAGCTTCTCCTGCAGTGATTCATGTCCAAGGTCCAGGAGATCCAGTGTTGGTGAAGGCAGCCATTCTCCTGCTTATCCCCAGATCACCCACCCAGCCCTAACCCAGGCTCTTTTGGTGTGCAGGGACTGCCTCCTCCCAGAATTCCTAAGATCCACCCAGCTTCCACCATGTTCATTGCTTTCCCCAGCAGCATGGTGAGAACTGGGGCTGAGAGATACAGGTCCTGATTTGGTAGGAATATTATTCCCAAGAAATTCCCCCTCCTCACCTACTCCCTCATCCTGCCAAGGTGCCTGAATACGTTCAAGACTTATGTTCAGGATGGGATGATGGACCCTAGGGCTTCATCAAAGTGAGAAGAAAGGAAAAGCATCTGGCACGTGTTTCTTGGAGAGGGGCCAGGGCAGTGCCATCCTACAGGTGGCTGGAGCAGCTGCTTTGCAACCCGATCACCTTGAGTTCTGAGCAGGGATAGGCTTGCAGGTGAGATAATGGGCCAGGGCACCCAGTCCAGAAGGAGCAGTGGCACCTGGGCAGTCCCAGGGCTTAGAGCTTGCTGCCCCTTTTCGGTAGAGGAGAGGCTCATCAGTGGTGTGGCGGGGTGGGCTCTCCCCTAGGCTTGGGCAAGGCAGCCACCTGCCCTTGCTCTCCCTTATTGTTCCCCGGCCTCCCTGCCATCAAGTTCTGGGAGTGGAGATGGAGGGATTATTGAGCAGAAAATGAGTTGAATGGAGATAAGGAGCTCCCATCCCTGGGTATTGGATGTTAAGATGATAGAGATTCCTAAGATTGGTGGAGGTGGGCACTGCACAGCCATCTGACTCCATCAGGGTGCTCTTGATGGGCTGGCTGTATGGGACACTCAGTCCCAGCCTCTCCCCTCTACAAATCCTGCCACTTTTGGCCATGTTGTAATGCAGCAGCTGTGCCAGGGAAGCTGGGTCCATTCAGGGCACCTTGAGAATTATTACAGGGAGGTGATGAGAAGCGAAATCTGTGCCAACAGTGATGGAAGGCTGTTGTCTTGGTGTGTCCCTTGCCTCATAGTCAATATATTTTTTTCTTTGGAGAGTCACCAGTGACCCGAGCCCTCCACACCAGCCTCCTGTATCTCATCAGGTCCCTTCTCAGTACTGTATTGGCTCAGTGCATCAGGAATGGGTGTATGGGTGTGTGTGGGTGTGAGTGTGAGTGTGTATATACCAATAAACAACCTGGTTTTAAGATAATGTATAAATGGCCTCCAGTCTTTTTTTTTTTTAACTTTGAAGCTCACCTGAGATTTCCAGCTTCTTTCATAGTCATAAAGGCTGCTGTACTCTGGAGAGGAAATATCACAGTTTTGAGAACTTATAGTCAATAACTATCTGCTTACTTTACGTAAGCACAGCATTGACAGATTAATGTTTGGGTTGCATGTGCCCAGTGGGTAGAGGACCAGATACGGAGAGAGGAGCCCGACGTCTTCCTCCATCTTGCTCATCTGGCCAGGCTGTCACTCTTTCCCGCTGCTCCTGGAGTTCCTTCTCCTGAATGCCACCTGCTCACATCACTCTACTGTTCCTACTTTCAGCAGCTCCCAGCACCTCTAGATCAGAGTCGCAGCTCCTCCTCACTGTGGCCTAAGAAGCCATTCATGACTTGCCTCCTCAGCCTTTTCTCCTCCCACCAGGCTCCAGTCTTCCCAGCTCAGAAACATGGTGTCCGCCCAACTCAGAAACATGGTGTCCGCCCAACTCAGAAACATAGTGTCCGCCCAACTCAGAAACATGGTGTCCGCCCAGCTCAGAAACATGGTGTCCGCCCAGCCCCATCACCAGAAGGCAGCACAGTTGCTTCTGTCCTTACCTTTGCAGTTTTGAGCCTTCAAGACCACTTCAAGCATCACTGGGGAGGCATCACCTCCCCTCCCCAGCAGAGCTAGATAATCAGCAATGCTTTGCTCTTCCAACACTGCACACTGCGCAGGCTGGGCAGCGATTGCGTCCCATGCTGGGCTGCGAGTTCCGTCCTTTAGGGCGGTCTTGTTGATCTCTGCATATCCTCGAATGAATCAATGCACCAGCCTTCTCTCAGAGGGTTGTATAAGGATTAATATTAGTAAAAGCTAAAAATCACTGAGTACTATTGTTTGCCAGATGCTGTTCTAAGCACAGTAAATAGATTAACCCATTAATCCTCACAACTCTGATATATTCTCAGCATTTTATAGAACAGGACATTTTAAGGCTGAGATGATACAGCTGGTAAGAGACAGATGTGGGTTCAAACCTAGGTCTTCCTGACTCCAGTGCCTTGTCCTTAACTATAATATGTACGTTAAAAGTCCTGACCCAGTGCCAGGAGTGTTTATCTTTTATTTATTTTTCATTCAGAGTAGCATGAGGAAAGGAATGCTTATCAAATGTTGCTTGCTTCTTTTTTAAGTCAACTTAAGCCCCTGTGCCTCAGCAAGCCTTTCCCAGATACCCAGCCCCCTTTCCCTGACTCCTTGGTGTGTACAACTCATGTGGTCTTTGGCCACATGAATCTTCACGGGGCTGTATGAATCTTCACGGGGCTGTATTTCTTCTGCTTCCTGGACTGGTGAACCCCCTTCATGCAGCACAGTGCACCAGGCATCCTTGTGTCCTCTTTAAGGCTGATGGGGCCCCAAACACTGATGGAGCAAGGATGGCAGCATCCATGGGCACAGGTGAGGGGAGGGAGTGGGACAAGGCACCCTGGACACAGCCCAGTGAGGGCAAACAGGTGAGGGAAGGTTCTGGCCTCTGGGGGTCCCTTGCTACTCTCTTCAGGATCAAAGGTAAAATTGATGAGCTGGCTGGCTGGCTCTGGGAATGAGTTCTTCACTGGAGGGAACTAGGAATAACTATGGCTTCCCTGTGCTGCCTCCCACTGGGGCAGGGGATATAGACGGGTGGACTTATGTGGAAATAGGAGTTTGATTTTGATTTTGGACATGCTGGGCTTGAGGTGAGAACTGGACATCATGGTTCCGTCCGCATTTGTAGCGAAGAAGAAGCTAGGTCTCTTTCCTGGAACGGTTTCCTTTCCTCCCTCTAGGAATGCTCCAGGCAGTGAGGGACAGGGAACCCAGACCCGAAGGGGGACCTGTGGCTGAGGGGATGAGGCGCAGCTAGAACTGTGGAGGGGCTGTGATTGGAGTTCCCACTCAAGCCTCGGTTGAACTTCCTTAGGCAAGGTCCCAGTTCAGCCTGAAGTCTTCCAGTCTCACCTTCAGGCTATTCTGTCCCCGCCTGGGGTCCAGAAGCCCCGGGGAAGCCTATGGAACTTGTTGGGATGGCGTTTTGCCCAGGAAGCAGATACCTGAGCTGAGGGGTATCCTTTCCTCTCACCCTCCGCCGCTTCCCTCTCCAGCTGATCCACCCCGTCTACACCTGCAGCACTTAAGAAGGTTTCCCAGTCTACCAAATCAATTACTCTGAGAGGTTAGATACCTAAGAATGCTCATCAGGGTGCCACAAGTAGTACTGTAAGCATTCTTCAATTCACACCAATTATCTAAGCGCTCCAAGAAGTTCCTATTTCCACACCAACAATTAGTATGCCAATTTTAAGTAATATTTATCTTTTCATTCTAGTGGATTCCCTAAAGTCCATTATTAGGCACCATTTGATTAACCCAGTTTGATTTATTGTAGGTGCTTCCAACTATAGAACAAATTTGAGCTAATCTCCCAAAAGAACTCTAACTCATTATTCATTAATTGGAGTCTTCTCTGTAATTCTGTTGTGAGGATTAAGCATTTGCTAATTTACGGAAGTCCCCGTGCTTTGATAACAATTGTTTATTCTGTGAAAATAATGAGGCTGGGCTCCTGCTTTGCAGAGTTTGCCATTCGAACCTGTGGAATTCTAGCGAATTATTTTCCCTTAAGGACTTAAAGACGTGAGAAAGTAATTAGACAGTGTCCACGTGCCACAACGGTAGGGATCCACTGCATCCAGTATCACTGCTGAGGACTGTTCATTCTTCATGAACGCGAACCTCACTGTCGAATTGTCAAGATAACTGAAGAGGAGTTGATTTAAAAAAATATTTCCAGCAACCCCAGAGCCTGTCCTTCAGCAGAGCGGAGTGCCTTCCTTGGCCAGTCAGAAGGAGGGCAAGGGATGGGCAGGTCACAGCTGCACGTGACAGGGTTGTTTCCACCCTACGAGCGTGGGAGGTGCCGGGGGCAGAGGAAATGAACCTGAGGGGAGGAGATCCTCCATGAATGTGTCCTGAGTATTTTTGGAGGGTAATAAAACAGTGAATAGATTCCAGAGTCAAGGAATTGCAGCCAGCCCAGTTGCCCTCCTTATTCCCAAGGGCAGTGAATCAGGGCTAAGAGTCATGGAAATGACCTTGGTCTTCCTCTCCAGCTCTTCCGAGGGGAAAGACTAAACTCAGTGACACCAGTTTGAAAAGAAGAAAATCCCACCAATGGGAGTAGAGTAGGCCAATTTTCAATTCCCAATAAGCCCTGCCTGACTGGTTTGGGGTAGGCAGGCAGTGGGGGAGGCCCTTCCGCACCCTCACCTGAGTTCTGTGAGCCTCCAGAGGTTCCTTCTGATTCTTTTCCTTAGGCAGAGTTTCTGGAGAACCTCGAGGGACACAGTGTTAACTCTCCTCTCCAGCAGTAAGGTCAGGAGGGTGGGTGTGGGAGAGATGGCCCAGCTGAGTCCAGAGCAAGAGCAGGGTAGTGGCTAGAGCCTCTGGCAACACTGGGTTAAGACCATTGTCAAGGGCCCCAAAGAATTAAGTAGGGCTGGAGTATACCATGCTCTGAATCCCTGCTTCTGTAATGATTCTGATACTTATAATTTGCAACGAACCAGATTAACTTAGCCCCAAGCAGTTGGAATTAATAAAGTTTCCAGTAGATGTTCACGTTCCATTTGAATTCTAGCTCCTGTGAACTCCCCAGTTAATCCCTATGTAATGTCTCTCCAAAAATCTTTGTTCTCAATTTCCCATCCACCTTCTACACTCAGGAAGCTAATCTTTGCCAAATAGCAACCCAAATGAAGAGGACCCCAGCTTCTCTTCGATTGTTCTTTGTGGACCCCTTTACCCTCCCTGAGCCGAATCTCCTTCATGCTGGGCGCTGTAAGCAGGAACCAGAATCCCCTTCTGCCTGGAGGGAATGGAGGAGAGTGGGGAGGGGACATGCTATTTGGCCCACAAGGAAATTACAGCGTCTGACCTCACTCCCTTGCTCACCTCCTACTCCTCTACAGGGCTCCTGGTATTGTGACGCCAGGGCACAGGTGGGGACTAGGGAAGGGAAACCACAAATTCTACCTCTGCACCCTGGCTGTGGGCTGAGCACTGGGCATATTAGGTGCTCAGTTAACTGAAACCAGAGGACATTTTGGGATATGACACAGAGCACAGCAACCTGTGAGCAATGGCTGTGAGGTATAGTGCAATGGAGTGCCCACCCAGTTGTCCTCCGTGTCCACAAGGATGTCTGTGGAATCTGATCTCCCCCTAGACCGAGGTCCAGACATGCCTGACTTCCTTTGGCATGGTAAAAAGATCAGGGGCCCCAGGGCCTAGTGACCACCAGCAAGGCGAGGCCCTCAGCGCTGGGGAGCCCTGCCCACTAGGTTGTGTCTGGACTGCTCAGTGGGAAGGGGGATGTCAGTCATGGCCCTCCCTGCTCTGTGGGAGGGGCAGGGCTGGCAGTCATTTCCCTCCCTCTGCATCAGCACCGACACTCTTCTGGCAACCAGTCTTTATTCGTTTTTTAAAAAAGGAAATCCAAATAAGTTAGCAAAAAAAAAAAAAAAAAAAATACAAAACAATGGCAAAACCACACGATGCTTAGTTAACAAAAGAAATCACCCCAAGAGCCCCCAACCCCCTTTCCCTGCCTGTCCCCAGCAACTTCAGCACAGGAGACCTTGGTCAGATGGCAGCTTTACAAACAACACACAAAACAAAACAAAACAGGACATAAAACCACTGGAAGGTTCCCAATATTCACTGCAAAAGCTTGGCCCCCCCAGGGACTTGGGAACAGAGGATTGTTCCTCTCCCTTTCTTCTCTCTCAATTCAGGGCAGGCCCAGCCCAGCCACTGGCATCGGGAAGAGACCAGAACAGGAGACGTGCACAGCTTGTCCAGGTCAGGACACTGCCTTTGTCTCTCAAACGGTTTCATTTGGGGGCTGGAATTAGAGGCTGCGTTATGATAAAAAGGAAGCTCCTGAGTTTGCCCCCTGAGCTGAGGCATACACGAGGGGGTGCTCTGGTCCCCTGCTTTACCTCCCTGGAAAGGGGATGCCCTCTCCTCCAAGGAGGCAGCTGAATGAGGGCATCCATTCCCTTGCTGGGGGGTGGGTTAACCTTACATGGATGAGGAAGGGGATAGTCTGGCCTACGGCACCCCAGAACTGGCTTCCTAGCATCAGGGTGCCCTGGCTTAGGAGGCCCCTGCTGTAGAAGCAGTGGCATCTGTGGCCAGCTTGGGGGGCTCACAAGGATGCCCGGTCTGGCAGACAGTCTCAGTTGGGCATGGTTTCATCTGGGAAGGCCACAGACACATCTTCCACTGTGATGCTGTCCACGATGGAGGTGAGGGAGTGCAGGTTGTGGGCATCTGTAGGGTCAGCCGTGAGCAGATGATCTGTAAGGGGAGGTGGGAGGGTGGTAACTGAATGAGGAGTGGGGGTTCTTGAGGCCCAGAATGGGGGAATGGGGGATGGGACACTTGGGGTGACACAAGTTTTTCAGGACAGATGGGTGACAAAGCTCGGGAGTTCTACTCCCTAGTCCCCGCCTTTCCCCACGCTGTGTGTGTGTGTGTGTGTGTGTGTGTGTGTGTGTGTGTGTATGTGTGTGTGTGTGTGTGCGCGCGCACTCCTGAAATCCCCTAGTGAGGTAGGATTTGGAAGCAGCCACTCCAGTTGGAGCAGGATGGAGCTCCTCAGAGACTGGACCTGCCCTTTGCTGGGCCCAGTTTTGTAGCACTGACTCAGCACTTCGCAGGGACCCCTGGGGCGGGGACATTGTCCTCTCTGTGGAGAAGGTCAGCCACCAGGCGCCAGCTGGGGAGCTGCAGGAGCCACCATCACTCCTTTGCTGGTCAAGACTACAGGGGCACACAGAACCTCCCAGCCCACCCTTTAGGCCCTGGAGTCCGTAGGTCTCTGCAGAGACCCAAGGAAGAGGACCAGAGCAAGGAATAAGGTAAGAGGGGCGAACCTGGCCCAGGGAGGGACTGAGGGATTGGAGCCAAGTTTGCCCTCACTTACCCCCAGGGTTGGTGCCGAACTCCAGTGCGCTGCCCCACTCTGGACTGCAGGAGGCGCTGTGAGAGCTGCATTCACTGGGCACCTGCAAGACAGGGCGAAGGCCCAAGGTCGGGGCACAGCCATTCTTTGATGTGTCTCTCTGCCTAGTCCCGGTGGGCAGGAGCACCTGTGGTGGGGTCAGAAGGTGGGCCACAGGCTGTGGCCTTCCAGTGTAGGCCATCCCCAACCCTGGAATCCTTGCAGCCAGCTAGCTCCTCCACTCCCCAAAGGCCCTGCTTCCAGGCCTTCCTGGCCTCCACCCTGGGTGGTGGTTCTGCCCTCAGAGGACACCAGCTTAAAGGGGTCCCTGGTTCTCCTCACCCCGGGGATAAGCGTGATGGGAACAGACTGGCCCACTGAGAGTCACTCTGCACAGGCCTGCTGGAGTTCGGTGAGACTGAGTGGGTTTTCTCTCTGCTCAGCCACACCCAGGATGGGGCTGGGACCGGGGGCAAGGCAGTCTTCGCTGGCGAACTTGGCCTGGCCTTTTAGGCTCTGACTCAGGCACTGGGGTTAATCCTCACCCTCACCCGGGCTGGCTGTGGCCTTGCTCCCGATCCTTCCTTTAGTCCTGTGCCCCCCACTCCCAGCCCTTCTGTGTACTTCCTCCCCACGGCCTTCATCTCGTTGGGAAAGCACACAGGACACAGGAGGTCAGCTGGACAGCCCAGCTCTGATCAGGGAAGGGCTCCTGCAGCCCCCAGTCCTGTCCGGCACCTGCTTCAACCCTCTGAGCCCCCGTCGGGGTCTTGAGGCTGTCCAGGTGCCTCCCTCTGGCCCCCTCCCCCTGGGGCAGGAGGGTGAGATGGCCACTTACCCCCGGTTGGGGCCCGCCCCCGCGCCGGTAGCGGAGGTCTCGCTCCTCCTGGTTGAGGGAGCTGAGCAGCGCCTGCAGGCGCTCGATGTACTGGATGGCGCTGCGCAGGATCTCCACCTTGGGCAGCCGCTGGTTGGGGTTGAGCAGGGTGCTCCTCTTCAGGGCCTCGAAGGCCTCGTTCACCTTCTTGAGCCTGCGCTTCTCCCTCAGCGTGGCCGCCCGCCGCCGGTCCACGGACACCGACTTCCTCTTACACACCTTACATGCCCACGGCAGGCACTGGCCGGGGCAGTGTTCGGGGGTCCCCAGCCCCTTGTCCTCGAGAGGCCCTCGGGCCTCGGGGCTCAGGCTGAGCTCTGTCCGCTCGTAGCCTGGTGGCTCGAAGCCCTGGAGGTGGCCAGGCAGGTAGTTTTCCCCGTCATAGAAGCGGGGTTCCTGGTAGAAATAGGGGGATGTCTCATACAGCTCCATGGGGTCGGAAAAGGCTTGTTCCTGCCACCAGCCCCCAAGCTCCTGCAGCCCCTCACGCCAACTGCTGGGTGCCATTTAAACCCTCCCCGCTGGCATGGAACCAGAGATAAATATAGCCAACGCCACAGAAACCTGAGCCCCCTCTAAGCTGTTGCTGCACATCAAGACGTTTACAGTGGATTACATGTGATTCCCCTTCCCTCTCCCCACGGCCCCCACCCCACCCAGCCAGCCTGCCCCTGGCCCAGGCGGGCTCCTGTGCACGGGTTGGGAGGCCGTCGGGTGTAATTTGATTAGTTTTCATTTCTCAGCAGCCCCGGTGGGGCAAGGGGCGCTGGAGGAGGACACATTCCCCTCTCATCTGCTCCTTTCAATTACTCCTAGCTGGGCGGCCTGCCCGCTGTCTCCTTGCTAGTCTCAAAGAAGCTGGTGGGTATAGGGGGAGGAGGGAACAAGGAAAGGTAGGCTTAGGCTGGAAGGGACCCTAAGAGTCAACTTACTCATCTCCCTGCTTCCTGACAGCACCTTCATTACACTACATCCGTCGGATGAGACTCTTTTAAAGACCTCCCCTCGAAAAGAATGGGACTGCTTCAGATTCTGGGTATCCACGGGCACTCAGTATCCAGGGATAAGAAGGATCGCGACTCAGAGTAGCTAATGAATTCCACTTTCGGGGTTCCCAAGCGGCTTTGACCTGTATGTTCTCTTAGGTCTCATGTGATGGCAGGGGGTAAATTGAGGCAAGAGAAATTATTTGGGTTTTGGTTTTCTTGCCAGGGGTCAAGAGAAATCTTCTCTTTAATACAGCAGCCGTGGTCAGAACAGGGATTAGAATTTACAGCCTACACGTTGCCACCTTCCCCGGAGCGTCAAGGTCAAGATTACTAAGCTCCCTGTCTCCTCCCTGTCTCACTCTGGACCATTGATCTGTCCTTCTGTGTTACCTCCTCAACTCTTTTTCCAGCACCAGAATTTTCCTGACTCATTACTGTGGATGGGGGTGGGAAAGGAGAAAAAACAGAGCCCTTCTAACTCAGTTTAAATCTCCTCTCTCCTCGACCACCGGGCTTGGTTGTTCTGCCTCTTCCTGTCCAAGGCATCCATTTTACAAGTAACATGCAGGTCTCAAATGTCAGGTGGAGCAGGGACTATTTAATCTTCAGGCCTCTCAGGCCATGATCACCTCTCAGTAGGTGCCTCAGGGTCTGAGAAGACAAATTCCTTCCAATGCAGTGGGCAGACTTCAGACAACAGCATGAACAGGGCTCAGTCTTAGGGCTGGGAATTATAGGGACACCCCAGACAGGGTCCCTGCCCTCGACCTTACCATCTAGTAGACAACGGTGGTCACCTCTTTCTACCCAGCCCCTGATGCCCGAATCCCCTCCCAGGTGGCCACTGTCAGCTTCTCACTCATGTCAGGAGACAGCTCGTTCCACTGGTGTGCAACTTTGAGCTGCCATCTGCTCCCTGTGTCTTTTACCCTTTGTTCCCAGTTTTTTTCCCCCTAGGACCCCATAATCTAAATCTGATCTGTCGTACTCCTCATCCGATGACAGGTCAAACTGATGAGTTCAAGCCAGTGGCAAGGACAATGGAGGGAGGATAAGACTTCACAGGGAAGGGGAGACCTGCATGGCATGTGACGAACCAGAGTTCCTTCTCGTCATTATTCCCAGCAAAGGAGCCAGGAGGATTCTGATGGGCTTTTGGGATAGGAAGCAGAGGGAAGGCGGGAACATGGCTGGGCAAGAAAAGAACCCTGAGCATGTTGAGGGGGAGCTGTGAGGTCTTAATTCTGTCCTTGGCCTTACCGGCATGATAGAAAGTAGCATGCATAGGCACTGTGGGTTCTAAACCTTGCTTTCCCCTGACCAGCTGGGCTGAAGAAGAGTCTCCATTTCCAACACATCCTCTGCCAAACAAAGAAAAAAGAAAAAAAAAAAAACATGCCTCGGTTTGCACTCCAATCCTGTGAGCCCTATGAAAAGAAGTCATGTTGAAGCTGCTATAGACACTCCCATAGTGCATCTCATTCTAGGATCCAGTGTGACTTACCTTGAAATAATGTGTCTTCTTCCTATAAGATGGAGGCAGAGCTGGTTTCCAGACCTTACTGTCTAGTTGGTGAGCATGGGCTGACATGTGAAACCTGGATTACAAGACAACGGAGAGCAGTGTTCATTTCGCAGCGAACATGGGGGCTGTGAGCAATGGCAAACCAGTAGGTTCTGCAAAAGCGTTCTGGGAATTTTGGGGACAGCAAAACTGCTGCCGGCTGGGCCTCTGTGGAAGGCTTGGGGAGCGTGCTGGGCCAGGTCTTGGAGAACTGGCAGGATTTGGATGAGAAGAGGGAGCAGGGCAGGAGGACATTGGGCAGGCTGGTTTGTATGGAGCTCGGGGTTCAGGCAAGGGGGTGATTGGAGATGAACTCGCACAGCGGGGAGGGTGCCCAGCTGGGCAGGGAAGGACTTGAGAGCTGAGGCAAGTAGACCACAGAGAACAGCATGACAGTTGTCCAGGAGTGAGATGATGAAGGTCTGAACAGCTCGCTCAGAGGTAGGAGGATGGATTCGACTGGGAGAAGGCGCGTGTTTCCTGCTAGCAAAGGGTGGTGAGCGTGCACGAAGTAGGGGATGGTTGTATTCAATGACAGGGCACTTGGCACCTGCATACACCTGGCAAATGTTACTCCCTTTTCCTGCTTTGTGTTTTCTTCTACTTCTGAGTGCCCTGCAGGGGACCCTAGCAGCAGGAATGGAGGAGGCAGAACCTGGCTCCACCCCGGGTGTGTTTATTCATTCATTCACTTTTTTCCATCAAGTACCTTGTATTTAGCACCTTTGACTGAGCACCCACTCCATGTCAGTCCCCCATCTGGGACCTGACCCAGGGCAAGAGCAGTGACTAGACTCGGTGCTTGTCTGCAGAAACTCTGTCTGCATGCGTTTGGCCTTGTGTCTGGACATGTTTGCCTCTGACCAAACATGAGGGCAGAGCCGGGAGGTTAGGGTGACGGTGTGTGCCTGGTTTCCGTGAATCTGTCTGTGTGCGTATTTGTGTATGTCTGAGTAGAGTGGGGCGGGGACCATGTCAGGGTCCAGCTGCGGGGCACGGACCCTCCTAGGACTGAGCTGATAGAGTGACCCAGGTGTCTTTGACCTCTCCACACCATGACAGGGGGATTGGCCGTTTACCCATCTTGTTCTTCTCTTAGAGCCGAGCTGTGGAGACGCCTCATCTCGAGGCTTGGTCCTCCTCCCCCTGAACACCCTTCCACCCCCGCAAGCTGCCCTCTGATGGATGGGAACACATTGGTGCCAAGCACAGAACAGCCTTTGTGCTCCACCACCAGCGGCAATCCATCAGCTCCACCCTGACAGCAGGGCGTCCCCCTAATCCCCACCCCTTCTGGCTTGGGCACACAGGGCCCCCCTGCCCTGATGGGAGCCTCCTCCTTTAGCAGTCCTGCGCCCTCCAGAGGAAGCCCTTATTCCCCTACTGGGGCTCCTCAGCCACACTGTTGGCTCCCCCACCCTGACTGTCTCAACTTGATTCTGTCTATTTGCATGCTGAGCTGATGTCATTTGCATGGCAGCGGATGGATTTCAAAATGCTCAGAAATCCCCTTCACCTGCTCCCTGCTCCTTACTACCCCTTCTGCTGCACGCCCAGTCACAGCTCTCTGGCCTTCCGCATCTTCCAGTTCCTGCTGACATTGCAGGTGGGCTGACCTGGGCTGCCCAGGTGCTCGGCTAAAATCAAAGCAAAATTTCCATTCTAGAATCTCATGTGCTTGGGAATAGAAAGCAAGAAGGAGTCTGGAAGGGTGGGGGCCTCTGGCTACTCCAAACAGGTGCCACCATGTATTTTCCTATGGGTCTGTGGGTACTATTGATGAGGATGAGGTAGGGGGTGGTAAATGCATGTGTATTTCAACAGGACATAGATGCATAAACATTACATGCAAATCGGCATTGATTATTTGTGGGGCAGTAGCTTTGCAGCAGGATGAGAACAGATCACAGAATCACAGAATGTCAGAGCTGCAAGGCAGTCCAGAATCCACTAGTCCACCTTCTTCCTCCACACATGGGGAAACGGAGGCCCAGAAAAAGGTAGTGATTTGCCCAAGGGTACAGAGGATGAGTGTCAGAAGTGTGAAGGGTGCCTGTTCTGAATCCCGGAGCCTCCTCTCCCCCGCTGAGGCTGGCAGGTGAGGAAGAGTACAGCAAGTGAGCAGGTCATTTCCCGGTGGGCCTGGGGCCACAGGTAGGCAGACAGTGAGGGGCTGGAGAGTTTGAATGGAGGGTTTAGAGAAACATCAGGAGAGGTACTGCTGGAGAGATGAAAAGAATATACAGGAGAGGTGTGAGAGAGAGTGTGGGCTGGCGGTGCCAGGCAGAGGCCTGGGGATTGAGACAGGGGAGATTTGGAGGCAGATGGGACCAGGATTGAGATGTGAGGAGGAAGGGAGGGTCCCCCTCCACCAGGCCTCTGCAGCCACACGTTGTTTCCATGGAGGACGGAGCATTGGATGACCACTGGGAAATCCCGTCCCTGCCCGGAATCTGAAGCTCAGAGCTAGGATCATTCTTCAAGAATTTCTGGCTTTAGGGTGTGGGAAGATGCAGACCCGGAGGTGGAAGGGGTTGGGTCCGAGGAGAGTGGGTGAGGGTCAAGGGGAGGTGATTGGTGGAGACGAAGCCGAGAGCTGGTTTTAAAAATAACCAGAACTGGGCTCAGCAGTGTGAACTGGGAACCTGGCTCTGGTGGGGCCTTTGGAAATATGGGCATGGATTTCTTACAAGTATCCTACGTTCCTATGGGAACAGGGCCTTCAGGTCTTCAGCTCCTGGTTAGGATAAGTACTATCAGGATGCGGAGGGGAAGTAGAAGAAGGAGCCCTGGATATGGAGTTAGGGCATGTTGCTGTCCTGTCTCCTCTCTGGTTCTCAGTTTCCCCACCCGTAAACCAAGATGCTGGACTGACTGGTTAGGATGCTGGTTTTTTTTTTTTTTCTTTTCTTTTTTTTTTTTTTTTCTGACTTAGCATGTGCATCTGGAGGAAGTGCCCATGGAGGACTGTTTTGAGTGTTGTCTGAACCAGGTTTCGCCCTGAAGAGTAGACTCAGAGGATCAGAGAGGGCAGGTTTCCTAGAGATATTTTATCCTTTTCCCATCTCCACTTCTGCTCCCATGTTTCACCTCCCCGAAAGGTAGCCAGATGGTTCTCTGGACCCATTTCTACCTACTTAGATCTGTTTGGCATATATTTATCGTAATTACCTCTGGATTTGCTCCTCCTGGCTGTCCCCTTCACTGCTACTCCCTTCTACCCCCCTCCCCCCCAAATCTGCCCTCTGGATTCAGAAGCCCTAGGATGCCACCACCCCCTCTGTTCCCTGGACTGCATCTATTTCTGCCTCTTTGACAAGTTGTGACATATTTGCAAGCAGCTGCTGCCTGGGTGGAGATGTCTTTGCTTTCCTCCCAGCTCTGTCTTCTCCTCCTCAATCTCTCTCCGGACAGCCACCCCTTCCCTGAATGTGCCCAATGACCCTCCCTGCATTCTCCTCTCTGGGACTCAGACATCCAACATTTCCTAGGTTTCTGCAGGTGTGGCCAAGGCTCTGCACTGATACAGAGGGAATCTTCTGGGGTAGAAGGTCGTGTGCCTGGGGGGCGGGGGGAGCCGCAGCTCTTCTGTAAAGTCCCAAGCTGTAGGGTTTGAGGCAATTCTCTTCCCACTGTGGGCTTCATTTTTTTAATCTTTAAAATGCAGTGATGAATAATGTCTTCCCTATCAATCGTAAGTAACTTTGCTGCCTGCTAACTGTAGAGTCTTGGGAAACCCTCCCAGTGCTATTGAGCCCATTACTCTTGTCTCCTCTGAGGACTTCATTCCACTGTTCCTGTCTGCTGGCCTTTCCTATGAGCCCATAAATATGGTGTAGTCTCTCCTATCAAAAAACCAAAAATCCTCATTTCCATGGAGCCTCCTCAGCTATGGCTCGAAAACTAACCTTTCCTTCTTCACCACGTTTCTAGAAAACGGAGGCTACACTTACCTTTCCACCTGTCACTTCCCATTTGCTTGTCTATGTATTGGCTTCTACTTTCCCTAAGCTACAAAAATGACTCCTCCCAAAATCAAAGAGACCCTCACCAGGTGCCATCCTGCCGATACTTCTCAGTTTTCATTTTACTTGATTGGTCTGTGTCATTTGACAATGTTGACCATGCTCCCCTTGAAACTCTCTGCTCACTTAGCTTCCATGACCCCGTCCTCTCCTGGTTTGTCTCTGACTTTTCTCACCATTTCTCCTCCTCTCTTTGCTGGCTCTCTCCTCTGCTCTTTGTTCTTTTCATGCATCTCACCCCTGCCCACCCTTTAAGAGGGATTTTTAATTTTTAGTCTGTTTTTCTACAGTCTCCCTTTGTAATCTCATTCTTTCACCTACTTTTAACTACCATGTGTATAAATGCTTGAATTTTATCTATTGAATTATGTGTTTATGTTATATGTTAATTACTCCCAAGTCTATTCTAACCTCTGCGTCTTCCCTGAGCTGGATCTCATGTCCAAGGTGCTAGTAGACTTCTCTACTTCCATGTCTTGCAGACTCCTAAAATTTAATTTATCTGCTATAGAAGCCACTCACTCACTCCCCATTCCAGTATCCCCCTCACTGGTGACAAATGCCACCACCCACCCAGTCATGGCTCTTCCTTTCTTATCCTTCCACATCTAATTGTTCTACAAGTCCAACAATCCCTGCTGTCTTCCTCATCTCAACAATTCCTAGACCAGGCATGGTGGTTCAGGTTTGTAATCTCAACACTTTGAGGCCACCTGGGGAGGATCACTTGAGTCCAGGAGTTAGAGACCAGCCTGGGCAACATGAAGAGGTTCTGTCTCTAAAAATAATTTTTTTAAATTAGGTGAGCATGATTACCCAGGACTGCAGGAGAGTGCCTGTTGTCCCAGCTACTCTCGAGACTGAGGTGGGAGGATTGCTTGAGCCCAAGAGGTTGAGGCTGCAGTGAGCTGTGATCATACCACTGCACCCAGCCTGGGTGGCAGAGTGAGGCCATGTCTCAACAAAACAAAACAAAACAAAAAAGACCCAAACAATTCTTAGATTCACATAGGGCCGAAAATGTTTTCAATTCCACTAGCCAAAATGAGAGGCCTCATTGAAGACATGGGACATTTAACTGAGATCACAAAAGGGTCACACCTTAGTAATAAAATAAAGACTATTCTAGATTTGCCTTCAAAAAGCTTTGAACAAGTTGCAAAAGCATCAGATTAATTTAACTGCCTTCCAAAACAAAGTCCAATTCTTTTTAAAGGATTATAACAAAATATAATACTCAGGTATGTAAAATTCACAGTCATCCAATCAAAAATTAGCAGACAGTAAGGAAGCAGGAAAAAATGTTACTCATAATCAGGAGAAAAATCAATTAATTGATATAGACCCAGAAATTATAGGAATGTGATAGAATTAGCAGATAGGGGTCTGGACACAAGGGCTCACAGCTGTAATTTCAGCACTTGGGGAGGCAGAGGTGGGCAGATCACTTGAGCACAGAAGTTTGAGACCAGCCTGGGCAACATGGTGATACTTGGTGAAACTCTATAAAAACTACAAAAAAATTAGCCAGGCATGCTGATACATGCCTGTAGTCCCAGCTACTTGGGAGGCTGAGGCTGAGTCTGGGAGGTTGAGGCTACAGTGAGCTGTGATTGTGCCACCGCCCCTCCAGCCCAGATAGAGTGAGAACCTATCTTAAAAAAAAAAAGACTTAGGAGATACGTTTATTAAAATAGTTATTATAAATTTGTTCAGTATGCTCAAGGATTTAAAGAAAAACATGAGCTTAAGAGAGAATTAGAAGATATAAAAAGGAATCAAACTTTCACTGGATAGTATTATATATTAGTCTGCTCAGGCTACCATAACAAAATACTTAAGGCTGGGTAGTTTAAACTATAGACTTTTATATTCTCACAGCTCTGGAGACTAGAGGTCTGAGATTAGGGTGCCACCATGGTCATATTTTGGTGAGGGCTCTCCTTCTGGCTTGCAGATGGCTACTTTCATGCCCTCATGCTTACATGGCTTTCCCTGGTTTGCGGATGGAGGTGGGGGTGGGGGATTAGAGAGAGAGAGAGCAAGAGAGAGAGAGAGATCTATTTCAGGGTCTATGGTATCTTTTATAAGGACACCAGTCCCATGAGACCAGGACCCCTCCCTCATCATCCAGTTATCCCCCAAAGGCCCCATCTCTAAATGCCATTACATTGGGAGTTAGGCCTTCAACATATGCATTTTGGAGGACTTAGTCAATATTAGATCAATAGCAGATTAGACATTGCACAAAAAGTTTGCTGACTCTGAGTACAAAGCAATAGAAACTACCCAAAATGGGATACAGCAAAAAAATATCAAAAAAAAAAAGACCTTCAGACCTGTGGGATAATATCATACCAAGTGGACTAACATGTGTAATTGAAATTCCCGAAAAGGGCAAAAAAGCCTGTTTCTTCTATTGAAGAAATAATGGCTAAAAAAATCTCCAAATCTAATAAAAACTGTAAACTCGCAGATCTAGTTAATTCAATAAGTCCCCCAAAGAATAAACACGAAGAAAACCATACCAAGGCACATCATCAAATTGCTGAAAGCCAGTGATGAGAAAAATTTTAAAGCAGCCAAAGAAAAAGAGGCACATTATGTGTAGAGGAACAGATAGGAAAACTGTCAATTTCTCATCAGATACAATGAAGGCCAGAAGGCAATGGAGCAACATCATTAAAGTGCCAAAGTGTCAACCAAGAATTTTGTATCCAATGAAAATGCATTTCAAGAATGAAGGTGAAATAACTGTTTCAGACAACAGTATGCTGGTAGAATTCATCACCAGCCATTCTTCACTATAAGAAATGTCAAAGGAAGTTTTTTACACAGAAGGAAAATGATATAAGATGGGAATGTAACATACGTAAAGGAATGAAGAGCATCAGAAGTGGTGAACTTACGAGTAAGTATAAAAAGACTGTTCCCCCGATTTTAAAATTTCTTTTAAAGATAGTTGCCTACTTAAAGCAAAAATAATAATGTGTTGTGGGGTTTATAGCATAAATAAGATAAAATGTGTGACAACAATAGGATGAAGAATGGGAGATGGGTACTAGAAGTATACTGTTGTGAGTTTCTCACATTATATAAGAAGTGGTATAATATTATTTGAAGGTAGACCGTGATAAATTAAAGATGCACATTATTAACACTAGAGCAATTACTAAAAAACAAAACAGACTTGTAGCTAATCAGCCAATGCTAGGTATAAATTGGAACTCAGTTCATCTAGAAGAATACAGGAAAAGACGCAAGAAAAAGAACAAAGAGAAGATGAGACAATTTGAAAACTATTAGCAAGATGGTAGATCTAAACCTAACCGTATCTATAACTGCATTAAACATAAGTAGAGTGGATTTCAAAGCAAGATCCAACAATTGGCTGTCTACAAGAAACTAATTTGACACAAAAAATACAGCTAAGAGTTCAAGGATGGAAAAATGTATGCCATGCAAAAACTTATCATAAGAAATCTGGAGTACCTATGTTAATATTAGAAAAAGTATATTTCAGAAGAAGGAATATTTCCAGGGATAAAGAGACACATTACATAATGATAAATGGGTCAGTTTATCAATAAGACATTAATCCTTCATTTATGTATACCTCACAACAGACCTTCAACATCCACAGAGCAAAACTGAAAGGAGAATTAGACAATCTTTATTTTGTCTATTTATAATAAATTTATCCAAAATTTTAGTTAGAGATGTCGATGTCAATATCAATGCTCCTCTCTTAGTAATTCATAGAACAAGTAGATGAAGCCATTATGGAAATAGAAAACTTAACTCTTATCAATTTTATCAGTTGACATTTGTAGGCTATTCCACTCAATAATAGCTGAATACTCATTTTTTCAAGGACACATAAAACATTTGCCAAGATCATACACTGGGCTATAAAATAATTCTCAATAAAATTTCAAGTATTGATAATAAAGAGTATGTGCTCTAATCACAGTGGAATTAAATTAGAAATCAATGGAAGTTTCTGGAAAATCCCCAAATATATGGAAATAAAAATTCTATATAACCCATGGGTTATTACTTACTGAGCTAGGTAAAAATAAAGCCCTGAGTTAAGTGCTACATAAATTGTGTCACATTTAATCCTCGCAATAATGCCACAAGGTAATTACAATGATCACTGTTTTGCAGATGAGCCCCCAGAGCTCAGAGAGGCAGCTGGTAGGTTGTAAAACCAGGAACAGAAACCCAGATCTGTCTCATGCCAAAGCCCAACTCACAATCAGTGTGTTATTCCACAGGAAACTAGTTACAGCATTCAAGATGGGCACCCGGAAGAGAGCTGTGCAGAGAGTACACTGTTGGGCCTGAGGGGTGAAGGGAACGTGCTGTTGATGCTGCTTGCCTCCTTGCCAACTCCCTGTCCATAATCTCACCCCTAGGCTTGGTGCTCAAGAGCCTTCCCCATGGAAACTCTCCCACTGCATGTTCTCTCATGTTCTTCCCCACCCACATTCTTCTGTTGGGAGCCTCCTGTGTCCCCCATGAGCTCTTTCCTTGGCAGGCCCACTGGCTTTTCCTGGGTGCTTGATCCAGACACCTCACAAGGCCTTCTTCCTCTACAAGTCTCATCCTCACTGCTCTTACTTCTTGCTCCCCCATCCTGATCTTATCAGGCCTGCTTTGTGATCCAGGGCTTTCTGGACCCTCACCCAGAAAGGTGTGGATCCAGGTCCAGATGTTGAAAAGACCTGAAACACTGTTCTTCTTTTCTCTTCAGGCAGCTTTCTCAGACCAAACCAAGTGTTGCTGGCCCACCTGGAGTCCACCAGTAGCCAGAGTATCTGGCTACTGCCCAGTGTTCACTTTATCTTTCTCGTTTACTTAAGAGATCTTTGAAGCCAACTTCCTGGATTTTAAATCCTGGAATGATCACTGATAGCTTTGTAATCTTAGGTAAGTCATTTTACCCGTTGGTGCCTCTGTCTTAGTCTTTATGCTGCTGTAACAGGATACCACACACTGGGTAATTTATTATAGACAGAAACTTACTCAGCTCATGGTTCTGGGGGCTGGGAAGTCCAGGAACATAGCACCAGTATCTTGCAAGGGCCTTTGTGCTGGTGAAAGGTGGAAGGGCAAGAGAGGGCAAGAGCAAGAGGAGGGCCAGACTTGTTTTGATAACAACCCACTCTCATGATAACTCACCCACTCCCAAGATAATGACATTAATCCATTCATGAGTGCAGAGCTCTCATCACACAGTCACCTCTTGTTAGGCCCCACCTCTCAATATTGTTGCATTGATGATTAAGTTTCCAATGCATGAACTTTGGGGGATACATTCAGACCATGGCAACCTCTGTTTCTTCATCTGTTTAATAAGGAAAAAAATGGGATGTGTTGTTGTATAGATTGATTTTTTTTTTCATATTTACAAAGTGCCTGGTACTCAATTAGCATTAGTTCTATTATTATGATGATGAGACAGGGCCTCACTCTGTTGCTTAGGCTGGAGTGAGGTGGTGCAGTCATGGCTCACTACAGCCTCAACCTCCTGTGTTCACGTGATCATCCTTCCTCAGCCTCTGGAGCAGCTGGGACTACAGGCTGCATGCCATCATTCCCAGCTAATTTTTGTGTTTTGTTTTTTTGTAGAGATGGAGCCACACTATGTTGCCCAGGCTGGTCTCAAAATCCTGGCTCAAGCAGTTCTTTCACCTCAGCCTCTCAAAGTGATGGGATTATAGGCACGAGCCACCATGCCTGGCTCTGTTGTTAATTTACATGCTTTTGTTCTTGTCTTCTCCATCAGACTGGGAGCTTCCTGAGAGCAGAAGTAGTGTTTCTTCAATCACTCTATTATCCTGGGAGCTCTCTGGCAGACTGGGGCTGCATCTCCCCTAAAGAATGGCTGCTCCCTGAGGTCAGGGATTGTGTCTCCACCATTAGACAGGGACTGTATCTGCCTCTCAGGCTCTGAAATTTTCTTTGTTTGCCTGTTTCTCAGTTCTCAGAACAGGACTGTGAATATGGGAAGCGCACTGGAGCTCTGGGCAGCGAGGATGTTCTGGGAGAGGCCCGGGAAGCTCTGTCCTGTGGATGGAACTGGCAAACATTCGTTTCCTCGTGGGCAAAAATGATAATAAGAAAACCTTATTCTCAGGTCACATTGTGCGCTCAATGAATGTTAGTTGAGTGAAAGAATGCACGTTCATTTCCTTTCTTTGGGGGAGTTTAGGGAGTGGCATAACCAGCCCTGCCTCTGGTAAATTGCATTCTACCATCTGTGGGCTGACCAGGTCATCAAAATGACATTTAGTTCATTCCCAGACTTTAATCCATCTCAGACACACAGTTGAATAAGCTCCCAAAATGGAACCCTTGGTAATGCATGCCTATGCTTTGGTCATGAGAAAATCCCTTTAACACCGCATCGCCCTCTCCCTACCCCACCCCCAGTGGCACGTCACAGGCATGTCTTTTCTTTGACTCTTTTTCCGTAACTGGAGTAAGGAGTGTGGAAAGTTGGGACGTTGGATTCTAGTTCCAGCTCTGCCGTTAACCCCTGTGTGACTTTGAGAATTGGAAGCGGGTATTTGTTGAGCCTCTGCTATGTGCTGAGTACCTCACTCCCTTCCCACGACATGTCCGTGGAGATGACAGGGTTATATATATATATATATATATATATTTTTTTTTTTTTTGAGGCGGAATTTCGCTCTTGTTACCCAGGCTGGAGTGCAATGGTGCAATCTCGGCTCACCACAACCTCCGCCTCCTGGGTTCAGGCAATTCTCCTGCCTCAGCCTCCTGAGTAGCTGGGATTACAGGCACGCGCCACCATGCCCAGCTAATTTTTTGTATTTTTAGTAGAGACGGGGTTTCACCATGTTGACCAGAATGGTCTCGATCCCTTGACCTCGTGATCCACCCACCTCGGCCTCCCAAAGTGCTGGGATTACAGGCTTGAGCCATCGCGCCTGGCCAACAGGTTTCTATTTTACAAAGGACAAATATGAGGATCAGAGAGGTTAAGAAACTTACACCAAATCACACAGCTATGAAGTTCCCATCTCCGTGACTCTACAGTCTTTTTCCACTGCACAGTGCTGACTTTCCTAGGGACCTGTTTCCTGGCATGTAAAATAAGGGAATTTGATTTAGTGTTCTAGAAAGTTCTTTTCAGTGTTGGCATTTTGTCACCACCTGCTCAGGGACTCCGGAAGGATCCGAAGAAATTTCTGCACAGCTTCCTGGCTTGGTTTCCTTGCCTTTCCCTGACCTTCTCTTCTATTTGTCTATCCCCAGGCCTTCCTTACCACCCCTCCAGTGAGTTGGTGTGAGACAAGGAACCAAATGTTTCCCTGGAGTCAGTGCAGTTCCATCTGCTGCGTTCCCTGCATAGCGGGCCATGGGAACGCTGTGTTCCACCCTCCAGACCCTGGTGCCTAAAGTGTTTTCCCTGAGCCACACTGCCTGTCTGCATTCCCCTTTCTGGGGGGGGCTTGGGCCAGCCCAAGTCAGGACCCATTTGCTTTTCTGTCTCTGAAAGCAGATGGCTTCCTGGTCGTAGGGGTAGGGTTGGGTGGACTTGCTTCCCAGGCACAGGGATTTTTATCAGCAGCTGTTTCCATTTCTAGAGTGCCAAGCCTCGTGTCCTCACACCACTGAAGGAGTCCATGCAGCCAGACATTTGGTGATTCACTTGTTTCACATCCTCACTCCATCTTGGCTCCCCCACAGTGGAGACAAAGCCCTGATTTCAGGTTTCTAGCTGTGGCTCACCTCACCTGTGATTTGCTTTCCTGAGCATACAGGTAGAGATGTAGGGGCATTGCAAGGTGGTTCAGGGGGCCGGCCTGGGATAGGAGCTCAGGAACCTGTCCTTCCCTGATTCGGGGTCCTCCTACCCTGGTCTTTCAGTAGGGCTGCTGCCACAACACAGACCTCATCTTGGCTGTTACTAGATTTCTGAAAGCTGTTTCTTTGTTGACTTGTGAGCTCTCACACTTCCTGGTCCAAGGGCAAGGAGCAGTGTTTTGTGTGTGTCTCTGTGTGTGTGTGTGTGTGTGTGCGTGTGTGATTCTTGAACCTAGAGCCAGCTGCATTCTTCATGTAATGTCACCTGGTAGGGATTGGATGGTCAGGGAAATACCAATACCTGGGCCCAGAGTAGGACTGCTTCAGGGGGACAGTGTGGTCATCATCACCATGCCATCATCAGCAGCTGCATCATCATTTAGGACCTTCTTGTTTACTGTAAACAAGATAAATGCATTAGGCACATTAACTATTTAGTCCCTAAAATGAATCTATGAGCTAGGTATTATTACCAGTTTTCAGACCGGCAGTCATGGTGTATTAGTCCGTTTTCACACTGCTATAAGGAAGTACCTGAAACTGGGTAATTTATGAAGAAAAGAGGTTTAATAGACTCACAATTCTGCAGGCTTAACAGGAAGCATGACTGGGAGGCCTCAGGAAACTTATAATTATGGTGGAAAGTGAAGGGGAAGCAAGTATCTTCTTCACATGGCAGCAGGAGGGTGGGGGAAAGTGCTACACACTTTTAGATAACCAGATCTCTGCTGGACACAGTGGATCATGCCTGTAATCCCAGCACTTCGGGAGGCTGAGGTAGGTAGATCATGAGGTCAGAAGTTTGAGATCAGCCTGGCCAACATGGCGAAATTCTGTCTCTACTAAAAATAACAAAAATTAGCTGGGCGTGGTGGTGGGCGCCTATAATCCCAGCTACTTGGGAAGTTGAGGCAGAACAATTGCTTGAACCCAGGAGGGGGAGGCTGCAGTGAGCCGAGATCATACTGCTGCACTCCAGCCTGGGCAACAGAGTGAGACTCCGTCTCAAAAAAACCCCCCAAATATGAAAAAAACCAAAAACAACTTGATCTTGTAAGAACTCTATCACGAGAGAGCACTAGGGAATGTTGCTAACCCATTAGAAGCTGCCCCCAGGCCGGGCGCGGTGGCTCACGCCTGTAATCCCAGCACTTTGGGAGGCCGAGGCGGGTGGATCACGAGGTCAAGGGATCGAGACCATCCTGGTCAACATGGTGAAACCCTGTCTCTACTAAAAAAAAAAAAAAAAAAAATTACAAAAATTAGCTGGGCATGGTGGCGCACGCCTGTAGTCCCAGCTACTCGGGAGGCTGAGGCAGGAGAATTGCTTGAACCCAGGAGGCGGAGGTTGTGGTGAGCCGAGATCACGCCATGGCACTCCAGCCTGGGTAACAAGAGCGAAACTCCGCCTCAAAAAAAAAAAAAGAAAAAAGAAAAAAAGAAACTTCCCGCCATGATCCAGTCACCTCCCACCACGCCCTACCTTCAACATGTGGGGATTACAATTCGACATAAGATTTGGGTGGGGACACAGAGCCAAACCATATCACGTGGTTAAGAAATTTGCTATGGTGCTAATGGCTCACTCGAAAGTCAGTGGACAGTCTTCTCCACTAAGGTCTACAACCGGTAAGATTGACCTTGACAACTTTGATGACAACTCTTTAGAGGGTGTATACAGTAGACATTTAGCAAGTGCATGTTGTGGATGTTCAGTACATACTCATTGATTAGGGAAACTAAGCTATAAAGTCCATGTCATAGAAGCAAGTCCCTTCTGTGGCACAGAGTGAGAGTTCAGGGATCTGAATCCTCTGAATAGTTGCATGATCTATGACCTGGGGTGAATTACTGACCCTTTGGTCCTTGGGGAAAAAAAAGGATGTCATTCGGAGGGTCATAGAACTGTAGACTGCATCAGGGGGCTGGATGACTTGACCTTCAAAAGGGTTGTTGCAGCCAGAGGAGTAGGTGAGCTGCATCAAGTTGCCTGGAGTTTTGTTTATCCTGAGACAGACAGCCTCGCTCCTGGAGTTGTGAATTTCTGAGCATTCCATCCACCCATTGGTGGGGGTGCCTGGCACCCGTGCCTGGAGCCTTGGGAGTGGGTGTTGGCAGGATCTGTTGTGCTTGTGGCGCCTCGCTCCCTGCACATGCTGCTCCTGGGCTCGAGCTGGGGAACAGACGGTGGCTCCTGACTGGTTTTCCTTTTGCTTTGATCTTGCTGGCTGTCCTTGCCAGGGCTTGGCTATCAGCCTTGGTGGTTGGTAGCCAGCCTTTGACCTTTGACATCCAGCCTCTCTTCTCTCCACATGTGCTAACCACAGTGAAATCACAGATGCACAAATTATCAGAGCTAGGAAGAATCTTAGGACAACTGTCTCATTTTAAAGAGGAGAAACTGAGAAGTAGGGAGGAGGAAGTCCTTGCCTAAGGTGACAGATGGCATAATGGAGTAAGCCACATTGGACTTTAGCAGCCTGCCTGCCTTTTCTCCAAGAGCCGGGAAATATTCATTTAATATCTTCTACATATAATCACAACATCTTTACCTAGGTGATCACTTAGGTGTACAGACGTGCGCGCACACACACACACACACACACACACACACACACACACACGTTGTCCAGAGCCTCCCTTCTAGACCTCTCCTGGGCCTGCCAACCCCCAGATCCTTCCAGATCTCTGTCACTGCCCCCCAATCAAAGCTCCTTGTCCAACTTTCTACCCCTAGTGATCTTGCCTCTGTTGGGTGGCAAAGAGCTGATGTGACATAGTGGGAAACATTAGCCCCTTGGCCTCTCCTCCTTCCCATACAGAGCAGGCAGAGAGCTTCACTACTTATGGATATGAGTCCTTAGGTTGGTTCTTCACCCTCACTAAGCCTCAGTTTTTTCATTTTGGAAATGAGAATAATAACCCACTTAGCTTACCGCTTGGCACCCGGTCAGCTAATAAAATGTTAGCTATTATTTATTATTATTAATGGGACCATGATTATTCCTAAAAGCAGTGGTTCTCTGGAGAACTTCTCATCTAGACTGGAGGAGGGGGCTTGGGCTCCATAACCTTTCCATGGTGGTATCCCCATCCCTAAAACAAAGTCCTACATTCTAGGAGGCCTTGTGGTGGTCTCAGTCTCTAGCTGGCCCCAGTCATTGTCAGCCAAGCCTCTTGCATTTCACGGATCTCAACTCTGTCTGTTGCAAGTTATAAATAACCCTGGCCATCTGTGCTATGAAACCCCAATACTGAGACCAAAGCAGAAGCTTCCTAGATCCCTGCCTCCTTCTCCATCTTCCCCTGCTTCTGGCAGGAGTTTTGTTTTCTCTACTTTAGAATTTAAAGCTTCTTCTCTTTTGTGCTGCCTCCCCCACCCTCAAGCCTGTGCGTGGACTCTTCATCACTGCAGATGTCGAGGAACTCTCTGGGGAACAGTTCTCTTAGAAGGAAGTGCCCATTGCAAGAAATTGCACAGAAATGGTGTGCTCCCTCCTGAGCCATGGGCTGGACAGGGCCAGCAGCTGCCAGGCGGATGAAGTGTGCACAGAAAACATGAGGGGACTAGATGCAGGCACCACGCTCAGCAGAGGGGCTTCCAAGTTTCAAAGCCAAGCAGGTCCTCAACCTTGCTGGGGGGAGGAGGGGAGAATCCTTGAGCTCTTTTCTCACTCTCATTTCCACCCTCTAAGGAAATATACTCTTGACAAGTCCTATGGCCTCAGCCCCTCTCAACCTGCCAAAGTGATAACTAGCTACTCTGGGTGGCTATATGTTATGGACTAAATGCTTGTGTTCCCCAAATTCATGTGCTGAAGCCCTAACCCCCAGCGTGATGGTATTTGGAAATGAGGCCTTTGGGAGGTAATTAGGGTGACATGAGGTCGTTAGTGTGGGGCCTTCATGATTGGATCAGTGCCCTAATGAGCTTACATGCACAGGCACTCTCTCCCTCTGTGTCTGTCTGCACCTACCAGCCATGCATACACCAAGAAAATGGCAGATGAGTGCACAGGGAGAAGGCAGCCATCTGTCTTCTCAGGAAGAAAGCCCTAACCACGGCTGGACCATGCTGGCACACTGATTTCCGTTCTGGCCTCCAGAACTGTGAGAAAATAAATTTCTGTGCTAAAGCCACCCATCCTATGATATTTTGTTATGGCAGCCCAAATTGACTAACACTATATAAACAGAATGGCCAGGACCTTCCCTCTTCTTAGGAAGAGCATGTCATCAGGGGCTTCCTAGAGACAATGCCAATGACTGATGGTCGGCTGGGTAATTAATTCTAGTACAGAAGCAGCCATGTGTTTTTCCATCCTGAGCCAGATTATCTGATATCCATAAAGTTATAATTGTCGTACCAAATTTTACTAAATAGGAGATATTTACAAATCATGATATGTAAAATAATCCAACAACATTCATATCTTTGCCAATCCAGTTCAAGAAGGAGAACCTGGCAGCATTTTCTTAGAATAATCTTACCCATTTCTTCCCTGAGCTGAGCTAAGTCATTATTAATTTCATGCTTCTAATTTCCTTTCTTTTCTTTATAGATTTATCATTGTTTATTTCTATCCTTAAATGATATGTCATTTGATTTTATATGGTTTTAAATATTTTGTTAATGGAGTCAAAGTCTATGTCTTCTTTTGTGACAAACTTCTTTCATCTGTGTTGTGTACATTGCGATCATTTTATTTTCATTGTAGTGTAGAATTCCATTGTATAAATAAACCGCAACTATTCCTCAATTTTATTACCAGTGGAAAGTATTTTTCCCCAGTGTGGTAGTACTACATACTATGCTGCAATGACTATTCTACTTCATGGCTCCTGATTTCCTAGATGGAAAAGTTGCTCTAGGGTATATATAATATATAAAAATGAAATTGCTGAGTCACAGAGTGTATGCATCTTAAATGTTGCTAAATAATGTAAAAATTCTTTTCTAAAGTGGTTGCACAAACTTATACTTCCATGAATAGTGGTGTTGTCAGACTTAATTTTTACAATTGTTTATCTGGAGAGAATAAAATGGTATCTCTCATGTTAAAGGTTAAATATTCCGCTGGGTGCGGTGGCTCACGCCTGTAATCCCAGCACTTTGGGAAGCCAAAGCCCCGCACTTTGGGAGGTGGGTGGAGCACAAGGTCAGAAGTTTGAGACCAGCCTGACCAACCTGGTGAAACCCTGTCTCTACTAAAAATACAAAAATTAGCCAGGTGTGGTGGTGCACATGTGTAATCCCAGCTACTCAGGAGGCCAAGGCAGGAGAACCACTTGAAACTGGGAGGCGGAGGTTGCAGTGAGCTGAGATCACGCTATTGCACTCCAACCTAGGCGACGGTCTCAAAAAATAAATAAAATAAAAGTTAAATATTCCTGATGACTAAAGAGGTTGAACATTTTTTTCAAATGTTTACTTGTCACTCAGATTACTTCATTTGTGAAATTCCTGTTCAAGTCGTTTGGCCATTTTTCTATTGGATCATTTCTCGTTTTCTCATTGATTGCAGAAGTTCTTCAGATACGCTCAATGGTAGTCTTTGGTAGTCTTTTGTAATGTGATGTGTGTTTGTGTGTGTGTGTTACTGTCTTTTACCCATCTGGTTTGCCTTTTCACTCTCTAAGCATGTCTTTTGGTGAACAGAAATTGTTTATTTTAATGAAGTCTAGTTTGTCAATCTCTTTTAGGGTTAATGCTGTGTGTTCCTGTTGAAATCTTTGCTCATTGTAAGGTCACACAAATACTGTTTTTCTGTGTTCTCCCAGAAGTTTTACTGTTTTATGTTTCATATGTAGGTTTTCATATGCCTGGAGCTAAATTTTGTGTGTGGTTTGAGGTTGAAGAATAAACGTTTATTTTTTTCCCATCATATGGATGTTCAACTGACATCATATGATTTATTGAAAAGATGATTGTTTCCCCACTGCAATGTGATGATATCTTTGTTGTAAATTAAGTAACTATATATATGCATTTCTGGACTACATTCTTTCCCATTTACCCTCGCACCAGTGTTTTGTTCTTAAAGATTGTCTCCTTCATTTAGAACCGGCTTGCCAATTTCTACCAAAAAACCAACCAAGTAAACAACAACAACAAAAAACCCCTAGAACATCTTCACCATATGGAGTCTTTTAATCCATGAGATTGGTGTATTTCTCCATGTGTTTAGATTTTTTTTGATAATATCTCTCAGTAATGCCCTGTAGTCTTGATTGTAAAGAATTTTAATATCTTTCGCTAGATTTATTCCTAGGTATATGATTTTTTAATGCTGATATATATATATATGTATATATATACATATATATATATAGGCTCTAAGTTTTTTATTTTAAAATTGTGTATTGCTAGTGTATAGGGATACAATGACTTCTCAATATTAGCCTTATATCCAGTGACCTTGGTAAATGCACTTCTAAGGTTTAATAGTTTAGATATATAAGTTCTTTTGGACTTTTTATAATCACAGTCATGTTATACCCCAATAATGATGGATTTTTGGTCTTACATTTCTTACTCATTTTAATTTTGTACTGCCTTATTGCACTGGCTATGTCTCTAGTGTAATGTTGAATTTAAATCATAGTAGCAGACATCCTTATTCCTGCTTTCAAAGAGGGAAATCTTTATATATTTTACTACTAAGCTTGATATTTGATGTCATTTTAAAAATACTTTAAAAAATCAGATTAATGGAGTTTCTTTCTACTCCTAGTTTTCAAAGTGTTTTACTATAAAGGGGCATTGAATGCGTTTTTCTGCATCTATTGAGATCATTCATTCTTTTCCTTTCTTTGTTCTATAATATGGTGAATTACATTGATTAGCTTTTCAATGTCAAGTCATTTATACATATATTTTTTATATCATTGCATTTGATTAGCTAATATGTTTAGACTTTCAACGATGTTCATGAAGGAGACTAATGCATAATTTTCCTTTCTTACAAAGTTGTGTCAGGTTTTAGTATCACATTTATAAATACTAACCTCATAAAACAAATTGGGGAGTGTTCTTCTTCTTCTGTTATCTTGGACTTTGTTTAAGATTTATGCCCAGTTCTTCATTAACTACTTGGAAGAGTTCGCCTGGAAATCCATGTAGTCCTAGAGTTAGGAAATTTTAAAATGGCCGGGCGCGGTGGCTCACGCCTGTAATCCCAGCACTTTGGGAGGCCGAGGAGGGTGGATCAGGAGGTCAAGAGATCGAGACCATCCTGGTCAACAAGGTGAAACCCTGTCTCTACTAAAAATACAAAAATTAGCTGGGCATGCTGGTGCGCGCCTGTAGCCCCAGCTACTAGGGAGGCTGAGGCAGGAGAATTGCTTGAACCCAGAAGGTGCAGGTTGTGGTGAGCCGAGATCGCGCCATTGCACTCCAGCCTGGGTAACAAGAGTGAAACTCTGTCTCAAAAAAAAAAAAAAAAAAAAAAAAAAAAAAAAGGAAATTTTAAAATTACAGATTAATTTCTTCATTAGAAATAGGAAGTTCTATTTATCTAATGAAGTTCTATTTATCTTAGTTCATACTAAGTTCTAGTTATCTTAGTGTTAATTTTAGTAACTTGTATATTTCAAGAATTTTTCCATTTTGTGAAAAATTTCAAATGTATTGGCAGTTGTTCATAACGTCCCCTTACATTTTTAACATTTGTGTAGGATCTGATTTGTAATGATGGTTCTTTTTTTAACTCCTGATGTTGAAATATATGTTTTCTCCATTTTGTCTTTGAAGAGTTTTTGATTAGTCTTTAAGAAGAATCAACTTTTGGCTTTGTTGCTTTTTTATTCTGTGCTTTTTTTTTTTGTTTTGTTTTCAACTGCTTCATTGATTCATGCTCTTATTTTTATTATGCTCTGTCTTGCATTTTCTTTGGGTTTACCTTGCCCTTCTTTAAGGTTCTTGAGATGGATGCTTTGATTATTGATATTCATGCTTTATTTCTATTGTATGTACTAAGGCTTTATTTCTAATATATGAATATGAATTTCCTTCTAAGAACGCCTTTAGTTGTGTCTCACATGTTTTGATATCTTGGGTCTTTATAACCATTTAGATCACAATATTTTCTAATTTCCATTGTGAATTATTTCCTCTGTGGGTGATTTAGAAGTATGTCGTTTAATTTCCAAACATTTGGTGATATTCAAGTTATCTTTTGTTACCGGTATTTTGCTTAGTTTCTCTGTGGTCAAAGGACATACTCTGTATGATTTCAGTTATTTGAGGGAAGCTGTGTGTCTTGTTCCTCACTGTATCCCAGTTTCTAGTGCAGTGACCGGAATATATTAGGGGCTTAATAAAGGGGTGGTCTAGTTCTTGACTTCAACATGGGCCATGGTAGTGATCGGATTTGCCCCCTGTGCTGCATGAATCTCAAAATCTAGAAAGATGTTGCACCTGAACACCTGGGATTTTAATTGAAATTGCATTGAAACTACAGATTAATGTAGGGGAGAATTGACATCTTTATAATTTTGAAGATAACTGACATCTTTGTAATTTTATATATTTCAAACTGTAAATAGGATGTCTCTATTTATTTAACTCATTATAAGAGGCAACATAATACAAGATTAAGAGCATGGATTCTGTAGCTAAGCTTCCTGGGGTCAAATTCCAGTTCTGTCACTCAGTAGATTTGTAACCTTGGGATAGTTTCTCATTTGCTTATCTGTAAATGGGATGATTATAGTATAGTGCCTTTCTCATAGGGGTGGTTATGAGGATTTAATAGGTTAGTACAGCATTAGAACCACTTGACATATTGTGGGTTCTGCACAAGTGTTTCCTACATGAAATAATTCTTTAATGCTTCTCAATAGTTCTGTGCATTTCACCATAAAAGTCTTGCAAATCTTTTGTTAGAAATATTCCTACTTTACAGTTTCATGTTATTTTGAAAGACCATAGTTTTAATAGTTACATTTTCTATCTGTTTCTGTTTTTACTGGTTTATGAAAATGAAATTCATATAGTAAAATTGATTTTTGTGTATTGATTTTGACAAGTAACCTTGTCAAGTGCTTCTATTATTCTACTCCTTTATCTGAGGATTCCTTAGGGTTTGCCACATAGATAATCTTATCCATGAACAATAACAATTTTGGTTCCTCTTTATCAATACTTATAACTTTCCCCCCATCCTCCACCCCCACCACCGCGCTTTATTTGTGTTCCTCCTTCTGTGTTTAGCTTGGAACTTCCAAGTGGATGTGGTAGTAATGTACATTCTCTTCTTGTTCCTGATCTTATAGGGAAGATAGTCAAGGATTTGCTATTAAGTATGTTTGCTGTGAGTTCTTAAAAGCAATATTTTATCAATGTCTTTCTGTCCCTAGTTTGCTGAGAGTTTCTGTCATGAATGGATTTTTAATCAAATACTTTTTTCTGCAGCAAGTGATACGGTTTCTTTCCTTTAATCTATTAATGTGGTGAATTACATCAATTGATTTTTTTTTTAAATGATAAAGCAACTTTTATTCCTGGAATAAGCCCATCTTGGTCATGATGTGATGCTGTGGCATCTGGTTCACTAATATTTTGTTTAGCCTTTGCACCTATATTCATGAGTAGAATATCTTGTAAAATTCTGTTCTCATACTTTTTTTGATCTGGTTTTGGCATCAAGGTTCTGCTATGTTCATAAAATGAGTTGGAATTTTTTCTCTAAGACTTCTGGAGTTTTTGTAAGACTGGACTTATGTTTCTTGAATTTTTACTAGAGCTACTAATTTGATTTCTTTACTGGTTATAAGACTATTCAGGTTTCGTTCTTGTTGACTTAGTTTTAGTAGGCTTTATTTTTCTAAAAATTTTTCCGTTTCATCTAGTTTTTCAAAATTTTTGGGACAAAAGTTTTTCTTAATATTATCTTATTTTTAAAAAATCCTTGCAGCCAACATAATTTTGTCCCCCCTTTCAATTCTTAATATTTTAGAGTCATTTTTTCTGCTTTTTACTTGATCAATCTTGCCAGAATTTTATAGATTGTATTAGACTTTTCAAAAAACTAACTTTGGGCAGTTTGATCCTATTGTTTCATGTCTTATTAATTGTCTTTTAATTGCTTTATTCCACTATCTTTGATTTTTTTTGATACATTTTTGTTGTAGGTCTGTGCATTGTAGGATGCTTAGCAGCATCCCTGGCCTCCACCCACTAGTTGCCAGTGGCACTACTCTCCCCCTCTCCCCCAGCTGACAACCAAAAATGTCACCTGGAGGGCAAAATTACCCTGTCTTGTGAAACATAGTGCTCTCTGTTTTTTTCTCCATGGGCTGTCCCTCACAGTGTCTCATTGTCTTGTGTTTAGTGATTTTTTTTTTTCAACTGCAAACTCATATTTCTCAAAGCTATGTCTGTAAGAAATACAAAGACTCTCAGAGACTTTTATGAACCCCTCCGTGCACAAACTAGAAAATCTAGAAGAATTGGATAAATTCCTGGAAACACACAACCAACCAAGATTGAATCAGGAAAAAATAGAAACCCTAAACAGACCAACAAGGAGTTCCAAAGTTGAATCAGTAATAAAAACTTACCAACCAAAAAAAGACCTAGACCAGATGGATTCACAGCCAAATTCTACCAGACATATAAAGAAGTGCTGGTAGCAATTCACTGAAACTCTTTCAAAAAATCAAGAAGGAGGGATTTCTCCCGAATTCGTTCCATGAAAGTGGTATCATCCTGATACCAAAGTCTGGCAAGACACAATGAAAAAGAGAACTACAGACAAATATTCCTGATGAATATAGATGCAAAAATGCTCAACAAAATACTAGCAAACTGAATTTGGCAGTACATCAAAAAGTTAATTTGCTACAACCAAGTAGGCTTTATTCCTGGGATACAAGGTTGGTTCAACAGATGCAAATCAATAAATGCGATTCACCACCTAAACAAAATTCAAAACAAAAACCATATGATCACCTCAACAGATGCAGAAAAAGCTTTTGATAAAATCCAACATCTTTGGCCAGGCAAGGTGGCTCATGCCTATAATCCCAGCACTTTGGGAGGCTGAGGCGGGCAGATCATGAGGTCAAGAGATCGAGACCATCCTGGCCAACATGGTGAAACCCTGTGTCCACTGAAAACTTTAAAATTAGCTGGGCATAATGTCACATGCTTGTAGTCCCAGCTACTTAGGAGGCTGAGGCAGGAGAATCGCTGAACCCAGGAAGTGGAGGTTGCAGTGAGCTGAGATCTCACCACTGCATTCCAGCCTGGCAACAGACTGAGACTCCATCTCAAAAAATAAATAAATAAATAAACAAATAAATAAATAAAATTAAACATCCCTTTATGATAAAAACCCTCAACAAAGTAGTCATCGAAGTAACATACCTCAAAATAATAAGAGCCATCTATACCAAACCCATAGCCAAAATTATACTGAATGGACAAAAGCTGGAAGCATTCCCTTTAAGAACTGGAACATGACAAGGATGCCCCCCTCTCACCACTCCTATTTGACATAGTCCAGGAAATCCTAGCCTGACCGATCAGGCAAAAGAAAGAAATAAAAGGCGTCCAAATAGGAAGAGAGGAAGTCAAACTCTCTCTCTTTATTGATGATATGATTCTACACCTAGAAAACCCTAAAGACTGTGCCAGAAGACTCTGATACCTGATAAGCAGCTTCAGGAAACTTTCAGGATACAAAATCAATATACAAAATCAGTAGCATTTCTATACACCAATAATGTTCAAGCTGAGAGCCAAATCAAGAATGCAACAATAGCCATGCATATGCCCCATGGGATCTATCTAAACAAGGAAGTGAAAGATATCTACAAGAAGAACTACAAAACACTGCTGAAAGAGATCATAGATGACATAAACAAATGGAAAAACATCCCATGTTCATGAACTGAAAAAGTCGATATTATATAAATGTCCATACCACCCAAAGCAATCTACAAATTTAACGCTATTCCTGTCAGATTGCAAATTTTTTTCACAGAATTAAAATAAACTATTCTAAAATTCATATGGAAGCAAAAAGAGCCTGAATAGCCAAAGAAATCCTAAGCAAAAGAAAAAAAAAAAAGCCAGAGGCATCACATTACCTAACTTCAAACTATACTACGAGGCTACAAGTAAGCAAAACAGCATTGTATTGGTACAAAAATAGATACAAAAATAGACACATACACGAACAGAACAGAATACAGAACCCAGAAATAAATCTGCACAGCCTACAACCAATTGATCTTAGACAAAGTCAACAAAAAGAAGAGACGGGGAAAGGACTCCCTATTTAATAAATGGTGCTGGGAAAACTGGCTAATGATATGCAGAAAAATGAAACTGGACCCCTATGTATCACCATATACAAAACTCAGGATGGATTAGATACTTAAATATAAGACCTCAAAATATAAATATCCTAGAAGAAAGCCTAAGAACTACCCTTCTGCACATCACCAGTGACAAAGAATATGACTAAGTCCTCAAAAGCAATTGAAACTAAACAAAAAATTGACAGGTGGGACATAATTAAACTTAAAAAAGCTTGTGCACAGCAAAAGAAACCATCAACAGAGAAAACAGCCTACAGAATGGGAGAAAACATTCACAAACTATGCATCTAACAAAGTGCTAAGTTCTATAAGGAACTTAAACAAATCAACAAGAAAAGACCCAAATAACCCCATTAAAAAGTGGGTAAAACATGAACAGGTACTTTTCAAAAGAAGACATATGTGCAGCCAGCAAGCATATGAAAAAAAGCTCAGCATCACTGATCATCAGAGAAATGCAAGTCAAAACCACAAAGAGATACCACCTCACACCAGTCAGAATAATTAGTATTAAAATGTCAAAAAATAACAGATATTGGTGAGGCTGTGGAGAAAAGGGAAAGCTTATACACTGTTGGTGGGAAGGTAAATTAGTTCAGCCACTGTGGAAAGCAGTTTGGAGATTTCTCAAAGAACTAAAAATAAAACTACCATTCAACTCAGGAATCCCATTACTGAGAATATACCCAAAGGAAAATAATTGTACCAAAAAGACACATGCACTTGTGTTCATCATAGCACTATTCACAACAGCAAAGACAGAGAATCAACCTAGGTGCTCATCAACAGGAGACTGGATAAAGAAAATATGGTACATATACACCATAGAATACTACACACTGGATAAAGAAAATATGGTACATATACACCATGGAATACTACACAGTCATAAAAAGAAATCATGTCCTTTGCAGCAACATGGATTCAGGTGGAGGCCATGATCTTAAGCAAATTAACTCAGGAACAGAAAACCAAATACTGCCTCTTCTCTGTTCTCACTTGTAAGTGAGAGCTAAATCTTGGGTACACATTTATGTAAAGATGGGAACAGCAGACACTAGGGACTCCACAAGGAGAGGAGGAGGAAGACGGGCAAGAACTGAAAACCTTTCTTTTCTTTCTTTTTTGAGACGGAGTTTCGCTCTTGTTACCCAGGCTGGAGTGCAATGGCGCGATCTCGGCTCACCGCAACCTCCGCCTCCTGGGTTCAAGCAATTCTCCTGCCTCAGCCTCCTGGGTAGCTGGGATTACAGGCACATGCCACCATGCCCAGCTAATTTTTTGTATTTTTAGTAGAAACGGGGTTTCACCATGTTGACCAAGATGGTCTCAATCTCTCGACCTTGTGATCCACCGGCCTTGGCCTCCCAAAGTGCTGGGATTACAGGCTTGAGCCACCGCCCCCGGCCCTGAAAACCTTTCTATTGGGTATTTTGTTCACTGTCTTGGTGATGAGATCAATAGAAGCCGAAACCTCAGCATCACGCAATATACCTTTATAACGAACCTGCACCAGTACCTTGAAAATTGAAATTAAAAAAAAACAAAACAAAAAAAACAAAGTATATCTCTGGAAATTCTCTGGGGCGTGGCTTGAAGATATTTTCCTTTCCTCCAAGAGACCCTTTCATATGCGTCAGCCAGGCACCTGCGGGAACTGTCAGCCCTGGATCACAAGAAAGTAAATTATTGGGTTTAGGTTTTTAGAACCACCAAGATAGTGTGAATTTGTACAGCAAGGCCACGTAAGGGCTAGCTGGTAGTTGTTAATTTTCAGGGGAGTTGTTTCTCTCCCTTCTGTTCAGTGTCAGGTTTACGGCAGGCAGGTGGGGCACTGATTTATTTTGAATTCACCATTAGACTGAGTTTTAGCCTTTGGGTTTCAAGTTTATGGGTTGATGCTGGGGGTGTGGTCCTATTGGACTTCCCATGTTGATAAGCCGCTTGGTTTGTGGAAATTGAAGCTCAATGTAAATGTCGACATCAGTACGAGGCTTACCTCTCTGGGTGCCTTCTTCTCATGGTTTTAGGCTTCCAAATTTACCTTTCATTCCTTTCCAGTTTATCATTTACAAAGAGGTTTTAAATGTTTTGTTTGAATATTTGTTGTTGTCTTTACTGAGAGGACTAATTGGTAAACTACTCACTCCACTATACCTATAATGTTTAAAAAGTAATAACAATACCGAAGCTGGCTGAACAAATTTATGGTTTGTTAATTCAGCAGTACAAAAGCAGCTGAATTAACAAAATTTATGTAAGCAGGCACTCCTACTGGCCCATGCTAGATGTGGGTCGATTTTGAGAACATCAGTGAAGTCCACAAGGACAGGTATTGAACAAATGGAGCCATGGAGTGTGCTTAGACAGGGTACATCTCAGTCCGTGCCCCAGATTTTCATCACTGTGATGGTTCTCAGCGCTGATCTCAGTCCCTTCATGAAAAAAAAAGAAAATGGACCAAACATTCCCAGTGTCAGACCATACCATGGGACATTTTGGGCTCTGAGATTTATCCAGTGCTTTCTGAAATTCTAGGAAAACTTGAGTCTTCTTGGAAAGCATAATTCATTTTCAGCTTAATAAGTTCTATGGAAATGAGGCCCTACTGATGGGGAGAATGCCTGGTTACTTATTGTAAATACATTCTTCAGTTTATACACGAAGTGGAGCCCTCAAGCCAGACTACCAGACTTGGAGTCTAGGCTCCCCTCCTTAAAAGTCATTGCATCTTCTCTGTGCCTAACTTTTCTCACTTGGGAAATGGGAATAATACTAGAAACTATCCCACAGGTTTGTAGTGAGTCTTGATTCATCAGTACGTGTGAAACACCTGGAATGTGCTTGGAACATAGAGGTTAACTTTGAAAAGGTAAACATAAAGAAACTTAGAGCAAGATTCAAACTTACCAAAACCTGAGGATTTATCCTAAAATATGACTTTATGTCCATCAAATGGCATTGTATTCATTGCATTTATTTTCTTCTTCTTTTTTTTAAATTTCTTTCTTTCTTTCTTTCTTTTTTTTTTTTTTTTGACAGAGTCTCACTCTGTCACCTAGGCGGGATGCAGTGGCAGTGGCATAATTGTAGCTTACTGCAGCCTTGAATTCCTGGGTTCAAGAGATCCTTCTGCCTCAGGCTCCCAAGTAGCTGGAACTACAAGCACACACCACTGGGCCCAGCTAATTTTTAATTTTTTTTTTGTAGAGACAAGGTCTCACTGTGTTGCTCAGGCTGGTCTTGAACTCCTGGCCTCAAGTGATCTTCCTGCCTTGGCTTCCCAAAGCATGTGATTACAGGCATGAGCCACCGTGCCTGGCCTGCATTTCTTTATGATTAGTGATTTTATTGTGCTCAGAATAATCAAGCAATAAGAAATGAAAGCAGGTTCCAGTGGTCAGTCACCTAGTCCACGTGGGCAGCTGAAGTTCAACACGGGCAACAACTATGTTTCAAGCAAGATTAGTGTGTTTACAAGTCTTGTCACATCAGTAAGACCTAAGGTCTGATGAATCGGGTCCTTCAAAGCCTTTTAATTCTCCATGGTCCTTCATCTGAAGGAGTTCAGTAAATATTTCTAACAAGTTTCCATGACTTCACCACCCAACAGCATCAACATAAACAATGTTTCCACACTCTGCTTCATTTTCCAAAATTTCAGTAAACACAGTAGTTGAAGCATGAGGACAAAAAAAAAAAAAAAAAAAAAAAAAAAAAAAAACCCAAAAAACAAAAAACAAAAAAAACTTCGCAATTTTGGTGGCTTCCTTTATGATATAATGCAATGAACGTGATTTGCAAAGTGCACAGTATATACACTTCAAATGAATAATACAGTGCCAATTCCTTGCATGGGAAGAAACTGCTGAGACCCCTCTTCCCCCATCTCTCCCCTCACCGAAGGTGTCCCATCTGCCAGCAGTAAGCTCCGTTTTTGCGTGTTTATAGTCACGCTGTTTTTAACAAGCTCTTTTTAGGTGGTTCAGTTCTAGTTTTGTGGAGTCTCCTGTGGCCTGCCTTTCAGGGCCAGCAGTCACATGTTCCTCCCTCTTCTCATACAGGAAGGGAGAGGGGCACGTTCATAAGTATGAATCTTGCTTTGCATTTCTGAATTTGTTCTTGTTTTCTTTGTTAATATTTATTGAGCATTTACCATGTGCCAGGCACTATTCCAGGTGCTTTTCATGTAATTCGTTCTGTCGGGAAGGCAACAAACTCTTAAAGCTGCATTTGCCTTTTTTGAATGGGTCAGGAGCAAAGGAAGAGTGAGAGGCCCAAATAAAAATTACCATCTGCCTCTAGACATGTCCTAGACATGGCCGTACTCTGTGCCTCCTGTCTCAGAGGATGGCTCCGCTTTCCAATCACCATGGGAGGCAGAAACTTAGAAGTCATAGGAGACCTTCCTCCCTCCATTCCTGATCTCATGGCTGCAGTCTCACTGGCTTATCTCAACTATAGCTCTTTTCACATTGATCTGTAACCATCTATCTTCCTTGTTAGGACATAGACCATCTTTGATCTCTGAATACCCAATTCTGTAGCAGGTCCTCAAAAGACATTGGCTGAAGGAATGAATGAAGTTCTGTCATTTCTACCTAAGAATTTCTTGAATTATCCTTCTTCCCCCACCCCACTGACTGCCCAACAAAGTGTCCTACTCTTTCTCAGCAGAACTCTTGCAGGAACCTCCTAACTGATATTCCCTCTCTCTGCTTTGCCCTACTCACTTTCCTCATTGTCTCAAGAGTTATCTCTCTAAAGGACAAATCAGAGTGTGCTTTTGCGCTGATTAAACCCTTCAGTGCTTCTCAGTGCCCTGGGGATAAAGTCAAGACATCATCTCTTGCCTCCTGAGCCCTGTGAATGGCAGTGTACATGGTATGGGCGTGTGTTTAGCTTAGCCCCAGTTCTTTTGCACGTGTGCCTTTACCTAGGATGCTGCTGCCGCCTTTTCGTTGCATGGAAATCTCCTGTCCATCCTTTGAGCCTCAGCTCAAATGTCCTTTACTCTGTGAAGCCTTCTGGGATTCTACAGCCTTCACCTTTAGAGGATAAGATCTCTATTTGAGCGTTCGTTGGCTGGCTGTAAAAATTTGCTCAAGTATCAATGTCTCCATCTCTCCCCACCTGACTAGACTCTCAGTCCCTGAAGAGCGCAAGCCTGAGCTTGGTATCTCTGGCTCCTTGGCAGGCTTCAAAGAATACTAGCGGGAAGAAGGAGGGAGACTTCATCTTCTATGAACAGTGAAAACTGTTGTTGATCCAAAGGGTCTGGAAGAAAAGCCTGCATCGACACTGTGACGGACACGTCTGCTGAAGACAGCACAGCCCTCAAACGTGGGCTTGACTCCAGCCTCCCTCTTCCTGTCTCCCTTCTTCAACCCTCTCCTCTCATTTCTTCCTTCATGCTCTTTCTCCCTTCCTCTTTTCCCTCTTTCTCTTTTATTCACTTTCCTTTCCTGCCTTCTTTCCCCTGCTGCTTCACTTTAGCATTAATCGTATATTGCACAAACGATATTATAGGAATATTAACAGAAGCAAGAAAATAATAGTGCACCCGCAGTTCCGCTACTCCAACAAATCAGATTGGTTTCATTGGCCTGTATTCCCTTCCCATCTCTGTATGCCCGCATCATTTTGCATAGTTGTCATCCTAATGTAGTTTTCATTTTGTAGTCTACTTGGTAACAATATCAGAAGCATTTTCCATACTCCCACACAGTCTTCACAATTATCATTTTAATGGCTGAGTAATATTCCATTGAATGGATATGCCGAGTTTTACTTAACTGTTTGCTTTCTGCTGGCCAGTTCCAGTTCTTCCCTGTTGCGGAGAGTGCTGTAATGGGTAAGCATGTTCTTTTACCTCTTTCTCTTTCTTGCTCCTTCTGTTCCCCCCTTTTTTTCTCCACTTTTTTTCTCTCTTCACGTTTTTTTCCTTGTATCTCCTTCTACCTCCTTGGCCACAGCTCATTCTCCTAGAGCAATAATCTGCTTCTGAGTGGGCACAGAAATCATCCTAGTGGGACCTAGGGTTCTGAAAAAAATATCACTAAAAATCTGTAACAAAATGCTCCCAAGGACACTTTTGTTACATTTGTGTCCTTAAAAAGAGTTAGGTGAAAAATCTTTCTGTTCACAAGAGGTAGGAGCACGGGACCAGGTGGGATCAGGTAAGAACAAATCGGAGAGGGCTAAATCTGCGACAGGACACGTTATTTGTAATGGGAGAAGATGAGAAACCAATGTCTATCAATAGGGAAATGGCTAATCAAACCATGACGTGTCTGTGCTGGAATTACGTGTCATTTAAAGATTGCAGAAATATAGGTACTGACTAGATAAGACTTTTGAAGTGAATTTAGTTGCAGAATGTTTGTACTTTACAATTCATGTAAAAAATAGCAAAACCCAAACCCATGATAGCACTACGTATTTTTTGAATATGTATATTTGCAAATATAAATGTTTGTATAGGGGTATAGACATACTCTTATTTATATGTAATATGAACACACTTGTATGAAAAAATATAAATATATACACATACACACACACACACTCACACACTTATGCAAATACACAGAAAAATTCCTGGCACTATACAGATCAAACTGGTAGCAATGGTAACCTCTGTGTTTAGATGAAAGGGTCTTGATTTGGGGAACTGGTCAAATGGAATTTGAGCTTGAACTGCAGTGGTTTCACATTTTTGTCAAGAAAAGAGCATTCACATATTGTATAATGAAACATTCACTGAGAATGTTGCCACTGTTGTGTCTTTCTGCTTACCATCTTACACTGACCAGCTTCCGATTTAGGGGCTGGCCATCAATAAGTGAAATGTAATAGGAGAATGCTATTAAATATGCAGATGTCCTTTGGAAAGAGTGGGCTTTCTGCTTTTTCAGTTGTAATGTTGGTCTTTTGGGACAGTGGCTGGTGGGTCTGGGGCAGGGGAGAACAAGGCCTGCTCTTCCAGAGATAAAGAGCCCCTCAAATCAGACATCTCAGCCAGTCCTTCCCGCCCCCTCCTGGCAGGTGGAAGTTGCGGGGGAGTTAAAGTGTAGTGTCTTGCACTGAATCCTGGATGGAAGACAACAGATGGGGCCACACAGCCCTGCTGCTCAGACCGAGGGGAACAGGTGGAGCTTCTGGGGTCAGAGTGTGAATGCTGGCATGAGTGGTGCAGGTGGGTGGAGTGCCAGCTCAGGGGCAGCGACAGCTGGGCAGCACGTGGGTGGGGGAGGGAGTCGGGCAAGGGGTCTGGGAGGTTGGGTGGGTCCAGCCATGGAGGAGGAGGCACTAGAGGTCAGAGGACAAGAGAGGGAAAGAGGGAGAATTCCCTCACGCTGGGTAGGAATGAGGTCAGAGGTCCCTGGCTGACCTGAGAGGCTCAGGAAGCCACAGGGTGAGTGGACATAAAGGTAGAGAAGGGTGCTCCCCTGCTCTGCCTCCTCATACTTCTCCCTTATCCCCAGCTGTCCCCTCCTTAGCCCTAACCCGAGGCATTTGGGCCACTGCAGCAGCTGTGCCAGCCCTTTGGCACTGTCAGGGCATGGGCAGGGGAGGAAAGCAGCTGCCACCCGTCCCCTTGCAGAGAGGGGGTGGAAACGCAAGTAGGTTACCAGGTTGGAGAGGACTCGAGCTTGTGATGGGGCCCTCTGCACCTTTTTTCTCCAGCACTCCTACCTGCCTAGGTACCCCTCCCCCCATTCTCTCTTTAGTTAAGTGTTAGGGTAGGAAAGGTTAAAAAAGAAATCTATGACAATAGTAACGTTCATTGTTGACATTTGCCAAACACTCACCATATGCAAGGCACAGTGCTATTAACTGTGTAATGTATCACTGAATCCTCCCAACAGCCCATTAGGAAAGTATTATAATTTATGTTTTACAGATGAGAAAACTGAGGCTTTTTACTTCAGTAACGTGCACAAAGTCACACACTAAGAAGAGATATAAGTAAGATTTAATGCCAAATTTGTTTGGCATTAGAGACTAAACTTAAAACCTTTGAGGAGTATTGAATTAACAGACGGTTTTATGCCCAGTAGAGCGCCAGCTGTCCGGCAACAAGGGGTGACTTCTGGAAGTGGTGGTAGGTCTAAGTTAGACTTCCTCACTGTGGGAATTGAGAGCAGCTAGATGAAGGGGGTGAAGCTAGAGAAAATTGGAAGGCTGGGTGCGGTGGCTCACGCCTGTAATCCTAGCATTTTGGGAGGCGCAGGGGGGCAGATCACCTGAGGTCAGGAGTTCAAGACCAGCCTGGCCAACATGGTGAAACCCCATCTCTACTAAAAATAGAAAATTAGCCGGGCATGGTGGTGGGCACCCGTAATACTAGCTACTTGGGAGGCTGAGGCAGGAGAATCGCTTGAGCCGGGGAGGCGGAGGATGCAGTGAGCTCTGACCGCGACATTGCACTTCAGCCTGGGTGACAAGAGTGAATCTCCTCAAAAAAAAAAAAAAAAAAAAAAAAAGAAAGAAAGAAACTGGAAAATCCTTTGCTCTGGTGAGATCCCTCTCCGAAGAGGAGGGATCTGTTCTCTTGCGGGTGGCTTAGGAGATTTGCCTGGAAACGGGAGGAAGCCGCGCTGTGGGAACAAAGCACTTTGGACTGGATTTCAGGAGACTGAATTTGTCTCTTCCCTCCAAGGGGGCGGGTCTGCCGGGCCTTCAAAGGCGCCGTCCGCTCTGGCCTTTCTGCAGGTGAGCTCGGGAGAGGCTCGGGCAGGTGGGGAGTTGAGGTGCTGCCTGTTCCCTCTGTTCTGGTCCATGATGCCCGGTGAAGCGTCTCACCTGAAGCCTTGCGCAGTGCTCCGCCAGTGCTCTCTAATCCTGAGCCCGGCTATGGCTCCTCCTCCTCCTCCTCCCTGCCTCGAGAGAACCCAGCACGCAGCGCTGCGGGGCCGGGAGCTCACTCAGGCTGGGGACTGGGGTCTGGCCCTGCCCAGCTCCTCGCCCACGCCCAGGCTTCTGTGTGGCCAGCAGAGGGACCCCGAGCCCCAGACAACAGCCCCAAGCTGGGCGGCTGCTTCGGGCTCCGGGTCCCTCTGCTCAGCAGATCCACCCTCCCCGCGCCCGCCCCGCCCGCCCCGCCCCCAGCCTCAGTTTCCTCCTCTGCGAAACCAGAAAATGGTTATACTGGGTTCACTGGCAATGCTATGAGAGGTAAATGGGTTCTAAACCATAAGGCGTTGTGACTTCCTTCTTGCACTATTCAAGTGTATTATTCTGAACATTGAACACTCAGTAGATGTTTCTTGAGCTCTGTGCACTGGGAGCTGTTTTAAGCTCTGGAGGAAGTCTGTCCAGCTTGGGCCAGGGATAGTGGTTGAAATAGAAAAGCTCAGGAAGTGAAGGGCGCCTCTGTCTCCCATCCCACCTGATGAGCCGGGTGGAGTGAGTGGCTTTTGACTGTAGAGTGGACACCTCTAGAAGCTGCTGTTTGTTTTTCTGATCTGGAATGTAGGACTTTGGGATGACCCCACAGAGGAGCAGGGAGCCCAGGCCATCCACTAGCTCTTTACTCTTACCTGAGGAAAATGCACTTAGTGCAAGTCCGTTTCCATGCCCACTGCTCTCTGAAGGGAATGGCTCTAGACTAGCACTTTGAGTTCCGCTTAACATCAGGGAATTGGGGCCAGGATAGACTGCAGCTGAGGGAATGGGCTGAAGCCAGAATCAGTGGCCAGGCCTGTGTGATCAGTTCTGATTTCTCAGTATAATGAGTGAATGCCTGGTGTTCCCACGCCTACCTTCCATTGCTGCTGGGAGGGGCTTCACTCAGAGAAGAGAATGTGTGCATGGTGGGCTCTCCTTCAGGCTCTCAGGGCTCCCAGGGGTCCCGGGGTCCCTCCGCGGACTGCAGACTCTCTGAGTGGGCCATTGTGATGCACTGAAAAGAACCCTGGAGTGGAAATCAGGAGGCCTGAGCTCAGGTTTCAGCTCCAGCACTTAGTGGCTCAGGGCTCTCCCTCAACCTCAGTGTTTTAATCTGTCAAAGGGGACCATAATAGCTTTCCACCCAGGTGGGGTGATGATGCGGGGGATAAATGTGAGAAAGGGCCAGGCATGTGTTCTACCTTTCCGTCAGTCTGTATCTACCCAAGAAAAATGAAAACATCCTCACACAAAAACTTGTACATGGGCCGGGAGCAGTGGCTCACGCCTGTAATCCCAGCACTTTGGGAGACTGAGGCAGGTGGATCACCTGAGGTCAGGAGTTTGAGACCAGCCTGGCCAACACTATGAAACCCTGTCTCTACTAAAAATACAAAAAATTAGCCGAGTGTGGTGGCGCACAGCTGTAATCGCAGCTACTCGGGAGGCTGAGGCAGGAGAATCACTTGAACCTAGGAGGTGGAGGTTGCAGTGAGCCGAGATTGTACCATTGCACTCCAGCCTGGGCAACAAGAGGAAAACTTCACCTTAAACGAAACAAAAGAAAACAAACAAACAAAAAACGAACAACTTGTACGTGAATGTTCATAACAGCATTATTCATTCACAATAGCCTGAAAGTGGAGCAATCTCAGTGTCCATCAACTGAAGAATGGGGAAACAAAATGTGGCATATCCACAGGGTGGAATATTATTCAGCCCTAAAAAGGAATGAAGTATGGATACATGCCACTAAGTGAAAGTAGCCAGATTCATGTATTTCATGTACCGTGTGATTCCATTTAGATGAAATGTCCTGAATCAGCAAATCCACAGAGGCTGAAAGTGAATTAGTGGTTGCCTAGGGCTGGGTGGTCGGGGGAAGGGTTGGGAAGTGACTACTGATGGGTGCAAAGCTTTTTTGGAGGAGAGGTGATGAAAATGTTCTAAAATTAAATGATGGTGATGGTTTCACAAGTCCATAAATAACTCAAACCATTGAATTGTACACCTTAAATGGGTGAACTTTATAATATGTGAATTGTATCTCAATAAAGCTGTTAACCTTTTTTAATTGGGTGTCCTGAATTTAATCTGGCAACTTTACTTCTGCCCATCCTTCCTTCTTTCTCCAGTCTTGACAGCCTTCTCCCTTCTGGAACACGCAGAAGGTAGTGGGGGTATTTGACACCTCCTGATGAGTAGGGAGGAGAAGGAGAGGCATTAGGACATCAGATACCAGGCTGCCTAACCTCCAACAGGCATCACATAATCTCCACTGCCTCAATTTCCTCTTCTGCTTAGGGAGGGGAACCCCTTGAAGGAGGTGTTGGGGGAGTCCAGGAAGCGGGTGCATGTGCTGGCTGGGATGGCGAGGGCTGCACGGGGCAGCATGAACACTTAGGAGTCTGTCACATGGCAGATCTTCCAGACAGTGGAGGGGTGGCAGGTGGATTGCCCAGAGGCACCTCTTTGGCTGCAGACAGAACCAGAGAAGCCAAGAAATCCGTGACTGGTGCCCCGTGGGCTAGGGTTAGCGGTAGGGGCTGGGCCACAGGCTGTCGTAGGAGGAGTGGTGCTGTGATAAGGTTGAGTCTTTAATGGAGCTGCAGCGTGGCTGGCCAGCTGCTGACCTTGTGTCAGGTGGGGGAGTGGAGGGGCTTCAGGGAAGGGCCAGGTTGTGGCTGAAGATCTGGGACCCCCACCTCAGGACTCAGTGGCGGTGGGGGAGGGCTTGGAGCTGGTGAGGAGCTAGATACTTCCAGGTCTGGGGACACCCAGAGCTCCGTGCCCAGCCAGCTGTCATTAACTGCTCAGCCTCATTTTGGGGGTCTGTGCTCCTTGGGGTCTGTGCTCAGCCTCATTTTCCTCTGATTCATCTCTTCCTTCCCACTGCTCCCATCCCTCAGGCTGGGAGCATGCTCAGAGCTCCCCGTCTAAAACCAACCTCTTTTTGACCCCTCTCTTCTGCAGCTCACCATCCATCTTTTGTTCTCCTCCCTGCCAAGCTCTTTCAAACTAGACTTGTCTGCACCCACGGCCTCCAGTTTGCCTGCCTGCTCCAGCGTCAACCCTTGAGAGGCGCTCCGACTCTCCCACCCCTTGAAGCTTCTTTGAGGTCTGCACACCCTTCTTTTCACCAGATCCAGTCACATCCCCTCTCAGACCTGTCACAGCTGCCCTTCAGCCCTCAGCCCTGAACCACTCAGCACCCCTGCTTCCTGAAATGCCTGGTAGCCTGCTCCTCCCTCCGGCTGCCCTCCCTCTAGATTACTGCGGGCACAGCCCAGCTTCTCCCCAACCTCTTCTCTGACCCTCTCCTGGGTGACCTCATCTCTCCCAGGACCTTGACTGTCACCTCCATTCCGATGACTCAGCTCCAGCTTCGATGATCTCTTGGCCATTTCCAGAAGCTTGCTGGACCCTTCCCATGGGCACAGCTACCCCAACCTGTCCGGGAGTGGACTTCGTATCCCACCCCGTCCCCCCAGCCAGCCTCTCCATCAAATCGCTCTCATCCTTGTCAGCATTTCCCTGGGAACCCAGCTTGAAATCAAGTCATCTTTTCCTCCTCGGTCCCCCTGCCGCTGTGCCCGGAAGTCCCCCCGTGAGACATCTTTCCTGTCCATCTTCGTCTCTGTTCCCACTGCTTCCTCTTAGGTTTAGCTTTTCATCATCTTTGACCACGATTGCCGCCTCTGGGAGGTCTGCCTGCTCTCACCCTCTCCTCTACTCTGCACGGCGTCTCGGATGATCTTCCGACAGCATCTTTCAGATCCTTCAGAAAATCCTCAAAAATCCTCAAAAGCTTCCCATTACCAACAGAGAAGACTGTATATTTGTCTAGTAATTTACAACCTAAAAAGTACTTTCACATGAAGTCAAAGAGGTAACGTTCTTCTTTTATGTATAAGAGAACTGAGGCTCAGGGAGATGTGGGGGATGGTCGGGCGTCACTCAGTGCTACAGGGCAGATCTGGGGCTGGGCGGAGGCTTGCTGTGGGTGAGGCCTATAAGTGGGTGCATCACCCACTACAGTCCTTTCAGCCTGCCCTGGGGGCCTCAGCAACGTGGCCCCTAGTTGTCACTCTGCTGCTCAGCCTGGGGCATGTCAAGCCCTTGGTCTCGCCCACAACATGCCTCGCAATTTCCCACGCCCCTTGCTCAGGCTGTTCGTCCCCTCTCTGCTCACCAAGTCCTCCTCCTGGCCACCAGCCCGCCTCTGCAAGCACAGAGCATCCGGCGCCTCCTCCAATGCCCAGGCTATGTGTTGCTTTCTCCAGAATCCTCCCCAGCCCCTGCCAGCCAGTATGGTCCTCTCATGTTCAGGACCCCTGGGACACACCACCGGGAGCTCCAGCTGATTCTGGGCAGAGATCGACCCAGCCGGGCTTGCATCCCCCATGCTTGCGTTTCCTGGGGGGCGTCTTCATAGTAAGTCCTCCACAACTGCCAAAGAAATAAATGATGGATGGGGCTGCCTGAGATTCTCCTCCTTGAGGAAGCCCTTTCAGACCCATTGGCCAGCAGTTCCAATCGCCTCCTGAGCATCACACACACCTTCATGAGTAAAACACACCACACCTGGCTCAGGCCTTGGACGGTCCGGGTTCTGGTGTCAGTTTCTGCCACACGGCTTCTCTTGAACCTCTCTCATGTGACCAGGGACTAATAATACCTGCTTTGCCATCTCCCTGGTGTGTAGTGAGCATTCAATGGAATACTGGCTGTGGGAATTTCTGTGTTTTTATTATAGCAACAAGAATGAGCTTGAACAGAATTCTTTTTATAATCATGAAACTTCTGTGCACTTGTGAGGGGCTTTTATAATTATATACATGTGTGTCCACCTAACACCGCCTCCCTCTGCTGTAAGGTGGGGAGGGTGTGAAAGCCCAGAACCCTCACTGATGAGGTTCTGAGATTCAAGCACTGGTGCTCAAGGGATTCTCCAGGGATTCCCTGAGGGATAGGTGGGAACCGGGTTCAAAAGGAGGCTCCGGGACCCTCTCGGGCACAAAGCCCTGCTTCTGATGGCTCTGTGGGTATGGCCAAGTTCATTCCTTCTGTGGATCTCAGTTTCCTTATCTGGAGGGTTTGGGTTAAAGCTCAGATTTTCACTTTTTTTTTTTTTCTTTTGAGCCACAAAGCTAATAAAATCTTACGTTCAAAGAAAGTCTTATACCAGGAACCCATATATGAAATAACAAAAGCTGCCTCATCTAAAACAGAGCCCCCAAGACCTTACCCTCCTTACCAGCCTCCGAAGACTTGAGGCTCCTCTGTGGAGCTCTATGGGGTCCTCGGTGTATCAAGACCCAGAAAACATGTCCTGATCCTCGCTGGAGGGACTGTGTATTGGGGGTCCTTCGTGCTGTCCCTACCTGCGTGTGAACTCTCTGGAGACTGTAGGAGATACTGAGGCTTTTTGACACCTCTGCCTCCAGTGCTCAACTCACCACATGATATATAAAAGGGGCTCAAGAAATGTTTACCCAACAGAATAAATGAACGAATGGTGATGAGGTTAGGAAAGAAACGTGAATGACAGCCTTGCTTTAGGAGGTAGGAAAAATTCCATGCTGTCTGGAGGAACAGGAACTAAATGGCCTTGACCTACCCCATGCCCGCCTCCCCCTCACAAACACACAGGGAAACAGGCAGGCTGTGTTCTTCTCGTAGGCGCAGTATCTGGCCCAGAAAAGCCCTGACTGGGGAGAAGTCAGCTGGAAGAAGGGAGAAGGAAGCAGAGAGACTCAGACTACGAATTTGAGCAGCAGGAGGGTGGTAGAAGAGGAGAGGAAGGGACTTTCAGGAAGTCACTGCAGGGGCAGACAGGCATGGTTATGGGCCCTCAAAGGAAGGGCTAAGGTCTTTCCTGACACCCAGAAATCTTTTTGTCCCAACTGCCTGCTCGTATCCAACAGTTCTTGTGCACACACGGGGCAGAGTAATGCTGGAAAAAGAAGACAGGGACCAAAATATCCTTCTGCCTGCTGGAAAGGACAGAGGAAAATTCTAAAACCTCCTTCAATTCCCAAGCTCTCCCCACAGGGCTGAGCCAAGGCTTTGACAGCCCCTACCTTTTGCTTTCCTTTCTGGGCTCCCGAGAGGTGTTCTGGGATACTTCATCCTCCGTGGGCAGTCCTTCCTGATCTGGGGAGTCTAGTCCAGTTTGGAGAGTTCCAGGGAGAAGAGAGCAGGGCTGCTCAGCAAAGTTCCCCTCACCCAGGAGTCCCTCCCCTGCAGCCCTCCATCTCCCCCACCCACCGCTGGCCACAGTGAGGAGGCTGCGGGTGCAAGGGGCCAGTGGAGAAACCCATGATAGGGGCTTAGGAAGGAAAGAAGTAAGACCAAGAGGCAGCAGGACCCTGGGGGATCTTTACACTTACTGTGGCATTATCTCACCCCTGGAGTCACATGTAAAATAGAAGCTTTGCATTGGGCACCTTGCAGGGCACCTCAACTTGGTACCCGTGGGATTTGGTACCAATATGAGCCTCCCTGGCTGCGCAGGGCAAATTTCATGATTTCGCACTCTTTCTCTTTCCCTTTCCACACCTACCCCTCACTGGCCTGGTGCTGCCTGCTTGCCTTTTTGATAAAATTTCAGTGCTAGGTGCTTTCCAAAAGCCAGCTCATTGTGGTCTCATAACCATCCTACCCCAAGGTGTATTCCTACACCGCTGTTACAGGTGGGGAAGCCAAGGCTCAGCTGTTGAAGACAGGTGAAGCTTGGAGGGTTGCATGGTTGCAGTGTGTGAGGGACCCTGGTGTGGGGAGGGTCATTGTCAAAAGGTCCTGGACACATTGTGAAAGCCAGAGAGTTCTGGCTCCACCTGTTTGCCTACAGCCTTCCTCATTGTCCTCTCCTGGTCATAGACCTGTGACCTCGCCTCTCCCTCTGCTTGCCTCCATCACAAACTTCCCCTCCTCTCAGCCCTGATATCTGCCCACCATGGGGGAGCGGGACTTAGAAGGTTTCCAGGTGGAAGGACCGAGTTCTGTGGTCTCCAGCTCAGCCCATCTCTCCCGCTTTGGAATGGACTTACCAGCTGTTGGTGTCAGATGGGTAAACTGAGTCCAGGAGAGGAAAAATGACCTGCTTGAGGTCACACAGTCAGTGAGTGGCAGAGTAGAGACTAGAAGCAAGCTCCAGCTCTTCTGACTCTTGATCAAATGCTCTTTTCACCACATCAAATGGCCCTGCTGCACAGGTGGGCCCAGAACCAACCCTCCCACCTCCGTTTCAAGCCAGAGGACTGAGGAGACCATGTGCTTCTCCCAAGGCAGCCCTCTGGAATAGACCCTGCCTTGCCCAGTTCTGCTGTCAAATAGGCTGGTCTAATCCCTGAGGCCTGGGAACAGGCAGGGGTGGAAGGATGGAGAAGAGAGGGGAAGAAAATTTTGGCTTATTTTGCCCAGAACCGAGAAACAAAGTACCTACACGCATTACGCAAATGCATCCACTACATGTCAGCAACCTGTCGTAAGACAAATTGGAGGAGGGAGTGTATGTGTGTGTGTGGGTGGGGGGGTGTTCAGGTGCCCTTCAGAGCTGAAGATGCTGCCCATGGTTAGAGGGGGAGACCCCACTCACCCACCCCTGTCCCCAAGCTGGGTCCATCTGGGTCTTCGCAGGCTCTTCTGACATCTAGATGAGTGACCGTTGGGAAGCTGAGTGTAAACTGAGAGAGAAAGCCTTGAGCCAGAAATCGCTTAAGCCAAGGGAAGGACAGAGAGGGGACGATGGAAAAGACCTTCACGTCTGGCTGGCAGGAGAAGCGGGCAGAATGTCAGGTGCTGCTGGGTGTGTTGATAAAGTCAGCAGGGGAAGTGGAGGGGGATGAGGAGGAAGGAGAGTTTACACTTCCTAATTTCTCCAAGTAGCTTCTAGGGAAGGAATGTAATTTTGTTGTCTGAGGCACTGATTCCTTGCTCCCCCTAAAGGCAGAAATGAAAGTTATCTTTTCCTACAGAGGACTTTTCCCTCCTCCTCAGAAGACTCAGCTGCCCTTCCTCCCCGCCTCCCAGCTACCCGGGTTCCAGGTCTCACCTCATTCCTCAGGGTGATTCAGCGCAGCCCCCAGCAGAAGCAACGTACTCACCTCCTCTGGGCAGAACCCTTTTCCTTGCATTCTGTGATCCAATGAGGGGGAAGAGCCTCCAGAGGCCGGGTTGGGTTGTGGCTGGATAACATTGGGGTCCCCAACCTGACTCTCTTTGCTCCCCTAGGACCCTTGCCCAATACCTACAAACAAGGATTTCTCAGGTTAGGATCTCTATGAGGCATTCATCTGTTTCCAGGGTCTGGTCTTTAGTTAGTATCAGTGGACTGCCTAAACCGAAACTAGCAGACGGTGGCCAGGGGAGGAGTCTGGACAGTGGAGAGAGTCGGGAGCCTGGGTTTTGTATTTTGGTCCCGTTAGGATTTGCCCTGTGACCTTTCGGAAGTCCCTTCCTTCCCTGAGCCTGCTTCTTTATCGATAACATGAGGAGATTGAACTGGATGCCTTATGGCTTAGCACTGTGCTACGAAGAGGGAGGAGGAAGGAACAGGAGCGCAGAGCGGGTGACACTGACAGGCAATCCGATCCCGGGAGGCTAGGTCACTTCCCGAGCCTCAGCGTCCTCATCTGCAAAATGGAAATTGCTAATAGACTAAAAGGCAGTTCTGAAAGACGGATGAGAAAGAATATAATGACTCAGGGTAGAGTCTGCAAAACAATATGGGATGAGAAGATGCAGGGACTGGTTTCATGGAGAGAGCGGGGTTTTAGGATTGGGGGAGGGTGCCAGGGCTACCAAGTGACTGCTTTGGGAGGTCCCACAGGGGGCATTGTGAAGTCCTGCAGAAGAGATGCTTTGCCGTGAGGGGTGAGGGATTGCTGGAGGCCAGACCAGGGCTCCCAGGAGCCCTGCATTGAGACGGGAGAGAATGGACACAGGAAGGCTGCGCCTCTGTCCAGTCCTGAGGCTGGGCGCACACACCAGGCCCTTCGAAAAGCTCACATTTTTCCAGCTTTTCTCACTCAGTCTCACTTCCTTTGTTAAGAGGAGGGGGTGGGGGAGGAGACGAAGGATGAGGAGGGAGGGGCCCGCGAGTGCCGCCGCCGCCCCCGCCCCCTCCCGGTGTGCGGAGCCCGATTGTCACTCAGCTCCCGCGCCGGGGGCGACAGAGGCGCCGGCGCCCGTGTCGAGTCCCAGCCAACTACCATTCCTCTAGACCTTACAGGCCGGCCTTGGCTTCCCCAGGAATCCCTGGAGCGAGCGGCTGCTGAAGGCGTCGAGGCGTGGGGGCACTTGGACAGAACAGCTCAGGTAGCCGGGAGCTCTGCCAGCTTTGGTGACCTTGGGTAAGTCTGAGCCTCGGTTCGTCCCTTGGGCTCCCCAAGGTGGGTGCAGGAGAGAGCTGAAAGAAGAGACCAGAATGCCCCCTTGAGGCAGGCCATGGGCAAGGGTCCCCGACGGAGCTGGAGCGGGACCAGGGGACTGCTAAGATCCAGGCACCAGACGCGTCTCAAGTGGGTGGCCTCAGGACAGGTGCGCGCACGACGGGTTATAGGGAGCGACGCCCCAGTCTGGTCCTGGGCTCAGTCCCTAGACCCACGTCTGCCACCCCAGTCCCAGGTGCGAAACAGGGGCGCTACCTCTTTAAAAGCGTCCGGGGTGAGTCTCTGCCGCACCATGTGATTGCTTGAAAGGCCGGGCTGGGAGCGCTGCGGCGGGAGCCGGAGGACTACGAGCTGCCGCGCGGTGTCCAGAACCCAGCCCAGCCCTACCGCGCGCGGCCACGAGCTCTGCTGCCCGGAACTTTGGGCACTGCCTCTGGGACCCCTGCCGGCCAACAGGCAGGATGGTGAGCTCCCTGCATCCTGTGCACAGGGGTGGGCAGAGCCAGGCATGGGAGACCCGTGTGTGTGTGTGTGTGTGTGTGTGTGTGTGTGTGTGTGTGTGTGTATGTGTGTGTGTGTGCGCGCGCGCGCGCGCTGGGAGCTGCCTCACACCTGATAAAAAAGCCAGTGGAGGAGTGAGCGCTGCTATTTTAAGTTGCTGAATGGAACCTGTGGGGATGATAAAGGGAAGGGACAAAGATTAGGCAGAGAAAGGGCCGGGTGCCCCTCCAGCCTGGGCAGGAGCTGCATGTGCCAAGTGGGACACGTCTCCGCGGGTTACCTGGAGTTCCAGGGCAGCCTGGGCTCCCTGCCCTCCCAGACCGGCCTCCCCATCCCAGGCTTCCCTGACCACACAGGTGCTTGCCTCGTGCCCTTTGGTGCCCGTCTGCTGATGTTCCCAGCCTGTTCCCGCCATGCCGCCCTCCATCTCAGCCTTCCAGGCCGCCTACATCGGCATCGAGGTGCTCATTGCCCTGGTCTCTGTGCCCGGGAACGTGCTGGTGATCTGGGCGGTGAAGGTGAACCAGGCGCTGCGGGATGCTACCTTCTGCTTCATCGTGTCGCTGGCGGTGGCTGATGTGGCCGTGGGTGCCCTGGTCATCCCCCTCGCCATCCTCATCAACATTGGGCCACAGACCTACTTCCACACCTGCCTCATGGTTGCCTGTCCAGTCCTCATCCTCACCCAGAGCTCCATCCTGGCTTTGCTGGCAATTGCCGTGGACCGCTACCTCCGGGTCAAGATCCCTCTCCGGTGAGTCCACAGCCGCTGAAGGTACTGGCAGCACCGCATGATGGCTGGCTTGAGGGCCATCTAGAAAGGATAAAAGGTAGAGCATAAGACCCCAAGTAAGCCAGATGTTCTTTGGGCCATTGTGCTCCAGTCCTCACTCAGGCTTCCTGTGCTCTGCTCTGCAGTGTCAGAGAAATGGGAGGGGGATGGGTGGCTGGAGGACTGGGCTGTGAACTTGCCAGTGCCCGTGACCTCAGAGCTGACGCTCCTGCGGCCAAGGAACCTAAGGCTGCCTGTCAGGCCTGGGGCGGAGGTGGCAGACTTGGAGAGGCCACCAAGACAGGGTCACAGTGAGTGCTGGGTAGGAATGAGCTGAGCTCTGCCAGTCCCAGGGAAGAGGATGAGGCAGAGAAGAGAGTTAAGGTGGGGTGAGGACATTCTGAGGGGGGCACAATGGGCAGGAGTGCTGCTTCTCCAGCCAGCCCCTGCAAGGGTTCCTGAAGGCACGCTTTGGCTCTCTTGTTCACCAGGTATCTGTGCGAGCTAGCTATACCTTCCAAGGTTTTCCTGCTGAACCCAACGCTCTGAATACCTTTGCCTCACTCCCACTTGTGGGATTTCTGTTATAGACAGGAGGAAGAAAAAAAAATGCTGGTGCCTACTCTTAATATTCCTGTTCTGTTGCAAAACCATGTCTTCGCTGGTCACAGCAGAGGTGCTTATGCTGCTCTGAGGCAGCACTGAGATGGGTGGCCTGGTGATGCAGTCCTCAGTGTGGGTGTCCAGGCCATGCTGGGGCTTCCTGCTTGGAGCTGTCAGGCCATAATCTCATCACCAGGCAGTGCCTTGGGCTACCAAGCACCAGCGAGTGCCTGGGCATATTTCCAGGGATTGGCCCTGCTGGGATGCTCTTATGAGGCATGTTTGCCCCCTCTTTGACTTCTTGCCCCCCGTAGATTCCTGTTCTCTGGGGATGCTCTGGCCGTGTCCAGTACCTGCTATCCCTGGCATAGCTTCTCTGGGATGTAGGGCCTCTTACCTCACTTGGCCCCTTGCCCAAGCAGGCCTGGGCACCCATGTTTCTCCCTTTGTGTTACATTTGTGCACGTTTAACTTTTCAAAGCCTTTCTTCATGCATGAATTTTTCTGGTTATCATCATGCTGCTGTGAGGGACATGGAGCAGGAGCTTTTAAAGGGGAAACTAAGACTCAGAGGGTCTTCTTGAAGCTCACTGGGAGAGAAGTGTGATCTAATCATCTGCCTTCCTTCCTGATTCCCCCATGCCCAGCAGCTTGATGCCAGTCTCTGCCCGGTCTACCTCCTCCGCCCTCCAGGTTTCCCAGGGCAGATGGGGTGAAGAAGGGAACGCAACCAGAAACCCCATAGGCTCATCCACTGAGGGGCCTACATGCTGCCATTTGTCCCAGGTTGCTGCTGGGCTGCAGAGATAAAGCTGGTCTCAGTGCATTAGAAGAGCAGGGCCTCTGAGCCAGCCGTTATAACAAAGTGTTGCCACATTTGGAAACCCATGCAGATGTGCAGCTAGCTGTAGGAAGGCTGCTGGAGAAATCCTGTCTGCCGAGTGGGTGCCAACACGAGCCAAAGGTCCCGCTTTGCTGTGACAGAATGTGCCCTACTTGCCCTGTGGGGCTGGAATGGCTGTGCTGGTGGGAACAGCAGGCTTATTCCTTTGGGAGGCACCTCTGTGGCCTTGGAGCTGGGGTCCTGGGCAGCTGTCCTCTGAGGGGGAAGGCGGGGGCCTGCACAGAGGCTGCCATGGGCCTGAGTTCAAATCCTTTTTGGGAATTTCTAGCTGTGCAACCTTGGGAAAGTCACTTATTTAGCTGCTTTAAGCTTCAATTTCCTTATTTATAAAAGGGAATATTAATAATAGTACCTACTCCCTACGGTTACTGGAAGGATGTAATGAACTCGTATACACGAAACACTTGTATTAATATTATGCCTTATATATTATATGCGAGCCATAGGGAGGTCTTATTTGTAGTTCTATTGTCACGATTAACATGTAGCTCAAGTGCGGCTGGATAGGCAAGCCCTACTCCCACCACTCAGGCTCTTAGGTGTCATTTGGTGTCAACACACACACACGAAGAAATACACACACAAACACATACATGACATGTCTCCAAGGAGGTGCCAAAGAGCTGTTAAGTTGTATCTATACATGTCTCTACTCTTCTAGTGGAGTGTTGATGCCTCAAGGCAGTAACCACCTCTTACCAGTTTCTGTAAATTCTTCAGAATGCCCAGCTTAGTGTCCGGCACATCACACACCCTCAGCATTGACTGAATTGTCCGGGTTTCCGGAGCACATACAGCTGAGCCCCAAGCAGGCCTTCCAGAAGTCTAACCTCTCACTTTCTTGCTGTGGACTAGACCTGTCCCCGCTTCTGCCTCAGGGCCCTGATCACAGATGCCCCCACCGGCTCAGTGTGGCTCCTTGACAGCCACACACCAGCAGTGCCCAGGAGTGTCCTGCCCATGGAGAGGAGCCTTTCTCTTGAGTTATAGAAAGGCTGCTGGGGCCTCATTTCTCAAACAGGGATCCTGGCTGAGGTGTTGGGCCACTCTGGGCTCCTGCATGTCACTGCCCAAGTACCCTGCAAGAGGAACACTATGCTCTGGTCCCCTCTATGTGGCTGGAGTCAGCAGTCTGCTAGGTCTATGAAACCCCTCTTGGCCAGGGGTCCCTGGGCACCAGGCTTCTGCCCTGACATACCAGTCAAAGATAGATGTGGTGCTGGGCAGACAGAGTCATACTGATCAACCATTGGTGAGGCGTGTCTGGGGCACCCAGATACAGGTGTCTGCTGGCCCTCACTAAGTGGGGCATGGTTTGATCAGTCAACCACAAATTTTATTTCTTTCTACTTGGCAGAAAATCAAGAGAGAAAAGAGATTCACACCATAAAATATGATCTAGTTACAAACTTTTTTTTTAAAGCTCAAATTGTTGATTCGTCAGTAACCTGTGGTCATTTGCATATGCTTTGCATGCTATTTGCATAGTGCCTCCAAATACTTGGTAATTGAAACTCTATTCCCTTCAGCTACTAGTTCTAGGGAATCTCTATCATTTGCCCCCTGCCCCCTCACCTGGAGCTTTCTTGGTGGCACTCTGGCAGTTTGGTGCTACTCCTGGGGGCTAGTTGTAGGGAAGGGTGCTAACAGAGGGTTCCCTGACCAAACCTCTCTGTGGGAAGGGGACCCTAGCAAAGGGGCTGTCCATGGCCAACTTGGGTGGAGTAGAGTGGAGGGGTGGTGGGTGTCTGCGAGTCAAGCAGACCTGAGTTTGAACCTTGCTCTGTTACTAATTAGCTGTGCAACCTTTGATAAGTTATTCAGCCTCTCTGAGCCTTTCCCCTTCACCATCTGTTAAATGAAGGGGTTGGAGGTGGGGCATGGTGGCTCATGCCTATAATTCCAGCACTTTGGGAGGCCAAGATGGGTGGATCATTTGAGACTAGGAGTTCAAGATCAGCCTGGACAACATGGTGAAACTCCATCTCTACTAAAAATAAAAAAATAAAAATAAATAGCTGGGTGTGGTGGCACACACCTGTAATATCAGCTACTTGGGAGGCTGAGGCAGGAGGATCGCTTGGATCTGGGAGGCAGATATTGCACTGAGCTGAGATCACGCCACTGTACTTCAGCCTGGGCAACAGAGCAAGACTCTGTCTCAATATAAATAAATACATAAAAAGAAATAGATGAAGGGGTTGGATTTGAGTTCTCTGAGGTTCCTTGCAGCAATGATTCTGTGGTTTTTCTTATTCTGACTCCTGCCAGTGCTATGTTGGGATCGCGGGAGGGTTGTATTGTGTCGTGTTGTGTTGTGTTGTGTGTTTTAGCTCCTAGTGAGTGTGCACTAGGAACAATGCTATGTTTTTAATATACTTTACCTCATTCAACGTTCACAGTCTCTCACTAGTAGAGCTTATTGTTACCCCCATTCTATAGGCAATTCTTTTCTTTTTTCATTTGAGACAGAGTCTTGCTCTGTTGCTCAGGTTGGAGTGCAGTGGCATGATCTCAGCTCACTGCAACCTCCAACTCCCGGGTTCAAGCGATTTTCCTGCCTCAGCCTCCTGAGTAGCTAGATTAGAGGTGTGTGCCACCAAGCCCAGCTCATTTTTTGTATTTTTTGTAGAGACAGGGTTTTACCATGTCGGCAGGCTGGTCTTGAACTCTTGACCTCAGGTGATCCACCCACCTTGGCTTCCCAAAGTACTGGGAATACAGGCATGAGCCACTGTGCCTGGCCTCTCAATAGACAATTCTTTAGCTAAATTGAGGGCTGAGGCTTGGGGAGCTTCAGTAACTTGCCCAAACAGCTTGGCAGGGGCAGAAGCAGAAGCAGGATTTGACTCTAGGCCTGACAGACACCTTTAACCAGTAAGCCCATGTGTATCTTGCATCAGCCCAAGAAGCTGTAGGATTTTTCGAGGCGTTTCCATGAAGCTGTCAGTAGGGTGATTTTTCTCCTCTGATGTTTGCCAATGGCCTCTGCACTCTGCTCAGCCCCCGCCCAGCACCTTCCCCTCCTTCCACCTTCACTCCAGTGGGCAGTCGAGCCCCTGGCAGTCCTGCCTCTGTCCACAGCTGGAAGCTTGCCCCACTGGGCTGCTGACCCGGGGAAGCACAGCAAGGATTGGAGGAGCTTGGCGTGCTGAGCCAGAGCTGGAGCGGGAAAGAAATCTTATAAATTAGGGCACGTTCGCTTTTAGGCATCAGTTTAGCCCTCCCCACTGTGGCTAGCCTGGGCTTTTCTTGACAGCCCTAAAGTGACTTGTGTGCCGTCACGCCCTCGCAGGTAACTGTCTGCGGCTTCTGGGTCCCAGAACAGTTGATCTCAGGTCATGCCATGTACTTTCAGAGAGGTAGGCCGTCTTCAGAACCTGTGTCTAAGGCTGGATTAGTCATAGCCTAGGGTGTCTGAGAGGGAAGAGGAGTTCGAGGAAGCCCTGAAGCCCAAACTTTCACACTTGCGGACTGAAGAGGAAACCGAGGCTGGGGAGAGGAGGAGCTTACGCAAGATCACTTGGCTGGGAGTTCTCTCCTCCTCCCATCTGGATGCTTGCTTCCCCGCCTTGCATGTAAAAAGCTTGAGCAGAGAGCTCTCTGCAATCACCCGCCCCTGAAGGAACAGAAAAGAAAAACACAGCCTCAGTGGGTTAAGTCAGCAGATCCGTGGCAGGCTTAGAGGGAAGTTGCTTTGTGATTGAAAAGATAGTTTCTCTGAATTAGGTATGGCCTTCAGGTGGGTTAGGCAGAGCAGCTTGCTGGGCCCAGGGGGAACATGGCCTTTCGTTGAAGAGGCGTCTGGACTCCTTTCAAGTGTGAAAGCTTCCCCCAGCTGGCAGCGGCTGGCTTCCTGGAAGTCTCTGAGTGCATGAGGAGCAACCTGCAAGGTGTCAGCCCCGCGTGGAAGCTGGAGAACGGCCAGGATGCCTTCTACCCAGGGGCGGAGCTGTAGGGGCCGCATCCGGAAATTTGCTATTTGTTTCTGAGCATAAAAGCAATCCATGTTGATTGTGAAAAATGGAAGGAAGAAGAAAGATGGTAAAATCACCAGTAACTCTACCACCTACAGAGAACTACTGTTAACATTTTAGTAGTTCCAGAAAAATGCTCCACACACACATATATAAATAGATATATTATTTTTACATATTGAGAACATCTATATATACATGGTTTTATATCCTATTTTATTCACTTAACATTATAAGCATTTCCCCGTGTCAACTAAAATGATTTTGTAAGGATTTCTATGGTGGTATAATGTTGGATTGTATTATTACTCATCTTTTGGGTCTCAGCTAAAATGGCCATTCCACCTGAACCAGGTTAGTTTCCTCTATTAGCAACTAGGGTTGAGTCAGCGTCTCCTTCCAAATTCACCACTTATCACATGGGCGGATTTCTATTCGATGTCGTTCTTTCCGGGCTTGGTAAGTTTCCAAAGGCCAGGACCACATCTGCTTACAAACCCCCATTTCCCCATGCCTGACACAGAGCAGGCATGCAGAAAGCTTTTTTGAATAAATGAATATTTGAATATCAGATTTTATTTATACATTCTTATATCACTGGCTACTTCAATTATTTCTGATTTGTAGTATGAAAAACACTTTACTGTGTAACAAACCTGCACACCTACCCCTCAATCTATTAAAATAAAAGTTGAGGCTGGGTGCAGTGGCTCACGTCTATAATCCCAACACTTTGGGAGTCGGAGGTCAGGAGTTTTGAGACCATCTTGAGCAACATGCTGAAACCCATCTCTACTAAAAATACAAAAATTAGCTGGACGTGGTGGTGCATGCCTGTAATGCCAGCTACTTGGGAGGCTGAGGCAGGGGAACTGCATGAACCCAGGAGGCAGAGGTTCCAGTGAGCCGAGATTACACCACTGCATTCCAGCCTGGGCAACAGAGCAAGACTCTGTCTAAAAAAAAAAAAAAGTTGGAATTATAAAAACAAACCCCAAAACACTTTAATGATTCACACTGTTTATAAGGTCAGAGCCAAGTCAGAACCTGGGCTGCGTTGCCCAGTAGATAGCGTAGCTGCTATCTGGAGGGACTGTCTTGTGAGGTTAAATATTTCCCAACTCCCTTTACTCCAACTCTCTCCTCTCCCTCCCCAATTTCACCCACCCTGCAAATCCCCAGGGGGGCACTTGGCATTCTTCAGCCCACTTGCCCCTCTGGGCTAGGTTGGGCAGGACTGCATGGGCCCCAAGTCAAGTCCTTCTTGCCCGGTCTCTTTTCTGAAGGCCTTGGCATCCTGTTGGTGAGGAAACAGTGCCCCTGGGAGAGGACTTAGGGTGGCATGCTTCTTGGTTGGCCTCATTCGGCAGGTGGGCACAGATACATAGAGCAGAGAGGAAGGAAGTGGAGAGACACGGCTCCTTGGGTGGCATGAATCACTCCTTTAGCCTCAGTCTTTTTAATTCAACCCCAGAGGGAACTATCAGCTGCTACAGTACAAAGAAAAGCCTGGCAGATGGTCGTGGGGATAAGGAAAAGGAGAAGCAGGTGGGTGTGTCTTGGTATTCACATCCTCTTAGAAATATTGGCTTGAAGGTGGGCAGGGAGATGGAGACAGCTGGCAAGGGGCTTCCCTGACCCCAAGGGAAAGGATGTGGGGGGTACCTTCTCCTGCTTTGCTCCTTACCCTGGCAGTTTATTCTCCAGCAGAAAGCGGAGAGGTGTGGGGCTGAGGGTCTGGCAACATCCATTTATCTATTTCCTAAGTGTGCTTTGAGCACGTGCTATGTGTCAGGCCCTTGCCAGGCCTAGGGATACAAAGATGGGCAGGCCGATCTGGTCTCTACCTCTGTCTGACGGCTCGTAGTCGCTGCTGAGATGATGGATTCCCACAGACCAAGGTGGCCAAGGAGAAACTTCCACCCCGCCTGTGGTGGGAATGCGGGTGGCAGGAGACTGGCAGCTGACTCCTTGCAGAGCTGGGCTGGGCAGCTGGATCCTACTCTGCACTCATTCCATGCAGCCAGGCTGTGTAGGAGAGTCTCTTGAAATTACCTTCTTGCCTCTTGCTTCTCCTTTGAGAGAGGAGGGCAGCTGACTTGTCCCCACACAGGGCCCTGGGACAGATAGACCTACTTATTCATTCATTCATTCATTCATTCATTCATTTGTTCATTTATTCAACAAATAATTATTGAATGCCTCATATGAGCTAGGGTCTATTGGGATACTTAAATTAATAAAACGAGATCCTCATGGAGACTGAATTCTAATGAACTGGAGATCAGATGCTAAATAATAAATGCAATACCTGCATCATGTAGAGTGTTAGAAGGTAGAATGTGCCACTGAAAAAAGAAAAAAGGGGCAAGGTCAATGGGAATGGAAATGCAGCAGCCCAGAGTGGGGCTGGGAGAAAGGGTTGCACTTTTAATAATGTGGTCCATGAGGCTTCATTGAGAAGGCACCATTTGACCAAAACCCTGGAGGTGAGGGGAGACGCCATGCCATGCAGATATAGGGAGGGCACACCATCCTTTCCCCTGAAAGAACTAGAATGGAGCCCTAGCATAGGAATGTACTTGAAGTGTTTAGGGACTAGCAAAGAGGCCTGTGGGGCTGGGACAGAGCGATAAAGGGGGCAAGTGATCAGAGATAATGGGCCACTGGCCCGGGTATAGCGTGGAGGCCACTGGAAAGACAATGGCTTTTACCCTGAGGGAAATGGGGAGCCACTGTGGGATTTAGAGCAGAGACATGACATGATCTGACTTAGGCTTTAAAGGATCACTTTCATTGCTGTGTTGAGAATGTGCTTAAGGGGCAGGGGTGCAAATGGGAGTAGTCAGGAGCGATTGCAGTAACTCAGGTGAGGGAAGGTGGAGGTGGCTCGAATCTGAATAGCAGCGGAGGTGGTGAGAAGTGGTTAATTCTGGATGTGCATTTAAAAATTTTAACTTTTAATTTACTTTGTATCAAAGTAAAATTTTTATTCAGTAAAGTGCATAAATCTTGCGTTCAGCTCTATAAAATTCCGCATATGTATATACCCACATACCACTACCCTGGTCAGTATTTAGGACACTTCCAGCATTGTACAAGGCTCCCCTCAGTCGGTACCCTCCAAAAGGCAACCTCTATTTTTGAACTTTATCCTTATAGATTGATTTTGCCTGTTCTTGACCTTTTACAAGTGGAGTCAAGCAGTTTGTACCCTTTTGTGCCTGGCTGCTGAAGCTCAAAATTCTTGCTAAGATTCATCCCTGTTATTGAGTAGGGTTTTCCCCGTCATTGCTGTTAGAATTGCATTGTATGAATGTACCATGATTTGTTTACATTCATGATGTATTTTGAAAAAAAAGAAAGAGCCAAAGAATTTGCCTAAGTTTTGGATGTGGGAATTTTCTTATAGATTAGATGTGAGAAAGAAAAGTCGATATGATCAGACTTTTACTTCTAAGCAACTGTGAGGATGGGGTTGGCATCATCTAAGGTGGGAAAGGCTGCAGGTGGTAGAAGTAAGCAAGGGAGTTCAGAATTAGACTTGCTGACTTTGGCATGTCCAACAGACATCTGAGAGGAATGTGGAGCGGGTGGTTGGCTATACAAGAATGAGAGGCCTGGGCTGGCGGTTGTAAGTGTAAACGCCATGGTGTATAGATGTGTTTCAATCCATGAGGCTGGATGAGATCCCCAAGAGAGACAGTGCAGATACAGAAGAGAAGAAGGCCAAGAACCGAGCATGGAGAAGGTGGGAAAAGAGGAGGCACCAGCAAAGGAGACCGAAGGAGAACTCCATACACAGGAAGAAAACTCAGAGCCAAAGGTGTGGTACCCTGGAACCAAATGTAGACGGTCTACCGGGGAGGGTTGACAAATGCGTGTACCGAGATACAGACTGAGAATTACCACTGGATTTTGCAAGGCCCCTGGTGACCTTGACAAGGGCAATGGCAGAGGAGTGAAAGGGGCAAAGCCTGATTGCAGAAGGCTCAAGAGCAAAGAGGACTGTGGTTGAAGGCAGCTGGTATCGAGTACTCTTGAGGAATTTTGTTGCAAAGAGAGCAAAGGAATGGGGCAGTAGCTGTCAGGGGAAACGGAAACGAGCTGTCTTACTCTGTTATTTATTTTTTATTTTTATTTTTTTGAGGCAGAGTCTCACTCTGTCGTCCAGGCTGGAGGGCAGTGGTGCAACCTTGGCTCACTGTAGCCTCCTCTTGTTCAAGCGATCCTCCCATCTCAGCCTCCCAAGTAGCTGGGATCACAGGTGTGTGCCACCATCCCTGGCTGATATTTGTATTTTTAGTGAAGACCGAGTTTTACCAAGTTGGCCAGGCTGGTCTTGAACTCCTGACCTCAAGTGATCTGCATGTCTTGGCCTCCCAACGTGTTGGGATTACAGGCGTGAGCCACTGCGCCTGACCCACTGTGTTGTTTTTTAAGACAGAAGGGAGGTTAGAGCATTTGTGTGCTGACTGAAATGGTCCAGCAGAGAGTGAAACACTGGTGATGAAACAAAAGAGAGAATTTCTAATGTGATGTCCTGGTTTAGGTTAGTGGGGCATACGTGTAGAGACTGGCTTTAGATGGGATCCTGGAGGCTCTTCTGTGGCAACATGTGGCGTCTGTGGACACAGATGCTGGCAGGTGAAGCTCTCTCCTGATTCTTTCCATTTTCTTAGTGAATTGGGAAGCAAGGTCACCAGCTGAGAATGAGGATGCAGTAGGAGGTGTTGGAGAGAGCAGCAAGTGTGAAATAATTCTCTAGGAAGTGGAAGAGTGACTGGGCTCAGGAAGTCTAGTATAATTGGGGGCAGCATGAAGGGCCCCCTTAAGTTTGCAGTAATGAATTTGAAGTGCAGCTCAGCAGCATGGTTGTGTTTCTCACTGGCCACGTTCAGCTGCATGGGCACAGGCATGGAGGAGGCAGACAGTTTATTCCTTCATTGACCCAGAATGCCAGATTCATGATGAGATGAAGGACCTTACCATGGGCAAGAAGGGCCCTGGTCCCTGCCCTCATGGAACTTGGAGGCTAGCAGTGGGTGAGAGCCCATAGACACATCAGCAGGCAGGTGGCTTCGACTGCAATTTGTGAACGGGAAGGGAGCCATTCTGGTATTCTCTGTGGCAGGCCCTGGTTGGGTTATCCAAAACCCCATGTTGATGTCCAGAGACCCACAAGGGTTCGAGGACTTCAGTAAGGCCTTGGAGGCCTTGTGGTTCATGGTCAAGAGTTTGGATTTTTTTCTAGGTGTGCTATGAAGCCTCTGAGTGGTTTAATAAGGGAATGACATAATTTAAATTCCATTTTTAAAAGGTTAAAAGTCCTTGAGAAAATATTAGCAAATCAAATCCAGTGATATAAAAAGGCTAATATATTACCACCCAAAAGGTTTATTGCATCTAGACAAGGGTGGCTTAACATTTGAAAAAAATCAATCAGTGTAATTCATCACACTAACATAAGAGGGTCACTGCCTGCTCTGTGGAGGATGGGTTGGAGTAGGGTTAGAGAGGACATGCGGGGCCCAGTTAGGATTAGGGGGCAGCAGGCAGGGCTTGGGGCAGGCAGGGAGTGGAGGAGGCCATGGAGATGGACAGAACTGGAAAGACTTCAGGGATGTTAGAGCTGGAACCAAATGGAAATGGGTTGAGGTACGACGTGGGAGAAGGAATCCAACATGATGGTCCAGGTTTATGGCTTAAGCCACTGGGTGGATGGCGGTGCTGTTTCTGGGGATGGGGAAGGGTTGGGAAGAAGAAGACATTGTAGGACGATTCAGATCCTATTAGGTATCCAAGTGGCAGCACTGTGATGGCAGGGCCACTGGTATCTTCTCTCTCACCACTCCCCAGCTCCCCTCCCCTGGCGTGGTCAGGTGGAGGGGTTCCCTCTTGCCTCACACAACCTGATGGAAGGGTCTTGTAAACACCCAGCAATCTAGACATTCCCAGGTGCCTTCAGCCACTCCAGCTGCTCTCTTCCCACCTTACCTCTCAGGAAGCTGGTGCTTTCTCAGGCTGGGACCACAGCAGGAGGAACATGAGGCTTCGGGCTCCCTGTAGCTTCCAGAAGGAGGCAGCAGAGTTGGGGAGATCTCTGGCTAGTTTCCTTCAGAATGTGGCTCAGTAGCTTCTGGGACATTGAGGCCGCCTATCCCTACCCCAGGCCCCTGCCCCTCCCCAGTAATTGTTGGGAGAATCCTGGCCTCTGTGCCTCCAGAGTCTCACTTCCCAGCATCATTGCTGGAGCCCAGCCAGTGGTCTGCAGTGTGGATTGTGCTAACCCCTGCACGGTGGTTGCCCACCCTAACCCACAATCAGGGTCCTCTCATGGCTGCTGTAGAGCATGGAGTGGTCCCATTTCTGCCAATGCAGCAGAGAACCTGGTCAATCAATAAGCAGGCATCGCCAGGTGCCAGCTCTAGCCCAGCCCTGATGGCAGAGCAGGTGGGATGGGGGAGCCCCAGGGCTGGCATGGGGGCACGCTGTGTCCCAGTCGTCCTGGCCTGCTCGTGGCAGCCCTGTCAGCTCCTCCATGCAGAAGTCATCTCCTTTTGCCTCATGTAGCTGAGAACACTTTGCACTGCAGTTGGCAGCGTTGGCGTGGGTGGTGAGAGCCAGACCTCCCAGCTCTCACCATGCACCCTGCTCTTAGTGGCTGCGGGTTTCCAATTCTCAGCTCCCCACCCCTGGGAGAGCAGGGGCTGAGACTTCGACATGGCAAGAGCTGGTTCTCAGCTCTTTTCCTCTACCACAACAGAACTGAGGGTTCCGATGCACACCCACCCTGCTGGAATGGTAACTTACCAGTGATTCTCCTGGGGGAAAGAGGGGAAGGTATGTTTGAAGAAGCTCCTAATCTGGAATTTTCTTGGCTTTTTGTTTGTTTGTTTGTTTCACTTTGTTGCCCAGGCTGGAGTGCAGCGGTGCGATCTTGGCTCGCTGCAACCTCTGCCGCCCGGGTTCAAGAGATTCTCCCACCTCAGCCTCTTGAGTAGCTGGGATTACAGGCTCGAACCACCACACACAGCCAATTTTTTTTGTGTTTTTAGTAGAGACGGGATTTCATCATGTCATCCAGGCTGGTCTCAAACTCCTGGCCTCAAGTGATCTGCCCGCCTTGGCCTCCCAAAGTGCTGGGATTACAGGCATGAGCCACCACGCCAGGCCTAACGTTTTTAATGATTCTCGTTTCCAAGAAACATCTTTCTCCCACTGCTTTACAGAGACACTCTAGTGAACTGAAGGGTAAGTCTCCCCAGGCTGTCAAACTGGAGTAAAAATCCTACTTCAGGCACTTAGAATGTGTTGTCTTGGATAAGTTGCTCAACCTTTCTGAGCTTCTTCCATTTCCTCTTCTGTAAATTTCATAATACCGCCTTCCTAGGATTGCTGTGAGGCTGCCACATAGTAGACACTCCTGTAAGCGAGGCTCTTACTATTGTTAAATAGTCCAAAACTTGTTGTTCATTTACCACTTGATGTTATGTGACTGCTGTGATCCCTGTGGGTTCAGGTCAGTGTCAAAATGATTTGCGTGTACTATGAGGGCCAGGTGTGGTACCAGCCAACTCTCCTGCCCATCGTAGCCAGCACCTAGCAAGTGTCTGGCTGGCACTTAGTGGGTGGCTTAATCAACATCCGTGGAGTGAAGAAATGAGGGAATGCGCCAATGGAGGAAGGATACCTTCGTGGGGGAGACTGAGTAGCCAGGTTGGGAAGAAGTCATTTGGATATTTCACATTCACCTACAGAAGGCAAACGCAGGTAATGGAGAATGAAGGGTTATTGAATTAAAACATCCCTAAGAGTTCAGAGGGCGGGGTGCACAGAGGGGTGAAGGGGCTCACTGGAGCTTGTACAGCAGGTTAGGGTGTGAGTATCCTGGCCTCCTGACTCTCACCTGGGCTCCCTGCTGTCCCCATGCTGCCTGTTTGTATGCGGAGAAAGGTGTTGGCAGGACTCTGCTTCCAGGGCGTGAATAGCTCCTCCGGATCCCCCCAACTCCCCGAGGCCTTGTCCTGTGCAGCTCCTGGTGGGGAGCTGGCTCTGAGGGAGCTGGAGTGAGGGCTCCCCTGGGGGCTGGCAGCTCTGTAAATTGACTCTAGGGAGGAAACCGTTCAGTGTGTTTGGGGCCTCAGCAGGCTGTGCCCAGCACATACACACCTGCCACAATGCCCCGTCTTCTGTAAACACAACACCCCCACCCACCATTATGGTCTCCTGGGGCCATAACTGGGAAAGCTGATAGAGTGGCCTTGATGACAATGATGGAAACCACATTCAGAGCGGCTGTGTCAGGGCTCAGGGACCAGCAGCTTAGAATGAGGGGTGTTGTCTTAGTCTGTTTTCTGTTGCTGTAACAGAATACTGCAGACTGGGTGAGTTATAAAGAAATAAAGTTTATGTGGCTCATGGTTCTGGAGGCTGGGAAGTCCAAGAGCATGGTGCTGGGGTCTGGTGAGGGTTTCCTGGCTGCATCATGGTGGAGGCCATCACATGGTGAGAGAGCAAGAGCCTGCCAGCTCAGCTCTCTCTTCCTCTTCTTATGAAGCCACCAGTTCTGTCAGGGTGACCTCACCTTGATGACCTTATTTAATACTAATTACCTTCCAAAGAACCCCACCTCCAAATGCCTTCAGCATAAGAATTTGAGGGCTAACTTTTCAACACATGAAATTTGGATGGCACAGTCAGGTGTGAAGGCATGAGCCCCCCTCCGCCACCACCTTTAATCATGACAGGATGCCACAGTGGCTTCGGGTTCTTAGCGAGGTGTGTGTATTCACATATGCACACCTGTGTGTCTCTGTGTGTTTGTGTGTGTGTGTGTATGTGTGTGTGTTTGTGTGTGTGTGTGTGTGTGTGTGTGTGTAGAGGGGGTTATAGCTTTTTATCTTTATTTTTAAGTCAAAAAATAATATTCTTGGCTTTTAGATATTTCATTCAATTCTGCTTGCTCACTTCCATGCAGCCCCTGCCCCCAGTCCCTCATTCTCCATGGTCCAGACAAGAGTCTGAGCCAAGCTAATCTGTTTCCTGCTTGTGCCCCACCCATTAATCTTTCTTGATGTAGAACACTGTTTACATGTTCAAGTCAACAAGCATTTTCTGAGGCATAAGTCTGTCCTCATGGGCACAGACTCACAGTCAGTAGAGAGACAGACACGTTTCCAACTGCCACGGTAGCAGGAGGCCTGAGCAGGCCTGGCCCACACGCAGGCACACAGTGCAAGGCCACCTCTCCAGCCTGGAGGCTCAGCCCCGTACCTTCTTCCACCTGTGACTCAACACTCACTTTCTGTGTCTCCCTGCCAGTCTCTTCTTAACCTGTCTAGGAGTTATAGAGAATGATAAAAGAGAGGGATTTGACATCAAGACCACCTCTTACACACACACACATACACACACACACACACACACACAGCTGTTCCCTTCTCTTGTCTAATTTCTACTCAGTCTTTAATACTCAGCTCAGATAACACCTCCTCCAGGAAACCTTCCTTGTTTTGCCTGCATGTTCCCACAGCTCCCTGTGTTCCCCTTTAACATGACCCTTATCAAATTGCACTGGCCTGTGAGCAATTTGAAGGTGGGGTCCAAACCTATTTATCTCTATACCCACAGTGATGGATAGTTTCTGCTGTTTCAGTATCAATGAAGCACTGAATGAATGGTAATAGTAGTGACACTTATGTGCCTAGGATTGCTAGGCCCTGTGCTAAATACTTTATATGGATTATCTTACTGAAATCCTTGCACAGTTCTATAAGGAGGCCCAAGGACGGGTGCGGTGGCTCACACTGTAATCCCAGCACTTTGGGAGGCCAAGGCAGGCGGATCACGAGGTCAAGAGATCAAGACCATCCTGGCCAACATGATGAAACCCCTTCTCTACTAAAAATACAAAAATTAGCTGGGTATGGTAGCACACACCTGTAGTCCCAGCTACCTGGGAGACTAAGGCTGGAGAATCACTTGAACTGGGAGGTAGAGGTTGCAGTGAGCTGAGATCACGCCACTGCACTCCAGACTGGGTATAGAGCAAGACTCCATCACAAAAAAATACTTAAAAGTTAGTACATAAATAAAGAGGGCCAAATAGTATTTTATACTAATAGTAAAATATATCCCCATTTTCCACAAGGGAGCTGAGGCTCAGAGAAATTAAACTACTAGGTACCAGCCACACAGCTAAGTATTACCAGACCTGTTAAGTGAAAAATTGAATGCATGAATGAAAAAATCTGTTCTTGAGCCTTGGCTCCAGTGCTTACTGCTGGGTGACCTTGAGCAAATCACTTACCTCTGCAGGTCTCAGTTTATAGAATGGGCACCATTCCAGTCCCTACTGTGGAGCTCTCTGTGAGGCAGTGCTCTTGGAGCAGGAGAGAGAATGGCTTCATTGTTCAGGGGTGAGTTGGCTCTGAGTGTGCCTGTGGAGGGGCGCCCTGACAGGAAGCGTGGGGGCTAGAGAATGTCCCGTCCCTGTCTGTGTGGACTTCAGCTGTGGGAGACACCGACTCACACTCACCGCCTGTGCAGAGGGCCTGGTGCCGACCATGCTGGAGGGTTAAAGCCCAGCGCCAGCCTGCACGTTCAACCGCTGCAGGTTCCCTCCCTGCCATCCCCAAGGCATGACTGTCTATCTTGTGTGCTCAGGAGCTTGAATTCAGTCCACAGTCAAGACTTGAAGAAAAAATGTTCAAAGGAAGAGAATCAAGGACCAGGGAGCTTCCCCCACCCCCCCACCAGATTTATAAAAGCCAGCGTGCATAAGAGGCAGCCTTGATGTCAAATCCTTTTCTTTTATCATTCTCCACAACTCCAAGGCCCAGACAGGCTAAGAAGAGAGGCTGGTGGGAGACGAGGAAAGGGAGTGTGGAGTCCAGATGGAGCGAAGTGATCCCCCCATCTGCCCGGCGCAGGGGAGACTTGGGGCTGGGAGGCAGGACGCCTGAACTCGGCCTGGGCTGCCATGGTGCCCACTTGGAGGCCACCTTTCCCTCTGACCTGCACCCTCATTAGTAAATGGGGATGGCAGCCCCCGCCTGACTTCTCAGGGATGCTGAGGCGGGTCTGGCCTCCTGTGAGTGGTGTGTGCAGGGGCTGACAGAAGGGAAGGGGTGCTGAGAGGTGCAGAACCCGGAGTGCAGCCTGGAGGGACACGATAGGCTTTGTAGTCCGGCTGTCCGAGCAAGTCTCTCAGTCCCGGCTCTGCCACCTGCTTGCTGTGTGCCTGTGGCTATTTTCTCTGAGCCTCGGCCTGTACATCTGTGAAGTGGAACTAATATGAGCGTCACTGGATTGTTGAGAGAACTGCATCCAATGTGTCACTACCATCTCTCTCCAGTACCAGGGCTCGTTTCTGTTTTACTGCTGTTTGGTGGGAGGAGGATGGATGGACAGTGGTGGGTGTGTCTGTCTGTCTCTGTTGTGGTTGGGGTGGACAGTGTGGCTTGAGGAGTTCCTTTATAAGCCTGCCAAGGCCTGAAGTTGGCAAGGCCAGCCTTGGGGAAGCGGCTGTGGCAGTGTTAGGAGGCATATAAAGCCCTGCACTCAGGTCAGGGTGTGTCCTGCCACTGCTCTGGGTACGGTGCCTGGGGCAGCTGCCTCTGAAATGTCAGATGGGCACCTCCCTTCCTGCTTCCAGCTCCTCTGGGAGCCCAGGGGGCTGCCAGGCACTAGAAGTTCCCAAGGAAGGAAGACTTGCAGCCTGGTGGAGGAGGGATGCCTCTGTGTTGGGCATCTCCTCAGTGTCTGGGGTGGCACCAAGTGACTTCTTTGGTAGCAGATTTAATTTTATTTAGTCTTACACAGCTGGTATCACCATCACTTCACTTCCCTTCTCCACTGTCTTCAGGGAGTTTCTAGGCTGAGGGGAAGACAGAATATAAGATCTTGGACAGGGGTGGTGGCTCGTGCCTGTAATCCCAATACTTTAGGAGGCCAAGGTGGGAGGATCACTTGAGCCTACCTTGGGCAACGTAGGGAGACCCCATCTCTTAAAATAATTTTAAAATTAGTCAGGTGTGTTGGCGTGACCCTGTGGTCCCAGCTACTTGGGAGAGTGAGGCAAGAAGATGGCCTGAGCCTGGGAGGCTGAGGCTGCAGTGAGCCGTGAGTGCCACTGCACTATAGCCGGGGTGACAGTGAGATCCTGTCAAAAAAAAAAAAAAAAGAGAGAGAGAGAGAATATAAGATCTTGCAGATAACAGAGAATCCACTGGCCAAGCTAAGAGGGCTGAGATTTCTGAGATGGAGCGTGCTGTGGGCACAAGCCTGTCCTGATCCGGCCTGTTGCCTGGGTTTCTGTGGGTCCCGCCTGCTTTCTCCCGGCCTGAGTCTGTGTGTGCTCATTTGCACTGCTGCCTCACCCGCAAGGGCAGGGGAGCTACCTCAGGAGGTGCTGCTAGCGTCATGGCAGCAGAAGTCATCCCACGTGGTCCACAGAGGTGAGAATGGAGGAGATGGGCTGGAGAAACAGCCCAGCAGGCCCTGGGAGTGGGGTACGATGAAGGGCTGGGAGACCCTCTCTGCCACCATCCCATAGGTAGAGTGCTTTGTGCAAAGAACACAGGGCCCAGAGGAGCCTGGGCTCAGTCTCAGCTGAAACACTAACCATCCAAATTGTAGCCGTAGGCATACACTAAACCTTCCTGGGCTTCAATTTTCCCACCTGTAAAGTGGCAGCAACAGAACCTGCTCTTCTTAGCTCACAAGCTGGGCTGTGCAGCACGCGGGATCATTGGTTTGGAAGTGCCTTGCCAGGGGTGCTGTGATGAATGGGTCACTATTGTTTTGCGGAAGCAGGGAGCCTCCTTCCCCTCTCTTCTCCCATCCTGGTTCCTGGTCTTTTCTTTCCTCATGCCAGGGCACTTGGCTATCCATTAAGAGAAACTGGTCACACTGGTGCATCTGTGAGGGACTCTGCAGGGATTTGCGGTCCTATTTCCTGCATGATACAAAATAATGCCTTTCTTTTTCTGGGCTTCCTCAATCACCCTCTTCCCCAAACAAGGGTTGGGAGAGCTCCTTTTGTGCCCGATATTGGGCTGAGTGCCACTGGGCCTTGCTACTCAAAGCATGGTCAGGGACCAGCAGCCTTGGCATCTCCGGGAAGCTTGTTAGAAATGCAGAGTCTCAGTCCCCGGCCCAGATTGTCTGACTCATCATCTGCATTTTGAAAGGACCCCAGGCGATTCATATGCACATTACAGTTTGAGAAGCTCCGACAATGAAGGATACCGGGGAATATAAAACCACAGTCTCTGTCCTCAATTTCTTCACAGTCTCATGGGAATGGCAGTGCATGAAGCACAAAACATTGATTTAAAATCCACTCTTATGGCAATTTTGAAAGCTGGATTTGCTCACTCCACAATGTATAAAGGTATTGAAGCATTACATTGTACCCCATAAATATATACAATTCATATTTTTCAGTAAAAATAAATAAAATTCCATGAAATAAACAAACAAAAGGCATGGTGGCTCATGCTTGTACTCCCAGCTCTTTGGGAGGCTGAGACAGGTGGATCACTTGAGGTCAGGAGTTCGAGACCAGCCTGGCTGACGCGATGAAACCCATCTCGACTAAAAATACAAAAATGAGCCAGGTGTGGTGGTGCACAGCTACTCAGGAGGCCGAGGCAGGAGAATCACTTGAACTGGGGTAGCGGAGGTTGCGGTGAGCTGAGATCACGTCACTGCACTCTACCTGGGTGACAATGAGACCCTGTCTCAAAAAACAAACAAACCACAAAAATACATGCTTTGGAAGCAGCTGACCTAGGCTGCAATGGCGATTCTGGCCACTAGCTGTATGACCGTGGGCAAGTTGCCAGTCTCATCTATGGGGATGGATCCCTTCCTCCTAGGATGAAGAGCAGAGGAGAGCTGTATGCAAAAGGTCAGTGCTAAATGGTAGCTCCGACATCACGGGAGGAGCAGACATGGGCTTCATCCTATGGATGAGAAGCCTAAGGTTCTGAGAGGTGGCATGATTTGCTAACAGCAGGTCTGAGTCTGATTCCAATCCAGGTCCTCTAACGCTGTCAAGACCCTGTCAGTGTTTTGTCACCCTGAGCCTTGCCCCACCCCCAACCAGCCAATGTGCTCTGCTGGAGACAGTGGGCCCCAGCCGAGGAGGTTGGGAGGGGAAAGAGCGGTGTGAGTGGTCAGGCTTTTGTGGAATTGGAAGTTGGAGGCCCTGGGGTTGGACCTTCCAAACGTCCCAGACTGTCGGTGTTTCAGCTGGGTGAGGGAAGCCAGCCTGTACCTGTTCTCCCACATGCCCTCTGTGCTACTGTTCCTGTGTCCACCCCTCCCCTGGCTGCAGTGAATGTCCTGCCTGATTCTTGCCTGGTGGAGTTCCCCAAGGCCCATTACTGCTGGCTCTCTGCCTTTCCTTTTTTTTTCTTTTTTGGTGGGGACAGAGTTTTTGCTCTGTTGCCCAGGCTGGAGTGCAGTGGCACAATCTTGGCTCACTGCAACCTCCGCCTCCCCAGTTCAAATTATTCCCCTGCCTCAGCCTCCCGAGTAGCTGGGACTACAGGTGCATGCCACCATGCCCGGCTAATATTTGTATTTTTAGTAGGGATGGGATTTCATCATATTGCCCAGGCTGGTCTTGAACTCTTGACCTCAGGTAATCCACCCACCTTGGCCTCACAAAGTGCTAGGATTATAGGCGTGAGCCACTGCGCCTGGCCCGCATTTTCTTTTTCCAGCTCTGAGCACAGCACCTTGAAGTTTTCGTGAATGGTGGATGGAAAAAAAAAAGGCTTTGATTTGATAAGCTTCCTCCTCCCCCACACGCATCATGAGTTTCCTCCATCCAGGGTCGTGGCAGATCGGCGTGATTTATAGGACTTTGCAGAAGTGGAAGAAATGACGGAAAATGAGTTTATTGATCAACCCTCGGAGAAGCTGCCTGCCAGGCTCCTGCCCTGGGATGCTGCCAGCAGCTAACGCACTGCTCTGTCTTACCCGTACAAATGGCAGGGGCACAGACTAGGTCCCAGGGGAGGAGGACAGGCTGTTCCCCACCTCCACCCAGGCCAGGGAGTGAGGACAGGAGCTGGTCTCACGGTGGGAGGAAGTGTGCTAGACTCCTGCGAGGACCACCTAATTAAGTGACTGAGACACTGGGGCTGGGTGGTTGAGGCGGGACCTTCGAGTGGAGACCCTGAGCCTTCTGCCGAAGGCCCCTCAGCTGTGACGGTGGGGAGCAGGGCTCTGCTGCCTGCCGGGAGGGATGCTGTCGCCGAGATGAGAAGTAGGCTCAGAAGGGCTTCCTCTGACCAATTCCCCCGACTTTCTTCACATTTAAGGTGATTATTACAATAGTTGGCTTAATCTCTGCCACGTTTGCGACTGTTTTCTAGTCATGTTTGTTCTTTGTTTCTTTTTTCCCTCCTCTTCTGCCTCTCTGGTTTTAATCGAGCATTTTATACGATTCCATTTCCTTCCCCAAATATTACTGAGTACTTACTGTGTGCCAGGTACTGTGATAGATGCTAGGAAGATGATTTGGAACCAGACTCAGTCTCTGCTCTCCAGGTACTTGCAGTTATGTGCTCTGGGAGAAGAAAAGGATTTTTCTGATTGTCCCACATGGGAAAGAGAAGGGAGCCAGCTCCCAGATGATCCAGGAGACCTCACCTCAAACTTCTGCTGCATGTTGTTCGGGAGAGGGGGATCTCTCTCACCTGGTGGGTGCAGGTGAGCCTGGGTGACCCCACCTTCCACTGGAGCTGGGGCAGAAGACCCTGAGTGCATGCAGTGGGGCGGGAGGGCCGTAGCTGCTGCTAAACTCTTCCGTCTGCTGCTGCCTTGGCCTGGGTGGCTGCTGGCTGGGGAAGGCTGGTTCCTGGATTGGGCCTGGCCTGTGGCTTCTGTAGGGACTCTGTGCACTGCGGGCTGCTGAGTGTGCATGTGGAGGGACACAGGACAAACAGCACCAGGAGATGCCAAGGAGGGACAATGGAAAACTACTGGGTCCCAGCGTCCTTCCTGCTGTTATTTGGGCTCTGTACCCCCTGGCCTGGATACAAGGTGGAGAGAAAGGCCAGGAGAATATGACTGCACTTCTTCCAGGTCCTAAGAGTAGTATCTCCTTGAGTTCTGATGCAGCAGGAAGCACTGAAGTTAGACTCTGGGAAGGACTTTCTCATGTGGAAGCACAAGCTATGGAATGGAGAGCTGAGTGTGGGGGTGGACTCTTTCTTTGGAAAGATTTCCAAGGTGGTGAGCTCTCTGTGTCCTCTCTGTCCTCCTGCTACCTGCTGTCTGTTGAATCTTTTCCAAAGCACGGGGCTAGGTGCTGTGAGCTTTAGGGAGCCCTGACAGCCCAAGCTCAGTGAGGGCAGCTGCCTCCTCAGAGCACAGCATCCGTCTCCCTGGCCAAGAAGGTCTGGGAGAGGCACCTCCTCTTGTCACTCCAGGCTCTCCGCAGGCATCCAACCTGCTTTCTACGTCCCAACCCCAGCTGCTGCCTTTGGTCTGATCTGGAGTCTGCATGGGATCATTCCAGTGGGGGGTCGGGTTACAGTCCCTTGGTGGTAACAGGCCTTCATTCAGATGTCCTGTACCCCGTGGTTCCAGACAGGCCGAGAGATGCTCCGAAGAGAGGTAGGAGGAATGGCGTCGGCTCCCCCTGAGTCCGCCTCCCACATCTCCAGTATCCTCCCTGACCACTTCCCTAGTGGAGCTTTGCTGGGTTTCTCCAGGGGACATGGCTTCTCCAGGACCCTGGGCAGGGTTTAGTGCTGGGCTGAGCAGGTTCCCAACCCCTACCCCAGACTCAGACACTTTCGTCAGATGGATCAGAGAACACAGACCCTTTCTGTACCAAGGTTGAGTTAGGTGGGAGAGCTGGCTGTAAAATAGATATGGAAGCCATGTGACTGGCCTTTCAAAGTGAAACAGAAGTACTTTTTTTTTTATCTATGTCCTCGCGACCTGTTTTGTATCTCTTCAAGGGCTGACTGTGTATTCCAGTAGAATCAGGGGTGTGCTCCTGGTAGAGATAGAAATGGGCACCTGGTGCTACTGTTCGGTGAGTGTCCAGATAAGTTATACTGCGCCAGCCTCATTCTCACAGGGGGCCTGCCAAGCCAGCCTTCTCCTCCCACTGTGCCCAGGACAAAACCAAGGCTCAAAGAATTGTTACTTGCTCAAGACCACAAGCTGTTAACGATGGAGTCACAGTTTGAAGTCGGATCTCACTCCACAGCACACTTCATTCATTCATTCATTCACGCATTCATTCATTCATTCCACTCAATAAATATTTATTTATCTTTACATTCCATTTTGCCCCCAGTCTTCCCCCTCCATGGGACACAAAGAGAGCTAGAGGATCCTTTCAGGAGGGACTGCCTTCGGGGGAGGTGTGGGTGCCCCTCACCACTGCCCCTGGGCTCCTTCTCCCCATGAGGAGTTCAGTGCTCAGTGCCCTTCCCTCCCTTCTGCTAGCGCTGAGCTCAGCTCTCCACAGAAGATGATTGACCTATTCCAGAAGAAGGGAACCGTGACCTGCTAGAGCCTGAAAAAGATCTCGTTCAAACCCTCATCATCCAGACAAGGACACAGATGCCCCAAAGGGAAAGGATTTCCCCCAAGACCAGCTCACTCCTGGCAGAGCCTGGACCAGAACGGGGTCTCCAAATTCCTACCACAATGATGTATTCCAAGGGAGGGCTGCCCTCCTTTGGGGGTCCAGCATGGGCCCCCTCTGCTCCCCTGAGCCTGCAAAATTCTGCTGTTTCCTGGCTCCCTCCTGCCTGGGCCCTCCCCATATGCCAGCTGGGCTGGAGGACTCTCTGCTGCTCTCCTAAGTGACCACAGTCTGCAAAGACACGAGCGGCCTATGGGAAGCCGGATACGCCCATTAGCTCCCTTCCCCCACACAGCGGGCCTTTCCACTTTGATGGAAAAGGAATTTTGCTCCTTTTAGTACTCTGGTCATCCCAGTGAGGCCTCACTGCACCAGCTACTCACAGGTCATTAAGTCTGAATGCAGACTTAATGACTGGGATGTTTTTTTTTTTTTTTTTTCCTGTCCCACAGGATGAGTCAGAAACAGTCACCCATAGCAGGTGGGGCCAGTGACCTAAGTCCTTCTGCCAACCTGGTCTTACTCTGAGAGATGGAGAGAATCACATCTCAGTGCAGACAGAAACTGGAAAGGCTGAGGTCTGGGTCCAGTTTTCCTGAGTTTACCGTCCAGGTCAGACCCCCTCCTCTTCAAGGACCACCCCCTCACTGGGATGTGGGGGCTGTACCTGACTTTGGAAGGGGAAGAAGTGGCTGCATTGTGAAATCACCTAGGGCATTGTCTCCAAGTGCAATACCTTGACTTTCTGGCTTCCGGGAAATATTCCCTGGGATATGCCCTGGACTAGGAGAAGGGGATGGGGATCAGAGGCAAATATACTTTGGAAACGTGACTCCTCCAAATCTGAAAGCCTCCCTCTTTACACCCTGCCCTCTGAAGCCTCCTCTGGATCAGAACCGCTGAGCAAATCCAAACTTCTGTTTGTTGGGATGAGAACGCCCACCCAGATAGAGAAAGAAGAGATCTCCACAGGCAGACAGGTCTGGGCGGAGTTTGTGCTGTCAATCATCCACCCAACCTTTGAGTCTGGGGGCTGGCGGGGAGCTCTGCCCTGTGTGTTGCAGTGCATGCTGCTCTCATCAGACTGGGGCTCCCTTTGCTCAGGGGCTGGGCCTCTCCTGTGGACTGAGAGCTCCTTCGGGTTGGGAGCTATGTTTATTCTGCTCATGTCCGGTGCTCAGAAAGGGACTCTGAATCCAAAGACAGACAGTGGGGGAGGTTGCTCAGGATAGAGGGTGTTACTGAGTCACACACAAGAACCTCATTGTTTTTCCCACCAGGCTGTGGAGTTATTTGTCCTCAGCAAGTGACCAGGAGTGATTTCCAAGGCCCATTACACTAATGAGCTAATCAATTTATCCAGCTCTTTTCTTTCAAGACGCAGAGTGTCTGCCCTCCTCCCTGTAGCCCTGCAGTCTGGCCCTGGGGTGTTGTCCTGAGCCCCTGTTGGGGATTGGTGGGCACTGATGTTCTAGATGGTGGGTGATGCCACAGAGCCCCTGACAGCAGGATTCAAGGCAGGATTCTCAGGCTCGACATCCTGCCTCCTCCCTGGGTCCCCTGAAGCAGACTCCCCTGGGCAATGTTACTGTTAAATATTTGGCCCCTGGAGTGTGCCCAGCACCTTTGATTATATCTGGTTTCCTGTTCTCCTTGGGGAGGAAGAATTTCTTTGCAGGAAGTAGTTTAATAGTCTGAAAGCCTTACTTCCCTGCTCTTGAGATCTAAGTTTCCAGTTACAAGTGGCTGAGATCCTTGATAAGAGAGGAGGTGGGAAGGAGTGGACCAAAGCTACGAACTGGCACTGCCCCCAAGCCCAGCGCGAGGGAAGGGAAGAGGGAGGATTCGGTACCTGACTGTCCAAACTGCAGGACTGCGGAAAGATTCGGACCTCTGCGCCCCACCCCACCGGCCATCCACCTCCCTGCGGCCCACGTTCAGTGCTTCCACGAGGAGCAGTTGATGAGAAACAGGGATGGCCAGGCCCGAGGACCCCGCTCCGGTCTCAGCAGTTGACAGGACACTGTGTCGCCCTGTCCTCAGGCAAAGCCATGCTGAGCATTTTCCAAACCCAAATGTGGGTTCCCTCTCCTCTGAGTGAAGGCGTATGTAAGAGTTGGGTGACTCACTCATACCTGTACCTTTCGCGGCGGGTTCTTAGGGATGACTGTGCTCAGTTCGTCCTGATGCAGCTTCAGTCCGGAACCATCTGAGTCTAACCAGGAACACAGAAATCATTTTAGGTGTTTACAGCTGAGGGCCTTATACCAGGAATGGTGAGGAAGCAGCTGAGACAGCAAACAAGGAGTATGAGGTGACCCAGAGATTAGCAACCATGGGAAGCCACCCCGAGGCAGAACAGCAAAGTGAGGAGGTGGAGATCCTGCAGCCCAGGGGCTGCAGTTGGCTGGTAGAAGCTGCACCCATGGTGGGCTTGTCGGGTGTGCGGTGGAGCCACGGAGGAGTCATGACCACTGCCCAGCGCACGCCTGGGACAGGGAGGTGTACAGCTTTCCCTCGTCCCCATTACTCCAGCACTGCAGTATTTCCTGCGGACCCAGATGGCCCCAGGGCTTGGGAAATGTGGCCTGCAGCGGTCAGCCCCATGGTGATACAAAGTGGGGCAGGGCCAGGAGAGAGAGACAAGGACAGGCAGCTTCAGAACCAGCACATCCCAGTCTCACCCCTGCAGTGGTGGCTGGCTTCTTGGCATGTTTCTCAGTTTGGCTGTTCTGCGTTCACCGAAGAGAATTCTATAGGACCTCTGTGTCCACCCTCTCTTCCTTCTTTGTTCTCTGTCAAATGTGTCCCGGCTTACGGTGTGCTCACCATCTGATGGCATCTGAGCTCTTCCTATTCTTTTTTTTTTTTTTTTTTTTTAATTTTTTTGAGATGGAGTCCCACTCTGTCACCCAGGCTGGAGTGCAGTGGCGCGATCTCGGCTCACTACACCTTCTATCTCCCGGGTTCAAGCGATTCTCCTGCCTCAGCCTCCCGAGTAGCTGGGACCACAGACACACACCACAACGCTTAGCTAATTTTTGTATTTTTAGTAGAGATAGGGTTTCACCATGTTGGCCAGGGTGGTCTCGAACTCCTGACCTCAAGTGATCCACCTGCCTTGACCTCCCAAAGTGCTGGGATTACAGACATGAGCCACTGTGCTTGGACTGAGCTCTTCCTAAAGTGGCTTATTGTTTATGTTCTCTGAGTCAGCCTAACAATCAGTCACCAGTGGCGTCCAGAAGGAGTGCCCTCTGAGGGTGTAGGCAGGGAGAGGCCACCCCGTTATACACAGTCAGGTCTCCAACTAGAAGTGAACTCATCCATGAAAATGACGATTCATGAGACAAAGGACCAATGAGGAGCTAGGGCATTAGCATGAGATGAAGACCTGCTTCTCTGGGATGCAGGTTAAGAGACTCTGGGGAGGTGAGTTCTGGCCAAGGAAGTCTCTGCTGGTCTCACAGCATGCAGGCAATGCTGGGACTCCAAGCCACTGTGGACGTGTTGGTGGTTGGCTGGTGGCCCGGTGGCAGTTGCTCATACTTTTCATAAGAGGCCCTTGTCATAGCAGCCTTATGTCACAGGACCTAGGCGGAGGACCAGGAGTTGTCTGATTCAGCAGTGGATCGCCTACATTTCCCAGACAGCAGGGAGTGAACCAGGGGATGATTTTCCTCATCGGGGCATTGTAATTGCCTCCAGGGCTAGGGTTGTGCCTTTCTAATCTGACTGTCTCTAATTGAGCACCTACCATTTTAATCCTTATCACTTGTTCCCTGAGATGTACTCACATGGCAGGTCCTCAAGCAGCCATTTCTGAATAAGTGGATGTATGGTTTCATTAATCCGCTTTTACATGTTCTTTATTCATTCAATCAACAAATAGTTATTGAGCTGATGTAGGTACTGGGGATGCCGTGGTAAATGTGCTAAATAAAGGTTCTGTTCTAATGGGGCTTACATTCTACTGGAGTACCAGAGAGAAACTGATAACAAATGCATAGATAGATAGATGGGGAGGGAGGGGAAAAGAGAGGCAGTGAGAGGGAGGGAGGAGGGAGAGGGTCAGGAAGTGATAAGCCCTATCAAGAAAATTAAATGTGGCAAGAGGATTGAGTAATAGAGACTATTTTTCAGGAGAGTCAGGAATCTTCCCTTAGGACCTACCATCTGAGTAAAGACCTGAATGAATGGAGAATGAGCCTTCCCAGACATTTCAGGAGGTGAACAGGAAGTGCAAAGGCTCTCAAGTGGGAGAGTACCCCAGATATGTACACAAAGGAGTGTCCAGTAGCATGGTGAGAGTGGAGTGGAGTGCAGGGAGACTGACGTGGACTTCAAGGTAAGGGGATGGGTTCTTCAGGGAGAGAAGGGTCATGGAGACTGGGGGAATGACGGCATCCTCTGCTCAGTGGTCAGGATAAAAATTAGAGTCATCTTGATGCTTCTTTCTTTCACCTGGACATCTGTCTTACTTCGTTTTCTGCTGCTATAATAGAATACCACAGACTAGGTAATTCATAATGAATGGAAATTTATTTGGCTCACAGTTCTGGAGGCTGAGAAGTCCAAGATTAGAGGGGCATGTCTGATAAGGACCTTCTTTCTACCTCATAACATGTGGAAGGCATCACACAGGCAAGAGCTGAACGCATCCTTCACAAGGACCCCGCTTCTGTGGTAACGAACCTACTTCTGCAGTATTGGCTTTAATCCATTCCTGTGGGCAGAGCCTCATGACCTAATTACCTCTTAAAGGTCCCACATCTCTACACTGTTGCAATGGGGATTGTTTCCAATGTATGAGCTTTGAGGGGCACATTCAAACCATGGCATTCTGCCTGGGCCTTCAAAATTCATGTCCTTCTCGCATGCGAAATACATTTATTCCATCCCAGTAGTCCCTGAAGTCTTAACTAGTTCTAGCATCAACTCAAGAGTCCCATCTAAATCAGATATGGGTGAGGCTCAAGGTAGGATTCATCCTAAGACAAATTTCCCTTGAGTCATGAGCCTATGAAATCAAAATAAGTTACATGCTTCCAAAATACCATGGTGGGACAAGAATAAGAAAGGTATCCCCATTCCAAAGGAGAGGAGTAGTCAAGAAGAAAGCAGTAACAGGACCCAGGTAGGTCTAAAACCCAATAAGGCAGACAACATTAAATCTTAAGATGCTAGAACAGCCTTTTATTCCATGTACCAACTCCTGGACATATAGGCTCTGCTGGGCTCAGCTCATGCTCAGCTCTCATGGATTGGAGTCTCATGCCTGCAGCTCTCCCATGCAGGACTTGCATGCTAGTGGACCCTACAGTGCCGGGGTCTGTACAGTGGCATTGCCCTGGTGGGGACTCTCTGTGGTGGCTCTGTCCCTGGGACAAGTTTCTGCCGGGGCCTCCAGGCTGTCCATGATATCCTTTGAAATCTAGATGGAGGCCAGCATGACCCCGCAGCTCCCACACTGTGGGTACCTGCAGAGTCAGCACCATGTGGACACTGCTAAGACCTGCCTACCACTGTGCTCTCCGGAGCAGCCGCATGAGCTACATTGGGGCCTGCTTGAGTCATGGCTGGGGCTGCCAAGGAGCACTGTGGTGGAGCAGAGTCCTGAGGTGGCCCTGGGCAGCAAATGCCAGGGTCGCACCTGTGTGTTACTGGAGACCTTGCTGTAAAGGTCCTCGCCTGCCTTGAAGATCTCTGAAATGCCTGTGTGGTCATACTCCTGTCATCCTGATGAATAGAACCTGGCTTCCTTCTCTCCATATTATTCTCTTTAGCAAATGGTGCTTTGGTCACATCCTTAGTCTTCTCTTCTGAACACACTTTTTAATTCTTTACATGGCCAGACAGAGTTTTCCAAACCTTTCCATTCTTCTTCCTTTTTAATGATGTTTCATCTTTAAATCATCTCTATCTTCCTTCATTTTGCTATACGTGGCAAAAAGAAACCATGTAGCACCTTGAATGTTTTGTTGCTTAGATATTTCTTCCGCTAGATATCCCAGTTAGTTGCTCTAAAGTTCTGCCTTCCACAAAGGGCTGGGACACAGACAGACACCATTCCACCAAGTTCTTTACAACTGGGTAACAAGGATGACCTTTACTCCAGTTTTCAGTATCTTGTTCCTTGTTTCCATCGAGACCTCATCCAAATTTCTTTACTTTCCAAATTTCCGCTAGCATTCTGATCACCGCCATTCAAGTCACCCCTAAAACGATTCAGCTGCTTCCTACAGTTCTTGTCTCCTGAGCTCTCACCAGAATCACCCTTAATGCTTCATTTATGGCAGACTAGGCTTTTTTTAACCTGCTCCTCCAAACTCTTCCGCCCTATACCTGTTACCCAGTTCTAAAGCTGCTTCCACATTTTCAGGTATTTGTTATGGAAACAACCCCACTTCTGGTGCCAATTTTCTGTCTTAGCCCATTTTGTGCTGCTGTAACAGAATACCTGAAGCTGGGTAATTTATTAAAAAAAAAAAAAAAAGTTTACTCCGCTCACGTTTCCGGAAGCTGAGAAGTCCAGGATTGAGGGTCTGCATCTGACAAGGGCCTTTCTTCTTGCTCATCCCGTAACAGAAGGGTGAAAGGACAAAAGAGCACACTCTCAAGATAGAGAAACGAAGGTGGCCAAACTCATCTTTTATAAAGACTCCACTCCTGTGGTGATGAACACACTTCTGCAATGATGTCGTTAATCCATTCAAGAGGGCAGAGCTCTCAGGGTCTAATTACCACTGAAAGGTCCCACCTTTCAACATTGCTGCATTGGAGATTAAGTTTCCAACACATGAGCTTTGGGGGACACATTCAAACCACGGAAAGATCCAAACTCAGCCGCAGGTCCCGTTGGCCCTGTTCCTAAGTACATCTCAAAGCCATATGCTTCTCCTCAATTTCCATGCCGCCAGCTATAGCATCCCACCCTCCTCTGCCTGGATGGCTAAAATAGCCTCCTGCTGGTTTTCTTGCCTTTCCTCATTCCCTGATGTGACACATTCTTCACACAGCAGCCTGAGTTATCTTTTACAAGCAGAAATTCAATTATATTATTCCTTTGCTTAAAATGGCTTCCCCGTGTACTTAGAGTAAACCCCAGACACTTGCTTCAGCCCTCTCACCCTAGATCTCTTCTCTGACTGAGCTGGCCCCTCTCGGGCCTTCACCCCTGAGGCTCTTCACATCAGCCCTTAAACCCACTCTGGCCTCAGGACCTCTCCCCCATGGTAACTTCTGCCTAGAAGGCTCTGTCTCAGATCTTTCCCTGGCTGGTTTGTTCATGGTCCTTTGGTTCTCGGCTCGTTGTCTCATCCTCAGAGAGGCTGCCCTGCCTACTTACCCCAGATCAGCAGCATGCCCTGCCCCTCACTTGCTCCTGGGGTATCCTGCTTATTTCGCTTGTTCGGTCTTTTCACTCTCTAATACGATCTGGCTTATTTGTTTGCATGTCTACTGCCTGTTTCTCTGTCTATAGAATGATACTTTCGTGAGAGTCTATTCTCATCTATATTCCTGAACCCCAACACCTAGAACCTGGCACCTGATACGTGCTCAATGAATACCCCTTTAATAAAGAAAAGGGTAAGTCTCAACCACCTGGTTGCCCCCAGCAGGAACAAGACACCCACTAAACACCTAGGCAGTGCATGCATGTGAACAGGTCAATCTGGTGGCTCAGAAAGAGGTCAGACTTTGTGGGAGGAGTGAGGCTCCCAGGCCAGGTATGATGGCATCCTCATGACTACTTAGTCCAGGGAGGTTTGCCTGGAGCAGGGGAGGCTTGCCTTCCGGGTCCTAGCCACGGCTCCCTTCTTCTGCCCCAAGCTTCTCCTCTCCCATCCCCACGTGAGCTCCATCTCCCATAGTGGCACAGCTGGATCCAACGTGGGCTTTGCGCTTGGACATACTGGAGTCTCAGAAATTCTTTTCCTGCTTTTTCCTGGCAGCGTGGCCTTGGACATGTTTTCTAATCTCTCCAAGTCTCAGTTACTGCAATTAGGAAATGAAAATAATGATACAGGTTGAGTATCCCGTATCCAAAATGTGTAGAACCAGAAGTGTTTCCAACATTTGGATTTTTTTAAATTTTGGAATATTTGCCTTATACTCACTGGTTGAGCATCCCTAAGCTGGAAATCTGAAATGCTCAAAGAACATTTTCTTTGAGTGTCTTGTTGACATTCAGATAGTGTTGAATTTTGGAGCATTTGGGATTAGGGATTATCAACCTGTGGTATCTAACTGATAAGGTTATGCTGAAGTACCAATAAAACCATGTCTACAAAGTCAGGGCCCAGAGCTAGGCACAGTGGCGCATGCCTGTAATCGCAGCACTTTGGAAGGCCAAGGCAGGAGGATCACTTAAGTCCTGGAGTTTGCGATCAGCCTGGGCAACATAGTGAGACCCCCATCTCTACAGAAACATTTTAAAATAGCTGGGCATGGTGGCACACACTTGTCCCAGCTACTCAGGAGGCTGAGGTGGAAGGATCCCTTGAGCCCAGGAGTTTGAGGTTACAGTTAGCTGTGATTGCACCACTGCACTCCAGTCTAGGAGACAGAGTGAGACTCTACCTCTTAAATAAATAAATAAATAACCAGTGCCCAACACATACAAATACATGTTAGTACTTACCAGCATTTTTGTTGTTATTATTGATCAGATAACTATTATTTTTGAGCTCCTGCCTCAGTTAGCCTCCAGAATCTCCCACCCGTCTTATGGCAGCCCTGCCAGGGTGTCCTGGGAAGAGCCAATGGCTTTCTCTGCCTTGTCCTAGTTGGATGCAGGATTTGTAGACTTTGTTTCCTCATTTCCACCTATAAACCACATTGACGGTCTTGCTGCAGCTATGATATGAAATCCTTTTCTGTTCAACCACCAGATCTTGACAATACTGAGGGGCTCAGCGGGAACCCCTTCCATTTCTCTCCTCAAGCCATCCCTTTCCCTCCCAAGGTCTCTGTAGCCCATTGCTCTGGGCACTCAGTCTTCTCATGTGACCATCATCTATAAGTTCCGACTAATAAACGGATTCATACTACACAGTTCATGTTATCTCAGCTTTTAAAAACAACACACAGGTGGGCGTGGTGGCTCCTATCTGCCATTCCAGAACTTTAGGAGGTCAAGGTGGGAGAATTGCTTGAGCACAGGTGTTTCAGACCAGCCTGGGCAAATGTAGGGGGACCCCTGTCTCAGTAAAATAAATAAATAAAATAGCACACAGAGAAGGCAACTCTTAACTCAAAGGAACGTCTCATCCTTGTGGGATTTTGTGCACTTTGAGGGAGTTTCTGGAGGTGGTGGGGCTCTCCCTGGTTCCCTCAGGGCTGTCTTTAAGGCCCTGTTTGCCCTGGTGGCCTGTGAATGGTGCCCCATTGGTTTTCCTGTCTCCGTTCTGTTGACCCCCCCTGTTAGTGTCTGCCTGAGCTGCACACTCCCAAGAGCAGCACCTCCCTGCTTAGCTCCCACACAGCCCTCGGGGATACTGTGGACTTGGGAGGGGCATTCCCCAGAGTTAGAGGCACCTTCCACACACCCCCACCCCATGCATGCCCCGGAACTTGCAGTTTCTGCCTCCTTTCCCACATATAAGGAGAAGTGAGGTTCTCCCCTGGCCCCGGGAGGTGGCCCTTCCTGTGAGAGCCTGCTCCACCTCAGCCAAGATCTTGGGTCCAGCCCTTTCCCACCAGGGAGAAAATAGCAAGAAAAACAGATGAGAACTGATACCCTAAGCTGCAGGGTCTATTGGGACTGGGTCCTGGAGGAGCCCCAGGAAAGCTTTAACCCTGGGGGCTCTAGGCGCTCTGCAGGGTGAGGAGTGAGGAAAGAAGAGGGGAGGGAGGCACCTCTCTAGCTAAGTCACCTCCTCCTTCTCTCCTCCACAGATCATCACTGCCCAGATATGGGTCCTGGGCTGGATCTCCCAATCCACAGGCTGGACGGCAGCACCGGAGGTCACCTGGCCCACCCCACTGACTCTGGGTGGTGCCCTCCTTGGGCAGGGTCTAGAAGTTCCCATTTTTAATCTCTTAGGCAAGGGATATTTTCAACCTGCCAGTCATCTGCATCTCAACAACCCACCGTCAGCCTGGTACCCTGAAGGAGAGCTGGGCTTGGAGTCAGGAGACCCCCAGCTTCCAATCTGTGAAATGGGGATTCCCTCATCTGCTGTGCTCACCACAGCAGCGGTTAGGGGGATTACCTGAGACAGGACTGAGAAAGGCATTTGTAAATGATAAATGTGGTATAAATGGCAGATGAGATGGGTGGTGGGGGTAGGGAGGACACCTGGCCCCATCCTTCTTTCTGCAGTGGCAGCTCTCTTTCCTTGCTGAGGTTCACCCGGGGACCCGGCCTCACTCTCTGCTGTGTGGCTGCTCAGACAGCATCCCTTAGCCTTCAGAATGACTGACGTTCCTTTGGTCTTTCCCTGTATACTAACGCCCAGAACTTTTTCCACCGTACCTGAAAGGACACATGGGGAACACCTGGAGATGGTCAGGAACAAGACGTGAGTGAGATGTTTAAATAGCCCTTAGGCTGTGTTTGCTGATCGTCTAGAGATACTGGAGTTTTTCAGATGGGCATCTGTCTAGGAGCATGGAGGGGTAAGAAGGGCTCAGGCAAAGGAATGCTGGTCGGGTGTTTACAGAGCACTCGCACACATAGTATCTCATTTGATCCGCTCCCTCTGAAGTAGGTCTCCTTTACAGAGGAGAAACTGATCTCACAAGTTGCAGACTGGCTGCCCAAATCTGGGTCTTCTGACTCCCAGTGTCTGTACCAGGCCTGGCCATTCTGCTGAGGATACAGAGGAGGGAATGGGCTTCAATTGCAGCAAGAGAGTGAGGATTGTATCTAAGAAAACCTCAGAGGCATAAGTGAACTGGTTACCTCTCAAGGCCCCTTGGTTTGGGGCCAAGGATCCTATGATCACAGAGTGGGGGAGGGGAACTGCTCGAAAGGTGTTGGAGTCATCTACTCAGTTTCTTCACTGGGACGATGAAGGGATGGAAAATGAGATTCCAAAGGTCTCTTCTAGTCCTCGTCTTGTAGGTGGGGTGGAGAGGGGGCATCTGGTTCCTCCCACTCTGCAAATTGTCCCCCTTCCTATCCACATAGCCTTCACAGAGCAGGTGAGCTTTGATAGATGGTAAAGGGTCTAGGAGAAGCATTGTCCAGGGGGAGAGAGCCTTTAAGCATCATCATCATGCAGGAGAAGGCTGTAGATTCTGCGTCCTGGGGCAGAAGGAAGCAGTCGGCAGCCTCTCCCTTCATACTTCTGGGTCTCAGGAGCTGTTTATGTGCTCCAGCGGGTGCTCCATCAATTTCAGAAGCTGCATTGGAAAATAACAACTGGGCAAGCTGCTGCTGTTCAGCTGGCTCCTCAGCACGGAGCTGGGTGAGACCCAGCCCTTGGCACTGTCTCCAAGGCCAGTGTGCAGGCAGAAGCCGCGATGGCTGCTGGCTAGGTTGGTTTAAAGGGAAGTGGGAACCCCTGAGATATGAAAACGCCCAACCCTTGTGGCTCACGAGCAGCCTTGTCATCCAGATGTTTCCATCTTCTTTGTGATGTGAAAAAAGTTAGAAAGCTCTGTCCCTTGACACAGCCTGTTTCCTTTAAAGGACATAAAATGATCTGTAGTTGTCTTGTTTATTTTCTTGCTTCTGTGTTATGTGTCTCTTCACCCAAAATGTGAGATATGTAAAAGTGGGGATCTTTTATCTTAGCACAGAGAGCAATGCCTAGCACAAAAGGCACTCGGCAAATGAGGCAGGGGAGTCTGCTTCTCTTAGGTGCTGGCGCTGAATGAATGCATCCAGGTATGCGTGCGTAAATGCATGAGTGAATGAGTGAAAGTATCCGGCATGTAGTAGATGCTCAGTGAATGTCAGTTTTCTTTCCTGAGCATCATTTCCAGTTAGCTTGGGAATGCAGAGCTGGTTCTTGAGATCAAGCCCTTAGGAGGTACGTGCTACACAGTGATCAGGAGGGGAAACAGGAAGTTGATACGGAGGTGGGAGGTGAGGCACTGCCGGGGAGTATGGGCAAGGCCCAAAGAAGGGGAATTGTGTGAAAGATTTTTTGAAATGACAGTTGTGTTCACTGGCCCAAGAGAAGGGATAGATGGTTTGTTAATTACCTGGCTGTTTTGGTCAGTGTTTAGACCTGTTTTAGGAAGCACAGGACAGCACTGCCACCTTCCATGTGGCCTTGGGCAGATCCTATGACTACTTTGAACCTCAGTTTCCTCATCTGTCAGTTGGGCAGTCCGCATTCTGCCAGCGCCTTCCTATGCAATGCAGGCAGTCATGAAGCAATGGCGAGATAACCAGGGAGAGCGTGCTGAGTGCATGGGAGCAATTTTTACTGTGGTCATTTCCCTGACATTTCTAAAGGAGGTCCTTTGTGATTTTCTATTACTACTTTGTCATTAATCAGGATTTCCTCTCTTCACAGGAGAATGAGCCAATGCATGGCAAGCACTAAATCTTAGATCCTGAAGACTCAACCTTCGAGCAAAAGACACACACCTCCCCGCTCACCGGGCCCTGGATGGGGAGGGAGCTCCTCTTAGAGGCCCCTGGAGGCCAGGTGTGCCTCAGAGGGGCCCTTCGAGGCAGCTGGGAGGCAGATCCTGACACTCTGCCCTCCTCTCTCCCAGGTACAAAATGGTGGTGACCCCCCGGAGGGCAGCGGTGGCCATCGCCGGCTGCTGGATCCTCTCTTTCGTGGTGGGGTTGACCCCTATGTTTGGCTGGAACAATCTGAGTGCGGTGGAGCGGGCCTGGGCGGCCAACAGCAGCGTCGGGGAGCCCGTGATCAAGTGCGAGTTCGAGAAGGTCATCAGCATGGAGTACATGGTCTACTTCAACTTCTTCGTGTGGGTGCTGCCCCCGCTGCTCCTCATGGTCCTCATCTACCTGGAGGTCTTCTACCTGATCCGCAAGCAGCTCAACAAGAAGGTGTCGGCCTCCTCCGGCGACCCGCAGAAGTACTATGGGAAGGAGCTGAAGATCGCCAAGTCCCTGGCCCTCATCCTCTTCCTCTTCGCCCTCAGCTGGCTGCCTTTGCACATCCTCAACTGTATCACCCTCTTCTGCCCGTCCTGCCACAAGCCCAGTATCCTCACCTACATTGCCATCTTCCTCACGCACGGCAACTCGGCCATGAACCCCATCGTCTACGCCTTCCGCATCCAGAAGTTCCGGGTCACCTTCCTTAAGATTTGGAATGATCATTTCCGCTGCCAGCCCACACCCCCCATTGACGAGGATCTCCCAGAAGAGAGGCCTGATGACTAGACCCCGCCTTCTGCTCTCACCAGCCCACATCCAGCGGGGTCTCAGTCCAGTCTTCCCCTGCTCGCTGTCCCAGGGGTCTCCCTGAGCCTGCCCCAGCTGGGCTGTGGGTGGGGGGCATTGGGAAGGCTCTGAAGAGATACCCACAGAGCATGATCCCTCCACTAGGAGTTAACTACCCTATACCTCTGGGCCCTGCAGGAGGCTTGGGAGGGCAAGGATCCTGTGAAGGGACCGGGTGTCTAGAGGTGAGAGTGTTCTGAGCCCCACCTGCCTTACCATCCCACGAGCAGTCCAGCGCTTCAGGCCTGGGCAGGTCTTGGGGAGGCCGAGACTGCAGAGGAGCCACCTGGGCTGGGAAAAGGTGCTTGGGCTTCTGCAGTGAGGCAGTGGGTCTGCTTGCTTTGGTGTTGGTGGTGCAGCCCCAGGCCCAGCTTAAGGAGAGGAGAGCATCCCTTCTGAGACAGATGGGAGAAGAGAGGTGGGGGATGCACTGGCCTGGCTGTCTCTCCTGTTCTGTAGCAGAGGGTAGCCAGAAGCCAGCTAACAGACAGAAATCAAGGAGCTTCCATTCCCGCCTCTGAGGACTCTGGGCCCCAGGCCATACCAGGTGCTAGGGTGCCTGCTGTCCTTGCCCTGGGTCTACCCGGGATTGTGTGTGGGAGAGGCAGAAAGGGTAGGTTCAGAAATCATTTCTTTCTTTTCTTTTTTTTTTTTTTTTTTTTGAGATGGAGTTTTGCTCTTGTTGCCCAGGCTGGAGTGCAATGGCTCGATCTCAGCTCACTGCAACCTCCACCTCCTGGGTTCAAGCAATTCAGAAATCATTTCTGGTATTTTCTGGAGTGCAGACTCCGCGCCCTGGGGAGCGAGCTTGGTGCAGTAGGTGCTGGCCTCAAACCGCCAGGAGGTGGCAGCTCTGAGCCTTCCTTCTTGCCCTGAGCTTTCCAGGGAGGAGCCTGGAGTGTGATCTGGGCCACCAGTGCCACTGGCCACCCGATGCCAGGCCTGGACTCTCCTAAGTGACCCCATCTCTGCTGCTTCTGGGCCTGATGGAGAGGAGAACCCTAGACATGTCAACTCTTGGGAGCACCCTGCCTGCCTGGGGACGGGGTGAACTGTGGCCCTCCTGGGGAGTATAGCCAGCTCCTGAGAGTGTGGGGATGGTCTTGCTGTCATGCGAATCTGTCAATACCCCTAGTATTTAGCTGCATTTTCAGGGGCTTCAGAAGCTCTGTTGCAGGTGTAGGGGGTCTAGGACTTTAGGGATTGGGGGAAGGACCAACCCATGCCCTGCCAAGCCTGGAGTCCCTGCGTAGAGGGACGAGGCGGGGGAGGGGAGATGGCCATCGAGTTGACGGGTTTTGAACATGAGTGTCAACCCCAGGCCTTGCTTCCAGGCCCTTCCCTCTGTTGGAAATGGGGTATGCCCTGGCTCCCAAGGGAAGCCCACGTGACTAATAAAAAAAAACTGTGAACCCTGTGGAGCGCACATTGCTGGGCACCCACCCCCACCGCTGTTGAGAGCAACAGGACACCCTTAGCAGAGGGGAAGCAATGGCTGGAGCTGGGAGGAGCTGTGACGGGGGCATGTGGAGGCGTTCCGGCAAGGAGGGTTCCAGAGAGGGTGTGTCTGTTTCCATAGCTACGCACTTGGGGTAGCAAACCCTGATCAGGAAGCGAGATCCGGGAAATTCACATGTCCAGAACCACCCCCCCCCCCGACCCACCCACACACAGACCCATGACATCCTGAGACCTCACCCTCCCGCTGGCGTCTTCCTCACGGTGACATATCTGGAGACTCCCCTCGTGGTGACAGATTCAGACACCCCCTCCTGGTGATGCAGCGCCTCCCCCTAGATGATGTCGCTCACTGGCACAGAGGCCCCGCATTGTGACACCACACATCTTTATTCAAGTGCTTCTCACCCAGTGCGGCTCCGATCCACCCAGAGCACTCCCATCTCTGCACCCTCCGGGACCCCTTGAGCCCAGGTAGCCTGGCCCGGGGCCTACCAGGCCCACTCCTGAGTTCTGGACACCAGCCTCTGGGAGAGAGGGGCCAGCAGGTACCAGGGGCAGTTCCTTCAGCCGTCGCTATGGAAGCCGGGGTCTTGAGTGTCTCTGGAGTTCGATGGTGGGCCTGGGGGATCTGGAGGAGGATGTGCTTCCTGAGGCCCTGGTGTGAGCTTGGCTGCAGGCCAGAGAGGTGCAGAGAGGGGAGGGGAGCAGCACCCTCTTCCTCACCAGGCCTCCCTCCTCAGGCCCAGGTCTGAGCTCTGCCCACCGCAGTTCTAGATACTTCCATACTTATGCAGAGCCTCAGAACCACCAGCGGAGGGAAGGCAGGGGAAGGTGGTTATCCCCACTTTTCTGATGAGGAAATGTGTCCAAAGAGAACACCCTTGTGGAAGGTCACTCAGAGCTGGGAGTAGACTCTGATCATGTGGCGGCCCACGGAGTCGCCCCCTTCCAGGCCACACCAGCATCGCCTGGCCCTGCAATGTCACTGCGAGTCTGGAGATGTGTGCTAGTTGCCTGTGTCCACAAGTTTGTCCCCAGAGCTGACTGCCACCTTCCCTTCTCACCCCCAGCCCCTGTTGCCGGCCTCCTCTCTGCTTCTGTGCCACCGGCAGAGGCAGCAGAGGGGGTGGGTCTGGCCATTTACCTGGCTCCTCATCACAGCCTCCTCCTGTGGCTCTTCAGTGCGTGGCTGAGGCTGGAAGAGATGCTGCAGTTAGAGCTTGGGGGAAGTGTCGGGGAACTGAGAAGGTTCATGGTTACAGTCCCTCCCTTACACCTGCTCGCCCTCCCCTACACCTGCCTGCCCTCCCCTACACCTGCCCTCCCTCTCCTACACCTGCCCGCCCTCCCCTACACCTGCTCACCCTCCCCTACACCTTCCCTCCCTCTCCTACACCTGCCCGCCCTCCCCTACACCTGCCCACACTCCCGCTTGGAAAGTAATCGGCCTGACCTCGATCTTACTACCCCTTCTCTTCTGCCTTGATTTTAAGCTCTCTGCTGCCTCCAGAGAGGTGCTGACTCCTGTTCTCTCAGCCTCAAACTCTCACCTTTGACCTCTAGCCGGCAGTCCACAGATGCCTCCCCCAGCACATTGATGGCCTTGCAGGTGTAGACCCCGGAATCAAAGGGGCTGGGTTTCCGGATCTCCAGGGTGCAGACGCCTTGCTCAGAGACAGCGCGGTATTTGGGGTTGCCCTGGATCTCCATCTTATTTTTCATCCAGATGATCTTGGGCTGGGAGGCATGGTCAGAAGAGAGCTGGGGAGGTGTGGACTGGGGCGGGACTCTTATAGGCCATCCCCAGGCTTAGGTGCGGATGCCCGGAGGATTCCTCAGCCCTGCTGTTCCCACCTGCTGCCACCAGCCCAGGGCACAGCAGGGCCTGGCCCCTCACCTTGGGTGAAGCTCGGACGCTGCAGAACAGCTGTGTGCTGTAGCCAGGGGTGGAGGTGTGGTCAGCCAGGGGCTGGGTGAATGAGGGGGCTTCTGAGAAGTCTCGCTCAATAAACCCTTTCGGTTTGGCGGCAATATCTGGGTTCAGGGGAGAAAGTCGGGTGAGTCTGAGCTTCCAGGAGTGAAGGAGACCTGTTAGGACTGACTGTGATCCTAGATCTATAGCAAGTCATGACTTATTTACAGCAACTTGGACAATCCCAAAGAGGCAGAGAAGGCGGAGACTGAGGCTGGGTGGGTCAGGGTGGTGAGCAGAGAAGAGGAGGAAAAACCAGAGCGATGAGACCGTCTTGGCAGAAGGTGGAGGCTCACAACTCAGTCACCACGTTTCCTTTGCGTTTGTCTTTGGAGACTTGACCGGCTTTCCTTTTTTAAGCAAACATTTCTTCCTAATTCTGTGCAGCTCAAGCTGCTGTTAAATAAAGTTTGCCTTCTGGAACCCACACAGACGGTGGGTCGCGGAGGGCCTCGGGGCAGACAGGGGACAGGGAAAAGGGCCTGGGTTTAGGATTTGACGCAAGAGGGTCAGTGCCTGTTTGGAGACAGTAAATACTCTTATCTCTCTTGTCCATCTATGTGGTGTGTATGGGGGTTGGAAGGCCTGTTTTAGCAAACTCACCCGTTTTAGTACACTACTCAGCCATGCACAGGTCACCCTCTAGATTCTCTTGGGACACTCACTGCCTGAGACTTGATGGCTGCTGTGATGCTGGCAGCCACAAGCATCTTTGCAATAAGTACACGGCCTCCCAAGGAGCATCTTTCATTTGTGTGGATTTGCTCTGATGTGTTTGTTAAAGTCAACCAACCACATTCACTGCGTTGCAGCCACTCCATGCGTGTGCATGCATAGCTGTGGAGTCAGGGGACAGCGGGTGTTCCAGGGGCAGACGCCCAGGAGAAGCCCAGAGAGAGGGATGTGGAGAAGACGCTGAGGAAGAGGCAGGGACAGGGAGAGTCAGCACAGCCAGACCTGGCCCAAACCCACCTGCCTTCTGGATGTGGGCGAGCTCCCTGGTGACGGCGGCGGAGGTGCTCAGCCCACACAGGTTTTCTGAGAAGACCCGGAAGGAGTATGAGTTGCCGATGATGAGGTCGGAGACGGTGCAGGTGGTCGGGTGGTAGCGCTCCAGCACTGTGAACCATTGCTGCGGGTCCCCGGGTGTCACCCTCGTTTCTCACCCCTGTTCTTGCCCTCCCTGCTTACCCTGAAGCCCTCTCTTCATGGGAACTCATTCCATGCCCCCAACCCTGGGATGCTGAACTATCCAGCTTTGGGACTCAGGGACATTGAACTGGGAGAAGGGGCCCCTGGGTCACTCAGGTGACCTCTGTAGGATCCTCAGAGACTCCTAGAGCCTTCATGGCAAAGTATGGCCCACAGATGTGCAATTTCAGCATCACCTGGAAACTTCTTCGAAATGCAGGCTCTCAGCCCCCACCCTGGACCTAGTGAGTCAGACTCTGCCTCTTAGCAAGCTCCCCTGGTGACTCATGCACACATTAAGATTTGGGAAGCGGGCTCCAGAGCTTGAAAGGCTGCAGATGGCCCAGGCCAGCCCTCCTCGCACTCTTTAGGAGGCATCTGAGATCCAGAGAGGAAGAGTCTTGCTAAGGGCCCCCTAGGTCATCAGGTTAGCAGTGGGCAGACCAGAATTCGGTCCCTAAATTTTGTCCCTAGACTCTGTCCCTAGACTCTGTGGGATGGGCCTTCCCCGCCACCTTGACCACTTCGTACCCCGACCCCGCTCTGTCCCAGCCAGCCTCACCCCTGTCTTTTTGTCTGCCTTCTGCACCGTGTAGCCCAGGAGCTCCGTGTTGCCTGTGTCCTGGGGTGGTGTCCACTGAAGAGCAGCGTTGCAGCCCCAGACATCCAGGAGCCGGATGCTGCTGGGGGGTCCAGGTTTCTCTGCAGGCCCAGGGTGCAAGGGGAAGTGAGCGTGGGGGCCAGGCCAGCTACAGAGCCCCCACACCCAAGATTTGGCTCCTGCCACACTCCCTTGGCCTGCTGCCATCAGCCATCAGCTCTGGGGTGCAAGATCGGGGGCTCTGGTTCTCCCATGAGGCAGCCCTGTTCCCCTGGCCCCGTACCAATCACCAGGATGTCAATGGCTGCCTTGGCCTCCAGGTCTTCCAGGCGCACGGTGAGCTCATAGCGGCCAGAGTCGGAGCGCTGGGCCGAGCGAATGAAGAGGATGGAGTCCTGGTCCCCGGTACGCACGTTCACCCGCTGGCTGTCCAGGGCATGGCCATTGTGGGTCCATGTGGCCTGAGGCTTAGGCTTTCCCTGGCAGGGAGGAGCCCCTAGGGTGAGTGTAGGGAGGTGCCAGTGTCCCCACACCCCCCTTAACTCCAGTAGTCTCTGGAGCTGTGCCCCGGGGAGCCTGCTCCATTGGCCCTTCTCAGGAAGGGCAGCAGAGGCTGGAGCCACATCCTCCAGGTGTCCAGCCCACCCTGGGGGCCCACCAGCCCATCCCCAGTCTGAGAATCACCCCCGAGTCATGTGCATGATTGCAGGAGGATGAGCCCCTCTTGCTGGGTCCCAGGGGGACCCGTGGAGATCCTGCTATTTCCCAGGCTCCCCTTACGTGGGGGCCCTGGTTCCCACTCAGGCTCTTATTGTTGTTCGGGAGAATACTCACCTGGAAGGGGATTTGCAGGTTGACTGTCTCTCCCACCTGGCGGATGTAGGTCTGACGGAGGTGTCGGGGGACACGGATCTTGGGGGCCTCTGGATCAAAGCAAGGGTCTGGGCTTAGCAGTGCAGTGGGGTGGCTGGTTGGGGTTTCTACGGTGGGGCAGGGGACAGCTGGTGAGGGATGCTGGCTGGGAGGAGGGTCCTGGGTGTGGTCTGGCTGCCATGGGCTCCCTCCTTGTGGGAAGGGTGAAGAAGCTCTCACTCCTGAGGTCTAGGGCCCAAATCCTGTAAGGGAGCAGGAGGTTTCAGGAGGTCAGCTCCTCCAAGGTGTGAACTGGTAAGCATCCCGGGCGCTCCCTTGGCACCTCGACTCTGCCAGGACGGGATTTGCCCTGCAGCCCAGGCATTCCCAAGCACCAGATGGACCCCAGCTGACTCTCTGTCTCCCCCTGCTGGGGAGCCGGTGCTGCACCTGTCAGGCTGCACTTCTAGGAAGGGGAGGCAACTGCTGCCTCCCTGTTCTAATACCCCCACCCACCCTCCGCAAGCCCAGGACTTTCAGAAAAGCCCTTTTGAACCCGTGTTTGCCCATTCCTCTGTCTCCAGGCCCTATTGAGAGGCTTAGGATCTTTCCCTTCCTAAATGAAGCCCAGACAGGTATACCCACTTCTTCCTCTGTCCCTCTCCCATAATTGTTAGTCTCAGAGCTAGGAAGTTCTTCCTGAAGTCCTATTTCAGGTGCCTGCTATGCTAAGGAATGACCTTCTGACCCTCTTCTGGTCAGGGGCAACCACGGAAGCCCCTGGGCTTCTAAGGGAAGCTGCAGTGGCCACCACCCCTGTCCCCCGGGGCGGGCGTTGGGGCCATGACTGAAGCCCCTCTGCAGCAAACAGGTGGCCACAGTTGGTTGGTGGCATGCCGGGCGGAGGAGGATGAGACAGTGAGAAGGAACACGGTGTCTCGGAGGATTAGCTGAGCAGGCACTTGGCTCTGAGAGCTCAGGCATGGAATGCTCTAGGGACAGCTGCAGGGGGCCAGGAATGCTTGGCAGCTCCAGGTGGCTGAGGAGGGACAGCTGAGCAGCCAGGCATCCTGGACACTGCCCCCACCCTGCCCTGCCCAGGAAGAGCCTGGCTGTTCCCCGCTTGCTCATGGCCTCCTCTCCCTCTTCTCTTCAGGAAATCCCCTTCTCTCCTGCCAGAGGAATTTGAGTGGAGAAGTGGGTGCTGAGTCTGGCTGGCTCCGTTAACGCTGGGCCTCAGGGGCGCCTCTCAGAGTCTGAGCTCCCTGGTTCCCTGGGGAAGGCCCAGCACCCTCCCAACCAAGAGGGCTTCCTGGCACCTCTAAGTAAACACGGCCATACTGCAGCTGCCAGGTAGGGCCACATGTTACCCAGAGCCAAAGGCTGGGAATGTCCTTGGGTTTTGGGTGCCATCAGAGATGACGCCTTGCAGTGCAGTGGGGCATGAGCGGTCCTGTGTTGGCATCAGACCCTGGAACTGCCAGTAAAAGGCTGGGTGACCTCAAAGGAGGCCCTGGGCTCCTTGGGATCGGCTTGGTTGCAATAGTCTATGAATCTCAGCTCCCTAACTCCATGTCTCTCAGGCCTCAGAGCTGAGCATTTCCTTGTGAATCCAGTCTTGACCCCTCCTGTGGATGCCCTCTCCTTCTGGAGGCCTCGTCTAGAACTACAGGGCTCTGTGTAGCTTCCTCTGGGAACCATCCATCCCCTGGTGGAGGAACAAGAAGGAAGGTGGAGAAGGCTTCAGGCCACCTGCCTGCCCATGTCTCTCCTCACCCTGGGGGACTCTGCTGTCTCCAAAGACCTCAGATCGGACCAAATGACTCACTGCCATTAACAGACTGAAACCCGATCAGCTCTGGGAGAGGAGCGAGAGGAGGATTGAGGCTAATGCACCTTGCAAATAGAAATATTAGCAATGGGGATGGCAGCTGACCTGCTAGGCCCCAGTGAGGTGCACCCTCTGCGATAGAGAAGTCTTCGTGGACCTTTAACAGACACTCTTTTTCTTGCCACTAGGGCCTTGGTGGAAGAAGGGGCAAGCAGGGCCTTCTCTCTGTTCCAAAACCTTTGAGAGAATCTGGAACCCAGCCCACAGGAAATGGGCAGAAAATGACTGGAGGGTTTAAGAGTAGATGGGAAAAAGCTCAGATGGACTCTTAGCACTGAGCAGGTGACCCAGGGAACTTGACGTTTTGTTTCTGAGCATCAGTAAGCCCCTTCCTCAAGGTGTTGGGGCTGGACCACTCAGGGCAATGGCTTCTTAGACCTCCAGAGGCTCCTTGCTGCTGAGGAACCTGGAGTTTTCTTAAGGCAAGACGGTGATAGGGTGTGGCTTGTGCATGTGAGCGTGCGACGGGGGAGATGACTGCCTGGTTCCCTCTGCCTGCTGACCTCAGTTTCTCCATTAGATAAGGTGTCTGGGAAGGGCTGGGGAGCACAAGGCCAGGATGGGCTTTACCGATGTTCTCTCGGATGTGGATGGGCTGGTCCAGCACGGCCGGCGGGCCAGCCCCTGCGGAACTCACGGCAGACACACGCAGGAGGAACTTGTCTCCCAGAGCGAGGTTCCGCACAGTCTGCTGGGTCACCATCATGGGCCGGGCATTCACAGGCACCCACTCTGAGGCTGAGGCGTGGAGAGAGTGTGAGGTCTTGGCGGTGTGGCCGCAAGCACCCTCTCCGTGGGGCTTCTTTTCCTACTTGTGATCTGGGGAAGTCAGCCTCCCTCTCCGGGCTTTATTTTCCCCTTGGTTGCCTTCCCTGACTCCTTGTCAAATGGCATCCTAAAGACACCTGATGTTAGAGCCCTGAAACTGTGGCCAGAGATGAGGTTGCTGAAGCCCAGAGAGGGTTGGACACACTTGCAAAGTCTCTCAGCAAGGTAGGGGCAGAGGCAGAGGCCAGGTTGGACTTGGGCCATGGAGGGAGACAGTGGGAGCAGGTAAGTGGCCAGCTCCCCCCACCCCATTCCCTCTTTCTCCTCACTGCCTCTTACACTAGCATCCCCCCCCTCCAGCTCCTCCCTCTCCACTTCCTGCACTGTGAGGTCCTCTGAGACTTAGCACCTCCTTCCCTTCTTGCCAGAGGACCATCCAGTGTCCCCTTACCCTTCTCTTATTCAGAGGCTCCTTGGAGCTGAGGACAAGGGAGCCCCTCAACCCACCCCCCCACCCCACCCCGCCACCTACCCTTTCTTGCTCAAATGACTCACTGCCATTAACAGACTGAAACCTGATCAGCTCTGGGAGGGGAGCGAGGGGAGGACTGAGGCTAAAGCACCTTGCAAGAAAGGTTAGGTGGGGAGCTGGGGAGGCCACTGCTTGCGTCCCCTCCTTCTGTATCTCTCCCAGACTGACCAACCACAGGGCCTGAGCGCTTACCCTGCAGCCCTCCGTGAAAACCTCCCTGGGTGTCCGTAGGACTTAGTCCAGCACTCACCTCCCTCTCTGCAGAGCTCCAGCACATAGCCCTGGAGGCCCAGCTTCCCTAGCCTCTCTGGGGGCTCCCAGCTCACAGTCACGGAACTGCTGCTCACATCCTCCAGTGTCAGCAGCAGTGGGGCACTGGGGACATCTGGTGAGATGAAGAGGTTCATGGCCCAGAGCTCTCCTCCACCCCGGACATGCCTGCCTCCCTCCTCCCCCTGCCCCCGCTCCAGTCACCTTCACTTGGGGGCACAGGCTTAGTGGCTGCGGGGGCTGCAGGGGTCTGAGGGGCAGGGGCCTGTGGCTTGGGCACCTGCTCTTCCCCGATGGACTCTGATGCTGCCACTTCTCCGGGAGGCTCTGCAGCGGGCACCTTGGCAGATTCCGATGTGGTCTCCTCTGGACTGCAGGCAGGGTCCTCGGAGGTGTTTTTTCCCGTCATTGCTGGACTGGCTGGGGGGTCAGGCTGGAGGGTGCAGGGGTCAGCAGTGGGGGGACCTGGGCCTCTAGGGTGCCTGGGGACACCTAGGTCCAGGCTTATATAGTCAGGGGCTGCCCCACCCCCAGCCAACGATTCCCAGCTGTGGGGTCAGGTCAAGCAGGAGGACTGGAGGGTGGAGAGGCGCCCAGGCCAGGAATAGCTCTGGGGGAGGAACCACAAGGGCCCCTTGAGGAGTCATTCCCTCATCCATCACCCTGACTGGCCCTCAACAGCCAGGGTGCTGGTGCCCAGCTGGGGGAGGGTGCAGATGGGTGAGATGGGACATCGAGGGGGCCCCGTGCCAGGTGTCAGGGCAAAGGGAGGAAGAGGTTCTAACTGGAGAATAAGCCCAGCTCAGGCTCTGTGTGTCTGGCTTCTATGGGGCCACTTGTGCCCGGAATGTCTCAGACAGGGTGCTGGGGCCCTGACGGTTTGGGACAGTTTTCCTTGTGAGTGCTCCCAGCTTTGCCTCTGGAGTCCAACTCCCCTGGCTCCCACAGTTCCCAGGGACTCTTGCCTGTGCTGTATGAGGCTGAGGGTCCTAGAGAGGGAGACAATTGAGATGCTGAGGATGGGGCTGCTCAGAGGCCGGTCCTCCAGCACTGGAACCCCAGGAAGGGGGTCTAAGCACCCTGGCTCCTGTCTCTGTTGGGCAGCCGATAAGAAGCCGGTCTCCCTTGTGCCTGCTGTGGGCCTCCGTTTTCTACCTATTACAGAGAACCCCTTGCCCTTCCAGGTGTGGTGCCCTCATGGCAGATTGTGAAGATGCCCTAGTGGAGGAGAGCATCCTGGAGCTTCTAGACTCTTCCAAGAAGCCTGTGGGCATGGGCATTCTCAGTGTGCAAAAGGAGGCAGATAGGGGCAAATTTCTAGTCATTGATTTGTTTATTCAATAAAATGTTAAGGCTGGGAATCACTGGAAAGCCAGAAAACACCATGTGTCAGGAAGGAGTGACAGCGTTACGAACTGTTGCTGCTGGTATTGCAGTAGTCACCCTGGAAAGCGTGGAAGCTTTACTAGTGCCTAGTAAAATGGATGAGGCGCCCACTCCGTGACCCAGCCGTGCTGCTCATGTAATACCCACACGTGCCCGTGGAGACACGGAGAAGAAGGTTCATGGTAGCGTTATTTGTAATTGTTGAAACGTGGGGAAAACAGCTGTCCCGCAACAGTGGGATGGATAAATAACTGTGGAGTGTTTATGCAACTATAAAGCAAAACATGAGGTCAAATGAGCAGCTTCAGCTACTCACAGCCCCGAGGACGAGCAGAGGAGCAAGGCTCATAGAAATGGCACGTCTCATTAAATCCAAACGCAGTCAGCACCAGGCTCTCTTCTTCAAGGTGCACCTGTAGGTGGTGAGGCCAGAAAGGAAGCTGAGGCCAGCATCAGTGCAGAAGTTGGGATGGCAGTTGCCTCGAGCTGGAGGAAGAGGGGTGTATGTGATCGCGGCAGCTGCAGGGCTGCTAATGAGGTTTCCTTTCTCGACCTGGGTGGTGGTTTGTACAGGTACTTACTACGCAGTCATTCTTCAAATTAAACAAATACATTTGTGCACTCTTTAGCATGTAAGATATATTCACAGTTTAAAAATAGGTACACGTGACTTATTCAGGGCCCCCAGCACATGCATGCTCTCCCCTTTCCTGGGGACAGGGGACACCAGCATGTGGCTGCCTCTCAACCCTGCTGTCTGTGCTGGAGAGTCGCAGTGCAGAACCTGGGAGCCTCTGGATCTGGCCCTGCCTGGATGTCCTTGTCCTTTGCTAGGTGACTCAGTGCCTTGCCAGGCAGGGAGCAGGTCCGAGAGACCCGATCTCCATCCTTGGCCTCTGACTCTGCAGCTATAAGTGAATGTGACTAACCTAGCAGGACCCTGAGTCAGCCCTGGAGAGCCTGTCCCAGGTTGGGGGAAGGGTGGCCCTAGAGGAGGGGGGTTGGCTGTCCACGAGGGCTTGCAGCCCTGGGGTTTCAAAGATCCTTGTTGGGGGGTGGTGGGCAGTAGCAGGGATTAGGGAATGCTTGGCCCCACCAGCCAGAGGTGAAACGCCAGGTGTGCCCCTCCCACCCCCAACCCCACACCTTGCTGAGCCCTTGCTTTCTTTGCCTTCAGCAGGGCTGTGACCTTGGAATCAGTAGCATCTGTCCAGCTCCAGCTGGTTCAGATTTCAGATATTTCCTCCTTCCCTCCACCTCAAACCAGAGTTACAAACCGTCAGGCTAGCCTGTGATTATCCCAAGTCACAGATAATCCAAACATCAGAGAATCCACAAATCAATTCTCTTTAGTTTTGGGGTGTGTATCTGGACTCTCTTTGGATAAAGGCATTCCTGGGGCCCTGGGAATTCAACAGAAGCCTGATGAGAACATCACCACCTCATAAAGGCTGGAAAGCTGTCTATTCTGAGCCACCCCATCACATCCTCCCAACCTCCTGTCTCAGGCCAGCTTGAGCAGAGGTGCTTTGATCTCTGAATGGGTTGAGGGATGAATGGTAATGGAGGGATGAGGAGAACAAAGGGCTAAGCCCAGCACTAGGATCGTCGACAGACTTCAGGCCAGGCACGGAATGGGCTGCCGCCAAGGTAACGAGCTGCCCCTCACTGGGAGCCGGGGGAGGCTAGAGGGCCTTCTCTCAAGCACTCTGCAGGGACTCCAGCCCCGGGAGGCAGGAAGGATGCGTGAGATGACATCTGCATTTCCTGCTGGCCCTGAGGGTCCAGGGTTCAGGGTTCTCTAACCTGATCCTGTGATGAGCTCCCACCACCTTCTCCTAGGTCAGAAGAGATGGAGTGTTGGGGTGAGAGGGCTTCTTTCTCAGTGCTTGTTAGCCTTCAGGAAACAGAAGAAAGTTTCTTTCAACAAGGAATTTAATTTAGAAGTCTGCATGGCAATGACTTTACTATTTGGAAGGCAATCAGCCATGCTTGGGCTAAGTCCAAAGTGGGTGAATCTGAGGACGCTGGCTTCCCACTGGGGCTCTGTGTGCCTAGGCAGAGGACATGGTGGCCTCATCTCTGCAAGCTCAGGGGTCCCAAGCCTCAGAGGAAGGAATCCAGAAGAGATGGGGGAGGTGAGCTCAGTGGGCTTAGTGGGTCCACAAAGATAGACCAAAGGTAGCACTAACACTCTGTTAAGCTCTTGTACTTTATTGAGCAGCTGCAGAATTAGGAAGGGGAAGTAGGACAGGGGATACGATTCCGTTCCTAAGTGAAGGTTTCAAGCTGGGCTTTGCAGAGGGTATAATTAGTATGGTCACCGCGTCTTGTAGGATGTTTGGCTACTTGGTGATAGAGCTTGCCAAAATAACTGTCCTTTGATAAGGAGGGCTCAGGGGCAGGGAGTTGAAGAAATTCCTTTGCCAGACTTGGGAGTCTGCAAGTATTTCCATTAATCAACAAGTTCATACTAATCCTGAGTCTCACATTGCGATGCCTCACTATCCCCACAGACCCATCTGTACCTCTGCCCACCAGGGCTGAGTGTTGTGGCCCTCTGCATAGGCTCCAAGGGAAGGAGACTGAGGCTCAGCCTGGGACTCAGCAGGGCAGGTGATCAGGCTCCTGGCCAGCAGGAGCTAGAAGGGGACAGGGCATCCTTGGCCCCCTGCTGTGTGCAGAAGAACAGAGGGTTAAGTTGCAGCGAGGGCGTCCTTGATGGCATTGATGAGAGGGAAGCGCAGATCCTGGCCGCAGAAGGAGCCCTGGAAGTCATCCAGGTCCAGGGCCCACACCATGGCGCCCGCCAGCTGCCTGTCCTTCAGGTACTGCACCTGGCAGGGAAGGCCCAGAGGAGCAGGGCTGGGTTCCCTGGGCCAGAGTGTGTAGGGGCGCATGTGCTCTGTGAGCCCAGCCCAGCCCTCCGCGCGAGGGACGGGGATGTGGCTGCTGGGAGCGGGGCCTCCCTCCTCCTCTTGGTCTTGAGGTGTGGCCTTGGGAAAGCCTACCTTGCTTTTGACGCTTTCCTGGTCGTCATATCCTACCCACTGGTTGCCCTTGGTGGCATAGGGCACCTGCTGGCCGAGGATTCTATGGACTGTGGCTCCGCGGAGGAAGTCACAGATCTGAGCAGGTAACAGGGGAAGGGTGGTGTGGGGAGTCAGGCAGAGACCTTGCAGTCACCAGGAGAGGTCACTCTCCAAATCTCTCTTAGCTCCTGCTCCATCCTGAGGCCTCACTCCCTCCGGGGTCTGCAGGCTGCATGCGACACACAAGTTTACATAAAACGGAAACAGATGTCCCAGAGGTTGTGGCTGCCTCGGCCCTGCTTAGCTGCCCCCATTTAAACAGAGCTGTGAAGCCTACTGCTTGGCACTGAGGACAGGCCCAAGGCCACACAGAGCAACGGACGCTGGACTGATACAAAAAGTCTGCCTCTTGGCCCCTGCTCTTTCCTGGGCTGGAAGGAAGACCTCAGCTCCATCACTGGAGGGATATCCCCGGGGCCTAGTGGTGCCCGTGCCTGCTGGAGACTTCCAGCAGCAACTGTCCCAACCTCTCCCATCCGCTTCCTCAGGCATGCTGGGGCAAATGGACATTTTCTTTATTCCCAAAGGAGAAAAGGCAAGAACGCGGTGGGTAATCACCTTCCCCAGGGCTGCCGGTGTTGTGGGGGGGATTTACCTTCTCCCCCAACTCCATTACCTCGTAGTAGGCAAGGGTCCCTGCCTCCTTGGTGAAATGGCCTGGAAGTCCTGGTCCCGAGACTGGGGCTCCAATACCGGTTTCAGAAGAGGCCAGAGTGAAGCTCTTCCCGAAGGTGGGGATGCCCATCACCAGCTTACTGGCAGGAGCCCCCAGCCTCAGCATGTACCCCACAGCATAGTCCTGGGCCGGGCGGGGTGGGAACAACGTGAGCAGTTAGCGCGCAGGTGCAGAAGGTTGAGCAGTTCCTACTGCTGTCTTGACAGGGGTTAGAGGCGCACGGTGCACTGGGGATCCTCTGTCCCTCCGGGCACTGGTCACGTCACTTTAACATGAATTTTATAGTTTCATTCTCAAAAAAAAAAAAATCCTTTTAGGCATAGGAAGGGATTATTACTATTTGACAGATGCAGAAATCGGGTGGGGTGATGGCTCTGGTGGCAGTGACTCCTGCCTCCTCAGCTCCCAGCCTCTCTCCATTCTGCCCCCGCTGCCTTTACTCAATTTACCCTCCAGGCCACATTCCCAGAGCCACGGAGCAGGCCCAGACTTTGGGCCTCAGTTTTCTTATTTGTGGAATGGGCGTCATAACCCCCTCTTGCAGGATTATACCGAGGAGTAGAGGGGTTGGAGTGTGAGCGCTGGCAGGCGGCAGGCCTTGCGGCCCCTCCTGGCCCTCCCTCCTCTGGGAACTCACAGTGTTGCTGAATCTGTCAGGACTTGCATCCACCTGGCCTCGGAAAAGGGGACTGTGATGGCCTGTGGTCCCACGCCAGGCTCCGTGAAAGTCATAGGTCATGATGCTGATGAAATCCAGGTGTCTGAGGAGGAAGTGGGTGGAGGGTGAGGCAGGAAATTATTCATAGAAAAGCTTTTGGGCTCCCATGTAAGGCTCCAGCAGTGCATGAACACGGGAAGCAAACGGGCCACTAGCCTGAACTCCAGCAGTCCCCAGTGATCATGGTCCCCATTGCTGGCACAGCTCCCTGTGCCACTCCAGGGTGCGGGCTCAGGGTCCCACAAGGGCACTTCAGTCAAGAATGGGGTTTTCTGTGATGCCCAGCGTACATTTGAGAGCTGCCTCCATCCCACCTTACCTCCACCACTCCTGCCATGCTTATTTTACTGAAAGCAGATTAAAAGTAGCGTCAACAGACACAGCCTGGTGGGGAAAGAGTGGGGCCAAAGGATGACCTGAGCCTTAGAGGCACTGGGGTGGGAGGAGGTTTTGCACACCGCACCGGTGAGCCCACGGGGGTGGACTGCATCAATACGAGCTTCAGATGTATGGGGCAAATGATTGACAGCCACCTGTTTCCCACCCTCTAAAGAATCCATTTGATGAAGTACTGAGTTTAGACCTCCCTGGGATCCTAAAGAAAGCTCTAAAGTCATTTTGAAGAGTCTCTGTTCCTTACTCCTGCGTTTCCCAAGACCCAGGGCTCTGTGCTTGGGAGAGATGAGGGTGCTTGGCTGTTCCTTGTTTCTCACAGGCACGGAGGCGGGGTGAGGATGAGGCATGGGGACAGCAGGAAAGGTGGGTGCCTGTGCGTGTGAGAGAGCCTTGAGGACTCCCCAGCACTCTAGAAATGACAGGGAGTCGTGCTGCTGTACGGCCTCTCCAGGCCCAGCACTCTGCTCAGCCTGGCATGGAGAAAATACCTCGCAATGGTGGAGGGTTTGTATAACATTTTCTACTTCCCTTTCTAAAATACTTTGATAGTGGCTGGGTGCGGTGGCTTAGGCCTGTAATCTCAGCACTTTGGGAGGTCGAGGCGGGTGGATCACCTGAGGTCAGGAGTTTGAGACCAGCCTGACCAACATGGGGAAACCTCGTCTCTACTAAAAATACAAAATTAGCCAGGCTTGGTGGCACATGCCTGTAATCCCAGCTACTCGGAAAGTGGAGGCCAGAAAGTCGCTTGAACCCTGAAGGCGGAGGTTGCAGTGAGCCGAGATCACGCCATTGCACTCCAGCCTGGACAACAAGAACGAAACTGTGTCAAAAAAAAAAAAAAAAAAAAAAACAAAAATCTATAATAGCAACTCTCTCAACTGGTCAATAACAGCCCAAATGACAAAGGAAGGGCAAGGATTGTAATGCCCCATTTGACAGATGGGGAAACTGAGGCTTTGGAAGAACTGGGACTGGAAGCCCAGTGTCCTGCATCTACATGGAGTGCTAGGGCTGGGGGCGGCAGAGAAGCAGGAGTGCTGGCCGAGGTTCTGGGGAGCTGCCTAGGCAGGGGACTCACTGGGATATCCTGGCAATGTCATAGCTGCTGTCAATGGTGACCTTCCCCGCAGACAGTGCTGCACTAAGCAGGAGCTGCTCTTTCCCTTGCTGGGCTTCCTTTGCAAATTCGGCCTTCATTTCCTGGATGGGAGACAGGGAGGTGAGAGAAAGGGTCCCAGGTGGCATAAGAGGGGGGCCCAAGTCTCTGTGCACCCCATTTGCTGTGATCCCCAACCTGCCTGGGGCCTGCTGGAAGGGATAAAGTGGCTCATCAGTAGTCCCATCCTCAGGTCACCCATCCTTTTCCTAAGAAACTGACCAATCTTGTCCCCAATCCCATGCACACCCATCAGCACTCAATGACTCGCTGTCCTGGGGTGGGGACTCGCTCCTGGAGGGAGCTTGGGAAAGTGAGTGACCCCTGTCAGCCCGCAGGTGACTTTGGGAGACATTTGCCTTTCAGTTTGTGCTTTGTTCTAGCTGGTACTTGAAATCCCAAAGTGAAAGTGATTTCTAGTGGTATCGTGAACAATTTGTTTAGACTCTCCTGCCCCCAGTAACTGGAGATGGTTGGGCTGCCCCCAGGCGGAGCTGAGTGCCTCCGGACACAGGGCACGCTGGGTGTGGGTGGTATTAGTGTGGGATGGAAGGGTGGACAACGGCTGTTCCACTAAGTGGGTAGTGATGAGTGGGTGCCACACTCAGTCATAACCTTCCACCTCCTGGAATCCCACACCCACCGTCCACCATGGTCACAAGAAGCCTTCCTTGCTGTGGGAGATCTTCAGGGCACAGGGTCCCAGGACACTGTAGCAAGGCCACTGAAGTCCCTCTTTACCAGTCCTCAGGAGGACCCAGCTGAAGTCAGCTTCAATTAGAGCAGCCGGGCTCCTCTAGTTCTCCAACCATAGGTGAGTAGGGTGGACCCAGCTGGTCCCTCCTCTCCATGGGAGGGAATAGCCCACTCCATTCCCTCGTGCCTCCCCATGTCCCTCCCTGTCCCTGACCTGCCCAGCACCTTGATTAGGGTAGTAAAATGCTGCTTGTCTCTCCGTCCAGGGTAGAGCCAGGCAAGGTCCAGCCCATCAAATCCATGGGAGCGCAGAAATGGCGGCACCGACTTGATGAAAGTCCGGCGACTCTGGGTGTTGGAGGCGATCTTGGAAAATCTAGGATCAAAATCACCCCCGTAGTGTGCTGGGCACAGATATGCTAGGTGCTTTGGCCCTCTGGTGGGGTTTCCAGGGCCTGCAGAGCTGGGCGTCTGACTGGGATAGGGGCCGCCTCCAGTCCTGTGCGGGCTTTAGGGCCAGGCATTCCTGGTTTCTGAGCCCGCTCTATCACTAACTAACCAGTCACTGTGAAAGGTTATACCTGAGACTCAGTTTCATCATCTGTAAAATGGGGACAATTATAACAGCTCATCGTGCTGTTGTAAGGATGATGTGGAATCATGGGGAGACAGGGTGCAGGACACAGAGAGAGCACCCAGCATGTGGGTGCCAACGATGGCCATACCCACCCCCATTTCAAGCCCTGCTACAACCCCACCTAACCCAAAGACTCCTGCCAGGCTCCCCCCACTCCTCCATTTCCCCAGTGGTTTCCATCTCTCTCTTTCCAATCCTAATGGCAGTAGCCCCAGAAGTCCTGTATTTCTGGGCCTGTGAGGTGGTAAATGCAGCATCGGTAGGGAATCAGGGGATCCACTGTGAACTTGCTGTGTGACTCTTGGCAAGTCCCTCTCCCTCTCTGGGTTCTGCTTTCTTTGCTACACATGAGGCAGGCCCCTGACAACCAGTTAGGCCTCGTACCTAACCAGTCTGGAGCCCCTGGACCATACAGTGGGTGGGGGAGATCCAAGCTCCTCACTCCTCTGTCATCATCCTCTGCAGTCCTGCCCCTGGGGACAGGGTCCTACCTTTGAGAGCCAAAGTTCCATCCTCCAACTGACAGGAGGGTCTTCAGGTTGGGGTTCCTGTGGGGCACAGGGAGGTGGGGAGGGCAGGGGTGGAATGAGGTTGTCAGGACACTGGGTGGCCCCATGTCTGGGGGGCCATAGTAGGTTTCCCGCTTTGGGTGAGGCTGGGCTAGGCTGTGGATGTCCCCCCATAGGACAACATGGGAATCCCTAGAGATTCATAGAGGTGATCTCTGAGGGGTCACAGGCTTCATGGGAGTTACTCTGAGGTCTGCTGTCCATTTTTGTTTTCCCCAGTGGAGAAGACAAGGTGTGGCAGAGTAGAGTCATGGACATTTTCGTGCTCCCTGGAGAGCACCTTAGAGGGAGGAGAGGGTTCCCCTTTCCCAGAAGGGCTCAGCTGCGCTTCCATCTACAGTCTGTCATCAGCCCTAATACTGTCCAGCACCTGCTGTCATCACCTCCGCCCGTGTAAGCCAAACCCTTCTCATTCTCCAACCATAGGTGAGTACAGTGTGCCCTCGCCCATCCTCCTGGGTAGGTTGCCCTGCCCTGGGACAAGCCCAGCTGGTCCCTCATCTCCTGGCAGCCCTGGCCGACCTGTTCTTGAGAGTGTTGAGCATGTCGTAGAGCGTGACATCGTTCCACTCCCAGGTGTCGATGTGATCGTTGCTTATGTTGGCAAAGCTGTAGATGACGTGAGTACAGAGGGAGCGGTCAATGGCATCTGGGAAGCAGCTCCCATCGCCTTCCCGGTACTGGGACCAGCTGGTGTAGTAGCAGACCAGTTTGTATGCAGAGCCTGAAGGAGAAGTCTGGGGTGGGGCCTGGGCTGGGCTTCGGCCAGAGACCTCAGGCTGAGCCCAGAGCTGAGTGCCAATGGGGTGTGGGGGTGAGTGGGGAGGAGTGGGGTGCAGATTATGAGCAAAGTCAGAATTCTTTTTGTTTTTGAGATGAAGTCTTGCTATGGTTGCCCAGGCTGGAGTGCAGGTGCGTGATCTCAGCTCACTGCAACTTCTGCCTCCTGGGTTCAAGCGATTCTCCTGCCTCAGCCTCCTGAGTAGCTGGGATTACAGGTGCCCGCTACTACACCTGGCTAATTTTTGCATTTTTGGTACAGACGGGGTTTCACCATGTTGGCCAGGCTGGTCTCGGACTCCTGACCTCATGATCCACCTGCCTCAGCCTCCCAAAGTGTTGGGATTACAGGAGTGAGCCACCGCGTCTGGCCCAAAGTCAGAATTCTTAAATGGAAGGAGCTGGTTCAGGTCCCCCTGCCTCTGGGGAGTTCCCTGTCTGGTGAAAATAAGGCCTATTCTGAAAATGCTTAGAAAAGATCACATGTGGGGGATGAACACACTACAGGCTAAAACCACGGCATTGTGTGTGGGAAGGGCGGGAGCTGGTGAATAAGACAGCAGGCTTCCTGGAGGCAGTGGCTTTGTGGGAGGGGAAGGCCCAAGACAGCTGGTGTCACAGATGGCCCTGACTTTTAGGCTGGAACCTTTAGGGACCTGCAGTGGGGTCCTTCATCCATGAGGGATTCTGGCCCACCTTTCTCTGCCTCCAGGGGGGAGTGCCTCTGACTTGTAATCCACCCAGAATGGCAGCCCTGCACTCCCTCAGCGTGTCCCCATGCTGGGGCACAATATCACAACGGACCAGGAAGTTCTTCCTCGCCTCTAATTCTAATTTCTCCTGCTGTAAACAATGTGGGCGTCACTCATCCATGCAGCTACTGGGCGCTACTGTGCTAGCGGCTCCCACGGGTGTTAGTCAAAGCCTTCACTGAAGCAGGACCTTTTAAAGTTTCTCATTTTGAGAATTTTCACACATACCGAAGGTTATAGTATAATAAATATCCATATACTCCTCCCTCCAGTTGAGCAAATGTGAATATTTCCAAGCCATGGGAAGTACAGAAGAAACTGGAAAAGCGTTTCCCTGGAGCTAAGACCTCCTCCACGTGGAGGCCTGTGCCCTCGCCACGCCTCTGGACTTCAAGTCGGGGTGGCGGGATTACTTACAGCATTGGAGCAGTAGCAGGACCACGAAGCCTGAAGAGAAACCCAGAGTCAGACGCCGGCAAATACCTCCTACCCTTCCACCGTGCTCCCTCCCCAAAGCAACTGAGAACCCCGCCCCCCCAACTCCCACCCCGCCCCTCCTGGTTGCAGCCTTAGTCCCTCCCCTGGCTCTGCTTCCCCCACTCCATCTCCCCACTCCCTTAGTCCCCCACCCAGCAGGTGGATGGCTCTGCGGGCTCTCTGGGCCTGAAAACCCACAACTCTGATGGATTGACCTCAGCCAGCCCAGATACCTGTTTGAGCCACCTTCACACCCATTCTGGCTGCAGCAGAGCGGGGCAGCGTGTGGCCTCTTGCCTTGCCCACGGCTCCTGGTGCCAGCTACCTAGACAGGGCCTCTTCCCCAGGCCCTGTACTTCCTTTTTATACCTGTCCCACTCCACTCCCCCACGGCCCCAAACCAGCCCTTTTATGGGAACTGAGCTATGTGTCAATGAAGGAATCACATGGCTGGCAAGCGGAGGCGGGGGCGGAGGGACGAGGAGGGGAGAGGAGTCCTGTGGTTTACTAGAGGAGGATTGAGAAACCGCGGAGTTTTGAAACTTTGGGTTAGGTCTTCATGAGGCACCTGCCAGCAGAAGAGCCACCGGGGTAATGATGGGGGGCTTCCGGGAATGTGACTCAGCCGCATTTCCAGGCCTCGCTCCCGCTCCTGCACGCCACCACTGGTGCTTCTTGCCAGCGGTTTCCTGGCTTTTCTGGCAGCTTCTACTTTTGCATCTTCAGCCTTCACTCCAGGCCCCTGGCCAGGGTGAAACTGGGCACAATTGAGTTACATAAGCCATAGTGCCCTAAACAACGCTATTGTTTTCTTCCCAGGCTCAGCATCGCCCTGCCTGACCGACCCCACCCCGCTCATGCTTTGTCTGTCTTCAGGCTGGGTAATGGCCAGAGAGCCCTGGGAGGAAGGAAAGGAAAGAGCCCAAAACTGACGGCTCCCTTTTGGGTCCGTGTCTGCTTTTTTTTTTTTTTTTAAAAAGCAAATTATGTGCTAATTATTTAGAGGGAAAGCCGGGAGAGGAAGGGAAAATTCCCAAGAATGCTTTAAGCCCTGGTGCTATTTTGTTTCCATTTTGAAATTCCCGTAAAGATGAGTGAGATAGATATTTTGCAAGCCCGGTGCTGCCATGAGGCTCCGTGGAGGAAATACAGGCCCTGCAGTGCAGCGGCACAGAGCATCTCCACGGAGCGTCTCAGATCCATCTGATCCCCGGCACAGAGCATCTCCACGGAGCATCTCAGATCCATCGGATCCCCGGCACAGAGCATCTCCACGGAGCATCTCAGATCCATCGGATCCCCGGCTCTCTCAGGGAGGCACTGGAACCCAAGCCTGAGGATACGGCCCCTCTCTGAATCCCTCAGTGATCTCTCATCACTCCTAGGACAAGAACAAAACTCCTTAACAAGGCTCTCTGCCTGATTAAGTCCTTGTTTGTGGATCTTTTTTTTTTTTTTGGCTAAATATCCAGGACAACTCCATTCTCTGCAGGCTTAACATTAATTAATAGGCAGTGAGCAGAAAGTTCAGAACTCCAAGAGCCAGCATGGGTCCAAGGGCTTCTCAAGAAAGTTCCTTTATTTTTCACTAATGTTAGGTTATAATCAGACTTGTCCAGGCCGGTTTTGCAGCCCTCTCTTGGTGAAGTCTCTCTCCTTGCTCCCTCTTCTCTCCATCTCTCCCTTTCTCTTTCCCTAAAACACAACCAGTCCCTTCCTTTCATTGTAAAAGGGGTGGACAAATTGTCCAGAATCATGCTCGGTGAATACTAAAGGAGCATAATTTTTTTTTTTTTTTTTTTTTTTGAGATGGAGTCTGGCTGTGTTGCCAGGCTGGAGTGCAACGGCACAACCTCAGCTCACTGCAACCTCCCACTCCCGGGTTCAAGCAATTCTCCTGCCTCAGCCTCCTGAATACTTGGGATTACAGGCACGTGCCACCACGCTTGGCTAATTTTTGTATTTTTAGTAGAGATGGGGGTTTCACCATGTTGGCCAGGATGGTTTCGATCTCCTGACCTCGTGATCTGCCTGCTGCTGCCTCCCAGAGTGCTGGGATTGCAGACGTGAGCCATTGAATCTGGTCGACTTCTCCTTTTTAAGGTGACTCTCTCCTTTTGTGCCCAAGATGATTGACAGCAATGATAGTGAATGAGAGCTTCATCTTGTTCATTTGGGGCACTGAGAGGGCAACTTCTAATTTCTAGCAGTGATATTATGAAGGGGCATGAGAATGCAAAATTTTTCATCACAGAGCACAGGATGTTAAGAAAACACCTTCTATTTTCACTCTTTTCCTTTGTTACAAATTATTTCGTAGGCTTAGATTGGCCCAAGCCTTCCTTATGCTCCGTCAAGCTCAGCTTATTAATTCTACATTTTCTGTATGAAGGCAGCATTGTTACAACAAATGGCCAAGATACACGTCAGCAGGATTGGCCAAGGGTCCCATGGCTCGCCACCTCCCAGCCTCATCTCAGGCCATGACTTCCGCACTCCCTGTATCCCACCCATGCATGTATGTCTTCTTTTAGATCCTTACATTTGCTCTACTGCCTCCCACCACAGGGCCTTTGTATATGCCATCCACTTGCCTGTAAATAACTATGAAAGATCTGAGATTGTATGCTACTTGCAAACTAATGCTTTCAGCTACAGTTTCATGGATGTTGGCAGAAGACACGAGACTCCTAAGTCAGAGACAAAGGACTTTATTATCTATGGCACAGCAAGCAGAAGGAACTTCATGTTTGAGTCAGTTCCCCTTAGCCCCCAAGTTCCACAAGGGCGATGTGGGAGGAGCCCAGGTGGATGCTATGAATGCCATGAGTTATGTCACAGCAGAGGAATCCCTAGTTTAAGGAACCAAATCTTTCCTGATGAGTAGCAAGCCCTCCTCACCTTGGCCAGCCCAGGATAAGGGAGACATTATCTTTATTACTGGACAGTAAACGAATCTGCCTTTTGCTCTGGAGAGGAACACGATTTCTATCTTCCAAGGCCGTTTGTTGTACAAACATCACTAAAAAGATTACCTAGAAGAAAGCAGCTGTGCCTCTGCCCATAAGCTGTGCAGGAAATGCAGGCAACAGTGGAGAACTAATGCCTGCCACTGCCCTTCTACCACCTCATTCTTTAGATTGCAGCTCAGCAGGCACCTTGTCTGCAGAAAAGACAGTCTACAGGTGACAGAAAACCCGCTATCGAGCTGTCCCAGCACTTTGTACCTCTCTCCTTAATACCTGACTCACTTGTAATTTTATATGTTGTGTGTCGGAGTGGAAGTTTTATTGTTACCTCCGTTACTAGACTATAAACTCAGTAAAGGCAAGGGCTCGGTCATTTTATCCACCTTTGTAGCTATCCCCAGTGCTTGAGACATAGTAGATGCTCAGTAAAATACTCACTGAATGAATGAATGAACTAATGATCTCAAATGGTACATAACTTCATACTCTTGTATTTTGAGTTTAAACTCTGATGTTCTCAACATTTCATCTCATCCAGTAGTTCTTGTTACTCTGCGAAGAATGGACTCAGGAGGTGCCATGAAACCACAAAACTAGCGTCCTGACTAAATTTCCCAAGGCACCACAGTACATTGATAGTGCTCCACCAGTGCTTATTAAGCAATTATACTGGACTAGTTGCCTTGCACTGAGGTAGACAGTAGGGGCAGAAAGCTGAGTGGGAACAGAGAGGCAGTCCCTGTCCTCATGAAGCATGCAGTCTGGCAAAGAAGATGGACACTAAACAAAGAATAGCAAGTAATGTATTACAAAGGAAGGGTAGGTCTCCGTCCCCCACCCTCCAAAAAAAGCGTGCAAAAAAACCAGGACAGGAAGAGGCTGTTATGTTCTGGGAACCAGAAGAATTCAAGAGGGGTTGGGGCATGAAATTAGAGGGAAGGAGCTCGAGGGAGGTACAAGATGAAGCTGGATCAGGAGCCAGAAGATGGACATTACCACCACTCAGACAACAAGTTCTTGGGACCTGGGCTGGCTCCTTGGGCACAGTGGTTTTGAGGATTCCTTCGTTTTTCATGGCGTGTCAGAGCAAACAGAGGTGGTGTTGATACCCCACCAAACACCTGAGGAGAACTCTCTCTTTTACGGGTAGTCTCTTCCTCCAGATGATGGACTTCTGCCAGGCAGGAATTCAAATCATCTCCAAATCCTCAGCTCAGTGGTGGCGCTGGCACACAGTAGAAGCTGTCAAAGACCTAGAAGCAGAAACACTTAGAGAGGAAAACAGTTGCTTGTGAAAAGCAGAAGCGAGTCAGACTTCAGAAAGACTGGCTCGTGAAATACAAAATGCAACAGGTATTTGAAGGGGGGAAAAAATAAGTCAAGGTTATCACGTTTGATGGAGATCAGCATCATTTTTACAACACATCTTCACTTATGAGCATAGCAAAAATCAGGGATGAAATCGTTTTTTGGGGGAAATTCAATTTTTTTTTTTTTTGAGACAAGGTTTCAGTCTGTCACCCAGGTTGGAGTGCAGTGGCGTGATTTCAGCTCACTGCAGCCTTGAACTCCTGAGCTCAAGCCATCCTCCTGACTTAGCCTCCCAAAGCGCTGGGATTATAGGCAGGTGCCACCACACCCAGCCGGGAATCCAAATTTATGGGAAATAGTCAAGGCTTATTATTTTGGAGTCCTAAACCAGTTAGGATAACTTGTTATTTTTGGCTTATCTACAGACGCAAATTATCCCCATCCCTACCCCTCAGTGGTACTTGGTCACGAATGAAGCCAGCAGAGTGAAGAGCTGGGTTTTGCTTCTGTGGTTTTTCCTTCCTTGTGGGTAAGTCCTTGCCAGTGAGGCATGGGTTTAACCATATATGTTGCTTAATAACTTCCTGATGCAGCATCATCAAATCAATATTTTGTTTTATTTGACCAAAATTTATTTCTATTGGCATAACAGGAAGTGTTGATGAATAAATAAATACTTTCTTTTTGTATGGCTAGCAAAACCAGAGCCACATGGTATTAAGGCTTTACAGTTAGCTTCTATCTGGAGGCTTTGTAAAGCCCCTAGGGCTGGGAAGAAATACTTTTATGTGTGAAGTGTTCTATCAGCGCCTTTTCTCTAAGATTCCCATATGTGTTAATATTCCTAGATTGCCAGGAAATGTAGGTTTTTTTTTTTTTTAACTACCTCTAAGGCTGGAATATCATCAGCTCTAAAGCCATACCAGAGTTTTCTAGAGGACTTCATAGGTGTCATTTTCACATGTAAAATGTATTTTTATTCCTTAACAGTGGCTTATCATGTAACAAAAATTCTTTGCTTGGCCAAATTTCAGTTGAGCTCTGAATCTTCTCGTAGGCCCATCTGCGCACATCCTTGTAAAATCCAACTTGAGCAAAGAGCCCTGCTAAGTCAATTTAGCAAGAACCCCTGACCCTCAACGTCTGATCACCCTTGACATCTGACCAGGTTCCTTGTCCTCCACCATGCCCCAGAGGATGTCTGATCACCCTGGCCTGTCTGCAGCAAGAATTCTGCTAGGTCTGTTTAGCCAGAATCCCCCTTACTCTTGTTTCCTCTTGGTAATTTCTATCCACTGACCCCCTGGCCCTTAGCCACTGAGTTCCTCTTGGCCACGCTGTATTCAGAGTTGAGCCCAATCCCCACTCTGCGACTGCAAGACCCTACTGCCCTGGTTTCTGTACCTATCATGATGATCTTGAATAAAGACTTCCTTACATACTTTAACAAGGGGCATTGGATAATTTTCTTCTTTAACGCATACCTAATTAAATGAAATTTTGGCATGGTCAATGTCCAATTATTTTCTGGTAAGAAAAAGGACAGATTCTCGTTGAATCTATATAAATAATCTACATGATCATAAGCATTCATTCCATTTAGAAGTGGATAAGTTGTATTAATTCGTTTGGTTACGATTTTCCCCCTCAAATTTATAACATAGGATATTTGATCATAAAAAGTAAAGGAACTTAGCCGGGCGCGGTGGCTCACGCCTGTAATCCCAGCACTTTGGGAGGCCGAGGCGGGTGGATCACGAGGTCGAGAGATCGAGACCATCCTGGTCAACATCGTGAAACCCCGTCTCTACGAAAAATACAAAAAATTAGCTGGGCATGGTGGCGTGTGCCTGTAATCCCAGCTACTCAGGAGGCTGAGGCAGGAGAATTGCCTGAACCCAGGAGGCAGAGGTTGTGGTGAGCCGAGATCGCGCCATTGCACTCCAGCCTGGGTAACAAGAGTGAAACTCCGTCTCAGAAAAAAAAAAAAAAGTAAAGGAACTTGTAAAAGCACTGATGAGAGGAAAAAACACAAGCTCTGCTTCCGTTCTCTCATTCAACACAATGACCACCACCAACACAGGAGACTTCCGTCACCAAATGTGTGTGGGTCTCTCCCCGTCAGCAAGCAAGCATTGGCCGTGGACACCTTCTGAGTGTCCTCCAGTTCAGTTCTGATGCTCTCGGCCTGCAGATCCCACAGGCCGAGGGCTCAGTCCTACAAGACTGCCTGCCCTTCAGGCACCTACCACAAGTCTGGGCCTCTGGAACTTTTGACCGACCAGCTACAAGTTGGGGTTCCGACACTCACCTCTTTAGGTTTGATTAATTTGCTAGAGCAGTTCACCAAATTCAGGGAAACACATTTGCTGGTGCATTATAAAGGATATTACAGGCCGGGCATGGTGGCTAATGCCTGTAATGCTAGAACTTTGAGAGGTGGAGGCTGGCGTTTCACTAAGTCAGGAGTTCAAGACCAGCCTGGCTAATATGGTGAAACCCCATCTCTACTAAAAATACAAAAGTTAGCCAGGCCTGGTGGCGGGCACCTGTAGTCCCAGCTACTCAGGAGGCTGAGGCAGGAGAATTGCTTGAACCTGCGAGGCGGAGATTGCAGTGAGCTGAGATCATGCCATTGCACTCTAGCTTGGGCAACAAAGCAAGACTCCATCTCAAAAAGAAGGTATTACAAAGTACAGATGCAGAGACGCACAGGGTGAGGTAGTGGGAGGGGCTCGGAGTGTCCATGCCCTCCCTGGGTGTGCTGCTCTCCAGGAACCTCCCACCTGCTCATCTACCTGGAAGTGCTCTGTCCCGTCCTCATGGGCCTTTATGGAGACTTCATTGGGTAGTTATGATTGACAACCATGTAGAAATGTGGCTGGATGAGAAGGGTGTGGTCTAGTACTAGCAGACGAAATAGGGAAATCCAGCAAAGCCTGTCTGTTCAGATTCTTATTGGCCTCTTTATGCAGCATTCCTTCCTCCAAGGAACCGGGCAGGCTCTTTCTTGAAACAGGAGTCTGAGGACCTATGATCCAACAAGGTAAGTCAGGGGATTTCTTTGTGACCAGAGAAGGGGAAAGATTCGAGTATATTTATATTGTCTAAGGCCTGCTTCTGAGGCCTAAGACCCCCAAACATAGAACACAAGATTGTAAGAAGGGAGTTATGAGTGCTGTTCTCTAGACAAGGCCAGTCGATACAGGTCATTATAATCTGATCAGGCTGTACAGTGAACTGCTGTTTGAAGGCTTTGTAAAGCCCCTAGGGCTGGGAAAAAATTACTTTTATCTGTGAAGTATTATATCAGTGCTATTTTCTTTAAGATTTCCGTATTTGTTACTATTCCTAGCCTGCCAGGAAATACAGGGTTTTTTTTTTTTCCTTCTTTTAAAATGGGTCCTCATGATATATTAGTTTATAATCTATATTAAGATTTCCTATGGGATTTTTTTTTAATTTGAAAGTTCAATTGAGACAAAGTGACATTTCAAGAGTGTTTCCATATGCTGTAAGTATAAAAACAAACACTGGATTTGAAGACATAGGTTAAAAAAAAAAGGTTAGCTATCTCATTAATAATTTTTAGATTGATTACATGTTGTAATGTTAATATTGTGGATATATTTGGTCAAATAAAATATATTGGCTGAGTGCAGTGGCTCACGCCTGTAATCCCAGCACTTTGAGGGGCCGAGGCGGGCAGATCATGAGTTCAGGAGATCGAGACCATCCTGGCCAACATGGTGAAACCCTGTCTTTACTAAAAATACAAAAACTAGCCAGACGTGGTGGCACATGCCTGTAATCCCAGCTACTTGGGAGGCTGAGGCAGGAGAATCACTTGAACCAGGGAGTTGGAGGCTGCCGTGAGCTGAGATGGTGCCATTGCACTCCAGCATGGCAACAGAGTGAGACTCTGTCTCAAAAATAAATAAATAAGTAAATTAAATATATATATATATATATATATATATATATATATATCTTTTTAAGAAGAGTGACTTATTCCAGTTTGTATAAGTATAATACGTTATTAAATTGAGAATGAGAGTTTTTCTTATGTTCATTAAAATATCAATCATAATAAAATCAATTCTTGTTCCACTTAGTCTTAAGTAATTCATTTTTGTTTTGTTGGTCTTGGGTTAGGTAGACCAAACTTTGTTCTATAAAATTGTATGCTTTCTGATCAGTTGCTCTCATTCTGTATGCAACTACTCAACACAGCCCTTACAGCAGGAAAGCAGCCATGGAGAATATTGACCCAAAGAGCATGACTATGTTCCAATAAAACTTTATTTAAAAAAAAACTGACAGCCAGTTTGCAGACCCTTATTCTAGAACCTAGACCAAAACCACTCTAGGAAATCTGAGTCAGTCCCTTGCTTCAGTCTAACAGGTCCAATGCCAGCTTATAGAGAGAAGCCTGTACCCATGGGTGTTTATGTCCAGAGGTATCAGTAGTTGAGATTGCCAAGTTTAGTTCTTTATTGATGTTCTTTTATTATTCCTTGCAGAATATGGAATTCCTGATCTTTAGCTTGTAGCAGGAACCTTTAGTATATGGAAGGAAAAGGAAATATCATCCATGCATAATAAAATTAAATGGTTCTTGTTAATCAGCAACGACGGAGGATAATGGAGTCATTTATTAAGGTATAATGTACAATTGATTTATATGAGAGAGTGGGACATTAACAAATCTCCAGGGCCTTAATTTTATCTTTATGGGTAAGAATGTCACCAACTGACAAGGATATTTACACCTAGAGACAACATTTGAGATAAACGACATATAAGACATTTAATTAAGCCCCATTAGGTCTTTTTGGAAGAAATATCACTATTGAAATCTGAGTAATTTGGAGATCTTCTGAATTTAGCAGCACAATCTCTCTCTTTTTATGTCCCTATCCTTGCAAGAATGCTCCCTTTTTAACCTCATATAAAAATTTCTGAAGAGACATTATTTATGAATCATTTTATTGATTAATTAATGAACTTTTTTTTGAGATAGAGTCTTGCTCTGACACCCAGGTTGGAGTTCCATAGTGTGATCCTGGCTCACTGCAGCCTCCACCTCCCAGGCCCAAGCAATTCTCATATCTCAGCTCCTTGAATAGCCAGGATTACAGGTGTACACCACCATGCTTGGCTAATTTTTTATTTTTTATTTTTTTGATATTTTTGGTAGAGACAGGGTTTTGCCATGTTGGCCAGGCTAGTCTTGAACTACTCCTGGCCTCAAGTGCTCAACCTACCTCAGCCTCCCAAAGTGCTAGGCTGACAAAAGTGAGCCATCGCAGCTGGCCTAATCGATTTTTGAGATAGGGCCTCTCTCTGATGCCTGGCCAGAGTGCAGTGGCACGATCATCGTTCATAGCAGCCTCAACCTCCCAGGCTCAAGTGATCCTCCCAATTCAGCCTTCCGAGTAACTAGGATTACAGGTGCACACCACCCTGCTTGGATAATTAAAAAAAATTTTTTTTTTGTAGACACAGAATCTCACTATGTTACCCAGGCTCGTCTTGAACTCTTGAGCTCAAGTGATCCTCCTGCCTTGGCCTCCCAAAGTGCTGGGATTACAAGCATGAGCCACTGCACCAAGCATCATTTAATTATTTAGAGAAGTTAATTAAAGCTGGTTTTCCTATAGCTGATCTTAGCTATAAGAATTTTATCTTTGCAGCTATCAATAGCTATTTGAACCATAATAACTTTAAAAGCCAGAACTTAGGGATGAGGAAGAAAGCTCTGAGCTTGGAATGAAAAGAACCCCTACTAATGTCAACATGGAAACACATATAACAGAGAACTCTAACAGTCATAGAGACTCTAAACAACTTCTTCAACCCTGTATTCTGAAACACCAAGAAATCCCAGAATCCTTGGACAAACACATTCACCCAGAAAAGACGACTAGGGGAATCAGATTTCAGAAACCCTATCTGCTGCCCCTGATAAAAATCACTTCATGATCAAGCCATAGCATCAAACCCAGATTCCACTCCTGCTGCTACCAATGTGGGCACAACTGGCTGTGCACCATCAGAACCAGAGCCAGAGCTGGGCACGGTAACTCACCCTTGTAATCTCAGCACTGTGGGAGGCTGAGGAGGGCAGATTGCCTGAGGCCAGGAGTTTGAGACTAGCCTGACCAACATGGAGAAACCTTGTCTCTACTAAAAATACAAAAATTAGCTGGGCGTGGTGGTGCATGCCTGTAATCCCAGCTACTTGGGAGGCCGAGGCAGGAGAATCGATTGAACATGGGAAGTGGAGGTTGCCATGAGCCGAGATTGCACCATTGCACTCCAGCCTGGGCAACAAGAGTGAAACTCCATAAAAAAAAAAAAAAAAAAAAAAAAAGACCAGAAACAGAAACAGACTTGCCAGGAATTGATTTAGCTTTATAGAACCTCCAGGAATAAGCTGTCAAAGGAGGACCAGAGACTAATACATTTAGAAAAGAGAAGAAAACAAACTTTCACTTGCAAAGTGTAGAAGGGAGTCAGCTTTCAAACAAAACTGGCTCACCAAATATGAAGCACAAATGTTTAAAGGAAAAAGTCCCAAATGGCCCAGATGACCGTGTTTATATTGGCAACATTTCTTCACGGTGGAAAGCAGCAAGTTTCTCACATGGTCATGAGAGTCACAGTGTATCCTCAGACTTCAGCAGAGCAAAACTCAGGATCAAATGGTTTTTGTTAGAGAGGCCAAGTTTCTGGGAAATCGTCAAGGCTTATTTCAGGGACCAGACCAGCAAGGGCGACCCTGCTGGTTTGTTGTTTTTCCTACCATGGTATGCAAAGTGCTTGGTCATGCTGGAAACAGGGCAAAGTGTCAGCAATGCTCAACACACATTTGTTAAACTAAACTGAACTGAAGTTGACCGTACCTCATAGGGCCACTGAAAACCTGGTTCCTCTGGAGAAGCCACATGAAGATAACGGACAAGCAATTGTATGAGGGTCCCTTTAACCAGCCTGAAATCAGTTTCCTGGTAAGCAGAGAGGGTGGAACATGGCCCAGCACACGATTTCTGCCTGGATGTGGGACGGCCGTGCTCGTTCAGGCGGCCTTCCTGTAAGCAGTGGTGACTCCCAGGGTCTGTGCTTTTTGGCACACGGCACCTGTGGCAGAGGACTGGGAGTAAAAGTGGGGAAATGAACCACTCTAGACGTCGGAGCCAGCAGTCTTCACCCACTCGAAGGCACCGTGTGTATTTATTTTCTGGACCCTGGTTTTGGCCCGTCTTCTTAAAGAAGTGATGGGCACTCCAGCTGATCCTGGTGTCCCCCATCCCAAGACCCCACTGGCTTGGTTCTGCCTTCACAGAGCACCCCCCATTCTGTGCCCAACTCCTCACTTCAGTGATTCCTTTCTCTGTTCCAGACTTACCTTCCCTTTTTCACAATATCACATCTAATTGCTCTATCCGCTGACTCTGTTCTTACAACCATTGGGTCTGTGAGTTTTGGGAACACCTGTGTTTATGGTGGTGTTTCAGTGCTCATGTGTCTCAGCTTACCTCTCAGACTGGAAGCTCCCTGAAGGGAGGGCTGTCTCTTTTCCATCTGCCACATGTGGATCTCCCTGAAGGTAGGGGCTCTTGCCTCCTTTTCTTTTCAGATCTGGTGCCTCCTGAGGGCAGGGATTATGTCTTCTGCTGGAATTCCTCATAGCATGTTGGGTAAGAGCCTGACTTTCTCAGCAGACCTCTTCCACCCATCTCTCTGGATGGTGATTGTGATTTGAAACCACTATTTTGAGGGATGCTTTGCACTTATCCTAAAACTCCAGTCCACTGGATGTGATCCTCCTTCTCCTCTCCATTCAACATCCAGAAGTAAGTGGATATAAACACACACACACACATACACACACACACACACACACCCCCCCACACACATTCTCCATACATTCTAAATCTCATCTGCAAATGTACAGCTCTAATCTGTCTAAATAGCCGTGTTCACCATAAACAAGCGTCCTCTTTTTGGAGTTGTTTTTGATGCCAGAAGAAACGCTGGCAATGTAAAAAGCAAGGGCCTAGGTGACCCCACCCCATGTGGTGCTGTGGTAGAATCAGAAAAAGTCCCCAACCCCCATTCGGCTCTGCAACTTGCTGACCTTGTTGGCGTGACTCAGCCCCCTTGAGCCTCAGCTCCTCACGGGATTGTGATAAGAATGCAGTGAGGTACGCATGTCAGGGTCTGGCACGGAGCAGGTGCCCTGAGGCCAGTTCCCCTTCTCCAACCCTACCGTCATTTCTGGCTGTCCCATGAGATTTCCACCTCCTGCAGTTGAGATGATTCTGTGGCTCACCCGCTAGACACTGAATTTGGAAAACGCATACAGCAGAGCTACATAGATCCCTTTTGCTATAATAAAGACAGGTCAGGTAACAGTTGTAACTACCATTAAGAGCCTTCAACATTAAAACAGGCAATGAAGCCAGGCACGGTGGCTCACCCCTGTAACCCCAGCACTTTGGGAGGCTGAGGTGGACAGATCACCTGAGGTCAGGAGCTAGAGATCAGCCTGGCCAACATGGTGAAACCCCGTCTCTACTAAGAATACAAAAATTAGCTGGGTATGGTGGCACATGCCTGTAGTCCCAGGTATCTGATAGGCTGAGGCAGGAGAATCGCTCAAAGCCAGGAAGCAAGAGGTTGCAGTGAGCCGCGATCTTGCCACTGCACTCCAGCCTGGGTGAGAAAGCAAGACCCTGTCTCCGCAAACAAATAAACAAACAAACAAACAAAAAAACAGGCAAATAAAGTTATCTACAGACTCTACATCCTTAGGAGTACTTGGGGGACCAGGCCTCATCCTTAGGGGACCAAGCCCTTTGGCCTGCAATGAGCTGAGAAGGTACTTCCTGAAGCCTGGGAGACGGGTAAGATTTGAGAACAGCTTATATAGTAAGGGGGTTGTGGTGGAGAGAATAATGGTTCCCCAAAGATGTCCGTGTCTTAGACCCCAGAACCTGAGAACATGTAACCTCACATGGCAAAAGAGATTTTTAAGCTGTGTCTAAGTTGAGTCTTAGTTGGGGAGGTTATTTTGGATTATCTGGGTGGGCCCAATGTAATCACAAAGGTCCTTATGAGCGGATGATGGAGGGTCAGGCACAGAAAAGGGGGTGTGACGAGGGCAGTGGTGGTAGGAGAGATGTGTTCTGAAGATGGAGGAAGGAGCCGCAAGCCAAGGGATGTGGGCAGCTTCTAGAAGGTTAGAAAGGCAAGGAAATGGATTCTGCTCCGGAGACTCCAGAAGGAAGGCAGCCCTGTAGACAGCTTGGTTTTAGCCTCATCAGACTTATTTTGGGCTTGTAACCTCAAAAAACTGTAAGATATTAAATGTGTGCTGTCTTAAGCCATTATAGTTTATGGTAATTCATTACAGCGGCCACCGAGAGCTAATACTGAGATTGTGTTCTCTGTTGACAAGGAGGAAGCAGAGAGCAGGTGACCTTTCCAGGCCACTTGGCTGCTAATGACAGAGCCTGTCCTGGAGCCCAGTCTCCTTTGACCAGGCATGGCCCAAAGCAGACCTGAGTATAGGGAGTGTTAGGACATGCCTGAAAGTGACCTTTCTCCTGCTAAGCAAGGGCCTGGAGCAGGTGAAACCCGTGTAGTCTGGAATGCCCCTGACACTTGAAAGAGAGTACCAGCTCCCTCAATGAAAACGTGCTCGAGGCAGGCCTGCCCAGGTTGGCACTGGATGAAGCCCTCCCTGGTGAGGCGGGAGAAGCGGCTGGTCTGCATGATCCCCACATTGTCCCTCAGACTCACCAAGATGCACCTTTCCCCTGAGAGGTTGTAACCAAGGTAGTCTCAGGGGCACTGGTCACCCCTAAACACTCTGGCCCAGGAGGTGGCACAGCCCTCCCCCTGCAAAGCTGAGCCAGAGCCGAGGCATTCAAATATGTCAAGGGGGGGCTTGGGGGTGAGGCAGGGGAAGTGCACACTTCGAGGTGGATCCCAGACGGTCGGACCTTCAAGCTGGGCTCGACTCCTGATTCCACACGGAGGGCGCCATCTGTCCAGGGAAACACTGTTGAAGGATGCACCCCTGCTCCCAAGTCGGGGCCCTCTTCCATCTGCCTAAGGCTAGTCTTCTGAGCTCTGGTTTCCAATAAAGATACAACTTTTCCCCAGGGATTGGAGCTGGGCGCCTCCTCTTCATGGAGACAGAGGTCTCTACCTACAGACATGACCTGACTCACCACTCAGGCCACAGCCGAACTGAGAGAATGTAACAGTCCCCCAGCATCCAAATCACTTCCACACTTCCACTGTTTGGGTAAATCATTACTTGACTCACTGGAGCCCAGGAGTCCCTTGGCTGAAAGACCACTTCACTCCATTACGCACCCTGAGGGGCAAGGGAGACTTGCTGTGGTTGTCAGGTGCTCAGCACGTGCTAGTCCAGTCACCCCCTGCCGAATCCTGGAATGGAGCTGCTGGCCTCATCCCTCCCAGTAGGTGAGCAAATGGAAGCTCAGAGAGGATCAGTGCTTTGCCCAAAGTCGTGCAGATTTTATGTAGTTGAGCAAGACTTGAACCGAATTCAGCTCTTTCAGCATCGAGTGCGGGGGTTGTTTAAGTAAGGCTGCCCTCGTGGGATAAAAGGAGAGTGGGAGGAAAAAGAGAGAGAGCCCATATTGTAAGAAAATCCATGATACACAGTTAAACAAGAGGACAGAACGGCTGAAATCGGGAGTGTCCTAGATAACTGGTATAGATCTTGCCAAGAAAGGAAGTCAGACGCTAACTATAGACTGAGGACCACGGCTGCAGGAACGCGGTCAGTCCCTGGATTCCGCCACTTCTCCCTGTTGGTAATTTTCCATCCTCCCCACTGTTCCCCTGCAATGACTAGCACTTAAACCCTGAAACTGAAAGGGACAGCTAGGAAGCACATAGCCAGTCTTTGTCCTGTTCTGCAGCTATTTTAGGGAGAGAAAGAAACTCAACAATATGGTGTTTATGAGGGAAGTTTTGAGAAAATGTAAAATTAAGGGGAAAGGAGAGTGAATCATTGGTGGCTTAGAAGAAGAAGCTAAAGCACTCACAGGAGTCCACCTGGGACTGAGGGCAACGTCTGCCCATTCCTTCAGGAGAGAGTTACTGAGCCCCTGCTAGGGGACAAGTCCTGGGCGAAGCCGGGTAGGGTGCGGAGTGGAAGCTCCTTTTGTTAGCACAGTCAGGGATGCCTCTCTGAGGTGATCTGAAGCAGAAATCTGAGGGATGAGAGGGAGTCAGCTACCTCAAGAAGAGAGAAAATGATCCAGGCAGAGAACACCATATGCAAAGTTTCTGAGGTGAGAAAGAGCTTAGCGGGCCGACAAAAACAAAAGAGAAAACACCAAGCCAGCTGACCAGCTAGCTAGAGTAGACTGGAGAGGGGAGAGAGGCAGGTCCGGGTCCTGGGGCCCTTGGAAACCAGAGGGGTTTTGTCCTCTGTGCAATGGAGGCTTCAGCAGGCAGTCCAGGATAGGGTTTACATTTTGGAGTCACTACAGTGGCTCTGTAGAGAATTGATTTGGGGTGTGGCAAGAAGAAAGTGGCATGAGCGTGGGCAGCTGTTAAGAGGTCCAGGCAAGAGATGTGGTGGCCTGGCCTGGGCTGGGGGCGTGGACGTGGAGAGAAGGACCCACTATGACATTCCTTGCAGGAAACATCAGCACGCGTACTGATGAGTTGGATGTAAAAGGATGAGGGAATAGAGGGATTGGGAACCCCAGGGAGTCCCACCTTCATTGAGGTGGATGAGGTTGGGCTAATTGTTTAAGATGAGGAATTCATGGGGTAGGATACATTTCAGAGTAGGGGGTCTGTCTCAGCCATATTAAAGAGCTGTTTATGCTTTATCTGGGCAGAGAGAGCAAGCGGGCTGGTGGATACATGCATCTGGAGCTCTGAGAGGAGGTCTAGGCTGAAGATACATGGATGTGGGAGTCTTTAGAGTCAAGGTGCTATTTAAAGTCATGGGAATGGATGAGCTCACATAGAGCAAGAAGGGCAGAAGCCCATGCCCAAGCCCCGAGGCACCCTGACATTTAGAGAGCAGGTGGAGGTGGAAGAGACCCAGAAGGTGCTGTTACAGCAACTCCATCATTCAGCCCGACATCCACAGGCCCTGCAGGTTCAGCCCCACTGTTCCAGGTGCTAGGGCCAGCAAAGGAGTGGCAGGGGCCTCGCCCCCCAGGGGCCCAGGGTCTAGGAAGGAGGCAGTGGTTTGAGTCAATACTTACAATGCCGTGTGGCAAAGTATTTACAGAGATGGGCCTAGGAGAAGGAACTAGAAGAAATGTCTGTGGTCCCAGGTCCCAGAAGCCAGGGCTATGGCTGAGTCTGGGAGGGGCCATGGGCCTCAGAAACATGGAGAGAAGAGATACAGAGACTGGGAACTAGTCCAGGTCTGGCATCCTTCCCTGGGACCTCCAAGTCCCCTTGAAGCCCACTGCACCTCCTTCCCTCTCGCTGGCCGCCAGCCTCCCACCCCACCTCCTAGGCAGCCTCCAGTTTCTCCACCCTCCCCGATCTTCCAGCAAAGCCCCCATCACTCATGAGTAACAGCATGGAGCCCTGCTCATTGCTCATTCCCGTTCCCACCTCAGGCCCTCAGGTCTCCACCCCTTCCCTGGCAGGCCAGCCTGCTCAGGAGAAGTGTTGTCTGAAACCAGGATTAACTTGACAGGAAAATGACCACAGCCTGAAGCCTTGCCCTCCGTCGGGGCGGGATGCTGCCTCAGAAACAGTTGCTTCATTTCCTGCTGTTGAGAAATCATGCCTGTTGACCAGCTTACATTTCACATTACTAAGAAAGGAGGAAAATCTGCCTGCTGAGCTTCTCAGAGAAACTAGGTTAACCCCCGGGTCTGTGGTTGGGGGTCCTGCCCTAACCCCCTTTTCTCCTTCCGTCAGTTGCGAGTACGGTGGCTGGGCTGCTGGTTCGCTTTGCTGCCTGGATCGTGGTGCACACGTAGTTCACTCTCCCATGACCATGTGCATTCCACAGACCTGGACAGTGTGGCCTCAGACTCTCTCTCCATCCTTATGCTCTGCTGCCTCCCTCCTCTTCGCATGCCTGGTCCAATCTGGACACACCCTGGCCCTCAATCTGAGGTCATGGCTCTGAGTCTCATGGCTGACTGCAATGAGGTCTGAACCCTTATTCAAAGCTCGATCTCAGTTCTGTTGTTTCTTTACGTTCGAGTCCCCATGGATCATCCAACCAGAGGAGATTTCCTCTGAACCTTATTTAATTTGTTCTTTTTTAATTGCTTAAGACTCATTTTATCTTGAATTATAATATTTTGTGGGCATGTCTTATTCCCTCTCTTCTAGACTCTGTAAACTCCAGAAGCTCAGGCCTTGAATCTGGAGTCAAATCTCATTTATCTTCATCCACAGTCTCAGCCAAGAGCTTGGACACGCTTGTGGCATGGATAGATTTTGATTAGAGTTGCAGAAGGAGGACTTGAGCTGATTGATGTGGGAAATGGAACCTGGGGCTTGATTTATTGGCTCTGTACAAAAATGCACCACTAACAGCTAAGAGCAGTCTATAAAGGGATAGAGAGCAGCTCATTTATTCACTCATTCATTCACCAAACACATATTAAGCATCTACTATGTGCCAGAAATAGTGTTAGATTCTGGAGATATGGTAACAAACAAGGCTGGTAAAGTCCTGCTCACATGGAGTTTCTCTTCTAGCCCAGAAAGACAAATAGTCAATAGCAACAAACAAACGAACAAACAAAACCCATGCAGCAGTAAGTGCCATGATAAAAAACAATTCAGAGTGATGAATGAAGAAGCAATTCAGAGAGTGACAGGGAGGTGGTTGTAAAGACTCTCTGAAGAAGTGACACTTAAGGGGAGACCTGAAGGTGAGCTGGACCACCGTGGGAAGATCTGGGCATGGAAGTCCAGGAAGAGAGAATAGATCAGACCAAGCTTAGAGGTCAGGGCAGGTGGGGAGTAGAGACAGGACGAGTTTAATGGGTTCAGAGAACAGAAGGAAGGAAAGGGTAGCTGAATCATTTGTTCGTTGCCCCGTGGTGATCAAAGAGGCAATGAACAAAGGTCATCGGCAGTTCAATATGAAGATAATGGCAAGGTGACAATAGAAGCGGGGTAGTGTCAACATCAAAAGCTTTGATCAGAGGATGAAATGGAGTCCTGACTAATTGTCACGGTCTGTGAACTTGGGCAACTTTCCTAGGTCTCACTTGTCTCAAGCCCAATGTTTACAGTTCTTGCAAAGATGAAATGGTATAATAGAAACGAGCGTCTACCAAGTGACTGTGTAAATGGTAGCCTACAATCCAGGTAATAATCTGAAAACCAGCCTTACAAGATCAGGGTTGACCAGAAGCATGGAGCCGAAAGTAACGAGCCATCGGCTGGCCTACTGAGCCTTTCCAGCAGCTCCTCACCTGGTCGCCTTCTTTCCCTCTCCTTTCCACTGCCCTGCCCTTTCTCTGCTCTTCACCTTTTCCTTATTTTTTTTGTCTTTCTCCTTTTGCTACCACGATTTCTCACTCTTTCTTCCCTTTACATTCTTTAAAGTCACATCATCTCAACTGCCTCAACTTTGGAAAATATTTTAACATATTGGTCATGTTTATTTTGCCTGGTTTTGTCTTCCTTTAAAAATCAGGTGTTCTGGCCGGGCGTGGTGGCTTAAGCCTGTAATCCCAGCACTTTGGGAGGCCGAGGCGGGTGGATCACAAGGTCAAGAGATCGAGACCATCCTGGTCAACATGGTGAAACCTTGTCTCTACTAAAAATACAAAACATTAGCTGGGCATGGTGGCGCGTGCCTGTAATCCCAGCTACTCAGGAGGCTGAGGCAGGAGAATTGCCTGAACTCAGGAGGTGGAGGTTGCGGTGAGCCGAGATTGCGCCATTGCACTCCAGCCTGGGTAACAAGAGCGAAACTCCGTCTCAAAAAAAAAAAAAAAAAAAAAAAGAAATCAGGTGTTCTGGGCTGGGCGTGGTGGCTCTCACCTATAATCCAACTACTCTGGGAGGCTGAGGTGGGTGGATCACCTGAGGTCAGGAGTTTATGAGACCTGCCTGGCCAACATGGTGAAACTCTGTCTCTACTAAAAATACAAAAATTAGCCAGGCGTGGTGGTGCATACCTGTAATCCCAGCTACTTGGGAGGCTGAGGCAGGAGAATTCCTCCAGTCCAGGGGGCAGAGGTTACGGTGAGCCGTTTGTACCATTGCACTCCAGCCTGGGCAACAGAGTGAACGAAAAAAATCAGGTGTTCCGAATGTTTTACACATCTTTCTTAACTAAAAAGAAAGGGCAGCAGCCACACCCAAGTTCTGTAATTTTATACAATGACATGGCCCTCATATGATTACGATTTTCCACTGAGGTCACTGTCCCTTAATAGAAAATGGCTCCCACCACTGGATTAAGGGATTAGAAAGAGGTTGTCTCAAGGCATTTGGGGTCTGGTGTGCGATCTCTCCACCGGCAGGCAGGGAAGGTCTGGATGTGCTGAAAGGTCAATGGCCTCTGAGTCACTGCGGGGATGTGCTGGAGCACACCCTGGGTATCCGGCTCCACCGCTGGCTGACTGCGGCTCGGTGGCTGCTGCAGAGGTGGAACCCAAAAGGTGGAGGGTCGAGGAAGGCCTGCGGGGTCAGCTAGTGCAGACTGAGCCCCCGAGGCGTCTGTAAGCACAGGCTCTGGTGTGAAGCACAGTGTAAGACACCCTCCCTCTCGTTATTGCAGGACCCTGTGCTTGGCCAAGAAAGGACAAGTTTCCTCGCAAGCACAAGGGTTGCACAAGGGTTGCGTGTGTGTGCGTGTGCATGCACATGCATACACGTGTGTCAGGAGGAGGAAACCATGGAGCAAGCCCCCACATTTGGCTCAGGATGATATTACAAGGAGCCTTCTGTTTGTGGGAACAAGGTGAAGAGGCAATGCTTAATACCAAATGGGACTCTGGCCCTCCCTTCCTTTCCTTATTTTCTGAGAAGAGGCACCCAGTGGTTGGCAGTGACCAGCTGTGGCCAGTAGGTCATCTAGTCCACCCTGCCCACTGTACAGTGGGACACAGGACTTGGGATGAGAAGTGACTTTCCCAGGGGGTATAGACCTCGTGATCTTTCCTCCATACTGAGTCGCCTTTGCGTCCAGGTGATGGCAGTTGGAAGATAGTAGGGTGACATTCCTTCTGTACTCTGACTTTAGGGGTCCCAGATGTCGAGCATGAAGCCCTGCCTTGGCTCATGTTATGGAGCCAAGTCCCCTCATACTCCGGGGTTGAGTGAGGTAGCCCTGGGTTGTGCAGCGGAAGGCAGCTCGAGACTTCACTGTGGGCACAGATGAGCCACATGTGCCACACAGAGAGCTAACTTTAAATATGAAGAGGATGGAGACTTCCCTCTAAGGAGGCCCAAGTAAGGTCATATAAACTAAGGCTGCACTACTTGACCATCTTACACTCGATGCCAGGAAGGAGCTTACGGAAACAAGGTCACCGGCTGGTGGTTCTGGGCTGGTTTGGGTGGCCTGGGTCCCCGTGTCCCTGCTGCTCTGCTTCAGACAAAGGCCAAGGACAAGCAGTGGTAATGGCAGTGGTTGTGGCACTGGGTCCTAGTCCCTTTCCTCTAGATGCCCCCCTTCTCAGGTGACGCCTTTACTGTCCGCCCTTGAAGTGTGGTCTCCAAGGGTAGAGCGACTGAGTGGGTGGGGGGACTGGCAGGTGCCTTCAGTTAAGCCTGGGCTTCTGCTTGCCTGGCCTCATCATCAGTTTATTACTGGCCCGGCTGACAGCTGGGAATGGCAAGGACACCCTGGAGGAGGGAGTGGGTGGGACTGGGGCCATCCTAAGCCCCCAAGATTCCACATGCCTGTGGTGGGGGCCAAGGAATGACAGGAATGTCTGCATTCTCCACTCCCACCCTGAGCAAAATGAGGCGAGGCCCAAGACAAATGGCAATGTGGGCCTGGAAGGGTTGTTTCTCTCCTTGAGATATATTTGAAACACATTTGTTGCCCTAATGCCTGAATTAATTAAGAGGGATCTGGCTACTCTCTCTTGGCACCAAGCTCTGAACATGGGGAAATGGGGTTTACTAACAGGAAGAGGTTGAATGAGCATAAAGAGTGCTTGTTAGTAGTTAATCCACCCTAGGCCAGGTGGTGCATCCGGGGAGGAGGGCAGGAGGGGGTTCCCAGCAGACCCTGCAGCTGCACCTAGCTCCACCAACATTTCAGACGTGGCCCTGTCTACCGCTTTGCCACCTTTTCCATTCTGCGTCTCCAGTGGAGCTGTTGTCTTAGACAGGATGCCCTCCAGTTCCCCCCAGACTCAGCAACAGCAGGCCCTAGAGTCAAGAGACATATATTTCCCATGCGAGAGACTTACACTGGAGGAAAAGTGACATCTTCAATGCCATTTTTACAACTGATAAAGGAAAACCTTCAGCTGGGTGTGGTGGCTCATGCCTATAATCCCAGCACTTTGGAAGACTAAGGTGGGCAGATCACCTGAGGTCAGGAGTTCAAGACCGGCCTGGCTAACACGTCCAAACCCCATCTTTACTAAAAATACAAAAATTAGCCAGGCGTGGTGGTGTGTGCCTGTAATCCCAGCTACTCAGTGAAGCAGGAGAATCACTTGAACACGGGAGGCGGAGGTTGTAGTGAGCCAAGGTCATGCCACTGCACTTGGCCTGGGTGACAAAATGAGACTTTGTCTCAAAAAAAAAAAAAAAAAAAAAAAAAAAAGAAAAGAAAAGAAAAAAAGAAAGAAAATTTCAGCCAAAGGAGTTTAAAGAGTTTAATTGAGCAATGAACGATTCTCAAATCAGGCAGCCCCGAGAATCACAGCAGATTCAGTCTCCAGGGGCGCCTCATGGTCAGAACAAATTTACAGACAAAAAAGGTAAAGTGAGCAGAAATTGGAAGTGAAGTACAGAAACAGTAAGATTGCTTACAACTTGGCATTTGCCTTATTTGAATGCACTTTGAACATTCTGCAGTGTATGAGTGGTTAAAGTACGGCCATTGGAATTGGCCAACACTCAGTGACTGTTACAGGTGCACCTGACTAAGTTAGGTATTCAATTCTGTCTGACTATTAAGCTAGGTTACAGTTCATCTACAAGGACACAAATATGGAAGTACGGAGTCCTCAGGCCATATGTAGTTTGCTTTAACACACTGTAGGTAAAGACTGTGCCTGTTGGGGTGGGCGTGGAGCCAGGGGAGAAAAAGGAAGGAAGGAGGAACGGGGGGAGAGGTTTATTGAGCCTGGACCCTCCAGAGATCTCTGGGGGACTCTGTAGATTCCTTCAGTGAGAGAAGTGAGGGCAGTGCCTCAAGATAAGCAACCTCCCCGGAAGGTTCTTAATTATTCACAGCACTTTTAACAATCTGGTCTCACCCAGCGACTTCTGGGAAAATCACCGGTTTATGGCATCTGATCTATCCCTCTCTGGGGCCACTTAAGAGGGACAGGTGGGAGGGAGAGATTGCTAGCAACCACTGTGGTTTTATGTCAAATAAGGGCTCTTGCACAGGAAACAGAGATGCTGAGTTCTGAGCGAGACAAGAGCAAGCTCCAACGCCGCTTCCCACCACCCTCAGTACCACTTGGGGAGAAAGAGGAGGATCTTGACCTAAGAAGGGACAGAGAGTTTCAGCTTTCTACCTACTAGAGGAAAGATAGAAAATGCAATAGTCCTGTAGTCACCAAAGACACTGAACTGGCAGTTAAAAATCATCCTCAAGAAGAGCATGGAGCGGATGGCTTTACTGGTGACTGCTACCAAATGTTCAAAGAGCAGATAAGTCCTTTTAATACATCTATCAGAAAATGAATGAGGGGGGATCTTTCTAGCTTGATATCCCAGAACGTTGATACCCCAGATCAGCTTATTATTGGCTTGGACAACAGCTGTGGGTGGCGAAGACTTCCTAGAGTATAAGAAAGAAAATATGTGAGTCCCTCTTACTCGCTAATATATGTGTGAAAATGTGAAAAAAATTAACTCAACGGAGCAAAATACAAAAAAAATTTATATAGCATGACCAAGCTGGCTTAATCTTAATCCTAGAGATGGAAGATGAATTCAAAAGGGGAAAGTTAATATAATTTATTTTATTAACAGAAAAAAAGCAAAAAATCTGTAAATGGAAACATATGACAAAATTCACACCCATGCTTATAAAAACTCTTGGAAAAGTAGGAGTAGAAAGAAACTTCTTCAGTCTTGTTAAAGGCATCCATGCAAAACCTACGATAAATGGCATATTTAACATGGAAATACTGAAAGCATCTCTTTCAGGCCAAGAACAAGACAAAAATGCCCATGATCACTGCTTACATTCACCACTGTGCCAGAGGTCTTAGAACAGTTTGCAAGGCAAATAAAGGTATATGGTTTAGAGTGGAAGAAACAAAACTTATTCCTGCAGATGATATGATATGACTGTCTACACAGAATGCTGTGCAGAATTTGCAGAATAATCGCCAAACTAATCAGAGTGCTAGAAAAGTTGCTGAATACAACATCAACATACAAGAGTAGTGTTAGCATACCCCAGCAGCAGTTAGAAAATTTAATTTTTACCATGGATAAAATTTACAACAGTAATAAAAAATTAAAATATCTAGGAATAAATCTAATAAAAGATGTATGAGACTTTTAAGAAAAAAATTATAAAATTTTATTAAAATATATTTAAGAAAACAATGAGGGCCAGGCACAGGGGCTCGCATCTGTAATCCCAGCACTTTGGGAAGCCAAGGTGGGAGGACTGCCTGAGGCCAGGAGTTTGAGACCAGCCTGGGCAACATAGTGAGACCCTGTCTCTATTATAAATAGAAAAGATTGTAAAAAGAAGTAGAAGACAACTAAACAGATACACCATGTTTTTAGATAAGGAGACTTAATACATACAGATGCCAATTCTTTTCAACTTATAGATTCAATGCAATTATAATCAAAACCAGGACAGAATTTTTAATAGAATTTGGCAATGCAATTTTAACATGTACACGGAAAAGTAAGTGCTAAGAACAGCCAAGACATTCCTGAAACAAAGAACACAGTATAAAAACTTGCTCTACTAAATATCAGGATTCATTATAAGGCTTAGTAATTAAGATAGTGAGTTATCGGCGTAGCAAATGAAAAATACACCAGGGCGCGGTGGCTCTTGCCTGTAATCTCAGCACTTTGGGAGTCTGAGGCGGGTGGATTATGAGGTCAGGAGCTCGAGCCCAGCCTGGCCAATATAGTGAAACCCCATCTCTACTAAAAACACAAAGATTAACTGGGGGTGGTGGCCTGTGCCTGTAGTCCCAGCTACTCGGGTGGCTGAGGCAGGAGAATCACTTGAATGCAGGAGGTGGAGGTTGTGGTGAGCCAAGATCATGCCACCGCACTCCAGCCTGAGCAACAGAGCAAGACTCCATCTCAAACAAAAAAAGAAAAAAGGAAGAGAGGAAAAAGAAAAATATACCAATGGAACAGAAAGATTTCCATATGTATACAGAAATATGATTTATTTCAAGTATGGTATTGTAGGTTAGTATGAAAGGGATAGATTATTCAATAAATAGTGCTGGAATAGCTGGTTATCCATACAGAAAAAAATAAAATTAGATACTACCTCACAGCATCTTTAAATGGAAATTTCAGAAAGACTAAAGACTTAAATCAGAAAAAAAGCTACAGAATTTTTAGAAGATAATATAGGAAAATAGCTCTTGACTTCAGACTAGAGAAAAATTTCTCAAGATGCAGAAAGTAAAAACCATAAAGAATAAGATTGGTAAATCTGACTACATTCAAAGGCACCTAAGGAGAATAAAGAGCCATGCCTCAACCCAGAAGATTTAGCCAAACCTGCAGCCAGAAGTGGATTTTCGTTCGGAGCATGTAAAGAACACCTACATTTCAATAAGAAAGATATGAACAACCCAACAGAAAAATGACAAGAGACACAATGGACTATTCACAAAAAGACAGACACATATACCTTACAGGTATAGGAAAAGATGCTGAAACTAATGAAGAATTAGGAAAATGCAAGTTTAAACTCTAACGAGATGCCATTTCACACCTCTCAGATTGGTATAAAGCATGATATGGTAATGAGGAAGACGGGATACAAGAGAATTCTGCTGACAGGAGGGAAACTTACACTATCGCTTTGGGAAAACACATTGCCTGTACCTGGTAAGATGGAACAAGCACATAATTCACATCCCATTAATTCTACTCCTAGGCAAATTCTACACATACGCACTGGGAGACGTGCTCAAGGGTGTTGATAGCAATATTGTCCACGTTGACCACAATGTAGAAACAACCCAAATGCCTGTTGACAGTGAAATATATAAGTTATGGCATACTCATATGATGGAATACTATACAGTAGTGAAAATGAGTTACGGCCACGTGAAGCATTGGGCCACAGAAAACATCACACAATATAATTCCATTTATGTGAGTTTCAAAACCTGGACAAACTAAACAATTTTATTTAAAAATGCACACCTAGCAGGTAAAACTACAAGAAAAACAAAGAAAGGAATAACCAAAATCTAGTTAGAGGGCTATGGGATTGGGGAGGGGCACATCAGTCACTGTCAATCAGCTGCTGATAACGTTGTCTCCTTATGTGGGTGACGGACTCATAATTCATAAGAATTCCAACATACAGATTTTGAGCACTCTTTGCTATAATGTGATATATTTTACAACGGAGACCAAAATTAAAATGATAAAGAGTTTCAGCTCTCCCTGCTCCAGGTAGGGTGTGATGGACAGTTTGGTCCCCCATCTGATCAGCCAAGGGGAGAGTCCAATCTGCCTGGGGTTCCAGCAGGTGTATCAGATGCAACAATGAATTCTATCAGAGAGAAGAATACAGAGCCCTCTTCTTTATGGGCTAAGAGTGGTCATCACTGTCAGGGAGGGTGGCCAGACATGAGTGGGTTAAGCTACCGAAAAGTAAATCGCCCCAAGTTCCTTTCAGACCGTACTACCTAATGTCAAACACACTCCAGCTGAAGCAGCGTTGGCGCCTGTCTTCAAAGGCCATGCAAGCTTGCATGACCTAGTTTATCAATTAAAGTGTGTGCGGGTGACAGGGCAGTCTGGTGGGCACAGAGAGAAAGTCTTGTTATAAAAAGTGATATTTCCTTTGGGGGAGGTGCTCAAACTTCGTATATCAGATTGTCTTGGGCAATGAGAGCGACGTTTACCCCAGGTGGAGGCAGTAAGGATGGCTTATATGCACAGAATTTATAAAAACAAGAATAAAGCCAGGCTTGGCCTGTTTTTTATAATCCCTATGAGCCTGCAGCTCCAAACAGCATCGGTGATAAAGTAGCCTTCCCTTCTCCCTGGCTTGATCTTTCGACACTTGGTGCTAAGCCAGTCCTGGAGACCCCCACCAACAGTCCCACCAACTGGAAACACCATGAGAGCAGGCTTCATTTCTGCATTTCCCTTAGGCCCTAGCACAGCTCCTGCCACATGGCAAGTGATCAGGCAATGCTTATCGTTTTAAGCATTATTAAGCTTTCACACTTAGGTAAACCATAAAATCAGATATAGAGGAAAAGAGCTGAGGCGTGAGGGAGGGTGCAGCAGGTAGAGAAACCAAAGACATGGGCTGGCCTGGGTCAAGCCCTGACTCCACTGCTTGCTTGACGTGGACACCGTGGTTTCTGCACCTGTGATCTTGTGGGATTGACAGCAGAGATGAATGGACCTGCACATTAGCGTATGGCTGGACACCGAGTGTATGTCCAACACTCATGACCACTGAGGTCTAAACACCAATGGCAGGGCGAGGAGATAAAATAAACAAATATGATTTTAACTTGGGGGAGGAAAAGCCAGCAGTGTTCTAGAAAGCAAACTTAGGCTCTGGGTCTCATCTAGACTGGCATCTAAATTGGTTTTAGGCCAGACGTGGTGGCTCATGCCTGTAATCCCAGCACTTTGGGATGCCGAGGCGGGCAGATCACTTGAGGTCAGGAGTTTGAGACCAGCCTGACCAAGATGGTGAAATCCTGTCTCTACTAAAAATACAAAAATAATTGGCTGGGTGTGGTGGCACGTGCCTGTAATCCCAGCTACTCGGGAGGCTGAGGGATGAGAATTGCTTGAACCCAGGAGACAGAGGCTGTAGTGAGCTGAGATTGCACCACTGCACTCCAGCATGGGCAACACAGTGAGACTTTGTCTGTAAATAAATAAATAAATAAATAAATAAATTGCAGCTTTGCCATATGCTGTCTGTGTAACCCAAGGGGAACAGATAATAATACTCCTTTGCAGGGGTACCGTGAGGATTAAGTGACAGGTTAATTTACTTGCTATACATTCAGTAACTATTTATTGAATGTCTAAAACATGCTTAGTATGGTCTCTAGTCATGCAACAAATGTTAATTCCCCTGTCCCTTTGAAGGACGGGACTAATGGCTGGACACTAACATTAAAAGAGTCAGTGGTATTAAATAGAAGGTCTTGGGAGAGTAGTGCTGGAAATCCTCTAAGTGATTTCTGCACCCGAGGGTAAAAGAAGAAAAAAAAAACAGAAATTGTATGGTCCAACATTTACTGGACCTTAAATATGTGTCATGGTTGAGGACCACTTAAGACATCGTGCTTGCCCTTAGGAGCTTGGAACCTAGGGGAGGAGTCTAACATCCACACAGATCATGACAGCAACATATGTCAGTGAGGTGGCCCAGTGGTCTAGGGTGGCCCAGTGGTCTAGGGTGGCCCGGAGACAGTCACTGATGTCCAGGGCACCCGTCCCACAGGAGTAACCCAGGAGCTGACTGTCTCAGGGTGACTGGTGGGGAAAGGGGGGATGTCACAGGCAGACGAAAAGCACTGGTGGAGATGCACTCGAGGAAGGCATGGCCCGTTTGGAGACTCCTGATGGTCCCCTGGGACATATGTCACCAGACTGGATATGGGACACCAAGGGTGGTTTCCTGGCAGCATCCTGGAGCAGAGGAGAGGGAGAGTGTTGCAGTGGACCACACACTGGGCATCAGGGCATGACAGAGGCTGGGGCAGTCACCAAAGGTTGACTCTGAAGGTACAGTCCACAGGCTGGGGCAGTGGCTGGGAGTCCTGCCTCAGTCAGTATTACCTAAAAGGCTACCAGGCAGGTGGGGATAGAGGTGACAGTTAACATAAGGGATGGGGAGCAGTCATTGTTCTGGAGGACCTGTCCATGGGGCCATGATCACAGCCACCAGACTAAGGGCCTACACAAGGCACCTGTGCCAGGGGAGAAATGGGGCTGAGGCAGGGCCACTTGGGAACATTTAGTAGAGGGGACCAAGGCAGGACCCTGCCCTATAAGCTGGGTTAACAAAGGCAGCCTGGGAAGAATTGCTCCCAGGTTCATTCCTGAGGACTGTGTATCTCAAAAGTCTGTGGGCAAATCTTCCTTAGACTTTGCATCTCAGCTCAAATGTGGCCTCCACTGAGCCTTCTCTGACCACAGGTGCACAGGAGTCCCCTCACCCCCATCCTTCACTCTCTAGCCATATCGCGTTTCCTTTCCAGCATTCGTGATTGCCTGGAATGGTCTTATGTGCACATTTGCTCATCGTCTGCCTCCCTCAACAGGATGTCAGCCTCAGGAAAGTAGAGCCCCGGCTCTTGTCCCTGTTGTGTTCAGCTGGACACCAGGCCTGGTGTGGATGCTTGGTGTGTGCTGAGAAACTCAGCAGCAGCAGGAAGATTCCAGACACACGGGGCTTCAAGGCTGATGTGGAGTCAAAAGAGACAATCTGGCTGGTCACAGTGGCTCACACCTCTAATCCCAGCACTTTGGGAGGTCAAGGCAGGAGGATCACTTGAGCCCAGGAGTTAGAGACCAGCCTGGGTAACATGACAAAACTCTGTCTCTGCAAAAAATACAAAATGGCGTGCGTGCCTGTAGTCCCAGATACTTGGGAGGTTGAGGTGGGAGGATCACCTGAGCCCAGGAGGTCAAGGCTGCAGTGAGCTGTGATTGTGCCCGTGTACTCCAGCCTGGGTGACAGAGAGAGACCCTGTCTCAAACAAACAAACAAACAAACAAATAACCCCGTCTCTACTTAAAATACAAAAATTAGCTGAGTGTGGTGGCATGCACCTGTAGTCCCAGCTACTTGGGAGGCTGAGGTGGGAGAGTTGCTTAAACCTGGGAGGTGGAGGTTGCGGTCAGCTCAGATCGTGCCGCTACACTCCAGCCTGCATAACAGAGCGACACTCTGTCTCAAAACAAACAAACAAAGAATCAAAAAACCAAAAACAGCAAAAAAGAGACAATCTGAACACAAACGGCTTTTAGGGAGCTCTCATTGTTCCTGCCTTGGGCAGGATTCATTCCGAAAATGGCATGGGCCTGAGCTATCCGGGTGACGGAGGGCGGTGGGGGTCCCACATGAGGAGCTGGCATGATGGTTTAGGTTAATGCTGACATCAGGGGTGCCCAACAACTGAACTGGGGTGGGGACGGCAGGAGATGTGACCAGAAAAGACACTAGGGCCCGATAAAGGGTCTCAACACTGTGCTGATGGGTAGGGACTTTATCCTTTGGGCAGGGGGAAGCTGTTGGTAGTTTTTAAGCAAGGAAAGCGACAGGCTTAGATCTCTATTTTAGAAAGAAAGGGCCCAAATAGGATTTATCTCGAAGACCACTGAGTACCAGGGGATCTGAATTCTCACTGCAATGCTGAGGGACTGTTTGCAGATCACTCGTCAGGGAAAAGTTCTTCTCTGCTGCCATCTAGTGGCGTTCTGGGAATAATACCTGATTGGAGGTCCGCAGAAGCTCCCCTGTTTCCAAAGGCTTCTGAGCCAATAACCTAAGAACGTGTTGCACCTGGAACCCTGCTCCGGCTGCCATCACCTGTGTACTGGAAACTGCCCACTGGCACATGGGCTCATGAGGCAAGAACTGCCCACAGGGCCTGGCACATCCTGCACGGACCACCTTCCCACCTGGCTCTGACTTGTGCATGTTAAGTCGACAGTGTGCTTAGAGAGCCTCTTAAGTCACCACATCTTCGGGGAGACGGGTACAAACCAAAGATTTATTTTGCAAGTGAAAGAGGCATCCCAGGAGACCCAGAAAAAAAAAAGAAGGCAAGGCTGAGAGCAGAAAGGCTGCATAAAGGAAGACCACAGAGAGGCCCGCAGGAGCCCGATCGCAGCCCTCAGGGAAAACCCGGGAGGAAGGCTGAGGAGTGAGCCCAGGCCCAGCTCCAGACCTGGGGCTGGAGGGCCCTTAGGGACTCAATTCCAGGTGCAGCATTTGCAGGAGGAGCTGAACACCAGGCCTGTTGGGCAGCTCTGCTGGAACAGCCGCCCCCCTGCACAGCTGTAGAAGCTGGACCGTTCCTGAGGACTGGGGTAAAGCCCATCAGCTTTGCCCTGGCAGAAAGAGTCTTGTCCAGGGCTGGGGCCATGCTCAGGTTCAGAGGGCTGACCTGGTGTTGGAACTTCACGCTCTGGGGTGCCTGAAGGCACGTGTGGAAGATCTGGGAAGACAGAGAAGATTCAACCAAGGCTTCCCCCAAGAGATCCCAAACCCACAGGCAGAGCACACAGGCAGCAACCAGCGGCAGACAGCAGCCCAGCACCGCATGCCAGGTACCCAGGCAGAGAACAGCCAGACAATTGCCATACCAACAGCTGGAGCACAGTGCCACAGACAACACCTGGCACACACGTGACAGGCAGTTAAAGCTTTATCCCATCTGCAAGCACAACCCCATACACTGGTGAGGCGAGGAGGGGGTGCCGTGCTGCAGGCTAAGGGGAGGCTTTCTCTCAGATAAGAGAGGAGCAAGGGGCTGCTCCCAGGTTGGGGGACCTCTGGAGGAAGCCAAGGTTACAACACCTCGGGTGGGCATTGCTGCAACCAGGAAGAGAAAGAAGAGCGCAAAAAGGAAAATTGTTTCAACAGTTTCCTTAAGCTCCGGGGTGCACGAAACTTGGGAAATTACAGTAGTGGAGCAAAGTCATTTCCTCAGAAGGACCCAGGACCTACAGTTCATCGGAGGCACAGAGCTGTGTTCGCACCCCACCTCCAAATTCTGCCACTGGCCCCAGGCCCCTTACTTACTCAGTTCCCGCCTCAGCGTCTGGATGAGGGGGTATTGGCCCTGGTTGCAGGAGAAGCCGGCAAAGTCATCTAAGTCCAGTGCCCAGACCATGGCCCCGCCCAGTCCTTTCTGCTTCAGATAGCTGACCTGTGCAGGGAGGGGATGCAGTGGAGGAGCCCAGGGAAGCCCAGCCCGCCCAGCCCCAGAGCCTGGCGACCTCTCTGGACAGGGCCCCTTTTTCTCCAGCAGCCTCAGGCTCATCAGTGGCTGGAGTTTCTGGAGACAGCCCCAGGCTGGGATCCTGGGTGGCTGAGGCCTCATGCTGCTTGGGCTTCGGTCATTTTGCAGCCTCTTTGTCTTAACATAAGCATGACCTGGGGTGGGGTGGGTGTAGCCAGGAGGAATAGTGTCGGATGTATGCGCCTCCCTAAGTGGGACCCCTTTACAGCCTGGTCATGTGTGGGCTGAACTGCTTCGTTTGAGGGTACTGTATGCTGGCCAAGGTAAGTCCAGTTACCACAGGGAACAACTCAGACTTCCAAACGATCTCAATCAATGTTTGCTTCTCTGTGTTCATGTCTTTGTCTTCCCTGAGAGCCATCTTCCCTTTACCAGATTCCTGAAGCTTCCTGAGGGTCTGACTGTTTCCTCAGAGCGGGCTTCTCTGTCCTCTAACCGCCAGGGGGCCATGGTATGTGATCCTTTGCTGGTCCCAGCCTCCCTTTCCACTAGCCCCCTTCCTCTACCTGCCCTGCTTGGGGGTCCAGCTATGTGGGCCTACGCTTTGTTCCCAGAGTTCAGCCTCTACTTTCTTCCCACCTGTGTCTTTGCTTGTACATTTGCACCCCCTCCCCCCAGAACGACCACCTTCTGTGCTTTGGACTTCTCTGAAATACCCTTCTACTGTGACCCCTTCTTCCATCTCCCCAGCCAGGATCGTGCTCCCCCTGCAATTATCCCAGAGGGCTTTGTCTCCATCTCCAGAAACTGTCACTGTCAGCCACACACGATAATTGATGTGGGGTGCACAGATAAACTAGTGCAGCAGCCGTCCTCAGGAGCTGACAGTTTCACAGGGGGCGTGGCACGAAACCGGGAAAATGCACTAACTCTTCAGCCCACCAATACTGGGCAGGAGAAGGGGGTCCTATAAGTAAAGCAAAATGTAATTTGAACATGCACCCGATATTGCCAATGGGCTGAATAAAGCCACATGCTTCACCATGTATATTTTTCCTTTTCATGTGTCTATGGAATTAGTATAGTATTTAAAAAGATAGAAATCCTTTCCAGAGTGCTACTAAATATAGTGATTTTTTTTTGTCATTTTGTCTTTTCTGAGTCCATAGGTAGTAAAGGCACAAAATGCTATCACGTGGAGATTATGAAATGTTGGGACGTTTAAAGGAGACTTGCCCTTAAGGTCCTGAACTGCCCTCATTTCATGTCATTGACAGGCCTCGTTCACCCAGGACCACGCCCCTGCCAGCAGAGCTGGGCCTCACCTTGGCTTTGAAGCTCTCTGCATCATCAAAGCCCACCCACTGGTTGTCCCGGAAGATGTAGGGCACCTTCTGGTCCTGGATTCTCTGCTTGGTGGCCCCCTTCCAGGAGCAGACCTGTGGAAGCAGAAGGCAGCATTGGGAAGGAGGAGGGAGGCTCTGGCAGGCACCTTCCCCTCCTCACCAGGAGACTAGAGTTTGGAAAATTCCCGTCTGAGGAAGGCTGGAGAATCAGGAGGTTCTCGGTTTCAGTGACCTAGAATGCTGGACCCAGCTTGAGGCACCTGGGCTTACAGATAAATTCAAGACGGCATTGATGGGGTGGTATATACCTGGCCAGAATTATCTGCATCTGGCGTCTTTACTCAGAAATGGTGGGAGAAGGAGCCTTCTGCTCTCAGGCATCCCCTGACCCCTGCAATACCCAGGGTTGTTATGGGTTTTCCTACCTCATAGTAGGCCAGCATCCCTCCTTCCTTGGTGAAGGGGCCAGGGGTACCAGACCCTGTGGCTGGGGCCCCCACTCTGGTGTCTGATGAGGAGGCCAAGGTGAAGGAGCGTCCGTAGGTAGGCATGCCAAGGATCAGCTTGCTGGCAGGGGTCCCCTTCTGCAGCCACAGTTGCACAGCAGCATCCTGGTGGCAGAGGAGGGCAGGGTTAATTTTCTCTGCCCTCAGCCTGGCTCTGATTGTCTAATACTGGGGGATCCAGAGACAGAGCTAGACGGGCAGAGGCTCCTCAGCAGGAGCTCCAAGGGCCTTCATTAATATTCCAGCCCTACCCCACCTTCTTTAGAACCTGCCTTAGACCCGTGACCCCAGAGAAGAAGCTGCATGGCATGATGACCAGAGAGCATGGGCTTCGGACGCAGACAACCTTTCACTGAACAAATAGGTACCATGGCCCACTGTGTGCCAGGCGCTGTCCATGGTGCTTTAGATGCATCAGTGAACAAGGCAGACACAGATCCCTGCCCTATCCAGCAGCTTATTTAACCTCATTGACCCTTGGTGTCCTGTCTGCAACAGGAAATAAGGAAAATATCCATCTCTTAGGGCATTGTGAGAATTAAAGGTTATAATGCGTGTAAAAGGTCAGCACAACACAGTGAAGGGTCGCTGTGGTCTTCATCATTATCCTGGTTGTTGTCTTGGTTTTTCCCTGAGTACAAAAGGAGGGAATTAGGTTTGCTTTATTTATCTCTGTGTCCCCAGTGCCTACAATGACACCTGATGCTCAGATAAAACAAAGGCTTCCTTACCCGCCTCTGGATAAGACTTTCCCCCGATTATGTATTACTTGACTTAACACCCCCAGGCCTGTGATGGGAGAAGGTACCTCATGTAAGTATGATGAATTAATGAATAATGAAGGCTCATTCCTCAAGCCAAGAGTATGGTTCAGTTTCCCCAAGAAGCTGCCCTAGTTTTGTCAGGTCTAGTGACTCTGAGCCCACTCAGCCCTTAGGAAAGGAACAGTTTTCACTACATTTGTTTAAATGTATTTCTTTTTGTCCATCCATACAACTTATCTTTGATCAGACTGGCGCTTTCTGAAGGCAGAAGTCGGGGCTTCTCCTGATTTGTATAGCTCTTTTGTGCAATTGGGAAAAGTCACCCCTCTGGCTACGAGCCATCCCCAGGCACACCGTGTGGTGAGTAGAAGGCCTCTTTGTAGGAACAAGGAGGCCTCTATTCCTCAGCGGCTTCAAGGTACACGGTGTGGAGGGCAGAGTGCTGGGGGGACTTCAAGCCCGCTCGCCTCTCGGCTGAATGTCTTTCTTTCTGTGTCTCCCCACTGGCACAACAATACAGCTTCCTCCAAAACTCACACAGTCTTCCAGACGGGATAGAGAGGCCAGGCTCATTGTGAAATGTGGGTGCCTGGCTCATGGGTGCAAAGAAGTGTTCTTTATTCATGAAAGAGCCAGAAAGTCAAAGATGTCCCCCACTCCAGCTGACACACAGAGATGTGGGCTCTCCAAAAGTAAAAAGCATTTTGATTTCGGGCTTTCTGTTTGTTGTTTGGTTTTGCTTGTTTTAAGAAAGAAAAATAATATGGTTATCATAAGGCCTCTCTGTAGGGTTTTATAAACCCACTCTCTGTTTTAAAATATAGAGAGGACTTACAAAAAGGATCTAGGTTGGGAACGTTGGCTCTTGCCTGTAATCGCAACACTTTGGGAGGCTGAGGCAGGAGGATTGCTTGAGGGCAGAAGTTCAAGACCATCCTGGGCAATATAGCAAGACTCCATCTCTAACAAACTTTAAACAAAAAAATAGCTGGTCATAGTGATCCCAGCTACTCAGGGGGCTGGGGCAGGAGGATTGCTTAAGGCCAGGAGGATGAAACTGCAGTGAGCTGTGATCATGGCACTGCACATCCTCCTTGGTGACAGAGTAAGATTCTGTCTCTTAAGAATAAATAAATAAAATTTTAAAATTAAAAGTGTCTTGATTGCTCAATGAGGAAAAGTTAGGAAATTCCCAGCCTACCTAGTCTAAAAACCAAGCCTGCCCTTTGCAGCTGCTGGGGGTACTTCTGCCCTTGAGTGACATCCCCAGAGAGGTTATCAACTTGGGAAAGCTCCCACCCCTGACAGCACCTTCCAGTCAACCAGTGTGACATGGAGCACAAGTCTGCCCACTGTCTTGAAGGAAATGGGGCGGGGGGGGGGTGGTGAGGGAAGCAGCAGCCCTGCTGGCTAGAGACTCAGGCTCAAAGTGGGCTTCCCCGTGATCACGTGTTTGTCACCCAGTTGGTTTGCTGTGTCCACCATCAGCCAAGATGCTCCGCAGAAGTGAGGTTTCCCCTCAGCAGGGGCATGGACCAGGAAAACAGAACGAAACGAGCAAGTAAAGAAACAAAAATGGGGCCGGGTTCTCAGTTCCCTGTGTCTTTTTTCCATGAGGGCCTCAGGGCTCAAAAGAGGCCACTGGACAGGGCCTGCTGGACAGGGAGTCCTGCCTCAGCCCTCCGGCCACATACCACGTTGAGGCTGGCCGCTGCACCACTCTCCCCTTGCCTCTTGTAGAGGGGGCTGTTGTGTCCCGTGACCTTCTCCCAAGAGCCATGGAAGTCATAGGCCATCAGATTGACAAAGTCCAGGGTCCTGCAGGAGGCATGGAAGAAGAGGTGAGGAACAAGGAACCGGGGGCAGGAGAAGCCCTTCTTTCTCACTCTGCCGCCCACAGTGTATGGGCCAGGGAGGAACCGCTGGGGTCAGAGGCAAAGGTGGCAGCTCACCAGGCTCTGCAGAAGATGACCCAGCCAGCAGTCCCAGCCAGCCCCCTTATGGAGGCCATTTTCATTCTCATTCTCATTCAAACTTGTCATCCTCAGCCCACTGTGCCCTCAGCACCCCCAGACCCTCCCTATTCCACTCAGAAAACTTCCTGCTATATTGCTATTTTGGAGGAAACTCTAGGTCAGAGTTTTTCTCACTTCAGTATGCACACAGATCGCCTGGAAATCTAAATGAAGGTTCTTCTTCAGAAGGCCTAGGGTGGGAACTGAGAGTACATAATCCTAACGAGCCCCTGGGCATCATGGTGGCCGTGCTGTACTTTGAGGAGCAAGGATCCAGAAAACCCACACTCTTGGAGATAATGCCTTCACTACCTGCTCAGAGGCATTTTCACTTTAAGAATGAGTTGCCAGGGAAGAGGACAGAGGTCCAAAATGAAGGATCTGGAACAGGACAGCAGCAGACACTGAGCAAAACCTTCCTAGGTGTGCTGGTGGAAGGATGGGACCTTCCCAACACCGTGTAGGTGAACACCTGCTCTACCCCTGGGAAGGCTCAGTCCGCCCTTGGCCTCTCCTCCCTCAGAGAGCATGGCTGGATGTCGTCTGCCTGAGACTCACTGGGCAATTTTGTCCACCTCGTATCCAGCATCCACATAGGTTCGTCCAGCTGGAACCGCTGCACTCAGAAGGAGACGTGCCTTCCCTGAGGTCTGAGCTTCCTTCTGGAAGGCGTTGGCCAAGTCCTGTGGGGGTGCAGCTCAGAGTCAACACAGCAGCAGCGGGGCAGCTCCTGTGAGCCCCAGGCAGATGTTCATTGACAGGAGTCTGAGACCTGACCTCAGGGCTGATCTGTGCCGAGCAGGTACACGAAGCCACCGGCTCTGGGGGCAGAGCAGCCCCTACCTGTGCTGTGGGGCCCCAGCTCTGGGTCCCTGTGCAGACTGGGTGGCCCCCGCCCCACCCAGCCATACCTGCACCAGGGCTGTGAAGCGCTCCTTGTCTACGGCAGGGCTCCCCCGGCTCCCTGGGTACTCCCAGTCAAGGTCAAGGCCATCAAAGCCGTATTTGCGCAGAAACCTGATGGCTGAGTTGACAAAGGTCTGACGGTTGTTGGCCGTAGCTACCATATCTGTGAACCTGTGAGGTGATGAAAGGGAGTAAGGGCCGGCCTTGGACCAGACAGGAGGCCACTCTCACTCAGAAGCAGGCGAGAACGCACTCAGGACAGTGCGTCTGTGTCTGGGTCGGGAGGGGCACTGGGAGGTCTGCTTCAGAGGCTGCAGGGATATTTGCTCTGGTGACTTATGGTCCTGGTTCAGGAAAGGGGACCATCCAGAGCACTTCTACCCCCGAACGCCACCAGGGGCATATTGACACCCTAGGAGCCTTGCTTTCCAAAATTCCCTCCAGAGGCTTCCTCCAAGCCCCTGAATTGTTCCACCCTGAATCAGGGCTGGTTGACATCCTTGGAAAGGAGGTTTAAAAAGGAGGAACTGGTTTCTCTAATTTCTCTTGTAAGGTTTTTCTCTAATTAGGATTTTTCTCTAATTAGAATTTCCTCTAATTCCTTTACTAAGGTTAGTGAAGACCCGGGGAGCCACGGTTTTAGTTTCCTGGCAGGCTGACCTGGTCATCTTTCCTGTAACTCACACGTGTAGAGTGCTTTGTGCTTTTATTTCTATTACTCGTCAAAATTCCCAAGCTTCCCCAAGAACCACTTCTCCACATCTTCCTTCCTTAGTGGGAAGTCCCTGGACTTCTTGGGGATCTCAAGTTTTTTACAGATTGATCCTATTTTATTTTTATTAATTTAGTACAGGGATACCAGGCTAAAAACGCCTGCATTTCAATAAACAATCTGTATATTAGCATTGCTTTTGGAAGATGAGTCATAACTTTCATCAGATTCCCAAAAGGATTCATGATCCAAAAAAGTTTTAGAAAGACCATTCAGAGCCTTGGGAGCCATATATTCTGGATTTTCTAGAAAACCGCAAGTTTCAAATACTCCATTCCATTGTCTCCATAAATCATTAAAAAATGTTCCCCAAATGCCAATATTTTGGCATCTGGGCTCAATCTCACAGATTACCTTTTATACTCAGAAGTGGAATAAACATTCTTTCTGGGACAAGATACCCCATTTTTGAGCTCAGAAAACATAGACACTGCATGCTGTCAAGATTAGTTGGGACCCTCCCTCTTCTCATTTCATGGAAGAAGAGCCTAGGGCCTGGAGAGGTCTGAGCCTTCTGCTGTGTTTAGACCTGCGCTTCTGGGAAGACTGGATCTGAAATAGTCTGGAGTGCAGCTCACTGTGCCGCCCTCCTGCTGGGTGCCAAGAACCCAGGAGGATATTCAGCGCCCCTGAGTTCAGCTGCCCTTCCCCTTCCCCTGGCCACACCTCAGCCTGGCCCGATTCCCTGACCAGGGCTCCCTCTGGCCAGTGTACCAGGTTCCCTTCGAGGAGCTCTACCACACAGGTGACCACTGTCAACTAACTTCTGAGTGCCAAAATTCCAGCCTCCGATGGCCAACAGGGTCTTCAGGTTGGGATTCCTGGGAAAGAAGAGAGACACATCAGGATTTACCCCGCCAGCTCCCAGGGCTCCCTGGCAGGGATGTTGTAGTGGGGAGGGGCACCCAGGATGGGGATGTGTAAAAGCGCCTATGTGCAGAGCCTGTACTGAGCTCTCTGGGGACAGCTGTGGTTTGGGAAAGGAAAGGCATACTCCTGACTTGGAGAACTGCCTGTCTAACTGGGGAGACACCGCTGTGTGGGCTCAGGAAGCAAGGATAGGGGCAGATCCTCAAGAGGCTTTGTGAAGCACCCAGAACCCTGGAGCTGAAGGATGGATCCATTTCACAATGAGGAAGGGACTTCACCCGAGAAAGAGTCTCACAATCCCGATCCCACTTAGACCGAAACTGGAAGGGCCCTTAGGGTCCCCTAAGCAACCCTACCTCTTTCATTAAGCACAGGAGAGGCCAGAGAGGTGATACGGCTTGCCCAAAGCCACACAGTGGGTCTGTGTCAGGGCCTCAGCGCTGGGGAAGGTATCTGACTCTGGGAGGAGGTTATCTGTCTCCCCCACCCCCACTCCTCCGCTTTGGCTCACATCTTCTTCAGGCTGTTGAACTCCTGGTAGAGAGTCTCGTCATTCCACTCAATGGTGCTCAGCTGGTGACTGGTCATGCCGGCGAAGGCGTAGATGAGATGGGTGCACAGGCCGGGGTCCACGTCCTTGGGCAGGAAGCGAGCCGCCCCCTGTCTGTACTGGGCCCAGTTGGTGAAGTAGCAGACCAGTTTTGCAGCAGAGCCTGGCCCATTGGAGTAAAGAAAAGAGATAACTGTCAGCAGGGCCTTCTGGGGACTGGTCACCCTCCATCTGGGGCAGGCAATGCTTTTGGACATCCCTCTTCTACACCTGGAGTCAGTGGAGAGACCCGACAGGCAGTAATGGCATTTGCTTTACATGGGTGGAGCCTTGTAGTTGGGAAAGCATTTTCAGAGGCCAGTCCTGGGATCCTCAGAACACGGAGTGGGCAGGACCATCATCCTCCAAGCCCTGCTTTCCCAGGAAGCAAGCCGCGGCTTATGAGCTTGGGATCCATCCTCATCAGCACGGCTGCTAAGAGGGCAGAGCAGCGATGCTAAGACTCAAGTCTCTTGACTCCTTGACATCCTTCTAAGTGGCTAGTCTCAGAGTCCGAGTTCCCAGGACCGGGGTCTGGCAGGCAGGTTTCCTTGCCCACAGTTAGGCTCTCCCCTCCAGGCCCCGAAACCTGAAAGAAGGTAGCCCCAGGCAGCCCCAGCATGAGGCCCAGAGGGAATTACACACGGCATGTTCATCTGCAGAGGGAAGGCAGGCAGAACTTTCAGAACGGTTTGGAATACCTCAGGATACTTCATTAACATGCAAACAGGTGCCGGGCGCTGTGGCTCAAGCCTGTAATCCCAGCACTTTGGGAGGCCAAGGCGGGTCGATCAAGAGGTCAAGAGATCGAGACCATCCTGGTCAACATGGTGAAACCCCGTCTCTACTAAAAATACAAAAATTAGCTGGGCGTGGTGGCGCGTGCCTGTAATCCCAGCTACTCGGGAGGCTGAGGCAGGAGAATTGCCTGAACCCAGGAGGCGGAGGTTGTGGTGAGCCGAGATCGCGCCATTGCACTCCAATCTGGGTAACAAGAGTGAAACGCCTCCTCAAAAAAAACACAAAAAAACAAAAAAAAAAACCGTGTAAACAGGTAAGTAGCAGAGAGGAGGCCCCAGTTACAGGCCCAGGTTTGATGTTTCTTTAGTCTTGCATTAAATCCATTTGCATTTGCTTGTTATCCACTGTAGATAATCTGTGTTTATCAATATCACTAGTGAGATTCTAATAAAGAGCTACTTTTTTTTTTTTTTTTTTTTTTTTTAAGACGGGGTTTCATCATGTTGGTCAGGCTGGTCTTGAACTCCCAACCTCAGGTGATCTGTTCACCTCGGCCTCCCAAAGTGCTAGGATTACAGGCGTGAGCCACTGTGCCCAGCCTAAAGAGCTGTTTTGATCTAGGAGAAGGCATTTTGTCTCTAAGTACCCCACACACTCTAGGGTATTGTCTCTAGAGTATCCTACAGTGTGTGAAAAGACTTTGCAGGAGGTGGGACAGTCTGCTCCCACAAGGGCCTGGTGGTGACACCCCCACTGAGGTCAGCCCTGTGCTGGGTTGACCAGGATACCAGGAAGCAAGAATGCTAGTCTTCATTCCAGCATCTGCCAAAAATAGATTTTGGGTCGACCTCATCTTCAGTCCCGGCCCCACCTGATAATGACTGCGTGGTCTCTGGGGTCTCTTCCAGTCTCTCCATCTATGATGATGTGGCTCGTGCGAGCCAACATTTCATGCCAAGATCTTGATGGAGCAGTGAGTTTGGACTGGAGCATGTCTGTGGCTGGTGTCTGGAGCCTGAGACTTCCTTTTGCCCCAGCAGGGTTTCTCTGTACCGCCTCTAATGCCCACATGGACAGGGAGGGGGTGAGGAAGAGGAGGGGTGCAAAGTGTCTATGGGAGAGTTTCTGGAAGAGAGTGCTCAGGCAGGCCTCAACTAGAACCCAAGAGCATGAAGGGCTGACCCTGGGCATACACATGGCTCCGGAGTGCTCACTGTCTCTAACCAGAGGTCCCCCAGGAGTGCAGCCTGCCGGTGGGGCTGGGGTGTATCCTCCAGTGATACAGGAGAATTGGTGAACTCTCCAAAGCAAAAGAGAGGGAAGAAGGGATGAACCCGGAGAACACATCCCCCAGGCCATGTAAGAGGAAGCCAGGAAGCTCTTTTTCCATCATGTCATGCTGTTGCATATCAAATACCGTATGAATTTCTGTACTATGGAGAAAATAAAGTGTAGCGGTTAACAGCAGGGACTCTGGCATGCCAGTGTCTGGGTTGAAATCCCAACTTTGCAGCTGACTCGCTGTGTGACTCAGCTTCCTCCTCTGTGAAATGGGGAGACCACTGGACCTCCCACAATGTGTGTCACAGGACTCCCGTGTGGGCTAAAAGTTAATACATGTCAAACACTCAGAGGAGCGCTGCATGGAGGAAGCTCTGTTCTAGGTGCTTCGCATATATTAATCTTTAGTCCACACAAAGTCCTACTATTATTACTATACTGCAGAAAGCCCAGAAGTAGTCTGGACTAAAGCTTTTTGAGAAATCTTTAACCTCTCCTCTTCACCAGGTTTGCTGTTTCTGTGCCCCTCGCTGTTCCTTCCTATAAAGCTGAGAGGGGACCCTGGTGCAGTGGTTCACACCTGTAATCCCAGCATTTTGGTAGGCCAAGGTGGGCAGATTGTGAGGTCAGGAGATCGAGACCATCCTGGCCAACACGGAGAAACCCTATCTCTACTAAAAATGCAAAAATTAGCTGGGCATGGTGGCTCACGCCTGTAATCCTACTACTTGGGAGGCTGAGGCAGGAGAATTGCTTGAACCTGTGAGGTGGAGGTTGCAGTGAGCCGAGATCGCACCACTGCACTCCAGCCTGGGTGACAGAGTGAGACTCTGTCTCCAAAAAAAAAAAAAAAAAAATGTTGAGAGGGAAATGTATGTCCAATGCCACAGCCTAGCATGAGGGGCACAGTCACAGGACAAGGTCTGAGAGGCCAGCATTCCCGGGCCACTGATGCCCAGGGAACGGGGTGGGACAAGAGGGGGACCGGGAGTCCGAGTGGCTGAAGATCCCTGAGATCTCTTTTCCCTTTGACACCACAGGGAGCTCCCTCCCGCCTCTCTCAAGCTCCACATCTGATCAGTGCCACAGAGCAGAAGCAAGTGTGTTGTCGTCACAGAGCGGAGGGCTGGGGATGCTGAGCCAGATGAGACTTAGGTTCCTTACCTCCAGCAGCTTGGAGTCTGGTATGGAGCGGCATCTAAGCCAAAAATGAGAGGTGCTGCAAAATGTACTGTAAATCACACAGGTGCTGCAAGAGCCCAGAGCACAGAGGAGGGAGCCAGCGACCCCAGGAAAGGAAAGCCCTGAGAGAGGCTGATGGGCAAGCTGGCTCCAGAGATGTGCAGAAGCTCAGCTAGTGGATAATGAGGCAAGAGCCTTCCTGGGAGGGATGTTTTCAGGGGTCTGAGCTTTGGAAGAGAGTCCCCGCTGAAATCTGGAGCTCTTGGGGAGTCTGGCGGGGAAGATATGTTGAGAAATGTGGCAGAGCCTAGGGAAGGGGCTGAGGGAGTCAAGGGCTAGCCCCAAGAAAGAGGTCACTTACCCCATGGGATCATCAGCAGGACCATGAAACCTGGAGCAACACAAGAGAGAAGGCCAAGGTTACGCCGCCATTGTCACCTTCCCAGGCCCCACCGCTTATGGAAGCACAGGAGGTAGTGAGGGAGGGCTGATTCCTACACATCAAGCTTTCTCCTTTCAGAAGGGACCCAGGAGGGCACTGTGCCCATCCCCTCATGTAGCCCAGACCATGAGGGTCCCTTCCTGGCCTGGGTTGGTCCTAGAAGCTGATGGAAAGTTCCATGGGATAAGGCTACCCTCTCTGTAGAGCCTCAGTGGAGGGCAGTGTGGATTAGGAAGATTGCGGAAAAACCGCTGACTTGTGAGTTATTCAGAGAGCTAGCTTCTCTTTTGGAACAAGAAGAAAACCTGTTCTGGGGCTGGAAAGAAGCAATCTGGAAGGGGTGGATGGGGAGAGTCCATCTCCTGGAGAGGGCCTGCACCTCTGCTCCCATCATTTACGGCTTCCTGATGTCTTTTGCCGCCTCTGTGGCAGGCATCTACAGCTCTGGAGACCCAGGGTTCGACAGGACTCCTTCAAAGAGATCTCTTTGGTCCGGTGACCTTGGACTTTCTCATCAACCTAATAGAACCTGCATGAAAATTTACAAGGATGCCCAGGGTCTTGGCCCCAGGCTGCCCTCTTGCAGGGAGCTAATGTGGGATTGGGGAAGAGCCTCTTGGCAGTGGGTGCTTCTTGGATAAGGCCAAACGGAGAGACTTAAGAACATGGGAAAGACACAAAGACCCAGTGCAGGGCCCTCATTAACTCTGGGCTTTCAGGACAGAAAGAAGAAAGTCAAGTCATCTTCAGCCTGTTGAGAAAAGCCTTCCTTTGCAACACGTCTCTTGGGCTGAAAGAGGAGCCCGCAGGAAAGGTAATCAAGGGACTGCAAGCCAGAAGGTATGAAGAAGGATAAAATGACCCTCTGAAGTTCTCCTGAGTCCTCCTGCTTCCTTGCAAAGTGTAGCAAGGGGTCCCTGGACATGCACCTCCCCACCTCCCACAGCTCTGGAGATCCAGCCCACTCTCACTGACAGCTCACCTGCCACGGACCACGCCATGACCAGCTTTCCAGCTTTCCAGACGCAGACCAGCTTTCCAGGTCCTGCTCTGCTTTTATCTGGCCACCCTGTCCCACCCCAGCCAGGAGTGTTGCAATCAGGGGCACCAGGGGGAGGGGAGTGGGAGCAGGGTGGGGAGGGATAAGATATCAAGTAACACGAATTGGGCAAACTTGACACAATGGCCTTTAGCAATTCTTGCTTTTCTGGAACAATCAGAGGGTGGCTCTTAGTGTTGCCAAACTGAGGAAAGCGAGAAGTGCCCCTGAACCTCCTGATGGATGAGCATGACTCTGTCTTTCGGTGTGTAGGTGGTGAGGACCATAGCAGCCCCAGACTTGATAGGGCTTTGGAAGAATAGAAATGACACTCAAGAGTCAGGGCAGCTGGGTTCCAGACCAGCTCTCTTGCTTCTCCTCTGCCCTCTGTCAAACTCAGTATCTCCATCTGGATGATAATAGGTTTGCAAATATAATGATTTTTCATAATAGTAATGTTTCATATCCATCGATGGAGAAAAATAGACAATGATAAACAGTGACTGTGAGTTTGGTAATAGCTTGAAATGCCTGTTTCCTATGAAGAGTAAGAATGGTAGACACCTGCTTAGGTTTCCCAGGGCTACGCTAACAAATGACCACCAGCCGGGTGGTCTGAAACAACAGAAGTTTATTTTCTCACAGTTTTGGAGGTCAGAAGCCTGGAAACAAGGTGTCGGCAAGGCCATGCTTCCTGCGAAGGCTCCAAAATTGAATCCTTCCCGGCAGCCTCCAGCTTCTGACGGCCCTGTAGCAGCACCGCTCCGGTCTCTGCCTGCCTCCACTTTTACACGCCCTTCCCCGCTGTGTCTCTGTATGTCTCTTCGTCCTTTCTGTCTCTCGGAAGGACATTCTAATCCAAGATGATCTCATCTTGAGTTTTTGTAATTTTTGTTTTTTTTTGACACTCAGCCTCATTCTTTCGCTCAAACTGGAGTGCAGTGGTACGATCTCAGCTCACTACAACCTCCACCTCCCACCCCCAGGTTCAAGTGATTCTCCTGCCTCAGCCTCCCGAGTAGCTGGGATGACAGGTGCCCACCACCATGCCTGGATAATCTTTGTATTTTTAGTAGAGACAGAGTTTCACCATGTTGGCCAGGCTGGTCTTGAACTCCTGACCTCAGGTGATCCACCCACCTCAGTCTCCCAAAGCACTGGGATTACAGGTGTGAGCCACTGCACCTGGCCTTCATCTTGAGATTTTTTACCTTCATTACATTTGCAAAGACCCCTATTCCAAAGACAGTCACGTTCTGAGATTCCAGGTGAAGATATCCTTTGCAGGGGTCACCATTCAATTTACCACAGGACCCAAGTGGGTCCATAGTACTATAATGTCTGCAGACAATGTCTGGTGCATGCAAGAACTCCATGGACCTGAGAAAGCCCTGCAGTTTCTAGGGGATCTGGTCTTTGGCCCGTAGGCTTAACATGAATGGCCTGGATGGCTGCATGAACATATTGGGTGCAGCTGGCTCTGGAGTTAGGTTCCTGGGTTTGAATTCCACCTCTGCCATTTACTATCTGTGTAAACTCAAGTGAGTTTCTTAATTTTCCTGAACTCCAGTTTCTCCATCTGTAAAGGGGAATCCTCAGAGGACTGTTGGGAATGCACTCCATGGTGGCTGCTATTATTCCTGGTTCTGCCAAGTGCTGCCACTTCTGCCTGGTCTGGGGGTGTCGGAGGGCTCTAGTAATCTCTTCCAGGCCCCTGAGGGGGTCCAACCTCAGCACCAGATGGTCCATCCCTGCGTCCTCCCTTTCTCTGCTGCAGTCGTGGCTTCTGTTTCTGTTGTTTTCAGCCCTTTCTCTGGGGGATACTGCATAGGAGCCTGTTCAGGGTAGCCTGAGATGTGCAGAGGTACCTGAGTTCCTGGGTGGTGGGGAGTGAGAGTGGGATGCAGGCATGAGGGCTGGGAGGCCCTGAGTGACCAGGAGGAGAGGCTTCTCCAGAGAGTCAGGGCCCTCCTTATCTCACCCCCACATCCATATACACAACTGACCTGTCTGCTTCGTGCATTTCTTGCTGTGCCTCATGTCCCCAAAAGGAATTGCACTGCAGCGCCAGGTTCTGAGTTTCCCCAAACACTGCCCCATCCCCCATTGTCCTTAGGTTTTCTAGAAAAATATATGAAAAATGATAACAGAGGCTGGGCATGGTGGCTCATGCTTGTAATCCCAGCACTTAGGGAGGCTGAGGCAGGCAGTTCACGAGGTCAAGAGATGGAGACCATCCTGGCCAATATGATGAAATATAGTCTGTACTAAAAATACAAAAATTAGCTGGGCATGGTGGTGCATGCCTGTAATCCCACTACTCGGGAGGCTGAGGCAGGAGAATCGCTTGAATCCAGGAGGCGAAGGTTGCAGTGAGCTGAGATCGTGCCACTGCGTTCCAGCCTCTTGACAGAGTGAGATTCTGTCTCAAAAATAATAATAATAGAGATCCAAGATGGCCGATTAGCAGTAGCTCAGGATTGCAGCTCCCAGTGAAGGCACAGGGAGTGAGTGGACGCCAGACTTCCAGATGAATTTTTGTTGCCCACGGACCAGGAGATTCCCGGCAGAGGATTACCACGGGTTGCCAGTGTGACTCTTTTGGCTGGTGCGGCTGTTTTGCTGGCGCCCCCACGCGGTGGTTCTCAGTGCAGAGTATGCGGGACTGGGTGCCCTTTTGGTTGGCATTTGGAGCTCCGGGAAGGCAGAGTCCCCCATTCAGCTGATTGAAAGGAGGACTGAAGCGGGGAGCCAGACCCGGAGATTCCCGGGCAGAAAAGCGCCACAAATCTCAGTGCCACTGCTTCAGCCAGTGATGCACGGGAAATTGTGTGGATGTGGGTGCCTTTTCGGCGGGCGACTGGAGCACCTGGGAAAGAATCGACCATTCAATTAGGAAAAGAAAAAAATGGGGCTCCGAGGCAGGGAGCCAGGTGATCAGTCTCGGCTGGTCCCACCCCCACAAAAAAACAGCAATTGGAAAAGCTGACAGTTGAGAGTTTCACAGCAAGCACAGCTGAACCCAGGAAGGTCCAGCTCTGTGGGGGAGGGGCGTCTGCAGAAGGAAAACAAAGAAGCAGAAATAACATCATCACCAACAAGCTGGAGGTCCACTCAGAGACCCAATCTGAAAGTCAGCAATTACAAAGACGATGGTTGGATAAATCCACAAAGATGGGAAGAAACCAGCGCAAAAAGGCTGAAAACACCCAAAATCAGAATGCCTCTCCTTCAGGAGATCACAGCTCCTCATCAGCAAGGGAACAAGGCCTGATGGAGAAATGAGTGTGATTAACTGACAGAATCAGGTTTCAGAAGGTGGATAATAAGAAACTTCTGTGAGCTAAAAGAACATGTTCTAACCCAATGCAAAGAAACTAGGAACCTTGAAAAAAAGGTTCCTAGTTTGACGAAATGCTAATGAGAATAGACAATTTAGAGAGGAATATAAGTGAATTAATGGAGCTGAAAAATACAAAATGAGAGCTTTGCAAAGTATGCACAAGTTTTAACAGTCAAACTGACCAAGCAGAAGAAAGGATATCAGAGGTCGAAGACCAACTCAATGAAACAAAAAGAGAAGACAAGATTAGAGAAAAAAGGGTAAAAAGGAATGAGCAAAGTCTCCAAAAAATATGGGACTATGTGAAAAGACCTAATCTAAATTTGATAGGTGTACCTGAATGTGATGAAGAGAATGAATCCAAGCTGGAAAATATTCTTTAGGATATTATCCAGGAAAACTTTCCCAACCTAATAAGGCAGGACAATATTCAACTCCAGGTAATACAGAGAACACGACAAAGAAATTCCTCAAGAAGAGCAACCCCAAGGCACATAATCATCAGATTCCCAGGGTTGAAATGAAGGAGAAAATGCTAAGGGCAGCCAGAGAGAAAGGTCAGGTTACCCACAAAGGGAAGCCTATCAGACTCACAGCAGATCTCTCAGCAGAAACCCTACAAGCCAGAAGAGAGTGGGGGTCAGTATTCAACATCCTTAAAGAAAAGAACTTTCAACCCAGAATTTCATATCCAGCCAAATTAAGCTTCATAAGTGAAGGAAAAATAAAATCTTTTGTGAACAAGCAAGTACTCAGAGATTTCGTCACCACCAGGCCTGCTTTACAAGAGCTTCTGAAAGAAGCACTACACATAGAAAGGAACAACCAGTATCAGCCATTCCAAAAATATACCAAACAGTAAAGAGCATCAACATAATGAAAAATCTACATCAACTAATGGGCAAAACAGCCAGCTAGCATTAAATGGCAGTATTAAACTCACATATATTAATATTAATCCTAAATGTAAATTGACTAAATGCCCCAATCAAAAGACACAGGCAGACAAATTGGATAAAAAGCCAAAACCCATCAGTCTGCTGCATCCAGACCCATCTCACATGCAAGGATACACAAAGACTCAAAACAAAGGGATGGAGGAAGATTTACCAACCAAATGGAGAGAGAGAGAGAGAAAAAGCAGGAGTTGCAATTGGACCCCGCCCAAGTAGGCAGGTCCCCGCCACCAGTACAGATTGCCCATGTCTAGAACTGAGAGGTCTCTTGATGCCTTCAGCAAACTCTAAAAACAGCCCACCATACCTTTGCTCCTGAATCGTGCCCTCCCTGGCCCTCAGGTGCTACAGAGATCACTCTGAGTCAAGGCTTGCCTCTTTCCCAGTCAGTGTACTCTGTACTACCTTCTGCTATCTCAGAACAACCCCTTCCATCCAGAATAGGAAAGAACCCTGGCTTGGAGACAGATAAAACTGGGTGTACCTCAGTGGATATCCCTAAGAAATTACTTTCATGGGCTTTATACCCTCCTTTCCAGCCTCACTGGCTTCTCCCACACCTCTCTCAGCCACTGCCAAAGCCCAAACCACATAAAACCAGTATGCTTGATATACAATGTGGCTTCAAAGCAAGTCCCCGCCCCACCCTACTGCAGAGCAGATGCCGGTATAGAAATTCCAAAGCCTCTGCTGATTGCATTCAATCTGGCTGGCTGAGCTGAGGCTAGTCACAGCCTCTCCAAACCTCAGTTTTCCCATTTGTAAAATGGGGATAATACTACCTATCTTATTTGGTAATGATGGGGATCGAATAGATAATGTGTGAGAGGGCTTTTTAAGTGGGAGGATGCCAGCCAGATCTTATGGGACTGCAGCTTGGTGGTTGGTGTCATACCATTCTCTCTTGCTTCATGCAGGCATCTCATCTCTGTAGCTGGACTGTCCACAGCCAGGCAGAGCGGGACCTCTCCCAACACTTCTCTATATGTCTCTTAGTGACATGTGGAGAGCCTTCAATTAATGTTTGTTAACTATTCCTTCCCACGTCCCACCCTGTTCTTTCCCCAGCAGTAAAAGGCATCACTACCTACCTGGGTCCCCAAGTCACCCAGGAATTGTCCTTGATCCTTCCCTTTCCTTACCCTCAATGATCAGGACCTACTAGACAGCCTTCTTCCTCCTCCATCTCCTCCACCTCCCAGCCACTGTCAGCTCCCACCCTGTCCCCAGAAGAGCGTCCTACCTGCCTTTCTTCCTAATTCTCTTGCCTCGGCAATCCATTCTCCACGTAGCAGCCAGGGTACACTTTGAGAAACTTAGATCCTGTTACTTTCCTGCTAAGGCCTTGCAATGGTTCCCACTTAGGATAAAATATAGACTCCTTAACTCTATCTCTTGGAAACCCAAGTCTTTTCTATCACTGGGACCTTTGCACCTGCCATTGCCTCTGCCTGGAATGTTCTCTGTGATCTTCACACATCTGGCTCCTTCTCCCCATTCATGTCTTTCCTGACCACTCATAGAAAGTAGCACCCTCCCCTCAAGTCGTTCTGTGTTCTGTCCTGCTGATTTATTTTCTCCTAAGTACTTTCATGAGCTGAATTCATTCATTCCTCATTCATTCATTCTTTCATTTGTATGTAGTGTCTGTTTCCCACCACTAGAATGTAAGCTTCACAAGACGAGGGACTTTATTCGTTTAGTCCTCTATGTTTAGTACCCAGAATATTTCCCAGCACAGAGTAGGTGCTTAATCCATATCTATTGAATGAATGAATGAATGAATGAATGAATATGACCCCTCTGCATGACCTAGCCCATTATGATATTGTGATATGATAAGAAATGTATATTGGGTCTCTGTCCCCCATTTCTGGCACAGAACTCCTAAAACCCTTAACATTTATTAAGAAATAGAAGTTCTAGGTGCATCTCTTGTTCTAACATTTAGCTTTTGCCCCTAGTTTTGACAGAGAATGCCTAAGCCCTTGGAACTTCCTGGGTACTAGGAGCATCTTTTGTTCCAATGAGTTGCCTCTTTGTGGGCATCTGGAGGGGGGTTGATCACCAGAAAGACCAAGCCATGATGAGAAGCTTGCGACCTTCAGCTCCACCCCCATCCTCTGAGAAGGGCAGTGGGGTGGAAGACTGAGTTAATAATTAATCATGCTTACGTGGGGAAGCCTGCATGAAAGTCTGTGAACTAGGCTGAATGCAATGGCTCAGGCCTGTAATCCCAGCACTTTGGGGAGCTGAGGCAAGATGATTGCTTGAGCCCAGGAGTTTGAGACCAGCCTGAACAACATAGTGAAACTCTCTTTCTACAAACAAATGAACAAAATCCATGATCTATGAGTTTTAAAGCGCTTCCAGGCTGCTGAGCACCTGCAGAGAGCATGGCAGCTCCAGGCCCCTTCCCCCATTCCTCGCACTATGCATCTCTTCCATCTGGCTGCTCCTCTGTATCCTTTGTAATATCCTTTAAATCCATGGGTCAATGTAGGTGTTTCCCTGAGCTCTGTGAGCTGCTCTAGCAAATTATCAAACCTGAGGGAGGGTGTCATGGGAACCCCAGTCTATAGTTGCTCGATTGAAGTGCAGGTGGGACTTGTGATTGGCCTCTGAAGTGGGGGCAGCCTTGTAGGACTGAGTCCTTAGCCTGTAGATCTGACTCTAACCCCAGGTGTCAGAATGGAATGAAATTATAGGATATCCTGTTGGTGTCTGCTGGAGAGTTGCCTGGGTGTGGAGGGAAACCCCCAGACCTCTGGTCTCAGAAATGAAGTATGAAGAGTGAGTGTGAGAACAGTAGGACAATATAGTCAGTTTGTGTGTTTTGCCATTAGGCCACCTGCCTACCTCTCAGCCTCATGCTCACTCCGCCCTGGCACCCCCGTTCTATTTCATGAATGTGAGTATGTCAAGCCGTTTCCAATCTCAGGCTCTGGGCACAGCCCCTGCTGCCTGGGATGTGTTCTCTCTCTCCTTCTCATTCTCCAGGGCTTGTCTCTGCTCTCACCTCCTCAAGAGGCTTCCCTATATCTGCATATTTCTCCATGGCAGGGCAGTCCTGCTACTGTCTCCTGAAAATTTTTTTTCCCTCCCCAGACCTTATCCTAATTTGCAATTCTATATTTATTTTGTGAGCTTACATATTTAATGTCTGTAACTCTCTTTAGACTGGAAGCCCTAAGCAAAAGCAGGGACCATATCTCCTGGGCCACTGCTGTACAGCAACAGCCAGGTCCCTGTATAAAGAACTGACCTCCACAGACATGTTGAATGAGTTGATCATTGACTATTTCATCAGTATCCCTCGTAACTCAATGTCAAGTGCTTAGTAAGAAGCTGGTTGATGTGAGAAGAGCAAACCATCCCTTAAGACCTCTTAATGTCTTAGCAGAAGCTATTCTCTCCACATTGCAGTTGAGGAAAGAGAAGCCAGAGAATTCACAAGCATTCCAGAGCTAGAGTGGAGACTTCCAGGATCTTCCCTTTCCACTGGGTTATCTTTGGACAGGCCTGGCTCCCAGGCAAAGGTGGAGCTTGTGGCTGCTGGCAGGTGTGGGCTTCAGTCATGCTGAAACTCCTATCATGGAGTCGGGGCACTCTCTGGGGACAGAGAACATACTGAATCCTCTCTGGCCGTGTGGGTTCTGGCCATGTGTGTCTAAGTGTTAGCCTGTTCCCTGATTCTAGTGGACCATATCCCAGTGATAGTTGTTTCTTTCACCATTAACAGGTTTGAGCCTGAAGCAGTCGGCATGTAGTGCCAACTACATGAGGCAGTAGAACTAGAAGGGGAGGGTCAGGCGTAGGTGGTGAATGTGGGCCAGGACCGGAAGTACAACCCATTCAGACCCCCACACCTCTCCCTGACCTGCTGTCTTCAGATACCTGACATTCTGCCTGGTCTTCTTCCTTCCTCCTCTCCGTGTTTTCTCTTGCCCCTTTTCTCTCTGTCCTCTTTTTTCTCTCCTTTCTTTATTGCTACACATAATTATTATTGTACAGTAATAATGTCCATTGCAGCATTTCTCAAAATAGCATAAACCTTACACGGCTGTAAGTGTCACCAACTGGAGGCTGAAATTCCACACTTCTTTAAAGTGAAAAGAAAAAGTCCTCGATATATTGTTAAAGGAGAAAACCAAGGTGTACCCATTTCACGCGGTAGATTGAGCACAGATACTTAGCTCCACTCTCTCCTGAAATCCCTTGAAGTCACAGTTAAAGGGATCAAATGGTATAAATCCACTAGCACAAAGCAAATGGAAGAGGAAACTAAAGTAGATGAGAGATACTAACAAATGTTTGGAACGTGAAAACAGAATGAACAGGTGAAACTGGCTTCGCAGCCCTGAAAAGGCTGAAACCTTGGTCTTTCACGTGGGGCCGCTTTCCTCCAATGTCTGCTGATCAGGCTGCAGGTGGGGAAGCCCACAGGAAAGAAGGGATTCAGGCCAAAGGACCCTGAAACGGTGCCGGCGTCAGCAGAAAGTTGCCAAGTGGGCTAAAGCTGACAACAGTAAGTGTGGGTGGCCTGCTGGACCCCTGGATCTTCTTAATGTCCATTAAATATGGGGATGGTCCAGAGGGTCTGAGGACTCAGCAATACCTGGCCCAGCAGAGGATGGTGTGGGGGCTGGGGTGGGGAGGGTGCTAGACTGAAGATTGAGAAAAAGGAAGGAGGAATTAAATGAAAGTCTGCACGTGGGATGCTCAGAGCTTCTAGCCTTTTTCCCCACTAGGCTCCCAGAGCCCTAAGCAGAAGATTGAAAAATTCCTCTCAAGGAAAGCTGGCCAGCTCAAGAAAAAAGTTACCAAAACGCAGACTACCAAACTCAAATGACATTTGAATTTGGGTTCTTCTCCATCGGCCCCAAGATGGGGCCCTTGGAGAAGAAGCCACCAAGGCCCTAGAACTTCCAGAGGGCTTCTGTTGACTGCACATGGAACAAAAAGCCTGGTCACGCCAGGCGCGGTGGCTCAAGCCTGTAATCCCAGCACTTTGGGAGGCCGAGGCGGGTGGATCACGAGGTCAAGAGATTGAGAACAACCTGGTCAACGTGGTGAAACCCCGTCTCTACTAAAAATACAAAAAAATTAGCTGGGCATGGTGGCGCGTGCCTGTAATCCCAGCTACTCAGGAGGCTGAGGCAGGACAATTGCCTGAACCCAGGAGGCGGAGGTTGCGGTGAGCCAAGATCACGCCATTGCACTCCAGCCTGGGTAACAAGAGCAAAACTCCGTTTCCAAAAAAAAAAAAAAAAAAAAAAAAAAGGCCTGGTCACCAGTCACTCAAGAAGAGTCCCCACATGAAAAACCAAAATAAACAACTCAGAGAAATCAGAGTGGGCAGCTGCCAGGGATTCTGACTTTCTAACCTCAAACGACTATATTCTGCCCATTAACAATGCATTACTTTTATTCTTAAAAATTACTTTGAGAAGCCGGGTGCGGTGGCTCACACCTATAATCCCAGCACTTTGGGAGGCCGAGGTGGGTGGATCACTAAGTCAAGAGATCGAGATCATCTTGGTCAACATGACAAAACACTGTCTCTACTAAAAAAAAAAATACAAAAATTAGCTGGGCATGGTGGCACAGCCTGTAGTCCCAGCTACTCGGGAGGCTGAGGTAGGAGAATTGCTTGAACCCAGGAGGCAGAGGTTGTGGTGAGCTGAGATTGTGCCATTGCACTCCAGCCTGAGTAATAAAAGCGAAACTCTGTCTCAAAAAAAAAAAAAAAAATTACTTTGGCTGGCCAAGATGGCTCATGCCTGTAATCCCAGCACTTTGGGAGGCTGAGGTGGGCAGATCACCTGAGGTCAGGAGTTCAAGACCAGCCTGGCCAACATGGTGAAATCTTTCTTTACTTAAAAAAAAAAAAAAAAAAAAATTATCCAGGCATGGCGGCACGCGCCTGTAGTCTCAGCTACTCAGGAGGCTGAGACAGGAGAATTGCTTGAACCCTTGAGGCAGAGGTTGTGGTGAGCCGAGATGGTGCCACTGCACTCCAGCCTGGGCAACAGAGAGAGACTCTGTCTAAAAAAAGAAATTGCTTTATGCTAATCAGTGGGCATAAATTTTCAGTCAAGTAAGAGGAATAAGCTCTAGAGATCTGCTAGACCACACTGTTCCTATAGTCAGCTACATTGCATTGCACACTTGAAAATATAAGAGGGTAGATCTTATGTTAAGTGTTTATCACAAGTAAATAGAATGTTTTAATATGCCTATTCATTGCACACTTTCTAGGTAACAGGTGCTTGCCAGGCACCAGGGACTCTGAGATGAGTTCACAGTTCCTGTCCCTGTGGGGTTTACAGCCTGCTGGGTTAAGCGTTGCTTTTGGCTAGAAGATTTTTCAAAAGGCAAATCCCCTGAGCAGTGCAACCCTCTGAGTCACTCACGCCTCAGCCTCTTTTCACCGAGAGGAAGAATTTTTGATCTGCACCATGGGCCTGCAGTTTTTCTTATCTTCCCCCAAATTTCTGAAGCTGAGACTCCTCATCACTCAAGGTTTTAAACATGCTAAGTAAGGTAGGGGGCTTTAGCTGCCGGTCCCTGTGAAGTGGGTTCTATCTGGCCTCTGGGGACCCAGGCAGGGAGGGCTGGTCTAAGAAAAGACCCTTGTGGGGGCATCTTGGCCCTGGGTTTTCTCAACCCCTACTTAGGGACTGTGCCCAGGGTTCTATTTCTGGACTTCCACCCACTCCCTGCCTGCTGACTGAGTGACTCTAAGTAATCTGCTTCCTCTACTATGCGTTCCGCAAGATCATCATGGGATCTGTTATCACAAGCTCTGAACTGGGCTGGGCTGGGCCTGGTGGGACACGCTACACGTTGTGTCCTTGGGTACTTGTTTACAGTTCTCACTCTAACATATAAGTATTTGAGATTTTCTCTTTTAAAAAGTAGCATTGTTGGCTGGGCGCGGTGGCTCACACCTGTAATCTCAGCACTCTGGGAGCCTGAGGTGGACGGATCATGAGGTCAGGAGTTCAAGACCAGCCAGCCAATATGGTGAAACTCCGTCTCTACTAAAAATACAAAAAATTATCCAGGTGTGGTGGCAGGCACCTGTAATCCCAGCTACTCAGGAGGCTGAGGCAGGAGAATAGCTTGAACCTGGGAGGTGGAGGTTGCAGTGAACCAAGATTGCACCACTGCACTCCAGCCTGGGCAACAGAGCTAGACTCCATCTAAAAAAAAAAAAAAATTAGCATTACTGAAGCTTTGTCTATTTCATTCATCTTTTAAAGGAAAACGCTCATATATTTGCTAGCTGATTCTATAACTTTTAATAAATGAACAGAAATACTTAAATGGTGATAGTGATGAATTGCTGGAGGCTGAGTATGGACTAGCTTGAGAGTTTAAAACACCTAGGTGCCCAGTGTAAAAAAGAGGGACACAGTTTTGTGGATTTTACCTCTAGAAGTCTACCAGTTTCTCACACTGAAGACTGGAAAAAAACAATTCACGGCTGCCAAAAACTGGAGGCAATCAAGATGTCTTCAATAGGTGAATGTATAAACAAACAAAATATTCATATAATGGAATATTATTCAGCAATAAAAAAGAAATGTGCTATCAAGCCACAAAAAGACATGAAGGAAGCTTAAGTGTATATTACTAAGTGAGAGAAGCCAGTTTGAAAAAGCTAAATCCTATATTAACTCAACTCTATTACAATCTGAAAAAGGCAGAAGACTTTCACATAAATCACATTGTTAGCATAAGCTAACAATAAAAAGTAAAAACATCAGTGGACTGAGTGCAGTGGCTCATTCCTGTAATCCCAGCACTTTGGGAGGCCAAGTCAAGCACTTGGCCACTTTGAGCTGAAGAGTTCAAGATCAGCCTGGGCAACATGGCAAAACAACATCTCTACAAAAGAAAAAAAAACAAAAAACAAAAAACAAAAATTAGCTGGTCCTGTAGCCTCGGCTGGCTGGGAGGCTGATGCCAGGGAATCACTTGAGCCCAGGAAGCGGAGGTTGCAGTGAGCAAAGACTGTGCCACTGCACTCCAGCCTGGGCAACAGAGACTCTGTCTCAAAAAGAAACAAAAAAAACCCATCAGTGGTTGGCAGGGAGAAGCCAAGAGAGATTAATAGGTGAAGCAGCACAGGGGATTTTTAGGGGGTAAAACCATTCTTTATGATACTGTAAAGAAAGGTATATGACATTAAGCAAAACCCATGGAACTGTACCTCACAAACAGTGAGCCCTTAATGTAAACTGTGTAGTTAATAGCAATGTGTCTGTATTGCTTTGTGAATTGTAACAAATGTACCGCACAAATGGGACACGTTGGAAAACTATGGAGTACACATGGGAGAGAGAAGATTTGGAAACTCTTTTGCACTACTGGCTCGATTTTTCTAGAAATCTAAAATTGTTCTAAAAGTAAAGTTGGCCTGGCACGGTGGCTCATGTCTGTAATCCCAGCACTTTGGGAGGCTAAGGTGGGTGGATCATCTGAAGTCGGGAGTTCCAGACTAGCCTGGTAAACATGGTGAAATCCTGCCTCTACTAAAAATACAAAAATTAGCCGGGCGTGGTGGCGCTTACCTGTAGTCCCAGCTACTGGGAAGGCTGAGGTGGGAGGATCACCTGAACCCAGGAGGCAGAAGTTGCAGTGAGCTGAGATCACGCCACTGCACTCCAATCTGGACAACAGCCAGACTCTGTGTCAAATATATATATATTTTACTTCCATATATATGGAAGTAAAGTCTATTAATTAAAAAGAATTATATATTCTATAACCAGAGTTTTAAATCTTCCTTTCTAATCCTTACATGGATTCCTTTCTAATCCTCCTTGTAAGGTTTTCTCTTGACTTCAGTACAATAGTGAACAGAAGTAATCATACCAAGCATCCTTGCTGTGTTCACAATCCTAAATCTTAAAAGTTTCAAAATTTCACCATTGACAATGATGTTTTGGGATACCCTTTCATATCAAAATTGTTTCCTCATTTTCTTAGTTTGTTAAAATGTTTTTCAAACTATAGGTAATGCATTTTATCAAATGTATTTTCTCATCTACTGAGATTAAGATACTTTTGTTTATCCTACACACTCTCTCTCTGGGGGTGTGTGTGTGTGTGTCTTTTTTCTCCCTTATCCAATAGTAAATAACCAACCAATCCTATACTCTGTTAACATGGTGAATTATACTGATTGGTTTTCTATTGTTAGGCCAAGCATATATTACAGCAATACACCAACTTGGTGATGATGTATCCTTTACATATATATTGCTGTATGTTTTGCCAATATTTTGTTTAGGACATTTGTGTCTATGTTCTTCAGTGAGACTGAGCTATAATTTCTTTTCTCATGATAGCCCTGCCAGATCATGCTAGCAAATTAACAATAGCCCCATAAAATGAGTTGGGGTGAGATTCTTTTTTTGTTTGTTTGTTTGTTTGTTTTTTTTGAGCAGGAATCTCACTCTGTTGCCCAGGTTGGCAGTGGTATGATCTCTGCTCACTGCAACCTCCACCTTCTGAGTTCAAGTGATACTCATGCCTCAGCCTCCTGAATAGCTGCGACAGGTGCATGCCACCACACCCAGCTAGTTTTTGTATTTTTAGGTAAGATGAGGTTTCATTATGTTGGCCAGGTTGGTTTCAAACTCCTGACCTCAGGTTATCCACCTGCCTCAGCTTCCCAAAGTGCTGGGATTACAGGCATGAGCCAGGCCCATAATGGGAGGTTTTTTTTTGTTTTGTTTTGTTTTGTTTTGTTTGTTTTTTTTTTTTGAGACGGAGTTTCGCTCTTGTTACCCAGGCTGGAGTGCAATGGCGCGATCTCGGCTCACCGCAACCTCCGCCTCCTGGGTTCAGGCAATTCTCCTGCCTCAGCCTCCTGAGTAGCTGGGATTACAGGCACGCACCACCATGCCCAGCTATTTTTTTTTTTTTGTATTTTTAGTAGAGATGGGGTTTCACCATGTTGACCAAGATGGTCTCGATCTCTTGACCTTGTGATCCACCCGCCTCGGCCTCCCAAAGTGCTGGGATTACAGGCTTGAGCCACCACGCCCGGCCAATGGGAGGTTTTTAATACAACTTTTTCAATAATAGATGGTTTAAGCAAGCATAAAAGTCAGTAAGGATATAAAATATTAAATAACATTATTAACAAGTGACCTAAGTGACACATTCTTTCAAACATTCATGAAACATTTACAAAAATTTACTATACATTGAGCCATAAAGCAAGTAGGAACATAAAAGGTTAAAATTATGTGGAGAACCTTCTCTGACCACGATGCAATTAAGCCAAGAATTGTAACAGAAAAAGATGGTTAGAAAATCCTCATATGTCTGGAAATTAAGAAAGATACTTCTAAAAAGCTTTTGGATCAGAGAAGAGGGCTTAGAGAGGTATTGCTAACATATATTAGATAAAAGAAAGATACAAGCAACCTAAGTTAGCAATATAAACAGGCACATGATTATAGATCATAAAGCCATAAAAAGACATGAATTCTCCTCTCTAATAAAAATACAAATATTAGCCAAGCATAGTGATGCATGCCTGTAATCCCAGCTACCCGGGAGGCTGAGGCAGGTGAATTGCTTAAACCCGGGAGCAGAGGTTGCAGTGAGCTGAGATGACCCCACTTCACTCCAGCCTGGGTGAAAGATTGAAACTCCATCTCAGAAAATATATATATCTCATTATGATTGTAGATGCATCTATATTTCCTTGCAGTTCCATTCATTTTTTCAATTAAATAAACTCCATGCTTTACTTATATTTCACTGTTTTCTCCTTAATGTCCTTTTTAAATTCAGAGTCCCATCCAGGATGCCACATTACATTTACTTGTCGTGTCTCCTTTAGACCCCTCTGGTCTGTGACAGTTTCTCAGACTTTCCTTTTTCCCTTTTCCAATACTTTGAAAGTTTTCATGAGTATTAATCAGTTATTTTATAGAATGTCCTTCAATGTTGGTTTGTCTAGTGTTTTCTTCACGGTTAGACAGGGGTTCTATGTTTTGGGGAGGTAAACCACAGAGGTGACGTGCCATTCTCATTACATCATCAAAAATGTAGGTATTATCAGCTGGGTGCAATGAGTCACACCCACAATCCTAGCACTTCAGGAGGCCGAGGGTGAGGGGACCACTTGAGGTCAGGAGTTCGAGACCAGCCTGGCCAACATGGGGAAACTCCATCTCTACTAAAAATACAAAATTAGCTGGGTGTGGTGGCACTTCCCTGCCATCCCAGCTACTCGGGAGGTTGAGGCAGGAGAATCGCTTGAACCCAGGAGGCAGAAGTTGCAGTGAACGGAGATTGCACCACACTGAGCTCCAGCCTGGGCAACAGAGTGAGACCTTGTCTTAAAAAACTATAAATAAAAATAAAAGGAAGCTATTATCCACATGCCGGATCTTTTTAACCTTGATCACCAGGCCGGGATACTATTTGCCAGGTTTCTGCTTCTCTAGCCCGCTTCCTTACTTTATTCTGGAAGCAAATCACTAAGGGCAGCCTACACTCCAGGGTGAGGAGTTAAGAGTCCTCACCCTGGAATGTGGGCTACACTTAAGTGCCCCCCCACTTCCTTGGGGGACAAGCATCTACATATCTTTATTGTTTGAATTCTGTGTGGGACGTTTCTCCCTTCTCTCCCATTTATTTATTATATCATTTATTTATATCACTATGGACTCATGGATATTTATGTTTTGAGTTACAATCAAATAATTACAAATACATTGTTTATTTTGCTGCTCCAAGTTTTCCAGCTTTGGCCACTGGAAGCTTTTTAAGGTTGGCTTATTTAAGTCAGCATGATTTTTCTTTTTTTTTTTTTTTTTGAGATGGAGTCTTGCTCTGTCACCCAGGCTGGAGTGCAGTGGCACAATCTCAGCTCACTGCAACCTCTGCCTCCCAGGTTCAAGTGATTCTCCTGCCTCAGCCTCCTGTGCAGCTGGGATTACAGGCACCCATCACCATGACTGGCTAATTATTTTGTATTTTTAGTAGAGACGGGGTTTTACCATGTTGGCCAGGCTGGTCTCGAAATCCTGACCTCGTGATCTGTCCACCTTGGCCTCCCAAAGTGCTGGGATTACAGGCGTGAGCCACTGAGCCCAGCCAGCATAACGTTTTTGAGACTCATCCGTTTTGTTGTATCAGTAGTTTGCTTCTTTTAATTGCAAGAAGTATTGTATTTTATGAATATAACCCAGTTTGTTTATCTGTTTTCCTGTTCATGGATACTGGGTTGTTTCCAGTTTTGGCTATCAGAAATGGAAAGCTCCTATGAACATTTATGTATATGTCTCTTCATGGACATATGTTTTCATTTACTTTGAACAAATACATAGGTGTAAAATTAGAGTTGTCAGTTAGCTTTACGTTTAATTTTATAAGAAGCTACCAAGCAAGCAACTTTTCGAAATAGTTATGCCATTTCACACATCCAAGAGCAATGTGAGAGTTTCAGTTATGTCAAATACTTGCCAACATGAGTGTTGACAGTCTTTATAATTTTAGACGTTCTAGTAGGCATGTAGTGATTCACTGTGGCTTTAATTTGCCTTTCCCTGCTGACTAATGATGTTGAGCACTTTTTTATATGTCTTTGTCCATTCATTTGTCTTTGTTTGTGTCTGAAAATGTTGCTCAAGTCTGTCATCCACATTTTTATTGTGTTAGAAATTCTTTATTATTCTGCATAGAAATTCATGTTCAGATATATGCACTGTGAATGTTTGCTACCAGCCTTGGTTTTTGGTTTTGCCTGTTTGTTTTCTTAGCTGGATCTCTCTCTCTCTTTTTTAATTTTTTATTTATTTTTTATTTTTGAGAAGAAGTCTCGCTCTATTGCTCAGGCTGGAGTGCAGTGATGCAATCTCGGCTCACTACAACCTCCACCTTCCAGGTTCAAGTGATTCTCCTGCCTCAGCCTCCTGAGTAGCTAGGACTACGGGCGCCCACTGCCATACCCAGCTAATTTTTGTATTTTTAGTAGAGACAGGGTATTTCATAATGTCTATATTAATTTCCTTTCCCGCCACCAGTGCGCAAGAACTCTAACTTCTCTGCATCCTTGTCAACACTTGTTATTTTCTGTCATTTTTATAATGGCCATCCTGATGGGTGTGAGGTGATATCTCATGAGTTTTATTTACATTTTTCTAGTGATTAATGCTGTTGAGCACCTTTTCGTGTACTTATTTACCATTTGTATATCTTCTTTGGAGAAATGTTTATTTACATCCTTTGCCCATTTTTAAACTGGGTTATTTGGGGGGTTTGTTGTTGTTAAGTCTTACAAGTTCCTTATATGTTCTGGAGATTGACCCCTTATCAGATGTATGATTTTGCAACTATTTTCTCCCATTCCGTAGGTTGACTTTTCTCTCAGTTGACTGTTACTTTGATGTGAAAAGAAAATTAAGTTTAATGTAGTCCTATTTGTCTATTTTTTTATTTTGTTGCCTGTGCTTTTGGCACAGGCAAGAAATTACTGCAAATCCAGTTGTTGGCATATAATTTTGTTCACAATGGCATTTACATTTTAAGAAATTGCTGTGGGTAAAGCACTTACTATTGCTATTTTGTTCATTGTGTCTGTTTCACGTGTAGCTTTTACTGTTCCTCCTTTTTTCTTTGATGACTTCTTTTGCGTTTCATTAAAATTTTTTTGTGTGTGGTGACAGATTTTGATTTCCTTCTCATTTCCTTCTGTTTATAGTCTTTGTCCATTTTCTGTGGCTATAACAGAATACCTGAAACCTGGTAAATTATTATTATTATTGTCGTTGTTGTTGTTGTTGTTGTTGTTGTGAGACAGAGTCTTGCTCTGTCGCCAGGAGCCAGGCTGGAGTGTAGTGGTGCGATCTCCGCTCACTGCAAACTCCACCTCCCGGGTTCAAGCAATTCTCCTGCCTCAGCCTCCCGAGTAGCTGGGACTACAGACGCATGCCACCACACCCAGCTAACTTTTGTATTTTTAGTAGAGATGGGGTTTCACCATGTTGGCCAGGATGGTCTCGATCTCTTGACCTCATGATCCGCCCGCCTCGGCCTCCCAAAGTGCTGGGATTACAGACGTGAGCCACCGCACCCAGCCCTGGTAAATTATTTTTTAAAAAAAGGTCGGTTTGGTTCACAGTTCTTGATGCCAGGAAGTTCAAGACCAAAGAGTTGCATTTGGCCAAGGGCCTTATGGTGCATCATAACATGGATGATGGCATCACATGGTGGTAGTGCATGTGAGAGCGCTGAGTGGGTACACACAAAAGAGAGAAAACATGAGGGGTGACCTTGCTTTTAACAACCCACTCTTGCGATAACCAACCCAGTCACAAGAGCAATAATTCACTCCTGTGAAATGGCATTAATCCCTTTATAAGGACAGATGGCTTATGACCCAAATGTCTCTGAAAGGTCCCACCAGCTCTCAACACCTTTACATAGGGAACAAGCCTCAACATGAGTTTCAGTGGGGATAAACCATATTCAAATCACAGCACTTGTATTCTATACATGTTGTCCTTGTGGTAACCATTGCGATTACGTGAAACAAAACATCTTAATGTTTTAACAATCTATTTTTAATGAGTAACGTGGTGGTTTCCTGATTAAAGCCCCTTAATTTGGAAAACCTGCTTGCTTGCCTGTTCTCTTATATATGTGTGTCTCTGTAGATAAATTAGGGAAAATCTGTCCCTTTGTATTTCAAAAAGGGCAAACAAAGTTGTAATTAGATTTCTTGGTAGACACACTCTTTTCTCCCTGGGGGTAACTAATAAAAAGAGGGTATAACACTTTCCCTAGCTAGAATTCCCCAAAGAAATTTGCCTTTGGACTCCAAATGAAACTGCTCTTTCATTCTTAATCATCAAATAAGCAATGCAGTACCATTGGGACAATTATAGATTCAGATCTTTAGGGAGAAGACTGGAAGAATATGAGTAATATCATAACAATCTATTTTAAGCTGATAGCTTCAATTGCATCTAAATCTCTGCTTCTTTACATCTCAACCCCCCTATCTTTATGTTACTGATGACTCAAATCACCTTCTTATATTGCATATCCATTACCACAGATTTATAATTACTTTTTATGTTTTTGTTTTTTGAATTCGATATCGGATTAAGAAGTGATCTGCACACATTACAATACTACACTATTCTATATTCATCTACATATTTACCATTTTCCTATGGTTTTGAATTGCATTTTATCCCTTTACCTCAACTTCAAGGATTCCCTTCAGCATTTCTTATAGGTCAGGACTAGTGGTGATGAACTTCCTCAAATTTTATTTATCTGGAAAAGTTGTAATTTCATCTTTGTTTTTGAAGGACAGCTTTGTTGGATCTAGCATTCTTGGTTGTCAGGTTTTCTCTTCCAGCACAGGCATGCCTCATTTTATTGCACTTTGTTTTATTGTGCTTCACAGATACTGCATTTTACACAGATTGAAGGTGTGTGGCAACCCTGTGTCAAGCAAATCTCTTGGCACCATTTTTTCCAACAGCACATGCTTGCTTACTGTGTGTCTCTGTGTCACGTTTTGATAATTCTTAAAACATTTCAAACTTTTTTATTATTAGAAGTAGTATATCTGTTATTGTGATCTATGATCAGTGATCTTTGATGTTACTATTATAATTGTCTTGGGGTGCCATGAAAAGACAGCAAATTTATTTGATCCATGCTGTGTGTGTTCTCACTGCTCCACCAACTGACTGTTCCCCATCTCTCTTCTCCTTGGGCCTCCCTATTCCCTGAGACACAAAAACATTGAAATTAGGTTAATTGATAATCTTACAATAACAGCCTCTAAGTGTTCTAGTGAAAGGAAGAGTCATTTATCTCTTGCTTTAAATAAAATGCTAGAAATGACTAAGTTCGGTGAGGAAGACATGTCAAAGGCTGAGATGGGCTAAAGGCTGGTCCTCTTGCACCAAGCAGCCAAGTTTTGAATACAGAGAAAAATTTATTGAAGAAAATTAAAAGTGCTGCTCCAGTGAACACACAAATAAGGAAGCAAAACCACTTTATTGCTGACATGGAGAAAGTCTGGATAGAAGATCAAACCAGCCACAACATCCTCTTAAACCAAAGCCTAATTTAGAACAAGGCTAACTCTCTTCTGCCCTGTGGAGGAAGCCCCAGAGAAGTCAGGAAGCTGCAGAAGAAAAGTTTGAAGCCAGCAGAAGTTGGTTCATGAGGTATAAGAGAAGAAGCCATCTCCATAACATATAAGCGCAAAGTGCAACAGCAATTGTTGATATGGAAGCTGCAGCAAGTTATCCAGAGGATCTAGCTAAGATCATTCAAGAAGATGGCTACACTAAACAAAAGCTTTTCAATGTATATAAAACAGCCTTCTATTGAAAGGAGATGCCATCTAGGACTTTCATAGTTAGAGAGAAGAAGTCAATGCCTGGCTTCAAAGCTACAAAGGACAGGCTGACTCTCTTGTTAGGGGCTAATGCAGTTGGTGGCTTTAAGTTGAAGCCAATGCTCATTTACCATTTTGGAAATGCTAGAGCCTTTAAGAATTATGCTAAATCTGCTCTGCCTGTGCTCTATAAATAGAACAACAAAGCCTGAATGACAGCACATCTGTTTACAGCATAGTTTACTGAACATTTTAAGCCCACTGTTGAGACATACTATTCAGAAAAAAAGGTTCTTTCAAAATATTATTGCTCGTTGGCAATAAGCCTGGTCACCCCAGAACTCTGATGGAGATGCAGAAGGAGATGAATGTTTTCATGCCGCTAACACGCATCCATTGTGCAGCCCATGGATAAAGAGATCATTTCAACTTTCAAGTCTTATTATTTAAGAAATACATTTTATTAGGCTACAGCCTCCATAGGCAGTGCTTCCTCTGATGGATCTGGGCAAAGTAAATGTAAATCTTCTGGGAAGGAGTCATCATTCTGGATGCCATTAAGAACATTTGTGATTCTTGGGAGGTTAGAATATCAACATTAACAGGAGTTTGGAAAAAGTTGTGTTCAACCTCATGAATGACTGTGAGGGACTCAAGACTTCACTGGAGGAAGTGACTTCATATGTGGAAATAGCAAGATAACTACAATTAGAAGTGGATCTTGAAAATCTAACGGAACTGCTGTAATCCCATTTTAAAACTTGAATGAATGAAGTATTCCTTCTTATGGATGAACAAAGAAAGTGGCTTCTTCTTCTTCTTCTTCTTCTTTTTTTAATCAGAGTCTCACTCTGTTGCCCAGGCTGGAGTGCAGTGGCGCCATCTCAGCTCACTGCACTCTCCACCTCCCTGGTTCAAGCAATTCTCCTGCCTCAGCCTCCCAAGTAGCTGGGATTACAGGTGCATGCCACCACGCCTGGCTAAGTTTTTTGTATTTTTAGTAGAGACAGGATTTCACCATGTTGGCCATATGGGTCTCGAACTCCTGACCTCAGGCAATCAATGTGTCCACTTCGGCCTCCCAAAGTGCTGGGATTACAGGTGTGAGCAACAGTGCTGGCCGAAAGTGGCTTTGTAAGATGGAATCTGCTCCTGGTGAAGATGCTGTGAATATTATTGAAATGACAGCAAAGGATTTAGAATATTACATAAACTCAGTTGATAAAGCACAGTTTGAGAAGACTGACTCCAATTTTGGAAGAAGTTCTGTGGGTAAAATGGTAAAATGCTGTCAAACAGCATCTGAGGCTACAGAGAAATCTTTCATGAAAAAACAAAGAGTCAATCAATGCGGCAAGCTTCATTGTTGTCTCATTTTAAGAAATTCCCACAGCCACACAAGCTTCAGCAACCACCACCGTGATCAGTCAGCAGCCGTCAACAACAAGCTAAAACTCATCCCCAAAAAGATGACAATTTGCTGAAGACTCAGATAATCATTAGCATCTTTAGCAATAAAGTATTTTAAATTAAGGTATATACGTTGATGTTTCAGACATGCTGCTATAGTACACTCAGTAGGCTACAGTATAGTGTAAGCATAACTTTTATATGCACTGGGAAACCAGAAAATGTGTGTGCCTTACTTTTATGGTGATACTTGCTACATTGTGGTGATCTGGAACCAAACCTGCACTAATCCTCAAGATATGCCTGTATTTTATTTTGTTTTTTCATTATTCAGTTTGATATATACATATATATATTTATAGATTTATATTTATATATATAATTTATATTTATATAAACATATATACCATCTATTTATATATAAAATGTTTATATTTATGTAAACATATAGATCATATATTTATATTATATATATATTTTGTTGTTTTGTTGTTATTGTTGTTGTTGTTGTTGTTGTTGTTGTCACCCAGGCTGTAGAGCAGTGGTGCTACTTGGCTCACTGCAACCTTCACCTTCTGGGTTCAAGCGATTCTCCTGCCTCAGCCTCCCAAGTAGATGGGACTGCAGGGGCGCACCAGCATGCCCAGCTAACTTTTGTATTTTTAGTAGAGATGGGTTTCACCATTTTGGCCAGGATGGTCTGGGTTTCTTGACCTTGTGATCCGCCCACTTTGGCCTCCCAAAGTGCTGGGATTACAGGTGTGTGCCACTGTGCCCAGCCCAGTTTGATATATCTTTTAATGTCTCCTGTCATTGATTTTTTTGACCTGTGTATTATTTAGTACTGTGTTGTTTAATTTCCAAATACCTAGAATTTTTGTTAGCCGCATTGCTGTTGATTTCTATTTAATTCTGTCACTGCAAGAGAACATACTCTGCATGATTTCAATCATTTAAAACTTACGGAAACTTACTTTATGAACTAGTACATGGTCTATTTTGATTAATGTTCCATGTGTACTTGAGGAAAGTGATATTTTGTAATTGTTCCATAAATGAAAACTAGGTCAAGTGGGCGTATAGTATTGCTCAAGTCTTCTATGTCATACTGATTTTTTGTTAACTTCTTTTATTAACTGCTGAGAGCCAGACCCTAAAAAATTCTCCACTTATAATTGTAGCAGTTTCTATATCTCTTTTTGCTTTATCTATTTTTTTCTTCAGGTATTTCAAAGCTTTATTATGAGGTGTCCACACATTTAAGATTGTTATGAGTTCTCAAAAACTTTGGGCTTTTCATTATTACAGAACATACTGTTATGGACTAAATGTGTCCACCCAAAATTCATATGTTGAAACCTTAACGTCCAACGTGATGGTATTAGGAGGTGGGGGTGTGCAGGATTTAATTAGGTCATGAGGGTGGAGCCTTCATGGATGGAATTACTGCCGTTATAAAAGAAACCCCAGAAAACTCATTCTCCCTCTTTTTACCATGTGAGAATACTGAGAGAAGATACCTTTCTATGAGCCAGGAAGCAGGCTCTTACCTGACATTGAACCATCCTGGACTTCCCAGCCTTCAAAACAATGAGAATGTTCATTATTTAAGCCAACCAGTCTATGACTCTTTAGTTATAACAACCTAAATACACTAAGACATATGCCTCTTCATCTCTGATGAACCTCTTTGATTTCAAGTCTATTTTATCTGGTGTTGATGTAGCTATGCTACCTTTTAATACATGTAGGGTGTGCATGGTATTTCTATTTCTACTCTTTTAACTTGTCTGTATCTTTATGCTTAATGTGTGTTTCTATCTGCAGCATATAGTTAGATCTTGATTTTCCACCCAGTCTTACAATCACTGCTTTTTATTTGGAGCATTAGTTCATTTACATTTAATGTATTTACTAGTATGTTTATATCTATGTTTGTTTTCTTTTTTTTTTTCTTTTTGAGATGGAGTCTTGCTCTGTCACCCAGGCTGGAGTGCAATGGTGCCATCTCAGCTCACTGCAACCTTCACCTTTCAGGTTCAAGCAACTCTCCTGCCTCAGCCTCTCAAATAGCTAGCATTACAGGTGCCCACCACCACAGCCTGGCTAATTTTTGTATTTCTAGTAGAGACGGGATTGCAATATGTTGGCCAGGCTGGTCTCAAAGTCCTGGCCTCAAGTGATCCACACACCTCGGCCTCTCCAGGTGCTGTTATTCCAAGCGTGAGCCACTGCACCCAGCCTCTATATTTGTTTCCTGTTTGTTCTGTCTCTTGTTTCTTTCTTCTTTCCACTTTTGATTGATGTGGCTATTTTTTGGTATCCCATTTTATCTCATCTATTAACTTTTTATTAATGTCTCTTTATCTTTTAGTAGTTGCTGGAGAGATTATGACATGCATGTTAAGTTATAATCGCCCATCATCAAAAAAACGTTCCCCACTTTGTGAAAGGCATAAGAACTTTGTGATGCTGTGCTTACATTCAACCCCTCCCACCCTTAATGGTCTTGTCATATATTTTACTTCTAGATGTAGATCACAAAATCTAGTGTTTTTACTTTAAATGGTTGATAGTTTCATCAAGAGAGATTTTAGATGGTGGTATATGCCTGTAATCTCAGCTACGTGGGAGGCTGAAGTGGGAGGATCATTTGAGGCTAGGAGCGTTTGAGCCCATGGGGGATTATGATTGTGCCTGTGAATGGCCACTGCACACCAGCCTGGGCAATGTGGCAAGACCTTGTCTTTGAAAAAATAGATAGACATTTTAGAGATAATAAGGCAGTCCTTTATATTTACCAATATATTTATCCTTTATTTCTTTTTAAAGATTCACACTTGTATCTGGCATATCATCAGTTTGAAGAATTTTTCTTAGCAAATCTTGTACTGTAGATTTGTTTGATATACATATCCCAACTTTGGTATGTATGAAATATTTCTACGTCATTTTTATTTTGAAGAATATTATCACTGAATGTCAAATCTTAGGTTGAGAGTTTCCGTTTTCTTTCAGAATTTTAAGATGTTATTCCATTTGTCTTCTGGCTTCCATTGTTTCTAAAGAGAACTGTCATTTTTCTTAAAGTGTTTCCCCTATAGGTAATGTGTCTTTTTCCTCTGATTACTTTACATTTTGTTTTCAACAGTATAACTATCGTGAACCTATGCCTATAGTAGTTTTCTTTTTTCCTTTTTCTTTCTTTCTTTCTTTCTTTTTTTTTTTTTTTTTTTTTTTTTTTTTTTTTTTTTTTTTTTTTTTTTGAGACAGAGTCTTGCTTTATTGTCCAGGCTGGAGTGTAGTGGCATGATCTTGGCTCACTGCAACCTCTACCTCCCAGGTTCAAGTGATTCTTGTGCCTCAGCCTCCCAAGTAGGGAGGTGTGCACCACCACGTCCAACTGCATTTTGTATTTTGAGGAGAGACGGGATTTCACCACGTTGGCCTTGAACTCTTGGTCTTGACCTCCTGGCCTCAAGTAATCCACCCACCTTGGCCTCCCAAAGTGCTGAGATTACAAGCATGAGCCACTGTGCTGGGCCCTGAGTCTATGGTCATTTTATTTGTATTTATTTTGCTTGGGATTTGCTGAACTTCTTAGATCTATAGATCAATACCGAAAAACTCTCAGCTATTATTTCTTCATATATTTCTTCTGCTCTCCTTTCTTTCCTCTCTTTTGTTATGTATGTAGTATATAACATGATACATTTGTTAGATCACTTAATATTGCCCTAGACCCTGGGTGCACTTTTCTATTTCTTAACAAAGATAATAAAGATAAAAGTTTTTTATCTTCATAATTTAGTTTGGATAACTTCCATTGACCTACCTTCAAATTCACATGTTTCCAGTCTGCTGATAAGCCCATCAAATGATTTATCTCTGATATAATATTTGTAATTTCTAGAATTTTTCTTTATGCTTTAAAAAATTTTTATTTTAAAAACTTTTTAATTTTTAATTTCTTGGAGATGAAGTCTTACTCTGTCACCAAAGCTGGAGTGCAGTGACAAATACAGTTCACTACAGCCTCAAATTCCTGGGTTTAAGCTATCCTCCTGCCTCAGCCTCCCAAGTACTTAGGTCTACAAGTTCATGCCCCCACGCCATGATAATTTATTTTTTGTAGAGCTGGAGGTCTCACTGTGTTGCCCAGGCTGGTCTCGAACTCCTGGCCTCAAGTAACCCTCTCACACTGACCTCCCAAAGCACTGGGATTATAGGTGTGAGCCATCAGGCCTGTGCTCTTTTTTACAGTTTTTACATCTGTGTTGAAATTCCCCGTATGTTTTTGCCTATTGCCTGCATTTTCCACGAGATCCTTTAACATGCTTTTAATAGTTATTTTAATGTTTCCATCTCATCATTCCAACATTATGTGCCATCTTACGGGTCTGTTTCTATTGACTATTTTCTCTCCCAATGACAGTTTACATTTTCTTTCTTCTTTGATTGGCTTATCATTTTTTATTAAATGCCAGATACTGCGTGTAAAAGAATAGTAGAGACTGAAGTAAACACAATATATATTTAGAAAAGTGCTCAGCCCTTCCTCTGTTAGGCTCTTAGAGTGGTGGACTGAGTCAATTTGATATGTAATTGAGCTGGGACTGGTCTTGTGGCAGCTTTAGTTTGATTCTGCTTACCAATGGTTTCAAATGATTTGAGGGCAGGATAAGAACCTCTCCTTCAGCAGGTACCAGGGAGATTCCAGAATTATTATTATTATTATTATTACTATTTTTAGATGGTGCCTTACTCTGTCATTCAGGCTGGAGTACAGTGGCACGATCTTCATGATCTTAGCTCACTGCAACCTCTGCCTCCTGTGTTCAAGCTATTCTCCTACCTCAGTCTCCCAAGTAGCTGATATCACAGATGCGTGCCACCACACCCAGTTAATTTTGCATTTTTAGTAGAGATGGGGTTTCATCATGTTGGCCAGGCTGGTCTTGAACTCCTGACCTTGTGATCCACCCAACTTGGCCTCCCAAAGTGCTGGGATTACAGGCATGATCCACTATGCCCGGCCTCAGAAATTTCTTTATGCTCCACAGTCCAGCCGCTAGCTTTTTGAACTGTGGGAATATGCCGCCTAACTCTAAAGAATGGCTGCTAGCTTTTGGATCTTTGGGAAGATTTCTTTGCTCTGCAATCCAAACCCTGGCCTTCCGTGCTTTGGGAGATCTCTCTCCACCCTGATTCCTGACCCTGAGCCGTGGAGTTCCAAGGCAGGATATTCGTTGGAAGACCAGAATGTCTGTGAGCAGCTTGCTCAGCTCTCCTTTCTGCTCCCAGCTTGAGCAGACCCTGCGTGTCTTTGCTCAGCAAGATCTTTCTCAGCTCTCCTGTCCTGTCCCATCTCAGGCAGCCTCCCAGAGGGCCCAGTTTCTCAGAGGGGTTCTCTCAGTTCATGACCCTGTCCTCAGCAGGCCCTGTGCATGTCCACCTGAAGAGGGAGTCTCGCAATCGTCTGCCCCCCACCTTCACACCTGGGAAAGCCCATGATAGAGCTTGATGAGCAGGTGCAGACTCTTCGTGGCTGGGGCTCGTGGGGACCCTGGCCCATCATGCTAGCCCACACTGGTTTCTTTTTACCCTGATCAAGGATAGCTGCCTTTCCCTCCTCTGAAAGTAGCTGTGGGCCTCTTATCTCTTGGGAATGGCTTATTACTTTCAGGAATTTTAATGGACTTATTTTTGTTTTGCTTTGTTCTGTTTGCAGCTCTCTGATGGCTTTTAAAAACTATGCTGCCGTAGGTGTTCCAGCTGTCATGCGATGCTATAATCCTGTTCTCACAGGATTTTTTGCGTGGGAGCAGAACGCCCCAGTTGTTTTTTATTATGTTCAGGACATTGTGCTTGGAAAACTGTAGGAATAACTGAGGCCTGGGATGATGTCATTTTCCTCCAGAGACAATTTTTATTTGCTTCTTCCAAGCCTAGCGAGCCTAGGAGTGCTGGCAGTCTGGAGTAAGTTTAATCCAGTTTTTAAATTGAGGTTTTTCTGAGCCACCCAGAGGACTGAAAGCTGGACTGCAGCACGCAGGGAACAGACGACTCCTACCCAAAGCATGGGTCAGGGCGGCATGTGGGGTGTTATCAGGGCCCCACCTGGGTGCATTCTAGACTCAACTTTTATCCCCTAACCCCATGAGGCTCTCATGAGTAATGCTGAGCCTCTCAGCTGCCTTTTCTTGATTGGTAAATATCGTTACAGCAAAAGTAGCGCCACTGCAGACTCACCTGTCAGGACAACTGTTTTCTTTCAGATCTTGGCCCATGACTCCCTACTACCACGTCAAGGCTCCTATGCTTTCAAAGTGTTCAGCTCACCTCATTGTCGTTAGGAGGAAAGTCAGTCCAAATTAGCTAATTTGCTCTTACCAGAAACTGCGCCATCTCTGTATCTTACTTTTTCAAAAACTCAATCTTCAACAGCTGAGATCAGTATTTAAAAATTTCTCTTCTCGGCTGGGCACAATAGCTCACGCCTGTAATCCCAGCACTTTGGGAGGCCGAGGTGGGCGGCTCACGAGGTCACTGGATTAAGACCATCCTGGCTAACACAGTGGAACCCAGTCTCTACTAAAAATGCAAAAAATAAAAAAATAAAATTAGCCGAGCATGGTGGCATGTGCTTGTAGTCCCTGCTACTTGGGAGGCTGAGGTAGGATAATTGCTTGAACCTGGGAGGTGGAGGTTGCAGTGAGTGGAGATCGTGCCACTGCACTCCAGCCTGGGCAACAGAGCAAGACTCCATATGGAAAAAAAAAATTCTCTTCTCTTATATAATTTGTGGTTTAGGCAACTTCTGAATCTTGATATATTTCACGTTGTATCTTTTGATGCAGCATTATTTACTGTCGTAAGGTTTGTGATGGTTATAAACACATGGTGGATATTTTATGCCCTCTATTTCCCAGCCATCGCTTTTTTGCCTTAAATTTTACATTCTGTTTTTGTGTAAATTTCATTTACTTGGTATATATTTGCCTATATCATTATTTTGTAAACAGTCAAAAATATTTTGCTTTAAGCTGTGTTATAAAAACATTCTCATTATCACTACCGGCATGATTTATCTACTCTAATTTTACGTTACACATTTATATCTTTTGTTCCTCTTTATTATTTTCTTGTCTTTTGCCATGTTAATCCTTTTTTCCTTGCTCTTTCTCTCTAGGTTCTTGGGAATTTTCCATCCAGCTTTTAGTCTACTAGTGGATGGATACTTATTATTTAATTTTTATCATTTTTTTTCTTGAGACGAAGTCTCGCTCTGTCACCCAGGCTGGAATGCAGTGGTGCAATCTTGGCTCACTGCAACTTCTGCCTTGGGTTCAAGTGATTCTCCTGCCTGTCTCCAGAGTAGCTTGGATTACAGGCTCCTGCCACCACATCCGGCTAATTTTTGTATTTTTTTTTTTTTTTTTTTGAGACAGAGTTTCACTCTTGTTACCCAGGCTGGAGTGCAATGGCACGATCTCGGCTCACCGCAACCTCTGCCTCCTGGGTTCAGGCAATTCTCCTGCCTCAGCCTCCTGAGTAGCTGGGATTACAGGCATGCGCCACCATGCCCAGCTAATTTTTTGTATTTTTAGTAGAGACGGGGTTTCACCATGTTGACCAGGATGGTCTCAATCTCTTGACCTCGTGATCCGCCCACCTCGGCCTCCCACAGTGCTGGGATTACAGGCGTGAGCCACCGCGCCCGGCCTAATTTTTGTATTTTTAGTAGAGACAGGGTTTCACCATGTTGGCCAGGTTGGTCTCGAACTCCTGACCTCATGATCTGTCCGCCTCAGGCTCCCAAAGTGCTGGGATTACAGGCGTGAGCCACCACGTCCGGCTATCTTATTTTTTATCTTTTTTATTTTTGAGACAGGTTCTTTTCCTGTTGCCCAGCCTGGAGTGCAATGACTCAATTTTTGCTCACTGCAGACTTGACCTCCTGGGCTCAAACCTTTGAGGAACCAGGACTACCAGCTTGGCATGTACCACCTTCCCCGGCAAATTATCTTCTTTTTTGTACAGAAGGGGGAGGTTGGCTGGCGGGGGGGGCGGGGGGGCGGGGGGGGTGCGGGGCGTGGTTCTCAATATGTTGCTCAGGCTGGTCTCAAACTCCTGGGCTCAAGCAATCCTCCCACCTTGGCCCTCCAAAATGCTGGGATTACAGGGGTGAGCCACTGCCCCTGGCTGATACCTTTTGTTTGAAACCCCAAATTTCTTAACATCAAGTATAAAACCATATCGACCAGTATGTCCTAAGATAGATGCATACGCTTTGCCACCTCTCACTTTTTATTAATAACATTCTCTTCCTTTGCTACCTCTCAGTTTTTGTCAAATTGTGATACAAAAACCTGTTTATAATCACGAAATTTTTATTATATATAATTTTAACATTGATTAGCGTTGTTTCATATTATATTAATTACAATTACTTCATTTATGTAGTTTCATTGACTGGATTCTTTGCCTTTTCTTTTACCTTTTTTTCTGTTAAAATTCTTTATTTTGATTCGTTTCTTAGCTGGCAGGTCTATAACCTCCAGTACCAGTTTTCAAAAAGGGTTTGCGGAAGAGCTCTCCCACCCCGAGTGGAACTGGATAACATCCTGTACCAGTTCCCAATTTATGACCGCCTGGTTCCAAGTCCACCCTTCGCAGATGCCTGCAAAGTTTCTCCCTTGCCAGCGGGCACGATGTTAAATTCTGTCAGCAGAGGGCGCTAGAAGACAGAGGGAAGAAGCGGCTTCTCCGGCGGTTTCTTTAAGCTTTCCTTCCTACTTGCTTGTGGGACCTGAACCCCCAGGGAGTTCCTTCTCGGCTGAGTTTCAGGGCCCTTCCGCAGGCATCCTCACGGCTAGTTCCGCGGGTGTCCCACCGAGTTTCCCAGCGGTGACTTCAGCCGCACCGTCTCGGGCGGACCCCCGGTGGGGCAGACGCCACGGGCCGGTTTCCGGCGGAGTCGCGCATGCGCACGCGCCCTCCCAGCGCGCCCTGCGTGGGTGGCCGCGCCGTGAGTTCTGCGCATCCTCCAACCGCAACTGCCGGAGGAATTCCGCGGGGACCCCCGCAGGAGGCCTCCAGCCCCCCCAGGCGTGGCCCGCGGTCCTCTTCCCCGCAGTGTTCGCTCTCTGACTGCGGCCCGGTTCTGTCCAGGGACAACCCAGAGGACTTCTCTGCCGTCCGCGGGCGGCGACGCCTTTCCTCCAGCAAGGGCTGAACCCCGCTCTCGGAGGGCCGGCCTTCTTCGGGGTCCCCCCTTCCTTTTGGATTCTCCCCCACCCCGGGAGATCGACCAACTTGCCTGTTTATTCCCACTGAATCCACCCTGACTGATTCGCCACCCCGAGTTCCGAAGCAAGGGCTAGCTGTGGGGCGCTCCCTGACCTCCCTCCTCCAAACGGCAGAGGCTGGCCGGGCGCGGTGGCCACGCCTGTAATCCCAGCACTTTGGGAGGCTGAGGCAGGAGAATCGCTCGAGCCCAGGAGTTCAAGATCAGTCTGGACAACATAAGGAGACCGTGTTTACACACACGCGCGAGCGCGCGCGCACACACACACACACACACACACACACACGTTTATATTTAAATTAGCCAGGCATGGTGGTGCGTACCTGTGGTCCCAGCTGCTTAGAAGGCTGAGGCAGGAGGATCGCCTGAGCCCTGGGGTGTCGAGGCTGCGGTGAGCCGGACCTCACTGCACTCCAGCCTGGGGCAGGGACTGAGACCCCGTCTCAAAAAAGAAAAGGAAAAAGAATGGAAAGAACCAATGAAATCTTGATGCAGCTAACACCTCTGAATATTCTTCTGGTTTCTAGAATCCACACAAAGCAGAAATCCTACAGAATGATGGCTTGCGGCAAGGGTGAGCTGAGGTCCCCATAGGGGACATCGTAACAGGGCAGTCAGACCAGTTGGAGAAGTATGCTCTGTCCCATAAAAACGTGCCCCTTCCCGACTTCTACCCCATGTCGGTGGGCCCATGGTCTCCTCCTAGACTGCTCTGCTGGAATCACAGTCCTGCTCCTGTCTTCGGTGTCCTTCACACCCTCTCTTGGCTGCCTCACTGCCACACCCTGGCCCAGGCTCCGGTCACCTTGCATAGCGTAGCGGCTTTCCTGGGAATGCCACCTCCACTCCATATACTCCTGGTGCCTGAATGCCCTGCTCAAGGCCTCACCTCCCAGGAAGCTTCCTGATCAGCTTACCTCGCTATTTCTTCCTGTTCTGCCCTCTCCTACTATCTGTGCGAATCTGAAGGCACTTTCTGCTCTGTCATGGACCTGATCTTCCCTGTCAACCTAGACTGCTTTGATGAAAGCTGCTTCGGATAGCCGAGGAAACACTTATTTGTATGGAAGTGCCGTCCTCTGCTGGTAGACGTATGTAATGACTGGAACTTCTCCCTAGCTCTGTAAAGGACCCTTACTGCCCAAAGCAGAGAGAACCAGTGATATCCAAGGAAACCCAGCTGCCCTTCTCTCTGCCCACCACCACATTCCCTAAGCATGTAAAATTCAATCCGCTGACTCACCTACTAGATTTCCACACCTTACGATTACACTCAGACGTTCCCGATGCTCCAGTCTCATGGGGAATGGCAATCTCTAACGTTAACTGGTTATGCACCATACATGCCATACACTGTGCTAATCTCTTTATCAACTTTGTGAGGCGGACAGTTGAGTCATGTTCCCTAAGAGCAGAGCCTGGGACAGATTTCAGTGCACATCTACTTCTTTTGGGGATGAACACCCAGAAGAAAGAAAAGGAAGAAGAATGGGGTGGGAAAGGAGGGAGCTGGGCCCTGGGGTCTGCTATGGCTGAGCTGCGGCCTGATTCCACGGGGAGCTGTGGAGCACGTGCTATACCAGAATTCATCTTGTCTTGAGGTCGGGGACTGGCCTTTCCTGCCCCTGTGTCAGACAAGCATCGGCTGCAGGCCCCAAGCAAGGCGGCTTCCATTCCTGGGAAGTCTCCCAGAGCGAATAACTGAACTGCTGCCAGCCAAACCTCACAGCAGCCGGGGTGCAGGGATGGGGGTTGCACCAGACCAGTAAAGAGGGTTTGGCTGGGCACAGTAACAGCAACCGTGGTACTGTTATTTCTACTGTACGAATGCAGAATTACAATCCTCCAGGTTTGTAGGTACTTTATAGACTCTTGAGTGTTTTCGTATTCATTACCTCATTCAATGTTACAGTAACCTTGAGAGGTGTGATCATGATCCCCACTTTATGAACGAGAGGGTGGGAGACATCCTCAGGATTGCCCAGTAGGTAAATGTCTTCTCTTGTAAATAGCATCTTCACAGATACATAGCCAGCTGTCATGGGTCCCAATCCACCCTCTTCTCTGTGACATTCAGGCTCTGATCGTTTACCAAGGATCTTACAGCCCTTTTAACTCAGACTGAATCCAACGCAGCTGTGAAGCTGGCAACCTTCCTTGCTGAGACTAGGTATGAGAATACACCTCCTATCAGAAGGGGCCTTACCTTGCCTGCCTGGCACTTTGCTGGGCTCAGAATGCGTCTCCAGATTCCCCTCTGGGAGGGGGCGCCGGGGCACTGCTCACGTGCTTCTGCTTCTGTAGTTTCCCTTGGCACTTTCCTCAGAGGTGTCCCAGCAAGCTAGAGTCAGTCAGAGGACATTGAGGGCCAGGCCAGAGTTTAGAAAGAGTCCCAGGACTACCTGAGCGCTGCCGTCACCTGCCACAGGGGTAGCTGTGCAGCCAGTCTCGTGGCAGAGGCTGGGGTTTCCTGGATCTCAGGAGAAGCGTCACCTCTACCACCCTCTCAGGGCCCTGGGCTTTTGCCCTCAAGCTGCCTCTGGATCTAGCAAAGGCCTCAAACCATCTTTGGAGTGGGTGAGTTCCAAGAGCTGCATTAGACTAGCTCGTCTCCTCCGACGCCGAGTTCCAAGGGATGATTCACACCTAAGAGCTGATGGGGTACAGCAGGAGCATGTCGGGGACCCCAAAACCTCGCACTGTGTTGGGAAAGTATGGATTCAAGAGCTCACTGATGCAGGTTCGAATCCCCCACTCTATCACAGAGCATCTCAGTTAAGAGGAGATAGACATGAGAGTAACAGAAAATTCACAGCAGCAGCTATTGTGCTGTGAGTGAGTGGCCCTTGCCCTCACGGTGCAAGGTAGCACGTGCCTACCAAGCAGCAAAACAGAGGGAGGGACAAAGGAGGAGGAGCAAAGAGCAGACACACAACCTGTGTCTTAGGGAAGGCTCCCACACACTGCTGCCTAAGGCGTCCACTTACCTCTCTTTGGCCAGAACTCAGTCACATGACCACACCCGGCCACAAAGGAGGCTGGGAAATGCAGTCTTCATTCTGGGCAGCCACGTTTCTTACTAAAACTTTTCTTACCCTGATAAATAGTAGCAAGTTATTGGAGAATAGCAGCTCCTACCACACTAGACTGTGGCCTCAGGCAAGTCTCATGGCCGCTCTGGGCTTGGAGATAAAGCTATCTTACCACAAACAAGTTGCATGAACTGAAACCCCGGATGCAAAGGATTTAGCACAGAGCCTGGAATATACTATGCTCAACCTCTCCTTTTCCATTCCTGTCTCCAGATATTCTGGAATGTGCGGTGGTAGCTCTCAAATGTGGCCGCAGCTCCTGCAGCCAGTGTCTGAGTGCTTTCTCTATGCAAACTCACAAGATCAATGTTGGAAATAGATGCTTGGTGCCGCAAAGAAAAATTAGCACTGAGACAAAGGATCTTTCAGCAACGCAATTTTTACTTCCTGGACTGCAGGAAGGGTACCCTCGCTAGCCATCTTGCCACAAGAGTACAATGAACAAAAGCAAACAGACAAATTTATCCCTTACGCGTTTGGGGTTGTCCTTACTGCTGTGTCTGATCTCCGTCGGCTGGAGCCAGACCTCACGATCTAAACTAAAACCCAATTGGCTAAGAACTTAAAACTTTTCTAAACAGGTAAAAGCAATGGAGAGCTGGGACATGCCTGTGAGCACGTCCAGCACAGATATTTTGGTCAAAGTACAAGGACATAGAATGTACTACGTGCCAGTAAGCATGGCATGTCTAACTGCTATATAGAATAGAGCTTAACAAAGTTCTTAGCACACTTATTCTTTAGCAAGAAAGGAAACTTTAAAGAGGAACTTTTCTACTTCCCACAGTCACCCTGAAACTTCTTACCAGAACTTCTGAACCAGACCTCAGGGTAGTAGAGTAGGTCACAGTGACATTTAAAGAAGAAATAATGCCAATATCACACACACTATTTACCCGGTAGAGTCTATGCATTATTCCATTTCATTCCTGCACAACCCCAGGCAATAGGAACTATTATCCAGATGGATAGATTGGGAAACTGAGGTTCAGAGAGGTTAAGCCACTTGCCCAAGGTGACAGACAGTAACTGGCTGAACTGGGATCAGATCCTGGTCTGTCTGGCTCCGCGTCCTCGTCCTGTAATCATCATGGTACACCAGTCAGGGGTTTCCCTGTATGAGGCATCTACTCACCGCCCCGTGATGGAAACTATTGTTAAAAGATGTCGGCCACACAAGGGAATCGGGGCGGAGGGGACCCCATGAAGGAAGTCTTTTCGCAGGTGAGGAGACTGAACTGAGCTTTGGGGCCTGTGAGATGCTGATTACAGTTGTTACCAGGCAGGCAACCTAGGAAGACGCCTGGAGCCTGGAGACACGATGTGAGTCAGAGCCTTGGACTTGCCTGCACACTCCCCATATCGCCCCAGCCTCAAGGGCAGACAGCCAGGACCAGATAGGAGTGGGGACAGCCCTAGCCCCTGGCCAACCGCTCTGAAGAGAAAAAGCTTCTTCATAAGCTGCAGTAAATCCTCGGGGTTAATTGCAGCCTGAACATTCATTTCAAAGACCTCACTTCCTGAATCCCAGGAGCATCCAGGAGAATGGGGACCAAGGTGGCCCGGCCCAGAAAAAGCAAGATACAGACAGTTCTCAACCTGTACGGTCTCAAGGAGAAAGAGGGCTCTCCCAGCAGGACAAGTGGGTGGGCTGAGCGCGGGGGAAGGATGGCACAGGGGACTCCATCAAGAAGGCGGTGACCGTGGGCTTGAGCACCCACTCCCTGCTGCAGAACCCAGCCTGGCCCGGCTTCCGGAGCCCTCCAACCTTCACCCTCGGGCTACTTGACTTCCACCTAAATCCAGCACTGCTCCTTGCAAGAAGGCAGGGGTGTGACTTCTTGCTAGTCTCATCTGGCCGGTCTCCTTGGAAAGTGGGAGCTCCCCAAGGGAAGGGCTGATGCAGGCCCCTTCTGGACCTCAGTTCCCACAGTGATTCCCCAGTAGGCTTCCCCACGAAGTGTCTGATGGAACATTGGCCCAGCATGGAGGCCAGTTCCTCCACTGGAGCTGCCCGAAACATGCTGTGTGATCCTGGGAAATGTACTTAAGTTCTCTGAGCCTCATCTTTCCTTTTACACGGCAGGGAGGTAATCCTGCCTTTGGGAGAATGAACTGAAGTAAATCACCCTGACCCCCTAGACGAAAAGGAGGGAGCAGGAGAAATTCTCCCAACCCGCAGGGCCCAGCACAGAGGAGGCGGCACCCCCAATTCATTAACGGCAGACCTGGTGTGCCCGCCCAAGTTCACCGGCAGGGGGCGCCAGGCCACCGCTCGGTGCTCGAGCCTCACTGGGGCGCGGGGAGAGTCTGGTCTCAACAGGTCTCGCCTCTGGCACGGTGCGTCTCGCGGCCCAGAAAAGGCACCTTGTCCCCAGAGGTCTGAAGTCACAGACTGTGTTTATTCAAAGCCAGCCACCGTTGCTCACCCGTCTGATTTCCTCTGGGTGTGTGTGGACGGGGGTGCGCGTGACCGCGTCTGTGCACCGGGGACGGTGCTGTGGGCTTTGCGCTGAGCCAAGGGTCCGGCAGGGGCGGTGCTGATGCTGCAGGAGGATCGGGAGCCATGCCTCGTGCTCAGCCCCGCGGGAGCCGCTCTGTGTGCCCGCAGCGGGGAGGGCCACCGGGCAGACCGCCTCCTTGGCCGGTGGCCCCTGCAACGGACCCGTCTCTCCGGTGCCTCCGCTCGCCGAGTCAGTGTGAGGGCAGACGGAGGAAGCCCTGCTTGCTTCTCTAGTCAGAGGAAAGGGGCCACGGGATTGTAAAACAGGCCTTCGGTTCTTGGACAAGAAGGCAAAACCGAACCAAACCAAAAGCCTGGTGAGATCACTGTCTTACCCAGAGGCAAGTGATTGCTCAGGCCAAATCACCCAGCCTGGGCTCTGATACCTGCCGCGCCAGGTGGGGCCCGTGCGCCGGGGAAGGGGGCCGGCATGGCCTCTGCCTGAGCTCCCAGCCTGAGGAGGCAGTGCGTCCTCACTATGGGACTATGCGCCACCACGCCCAGCTAATTTTTGTATTTTTCAGTAGAGACGGGGTTTCACCATATTGGCCAGGCTGGTCTGGAACTCCTGACCTTGTGATCCGCCCACCATGGCCTCCCAAAGTGCTGGGATCACAGGTGTGAACCACTGGAATCGCCCTTTTCATAGACACTGAAGGGTCACCATGTGATCATTTTTCCCAGGCTGAGGGTACAGACAGGAGCTGGCAGAGCAGGGAGGGTGCTGGGCAATTTCCACATGATCACCAGTCCTGGGGAAGGCCACTGGGGTAGGTGGCCAGGGGTGGGGTGGAGGTGGGGGGCTGCCGCAAAGGCTTCCAAGACTCTGAAGGAGGCGAGGCAAGTTGAGTCTTAAGAAGCCAGAGGATGCCGGGTACGGTGGCTCAAGCCTGTAAGCCCAGCACTTTGGGAGGCTGAGGCGGGTGGATCACGAGGTCAAGAGATCAAGACCATCCTGGTCAACATGGTGAAACCCCGTCTCTACTAAAAATACAAAACATTAGCTGGGCATGGTGGCGCGTGCCTGTAATCCCAGCTACTCAGGAGGCTGAGGCAGGAGAATTGCCTGAACCCAGGAGGCGGAGGTTGTGGTGAGCCGAGATTGCGCCATTGCACTCCAGCCTGGGTAACAAGAGCAGAACTCCATCTCAAAAAAAAGAAGCCAGAGGAATCATCTAATCAGGTGACAGTGCCTGTCCTCAAGGGGCCAGTGGGCCAGGCAGGCACCCACAGCAGCTGTGACAACTTCAGGCAGACCACAAAGCACTTTACAGTTTGCCAAGTTATTTTATACACACTTACTCTGTGATGTCGGTAGAAAAATGAAGCTCAGAGATGTTAGGTAACTTGTCCCAGGACACACAGCCAGGACTTGTGCCTGTATCTCCCAAGCTCTAGCCTGAGTTGGCTCCTGAGGTAGCCTCTGCCCCTCCTACCAACTCCCTGAAGCAGAACCTTAGTTAGAGCCACAGGGCCCATCTTGTTCTGACAGGTCTAGAACTTGCCTTTGTTTTATTTTTCAGGTGATTGGCACTGGTTAGCTTCTACAGGCCTGGCTCACCCAACCAAACACACAGGAGATGGATGGATGGGCAGAGAGAATACCACTGTGACTGCTTACAGTGAGCACCAGTTGGTTTAGAAGGCTGGTGTCAGGAATTGACTCAAGTCATCCATTCCCTCCTGGTGTTACCAGGAAAATGCAGAACCAGAGCAAATGCAGCCAGCCTTCCATGAAGGATTTCTCAGTCTGTCAGACTGGGCTACAGAAATGCGTGACGTGGTTGGGCACAGTGGCTCATGCCTGTAATCCCAGCACTTTGGGAGGGAGAGGTGGGTGGATCACAAAGTCGAGAGTTCGAGGCCAGCCTGACCAATACGAAGAAACCCCATCTCTACTAAAAATACAAAAAATTAGCCAGGCGTGGGGGGGGGGCACCTGTAATCCCAGCTACTCAGGAGGCTGAGGCAGAAAAACCGCTTGAACACAGGAGATGGAAGTTGCAGTGAGCCAAGATCATGCCACTGTACTCCAGCCTGAACGACAGAGCAAGACTCCGTCTAAAAGAAAAAACAGAAATGTGTGACGTGCCGGGAAGCGTCAGGGAAAGGGTGGCTCAGGAGTGACCTGGGTTGTAATCATGGCTCTACCAGTTCTTAACAACATGGCCTTGGCAGGTCGCTCAAGTCTCAGCCTCTTCATCTGACACATGGAGATGATGCGTAGAACAGCCCAGGGCTTCTGGGAGGAGCACAGAGCTGATGTGCGGAGCAGAGACTGGGTCCAGGCAGATAAACAGGAGCTCTTCTATTTGCAGGAAGCTGGGTGACTTCCCTGTCTACAGAAGGCGTATTTGCAACCACTCTCTGAAAGCCATTATCCCTCACCCGGTCAGCACTGGGTCTTTTCACAAACCCTGGCTATTCCCTGAGCCCTTCTCTAGCACAGGGTCTCTCCAGTCAGGCAGGTGCCAAATAATTCACTGCGCTACAGTTTTATTTAGTGACATTCTTGTTTCTCTTTCTTTTCTTTTCTTTTTTTTTTAAGACAGAGTCTGGCTGTCACCCAGGCTGGAGTGCAGTAGCATGACCTTGACTCACTGCAACCTCTGCCTCCTGGGACTACAGGCACATGCCGTCATTCCTGGCTAATTTTTGTATTATTTGTAGAGACGGGGGTCTCACTATATTGCCCAGGCTAGTCTCTCAAACTCCTGGGCTCAAGTGATCTACCCGCTTTGGCCTCCCAAAGTGCTGGGATTACAGGCGTGAACACCATGCCCGGCCAATTTAGTGTCATTCTTACCCTAAGGGTGCACAGCGCTCAACTTGAGGGAGATGTTTTCTGGTTCTTGGAGTGGATTTGAAGATACTAAATTTCCCTTCCCTCAGCCGCATGCCTTCCCTGAGTGACAGGTTTCCAAGTCTGGGGAAGCTGAGATGACAGCCTGGTCCTGCCACTTGCCACAGTGTGTGACCTCGGTCATGTTCTGGAACCCCAGATTCCTTATGTGTCAATCAGGGGACATTCAGCCATGGGGTTGGGAGACGATTACACTTGAAATGTGTGAAGTGTCGGACATCTGGCCCAGCGTGAGGAGGGACTCAATAAGTGATCATTGTCTCGTAGTCATGAAACAGATGCTGGGTTTTATAAGTTTCAAATTTTGAGACTTCACCCATGGGAGGGAAAGATCAACTTCACAAACGGGGCTATGGGGGAGGTTTCCCACGGGCATTGGAACCAGGTTGGTTGAGTCCCTCTGCTCCTTGCCCTCGGCTCTGTGTCCCTGATCCTGCTGGTATCAGCCCACTGTGGAGAAGGGAGGATGCTCCCGGGGTGGTCTGCTTTCCCCATTCCCCCCAGACTGGCTTCTTACCTGGAGACCTGAGGGACCAGGGAACTGAGGCTGGAGCTGCCCAGAGGAATCTGAAGATTTGGGGTTGGTGGGTGGAGAAGAGGGTGTGGGGTGCTTCCTTTTGGAAGAGCCTTTCTTCCCCCCGATGCCCCCTCCCCTTACAATCTCTACTCCACCCGCATTCTCTACACAACCCTCTGAAGGAGGCAGGCGGCCCCAAGCAGGTCTTCCTGAAGACGCCCCAGTTCGGTCTTACTCTCCAGGAAAGCACACACCTAAGAAAGCTAACTCCGACCCCTGCTCCGGTTGGAAGCCTGACGTGGGTGACACGAATGCGAGCCAGCCTAGAGCAGGTAGGACTTCGGGATCCCCTGATCTGGGCTGCACACACAGCCCACAGAGGCCCCTCACAGCTGGCCTTTCAGTCTCTGCTCATCACCATCCTGTGGGTTATTCCCATTTTACAGACCAGGAAGCTGGTCCTGGGAGGGAAGGGGCCTGCCGAGGTCACACCGCCTATCCTTCACTCTAGAGTACATGGAGAGCAGGACTTGCTGTCTCCCAGGGTGGCCCCTTGATGAGCCGAGGGCCCAGGAGGGTGATTGGCTGGCTCAAGTGCTCAGCTCAGCTTCCTGGAGAGATATGCCAAGTCCTAGTACTTTAGGAGAAGGGTGGGAGACAGCCAGTGCCTGGAAACAGCACCCTGGCCATCCCCCACCCAGCCCCTGACCTGCTGGATGGGGCTCAGACTCAGGACGAGCTACTGGAAGCCTGGGTTCCCCTTAGGCTAGGAACAGAAGGGTTAGGAAGGGCTTGGGGAGGCACCTGCCCTCAGTGCTTACCCGTGGGAGTCTGGGGTTTCCCGCTGTTTCCTTGTCCCTCTGGGTTTTTGTGTCATTTTGGTTTTGATTCTCTTTTTGTTTTTCTCCAGGGCTGACAAGAAAAGGAGAGATGGTGGTATACATTTCTGAGCTGGGAATCTGGAAGGGGAACTGAGCTAGACTCTGGTGTGTATCACATTAATTGTATGTAACATTTCTACAGGTCTGCCCTTACTGTGCCTTTGAAAACTGTCATGGTTAGCCAAGGCAGGTGGATCACTTGGGGTCAGGAGTTCGAGACCATCCTGGCCAACATGGTGAAACCCCATCTCTACTAAAAATACAAAAATTAATGGGACCGTGGTGGTGAGCGCCTGAAATCCCAGCTACTTGGGAGGCTGAAGCAGGAGAATCGCTTGAACCTGGGAAGTGGAGGCTACAGTGAGCCACTGCACTCCAGCCTGGGCGACAGAGTGAGATTCTGTCTCACAAAAAGATAGAAAATGGTTATGATTTGATCCCATAATTGGTGGCCCCATCTCTGTCTCTGACTGTCTGTCTGCCTCCCTGTGTCCCTCTCTGCCCATTTCCTGTTTCTGTCTTTGTCTCTCTCTCTCTCTCTCTGTGTGTGTGTGTGTGTGTGTGTGTGTGTGTGTACAAGTAGATATATGTATATATAGTCTGACTTTGTCACTGTCTCTCCCCCGACTAATCTGATCTGAAGGATCACAGAGCTGGATGGGACAAGGGTCACCATCTCATCCATTCACAGCCTTTGACCAAGATGGTCTGTGAACCACTGGATGTGGGTTCGGTTTTGAAACAAACTTCCCCTTCCTGCCCACTGGGGCGTCAGTTCATGCTCAGCTTAGGTTTAACAGTCTCTATATTTCCTCCTTGGGCCAAACTCTCACCCTTCCTGCTGCCGTTTGGACACTGGCTTTGGTGTCCGGCGCGGAATCATGATAAGGCAGAGGCCACAGTCCTGCCCCCACCCAGCCATGCCTGCTGCGCAGTGAAACCGATGCTCGCTGGGGCGGTCCTGGCCAGGAGAGAGGAGGAGGGGCAGAGGCAGCTGGGGAGGGTGCACAAGAGGCCGCGGGGGCGGAGGGGGGGCGGACTGCAGCCAAGGGCTGCGTCTGAGGCTATTTATAGACGGACACACGGAGACACGCACGCAGGGCCAGAGAGTAAGTACTGTTTGTTTCCTGGAAACTGGACTGCTCTCCGTCCTACCAGATTTCCCAGGGAGCGTCAGACTGAATTAGGGAAAGCTGTGTCCGCTGCCTGGTGTCCGCCCTCCACGTAAGGAGAGATCCGATTGGCTCCAGTCCCCCTTGGTAACCGCAGCGCCGGCTCCTGGCCTGGGGAAGGAAGCCCTGTCCAGGAGCTGCTGACTGCCCTGCTCACTTCTCTGTCTCATCTCTCGCCTCCCAGGCCTCCTCACGCTGCTCCCACAGCAAAACACTGCACCGCTGCTTCCCACTCTCCGGGCCTCGCCCCTGCACCCCCCGGCCTTTGCACACACAGCTCCGTCTGCTAGGAATGCTTTCCCATCCATTCCTATTCTTCTAGCAAAGCTCTACCCACCTGCCACGCCTCACCTCTTCTGAGGGGTCTTTTCTCACCTCTCGTCTGAAAGCTTAGGATTCTGCACGGTTATCTCGCTGCTGTTATTTCTGTTTACATCCGTCTCCGCCTCCAAACCATAAATTCCTCAAAGTCAAGGACTTTCTCTTACTCATCTTTGCATCCTCAACATGTAGACCAGTGCCTGAACCAGAGCTGATGAGCAATGGAGAATTGTTGAGTGAATGGATGAGACTTTCACAGTCTAGCTGCTGAGAGCTCAGGTCTCTGTTCAGTGGAAGATATGGTTTAAATACCAGCACTATGTGAACTTCACCTGGAATTAGAAAAATAAAGAAAGAAAGAAATGCATGCCAGCTCTGCCTCTTGCTAGCTACGAGATTTTTCCGGTTACTTGGCCTCACTAAGTGATTCTGCCTCTATAAAACGGGCTGTAACAGTAGAACCTTGCTTATGTGATTAACGTAAAATTTTAATGACAGTGCATACTCACATAGCGCCTGGCTCACATGTGGGTTTTTCTCACAACTCACGTTTTGTCTTTCAGCAAATCCTGTAGGTTCCTCCTTTAAAATGTCCAATCTGTTCTTACCTTCCCACAACCCTATCCAAACCACCACCATTTCCCACTGATACCCCACCCTCACTTATTTCCAGCACAGCTGTCAGAAGGGTCTCTTAAAAATATGTCACATCAGCTGGGCACAGTAGCTCACGCCTGTAATCCCAGCACTTTGGGAGGCCGAGGCAGGCAGATCACAAGATCAGGAGTTGGAGACCAGCCTGACTAACATGGTGAAACCGTATCTCTACGGAAAACACAAAAATTAGCTGGGCTTAGTGGTGGACACCTGTAACCCCAGCTACTTGGAAGGCTGAGGCAGGAGAATCGCTTGAACTCAGGAGGTGGAGATTGCAGTGAGCTGAGATCACACCATTGCACTCCAGCCTGGGTGACACAGCGAGACTCCATCTCAAAAAAAGTATGTATGTCACATCACGGCAGACTCCTCCGCTAAAATTCTCAGTGCTTCCTCTTCACTCAGAGGAAAGGCCCAGACCCTCATCATCCTTATCACAGCCTACGAGATCCTTTAGGATGGTGTCCCCCGCCACCTCCGAATCCCCCTCCTTGTTTTCTCACCTGCTCTCCTGGCTCCAGCCGCACACCACTCCCCCCCAGTGCCTTTCCATGTGCCATTTCCTCAGATTGGAATTCTATTCCTTCAGAATTCTCGTGCTTCCTTCAAAGCTACCTTCTTTGTGCGGCCTTCCCTGACTGTCCAATCTAAACTTTCAGTGATATGCTTTTCGGTGATATGCTCACTCTTTCTCTAGCCCCCTTTTTTAAATTTTTTAAAAACTTTCGTTGAGATGGAGTCTCGCTCTTGTTGCCCAGGCTGGAGTGCAGTGGTGTGATCTCAGCTTATTGCAGCTAACGTTCCTGGGTTCAAGCGATTCTCCTGCCTCAGCCTCCCAAGTAGCTGTGACTACAGGCATGTGCCACCAATGCCCAGCTAGTTTGTGTACTTTTAGTAGAGACAAGGTTTCACCATGTTGGTCAGGCTTGAACTCCTGACCTCAAGCACTCCACCCGCCTCGGCCTCCCCCGTGTTTCTTAGAGGCATGAGCCACTGCACCAGGCCTCACTGTTGGTACCTGCCATTCCACTTCGCTGCTGGATTATTTCACGTTAGCCTTTATCATTAATAGTAACATGTATTTTAGTTATTTCCTTATTTACCATCTGTCTTCCCTAGTAGAATATAAACTTCCAGGGAGCAGGGATTTTTGCTTGTTGTGTTCATCGTTGTATTCCAGCATCCAGGACAGTCTGGCATGAATAAGTACTCAGTAAATACTTTGTTGAACAAGTGGATCAGATCTGGCAAGTTTTGCTAGAGTACATTTCCCTCTGTTTACGGGAGCTTGGTGCCCTGAGACTGTGAAGACGAGACTTATATTGATGTAAAATATGAAAGGTAGCATCCCAGAGATCTGGATGGGGCTCGGCCACTCCTCCTTGCCCCTGGGCAGCCAGAACTGACTCAGAAGGCAGAACCCCAAACCATACTTCTGCCTCAGACTGGATTTTCCCCTCCTTCCAGCCCAGCCCAGCTGCCTCCAGCAGAGGGTTTGGCTTGGGAGTTGGTATCAGCATTGCAAGTTTCTACCTGGGGGTGAAGGCTGGAGGCTGAGTGCAGGAGATGGTCACTTGGAGACCGGACGAGCCCAGGGGCGGAATGAGTTCAGCTGCTCACATAGATGTTGATGTTTCCTCAGGAGGTAGCAGGAATTTAGAGTACAGTGAAAGGCCCTGAGCCTTGCAGGGCGGGATCGTTAGTCAGTGAGAGAGGGTGGCCAAGAGGGCCCATGATGATGAGAAGGTAGGAGAAATGAACTTCAGAGAAGGGCATGAGGAATGATGGCAGGGGAGGGCTAACACAGAGCAAAGAAACACTGGTCCCTGCCGCCTCATCCTGAGGGGTGTTGGGTAAGGCAGAAAAACAGGCTTCTCTTGACACAGTCTGCTTCAGGGAATGCCAGGAGATGGGGAAGGTGCGTGGAGGGGGTGAGGACATAGGTGACTTTTCTGGGCCCAAAGGGGGCTCAGTGAAACGATTTGGAAAGGAAGGTGGTGAGAGAGGCTAGCACAGAGCATGCCCACAGAGGAATGGGGTGAGAACATGTGCCCTTCGGACAGTGACCAGCAGCCAAAGACGGAGTGAGGAGCTCAGTCTTGGCTGGGCCTTGGAGGTGGCAACCAAGGGGTCCAGGAGTGAGGCCCAGCAACTGAGACATGAGACCCAGAGTGCTGGGCAGGCAGAGAACGACAATCTCCAGGGAACTGCCACTTACGCTCTCAGGGGCCAGCCACTGCCTTGACGTCTGCAGAGTGGTGTCCGTGTCTTGGAGGGACAGGGCCTTCGGGGTCCTGGATGCAGGCTGTGTGCTGCCCTAACTCACCTCTTCATCCTCTCCACTACTCTGTATGGCATTGGCCCACACAGGCCCACTCTCCTGCTGCTGGGAGGGAGGGGCTGGAAAGTGTTAGGAATTCATCAAGCTTGTAACTAAAGCTGACTCTATGCCAGGCCCCATCTGGGGAAGGAATCTGCTCCCCCAAAGGCAAGGATTCCCCTGAGGGTTGCTTCTCAGCTGCTGCCCTACTAACCCAGTAGTGTCTGTGGGAAGAAGAATGATCTGGGCTTCTCACCCTCCTTTGCCAGCCTGGCTCTGTGATCAGGGAAGGGTGAAGGCAAGAAGGACGGCTGGGGGTACAGGAGAGAGGGTGAATAGGGGATGGGATGGGAGCTGGGTCGGGAGAGGGATGGGGACAGATGGCCAGCCCAGCCCTAGTGACGTGTTTTTGCTTCTGCGACTCCCTGTGTGTATCAGGAGCAAAAGGATGGGAACGATCTGCTAAAAGTCTGTTATCCTGGAGGCCCCCCAAGAATGTGACCTCCCACACCTTTCTCCCTCTAGGCCTTCTCCCATGGTATAAGAAGGTGTGACTGAAAGTGCCGGAAACTCACAAGGGAACACATGGACTTGGGACAGAAACAGATCTGAAGCCGGATTTATTGCCTCTTTCCCAAATTTAGAAGACAGACATGTTGTAAACGCTCCTCATCCTCACTCCCAGGGGCTCAGGATAAACCCCCTTTATCTTCAGACGAAAACCAAGAGAAGAGGCCCTGAACGTATTGGAGCTTCCCCAGATGTTGTTTTGGCAGCGCTGTAATGGGGCTGGGCCTCCTGGGGCTGAGTGTCTGGGGCAAGCAGGAAGCTGGCATCACAGCTGTGACAGCCAGAGACCACCCGGGGGGTGGGGGCTGAAGGGTGGAGGAGGACAGATTCAGAAAGCAGGACATGAGAAAGACTCTAAAGAAGAGGTACTGCAGCGTCTCACCTCCAGCCTCCTGGCTCTGGGCCTGAGGTATTTCTCTACCGCACCATGGGCTCAGGTCCAGGGGAGGCCAAGCACTTTTCCATCCCTGTGATTTGGAGGAAGGAGCCAGGAGAAAGAGAGAGAAAGTTGGACTTACCCTGAGCCTCAGTTCGCTTAGATATAACAAAAGAGTACTGGGCTAGGAGACCCACTCTGCCTCTTAACCTGTCATCTGGGTCCACACTGACGGCTCCTTGGGCCCTAGTGGAATACGTGATCACCTGCCAGCGAGAGAGGATTTTCCTGATTAGGTGACAGATATCCCGGAGGCCTACTTCCTGAGTTGATCCCATATCCAATTACTGGCCCAGTCCTGTCAATCATCCTTTTGAAATACCTTCTACTCAGCATCACCGAAGCCACCAACCCTTAGATAGTTCTTGGATAGTTTCAGCAGTTTCCCAAGTGGTCTCTTTGCCTGACCTTTCCTCAGTCCATACTCTGCTGTCAGAGCTCCTTCCAAACTTCAGGTCTGTCTTGTTCTTTCATGCTTAAAAGCTCTGAAGGCTTCCTGCAGTTGAAAGTTTAATTCTTAATTTGGCTTTCAAGTCCTTTACAATCTGGCCCAACCTCTAAGCTCAATTCACCCATTCTCAGTGTTTCTCAAATACATACTTTGCACTCTCATACCATTGTGCCTTTGTAGTTTTTTTGTTGGTTTATTTTTATTTTTGTTTGTTTGTTTTTGAGACAGAGTTTTGCTCTTGTTGTCCAGGCTGGAATGCAATGGTGCCATCTCAGCTCACTGCAACCTCTGCCTCCCAGGTTCAAGCGATTCTCTTGCCTCAACCTCCTGAGTAGCTGGGATTACAGGCATGCCACACCACACCCAGCTAATTTTGTATTTTTAGTAGAAACAAGATTTCTCCATGTTGGTCAGGCTGGTCTCGAACTCCTGACATCAGCTGATCCACCCACTTTGGCCTCCTAAAATGCTGGGATTACAGATGTGAGCCACCGTGCCCAGTCTTTTTTTTTTTTTTTGGATATAGAGTTTCGCTCTTGTTGCCCAGGCTGGAGCGGTGAGCCACCACACCTAGCACTGTCTTTTTTTCACACTTGCTGCCCAGGCTGGAGTGCAATGGTGCAATCTCGGCTCACTGCAACTTCTGCTTCCCAGGTTCAAGCAATTCTCCTGCCTCTGCCTCCTGAGTAGTTGAGATTACAGGCACCTGCCACCAGGCCTGGATAATTTTTTATATTTTTAGTACAGATGGGGTTTCCCATGCTGGCCAGTCTGGTCACAAACTTCTGACCTCAGGTGATCCACCCGCTGAGGTCTCCCAAAGTGCTGGGATTACAGGTGTGAGCCACTGCGCCCAGTGTAGCTTTAACAGTGGAGTCTTGCAGTTTTTTTTTTTTTTTTTTTTTTTTTTGAGACGGAGTTTCACTCTTGTTACCCAGGCTGGAGTGCAATGGTGCGATCTCAGCTCACCGCAACCTCCGCCTCCTGGGTTCAGACAATTCTTCTGCCTCAGCCTCCTGAGTAGCTGGAATTACAGGCACGTGCCACCATGCCCAGCTAAATTTTTGTATTTTTAGTAGAGACAGGGTTTCACCATGTTGACCAGGATGGTCTCAATCTCTTGACCTCGTGATCCACCCACCTCGGCCTCCCAAAGTGCTGGGATTACAGGCTTGAGCCACTGTGCCCGGCATCTTGTAGTTTTAAGAGTGAGATCTTGCCATGTTGCCCAGGCTCTGGAGCGCCATGGTTATTCACAGGCATGATCATCGCAGTCTACAGCATCAACTCCCCACCTCAAGGAATCATCCTGCCTCAGCCTTCAGAATAGCTGAGTGCCCAGCTCATTGTACCTTTACTCATGTTATTTGCTTTGCAGGAAATTCTCTCTGTTCAATTCTTTGCCCATCAAAAAGCCTACTGATTACTCAAGACTGACTTCTATATTATCCCCTGTGTGAAGCCTTCCTGGACTCACCATCACTCCATCTCCCTACTGGAACTAATCACTTCCTCCTCTATGCACTCAAAAACTCTTATATATATAGTGTAACAGTTCATTGTGTAGATTTGTGAGATTGTGATTTCTTGAAGGCAGACACTGGGTTGTACATTTATACTTCAGTGTCTGGCACACATACTTTGGCCTCCAGCACACAGTAGGTACTCAGTGAAGCTTTATTAAATTTGGTTGAATTAATTATCTCCAGGCAAGTGATACCGAAGGAGCAAAAACATTATTCTTCCCATATTATTGAAGAAAAAAGTAAGACGTATATAGGACAATGGACATGTCAGAAAAGTCTCTAGAAAGGGGTCTGGGGTGGTAGGGTGAGGGTGGGCTAGGGAAGGGTGGGAAAGGATCCTACTTCCTCCATTCCTTCCACTGAGAAACAGGCTGGGGAGGAGTGGAGAGGAATCTTTATTTAGATTAAGAACGGGTGGTCTGAGCGGCTTGTTATGATATATTGATCTTTTGCTTTTCTTTTTTCTTTTTTTCTTTTTGAGACAAGATCTCTGGCTGGACATGGTGGCTCATGCCTATAATCCTAGCACTTTGGGAGGCCGAGGTGGGTGGATCACTTGAGGTCAGGAGTTCAAGATCAGCCTGGCCATCATGGTGAAACCCCATCTTAAAATAAATAAATAAATAAAAATTTAAAAAAAAAAAAAAAAAAGATCTCACTCTGTTTCCCAGGCTAGAGTATAGTGGCACAGTCTTGGCTCACTGCAACCTCCATCTCCTGGGTTCAAGCGATTCTCCTTCCTCAGCTTCCCGAGTTGCTGGGATTACAGTTGTGTGTCACAATACTTGGCTAATTTTTGTATTTTTAGTAGAGATGGGGTTTCAGCATGTTGGCCAGGCTGGTCTCCAACTCCTGACCTCAAGTGATCTGCCCACCTTGGCATCCCAAAGTTCTAGGATTATAAGCACCTGGCCTTATATCAGTCTTGTGCTGATGATGACTGACCCCAATGGCATATAATTATGCTTTTTTATTTTGGTGTCCCCGAATGGGCTAATTAAGCTTTGGAACTGACATATTTGTTCTAGTGTGGTGGGCAGAGCACGCTCCTTGTTGCCACACTGCCTGGGTTCAAATCCTAGCTATGCCGTCTTAGGCAAGTTATTGAAGCTCTCTGTGCCTTAATTTCTTTATTTGAAAAATGAGATTCATAGTAATTCTCACCTCTTAGAGTTGTTGGGAGAATCAGGTGAGTTTACAGTACTTAGAATAGTGTCTGGCACATAATAGTGGTCACTACATGTTAACTATTATTACTCATAATTTATACTTTCCACAAAAAATTTGAGATAGCTTGAAATATTAAACCACATAGAGAAGAGGATAATTATGTGTGTATTGTTTTTTTTGGAGAATTTCTAAGTCTCATATGTGTATATTTATATTGTATTAAAGATCAGAAACTAATTGGTAGTAGGAGGGAGCAAGAGAAAAACAGGTATTTACCAATTTGTTGAATCAGTTACTTCTCTGACACCTAAATTTATCTTTGAACTTCCAGGAAGCCAAGATAAAAAGGGAAATACACACATTATTTGGTTTTTCATTGTGAAATATAAGAAAGCATTCAAGTTAGCTTGTTAAAACTCCCTCCCTAGTCCCCTACATTTACACATTCCTCAAGAAGAAATGTATGATATGAATCCCTGTGTTGGAATATTGGAGCCGAGGGATCTGCAGCTGTTTTCAGTTGGCTTTTTGTATCTTCCTCAATTGGGCTACCTTTAATAAGAGCTCATAATGACAACAGAAGTCATCGGGATATTGGCTGGGATAGTAACAATCAATATCATCTCTACATTCTTTCTATTCTTATCTCAGTTTCCTTTCTTCTCTCTTGGCTCAGGAACTCTCTGGGGTCAGGGGTTGAGCCTCACTGGGTCAAATAATCAGATGGCCCCAGGTGGTTTTAGCCACCTCCCCGCAGCATTAGAGCTGTGTAGAAGCGAGGTGGAACCATGGCAGAAACTCAGGAGGCGAATGGAGACAGGAAGGTTGTGAGATAAGTCTAAGACGGCTTTGAGAAGACTGAGCTTCCACATTTGGAACAGAACGATTATCTCAGTGGGAATGGGTAAGTTCCTAGAAAGGTAACAACTCTTTGCTGGGTGTGGTGTCTCACGCCTGTAATCCTAGCACTTTGGGAGGCTGAGGCGGGCGGATCGGGAGGTCAGGAGATGGAGACCAGCCTGGCCAATACGGTGAAACCCCGTCTCTACTAAAAATACAAAAAAATTAGCTGGGCATGGTGGCGGGTGCCTGCAATCCCAGCTACTCAGGAGACAGAGGCAGGAGAATTGCTTGAACCCAGGAGGCGGAGGTTGCAGTGAGCAGAGATCACACCACTGCACTCCAGCCTGGGCGACAGTGTGAGATTTTGACTTAGAGGGTGAGGGGGGAAGAAAACAACTCTCTGTCCTCTACCTTTTGAATTCAGAGGAATCTATTGTAAGTCAATATCCTTATGTAAAAATATTGCATAAATCCAGGAAGACCACCACCACCACCACCACCACCACCACCACCTCCACGATCCTCCAGCCTGACCTGCCAGGCTTGAAAAAAGTGGCTCTTTGCCCAAGAACTTACACACTCAGAAGCTTTGGATCTGTCTCATTGAATTCTTAGACAGGTTCAGAGATGTGGGTGGGGGTTAGAGCCTAATCACTCCACAGAAGAAAACAAGAAGAATCTATATTTTTTGTTCCTGAGAGAGGGGAGCAAGAAAGAGGGGCTTGAGTAACCTTCACATGGTGTTGGGAAGGCCTGGAGCCAGCGCTAGAGAGGAAGCCGACGGAAGTTTAAGAACAGAAATGCCCAACTCTCTCTCTTTTTAGCTGTTTATATTTTTGTGAAATTAATCCCCTCCGGAGACCCCAACCTTCACCAAACCCCATGATGCACATAACAGACCTTGTCAGGAGTTCATATGAAGAAACAAGAGGCAGGGCTGACACGGCTCACGGGTCAGCAGGATGATTCCCAAACGGAACTGACCTGAGATCTCAAAGCCAGAGGCACTGATGAGAAGGAATGTCTTTCCCACCCTCCATCCCCACTTCCAGGGAATTTGGAATCTTTTGAGGAAGACTATTGGGTCACTCATTGATCTTCGAATAAAACATAAAACCAGGAGCCCCCGTGGCTCCGGCCAGTTGTTCTGGCGCTTGAGGAGGCGAGGCTACCTGTTCGAAGCCAGCCTGGGCAACATAAGAACCTTTTGCTCATTTAAAAAACAAAAAAAAAAATTGAGCCAATCTATGAGCAGTTGGCTACAGCAGCTATCCAACAGCTTACCCACTGGGAGCATGGAATCAGGTGTTACCTTCACATGTCTGACAGTCAATGAGGTAATGAGGACAACCATCTCCCAAGGGAGGGCTCTTGCCTACCCACTGTGCAATCTACTTCTCAGCAACCTAGCACAGTCTTCCCTAAAAGGGGGTTCTATAGGGCTCACTGAAGCCAGCGAATGGGAGGAGAAATGCTGCAGAAATTTACTCTGTGTGGCTGGCCCTCTGGCTCACCGCCATTTAGGTATGGGTCACAAATCAATCACTGGACCTCGTGATCTGAATACCTTTTTTTTTTTTTTTCTTTTTTGAGACGGAGTTTCGCTCTTGTTACCCAGGCTGGAGTGCAATGGTGCGATCTCGGCTCACCGCAACCTCCGCCTCCTGGGTTCAGGCAATTCTCCTGCCTCAGCCTCCTGAGTGGGATTACAGGTGTGCACCACCATGCCCAGCTAATTTTTGTTTGTTTGTTTGTTTGTTTTTTGAGACAGAGTTTCGCTCTTGTTACCCAGGCTGGAGTGCAATGGCGCGATCTCGGCTCACCGCAACCTCCGCCTCCTGGGTTCAGGCAATTCTCCTGCCTCAGCCTCCTGAGTAGCTGGGATTACAGGCACGCACCACCATGCCCAGCTAATTTTTTGTATTTTTAGTAGAGACGGGGTTTCACCATGTTGACCAGGATGGTCTCGATCTATTGACCTCGTGATCCACCCGTCTCGGCCTCCCAAAGTGCTGGGATTACAGGCTTGAGCCACCGCGCCCAGCCCTGAATACCTTTTGTCCTCTTTGTCCTAGAGTGATCAAAGGAAGGAGATTTAGTCCCCACCCTCAGAAGTGGAGAGTGTGGGCTTTTCATTCTGATTGGAAAGAAATGGTTCCTGCCCTCGGGACACTCCTGAGTTCCCGAAGCGAGGAAGCTTCCACACCCAGGACACAGATGCAAAGCCGCCAGCAGATTCGCAAACCTGGGCAGAAGTGTGCTGCGCAAACCCCATTCACAATTAATCAAGGAGCTGGAGTCAAGGTGCAGCAGGAAATAGCTTGTTGGGCCTGGGAATGTCGAGCTGAGCTGGATTTGGAAGGCGAGATTTCTTACTGGCAGCAGCCACAGAAGGCAGTCGTGTCCTGTGCAGTGTCCAGTACTGAGGGAAGCGTCTGCACAAGGACGGCTCGCTCACCCGCGGTTCCCCTCCCTGCTGGAAGGGTAACTCAGGCGTGCTCACCACCTGCTTCCTAACAGAGGGCGCAGACAAACAGCCTGCCACAGTGCACACAAGAGGCAAACTCCGGATGACTTTATTTACAGAGATGAAGCTTTTCAACAGGGTCAAAGGGCATTCTCAGAGCACACAGGTGTGGCCCGGGAGAGGCAGGTTCTGGAGGGGGCACCTGAACAAGTTGCTCCTCCCTGGCACGAAGTGACCACCTGTAAGTCTGAATAGCACCTCACCGCTTGCAAAGCTGTTTTACACCAAGCAGAACACTCATCTATCCTTACAAGGCTGGAGGCCAGTACCCTCTATATTTTACAGAGAATGAAGCTGGGGCTTGAAGGAATTATAAGACAATCTTAAGGCCACACGGCAGAGGTGAGGGTGTCCTTTCTACCACCCGACACTGGCCGAGCATCACAGCCTTCGGGTCCTGGACTTTGGGATGCAAGAGCATTCAGGGACGATCAGAGTGCATCCATGAAAGGCCACCTGGTCATCTGCATTTCAATCTAGCTCTGCACATTTCAGAAGAAACCCAAAGAGGGAGGAGGCAGACAGATAGTGTCCGGGAAGGCTGCCCGCCTGGGCTCTGGCTCTCAGGAGGAGAGGGGGAAGCCAGCGTCCTTTTTCCAAACGCGGGTCACCTCTGCCTCTGCCTGGGCATTGTCTGGGAGAGGAGAGCCTGGCCCTGGATAGCTGGCAGCTGTGGCCCTCCCGGCCACTCCGGAGTCTGTGCCCATATAAGGGAAGCACTTCCAGGCGGCTGAGGTGGAGGCTGTGACGCCCCCGTCCACGTCAGCGGCCGGCGGGAGGCGCAAAAGCCGGGCAGGAAAACAAGTGACGCGGAAGGGAGGCGTGGGGCGGCGGGCGGGAGCCGCGGCGCCTGCCGAGTTAACCCCTGCCCCTGCGGCGGGAGCCCCCAAGGACAGAGCGCGGCTATCCAAGGTCGTGGGCTGTCCTTGCGCTTCTGTGTGAATGGGGGCGCGGAGCAGGGGAAGCCGGGGGCCAGGGGCCGCGCTGGTGACACCTGCCTGAGCACCCCTGTCCTGGGGTGGGCACAGGCATTTGTGTTTTGGAAGATCTGCCCTTTGGGCGTCCAGGTGTGTTTGAACACCTGCGCATTTTGCCTGGTGGCGTCAAGGACGCACAGTACATGGACAGCCGCTGTGTGTATTTTTACTTCAGAGCCTAGGGATTTTGCCATGGGGTGTTTAAAGACAATCAGGTCTCCTCTTGAAACTCAATCTCTTCTGTCCTGAAACAAGCAAACAAAAAGAACAACTGGTATCTGTGCTTCCAGAGACCCCGGAAAGTCTCAGGAGAGGCGCTGCTGTAAGGGGACTGGTTTCTCATTAGCCAAGTGGCCTCCCCACTCTTTCCTCAGACCAGGCAATAAAAAGGTATGGCCTAGGGGCTGACGGAGAGGCAGCTGGAAAAAGGAGGGTTTCTAGAGGCCTCCTGCCAGGCAGAGGCCAAGAAAGAAGCAGAAAAGGAAGAGAAGCTGCAATGAGAACTCAGGGCTCATCACGGAGCCTTCATTGTCTAGGGGTAGGTTGGGGAGGCTCTTTGATTTCTGAGTCCAGCTGTGTGCTCAGATAAAGCCTGTTGGAGTGCTGTTCTCAGAGGCCTGCCACGTCTGGCCTTAAATTGTGTGTGCGCGTGCCTGCCTGTGGTGGGCTGGGAAATAACTTGGCTAGCTCAGCCTCCGGGAAAGTCCCCAGGGCCTCCCAACCATCCCTTCACACCCACAGTGCTCAGCCACCCACATTCACTGCTCTGAGACCTACTTCCTCTCTCTCCTTCCCCTGGTCCAGTCTATCCCTGGTGGAGAGTTGTCTGGGTGGAAAACTCACCCCATCCCCAAACTCTGGGTACTGTGATAGAGTGGGAGTCTGGGGCGTGAAAAGAGACAGTGGTCCTCTTGGTAGGGCATTGGCCGAGGATGTGGCAAGTTTGCCTTGGCTGTGAGCACAGTCCCTGTCCCTGAAGCTTACCCTTGGGGTGGCTGGTGAACATGGTTTTATGCCTGGGAATTTTAAAGGCTGCTGGAAGGGCCTTCCTTCCTCAGAGCCAGTGGCCTGGGACTGGAAGATAACCAAAGGTGTTGAAGAATGAAAACAATGGGCAGGTGTTTGTGTTTCTGCCTGGACGGTGCTGCATGGTGGTTATGGCTCTGGGCTTTGGGGTCAAATGGCACTTTAGCTCTGCCCCTTGCTGGTAGGTCTTCTGGCAAGTTCCTGACTTCTCAGAGCCTCAATTTCCTTGTTTGGAAATGGAAGTAAAAGTTTTAATCATACTGATTCGTTATTGTTTGAGGCAGGGTCTCACTCTGTCACCACACCCAGGCTGGAGTGCAGTGGCATGACCATAGCTCACTGCAATCTTGACCTCCTGGGCTCAAGCGATTCTCCCACCTTAACCTCTGGAGTAGCTGGGACCGCAGGCAATGCACCACCATGCCTGGCTGATTTGTTTTTGGTATTTTTTGTTGAGACAGGGTTTTGCCACGTTGCCCAGGTTGGTCTCAAACTCCTGAGCTCAATCAAACCATCTACCCCAGCCTCCCAGAGTGCTGGAATTATTGGCAGGAGCCACCGTGCCTGGCTTATATTGTTCTCTAGAGGATGAAAAGAGATCACATTTATCAAGCATTCTGCACATATGTTCACTCCTTCCACAATATTTGCGCACCCGGAACATAAACACATTAAATAGTAACTTTTATGACTATTAGCAGTGATTGTAGTGTCATAAAAGTCCTCTTGGACACCACATGGAGAGTTAGCCGGAGTCACCAGGTGTTCAACGTTTGCCTTTGGAAGTCTCCTGCCTCTCACCTTTCTTTGAGGTCACTCTGGTACCTCATCAACTCCAGCACCTCCTCCACCATCGTGACCCCAGCCTGGCCTGGAAGAAAAAGCAATGGACATAGAAGCACAGGACTGAGGCTTCCACCCCAGCTCTGCCCTACGCTGGAACCCTCAGCCCTTCTGAGCCTCAGTTTCCTTATCGCTGAAATGGAGAGAGGACTTTCTGGCTGGCTTATTTATTGTGAGAGTCGAGAGAATAAATATTTGTGAAAATACTTTGAAAACAGCCCCCACCTATCAGTTCTCCACCAGGCGAATTCTCCCTTCTCATCCTCAGCACCAGCTCCTACCCCACGCCGCCCCTTTAAGTCTCTCTGTAGATTATCATGGCTTTAAGCATTTTGTTCACAGCTCTGTTGACAGTGTTCCTTTGACTTCAGAATTCTGGAGGTGGCTTAATTTTGACTTCCCTATGGACACCTCCTCAGGGCAGGGAATATGCCTTATTCATTCGTCCTGTGATTCCCCTGCCAGACCCAGGAAGGGCACATCGTAGGAGCTCAGCCCACACTGATTCTTTTTCTTCTACCAGCAAATCTCAGGGATGGAGGCCTGAAAAAGTGGCCCCAATAGAATTTGGGGAAGCAGGCTCTGTCCTCCGAGATAGAGGGGTTGAGGAAGGCAGGAGGACAGGAGGAAAGGAGGGGTCATCCATGCACTGTGCAGACCACAGGACGGCCGCTGTCGCCACACACAGACACAGGTAATGCCCGTCCCCGCAGGGTGGCATTGTGCTGACTGGGTTTACTCAGAGTTCCCAAGGCTGGGAGAACCTCTGAGAGCCTCAGCAGAGAACCCAGCCACTCTTCCTGGTGGGAAAGCAAACATTCTGCCTAAAAGGGAAGTCCCTGGGTTTCAAATTCCACTTCCTCACAGGCAGAGCGCTAACCTAAACCCTGCCCTCTCTTCCTCCCTCACCCCACAGGCAAACCATTTCCTCTTCTGCTGAGCTCATGGAAACAAACAACAGCTGTCCTCTCATTGATTGGTTTAAAAATAAGAGACTCTTGCTTTACCTCCCCCTTACCTCTGATGGCCAGAGACCTCAGCACAGTCCCTTCAGGCCTCCACCCACTCCCCTGGGCACAGAGGGGCAGCCCCTGGGCTGCCCACAGCCTCTCTCCTCCTCCCTGTGGGGACCAGACTTTGCCTGCCACTGAGCCACACCCGTTCACCCTCAGTGGGGTGACTGCAGCAGCCCTGTCATTGAGTCATTTTTTTTTTTTTTTTTTTTTTTGAGACGGAGTCTTGCTCTGTCATCCAAGCATGTTCTCGGCTCACTGCAACCTCCACCTCCCAGGTTCAAGGGATTCTCCTGCCTCAGCTTCCCGAGTAGCTAGGACTACAGGTACGCGCCACCACGCCCAGCTACTCTTTGTATTTTTAGTAGAGACAGGGTTTCACCATGTTGGTCAGGACGGTCTCAATCTCTTGACCTCGTGATCTGCCCTCCTCGGCCTCCCAAAGTGCTGGGATTACAGGCGTGCGCCACCGTGCCAGGTCCTGGCCACTGGGTCTTACCAGTGTGGCTCCTGCACTCACGCTTTTTGCCACATCACTTTGTCTCTGCAGTGGGCCTTGCGCAAGGCTGGGAGGAAACAGCCTCTGTAGAAATCAAGATTTCCTGCCCCGTGAGGGCTGGTGCAGCGCCGTGGAGCTGCTTCCTACAATGTTGCCAGGCAAACTGCAGGCCAAGGAAAAGATCGGGAGTGTGAAGTTCTGAGTTCACAGCTACTCAGAAACCCCTCTAAGCGTCATTGTTCTCCTCTGAAAGACGACAGTGGCAAACTTCATACAGAGTGACTGTCAGGGTCAGAGGAGATGTGGTTGTGAAGGCGCATCGTAAACGGTGCCACCACGGACACACGAGTTGCTGCTTCTGCCTGCCACCTCCACAGACCCCAGGTCACCACCAGCTGCCATCTCTACAAGTGGCCCTGCCTTCCTGAAAACCCCAAACCAAGTCTTGCCTCCCTGGGCCTCTGAGTCCACCCCATCCTGTCTCCTCGGGCGTACTTACTCAGCCTGCAGCACAGGGAAACGCGCCTGTTGCTTGAGAGGCGTGGAAAGTTTCCTCCCGTTTTTTCCATGGTTTGTTTGTCTTACCTGTTCCGCCTGCTTCCTGGTAGCACCAGAGTGTAAGCTGGTTCCTCTGCAGTGGATCCATGGCCAGTTCCTGTCTGTTCCCTCACAGCACAGGACAGCAATAAGTGTGATCAATGGAAGTGTGTGTGGGAGAGGGCACACAGCCAGATGGCTCCGTGGGGCAAAGCCTTATTTCTACCACGTAAGACTTTGTAGACAATCAGTCTCTGGCTACCGAGGGGTTTTGTGTTCATTTTCTCTTGTGAATCAAGCTAATTTTGGATTCACTGGGATACAATAATGAACTAAAAGGCAGCTGCCTACAGGAGCTCAGAGAACCAAGCAGTGTCAAGCCCTGGGAAGCCTTTTAGACAATGATTTGCGGAGAAGGAGAGGGACAGTCATAAAGTTCCCACATCCCTCCCAGTCCCAGGCTCACCTTGCAGAGGTGTGGTGGAGGGCAAACACGCCCAGCAGCTTCTCATTTGAAAGCCGACTGGCACAGCCCGCCTCCAGTGGGCTACCCATATTGCTGGGCCAGTGAGCCTCCAAGCTGGGAAATCCTGGCCAAACAAATGCCCTCCTGCCCCAGAGAGCAGAGGGTTCCAGAAGATCAGGGTAGCTTTATCCCTGGCTTAGCAAGCAGACCTGGAAGTGGGATGGAGAAGGGCTTTTGAATCTCCTTCCAAAGGTCCAGAGAAATCTCCTTGGAAATTGGATTCATTATTGATTATTGTAACAAGAGTTCCTCCTCTCCCAGGAAGCTCCCCAGAGTGGTCTTCTTCTAATAGAGGCAGAATTGTGTGATGGGTGGTCGGAGGTTCTGGCTGCTGTACTAGACCACTTGAGTTCAAATCTTATCTTCAACAAGTTATCTAATATTCACTATGCTTTAGTTTCCTCATCCATAAAGAGGAAACTACATGATATCTATCACACAGGATTGTTTTTGAATAATGAGTTACTGGGGGCCAAACATTCAGGGCTCAAAATTGTTATTGTAAGAAAAGACTTTACTTAAGAGTCTTCCTAGTTTAATTTCTCTACTGCTATGAAAAGAAATTCTCTCTCTGATTCTGACACCTTTGTTTGTTTCTTTTTCTTTTCTTTTCTTTTTAAGAGAAGTGGTCTCACCATGTTGCGTGGGCTGGTCTCAAACTCCTGGGCTCAAGCCACCTACTCATCTCAGCCTCCCAAAGTGCTGGGGTGATAGGTGTGATCAATATATTACATATATGATGTTATATATAATATATTATGTTTCTCCTGGCCTCTGAACTTCAGGTTCAGTGAGAGGAGAATGCTCAGTTCCTTCCTGTGGACTACGAAAACCACAGGAGCCATTCATCAACAGCAACAGGGTGATGAGAGCCATTTGGGAGTATTAGGAAGCAGAAGGTCTGAGAGCTTTTCAGACTAAGAAACTCACCTGGCCACGATGTCCCTGACTTGACTTACTCAGTCCCTATCCTGCCATATGGTTATTATAACTATATTGTAACCCAGAACTTTCCCATTTATTGTGTTATTTAATCTTCATGATGAGCCAACAGAATAGTCTATAAAGATCTTATCAGAGAAGCCAACTGGGACCCGGGGAAGGGTCTCCCACCTCCTGCCGTACTGAGAAGGATCCCTTCCAACTTTGCCCCGGGCCGTTCCACTGAGGAAGCTGCAAGGTGGTTCCAAGGAAGACCAGTTCAGAGTCCATAAATAGCAGGATGACTTAATGACAGGTTGAATCAGTGGGTTATTTGGAGCAGGCACTGCAGGGAAAGGGCTGGCCCTGTCAGACGTGGCTCATCCTCTTCCCTCTTCAAAAGCACTCCCTCTTAATGCTTGACCTCTCAGAGTCAAGGAAGTATGTGGCTCTATTGCTAGAGCCAAAATCTGCAGAGTCAAGTGCACATCCAGCCTGCTAACCAGAAATTCCAGGTGCCCCTAGGACAGTGGAGCTGGCCTCAAAGTCACAAGAGCTTTCTGGGTTTAGGCACACCCTGCACTGCCGCTGGGGGACTGGGAGTAAGACACAGAACCTCTCCAGACACCTGGCCTGGGAGGGTCATCCTGTCCTGCTTACAGCAGAGAGGAACAGAGCCTGTCAGTCCCAGCCCCAGCTCTCCAGCATGATGCCAGAAGTCAGGAGCCCGGTGAGCTCTCTGCCCCAGCCACCAACTCTCTGGACCTCAGTCCCCTTCATTGTAAAATGAGGATGTCAGACTAACCGTAGCTAAGATAGCCGTGAGCTTGGACAGCCTGGATGATCTTCTCGGAGCCAAATGACCCTAATTCCTTCCATCTTCTGTCATTTGCTGTCCACTTGTTGGTCTCATATACATCTTGTAAAGGCTTTTGTCAGTTCAGTTCAATTCAACATTCTCCAAGCAGCTGGTATACAAGGGACATTGACCCAATCCTGGAAAATTAATGGTGCCAAGATATCTGTTTCCAGGTGCTTCCAGTCTAGCAGAGGAAGGCAGGCAAGGGAGCGGACAAGGCGATTAGGGTCTCTGGAAGCTGTGGGAGGGAGAAGAACAGAGAAAAGATCCCACCAGGCCATAAACGGTCTTCCTGAGGAGACTTGAGTCTGGGAAGAAACTCATCCCTTTCCAGGAGAAGTAGATGCAAGGGAGAAGGGGACTAACATTTTCTGTTTGTTTTAAGATTTGGTTTCACTATGTTGCCCAAGCTGAAGTAAAATGACCATTCACAGATGCAATAATTGCACTGTAGCCTTGAACTCCTGGCCTCAAGGGATCCTCTCACCTCAGCCTCCTGAGTAGCTGGATAGGTGTAAGCCATTGCACCTGGCTGGGGGGACTGACTTGTAAGTTATTATTTATTTATTTATTTATTTATTTATTTATTTATTTATTTTTGAGACAAGGTCTGGCACTGTTGCCCAGCCTGCCGTGCAGTGGTGTGATCTCAGCTTACTGCAACCTCCGTCTCCCAGGCTCAAGTAATCCTCTCATCTCGGCCTCTGAGTAGCTGGAACTATAGGCACACACCACTACACTTAGCTAACTTTTGTAACACCATGTTGCTCAGGATGGTTGCATGAGCGACCATGCCCAGCCTTAATTATTTCCAATAGACCAAACACCGCACTAGACAACTTACATTATTTCACGTCATTCTCATAACCTTTTGAGTAAGTATTAAGCCCATTTTACAGATGAACAAACTAAGGTTCAGGGTACCTAAAGCCATGCTACAGGGTCAAGCTGAGACTCAAATTCCAGTCTGCCCAATTCCAGAACCCATGCTTTTTTCCACCCAGCTAACAGAGTGTGAAGGGCACAAATAGCTGAGACTTTGCATACTGGGTAGGGCCTGGGCCTACTGGCCTTTTCTGAATCCTCCTGGCCTCTCCCACAGCCAACAGGAGAACTGCCACTTTAAGAGGCACAGCCCCTAGAAGGGTTGGTTTCCATTCATTTTTAATGGCCCAGCTGCTGTGGTCTCCCTGCCTCCCCATGGGCTAGTCCAGGAGTTTCTCTGCAACTGAGCACTCTCACCACGAGGAGGCCTGTCAATGTTTAATAGCAGCAAGGATCTTATCTCGGTTACCCAAGTCGTTTAGATTACTCCTGCGCAGGGTGCTTGGAGCATGAGAGGAGGCCGCAGATGGCAGACCCATCAGTTACCCCACTGCTCTGCGGACGGAGGAGGGATTATGGGAGCAGAAAGTGCTAGAGGGTGGGAGAAACGGAGGGAGGGTGGCGGGGAGACACACTCTAACAGGACAGAATTTGCATGGCCCTGGCTGCATTCTCCACCCTCCCTATTCTCAGCCACCTCCCGCGGCGGCTGCCCACTGTACGCACTTTCAAGGCCCTCCTGGGAGACCCAAAACACAGCGGAGTGAGTGGTTGAATTTTTGTGGAACTTGAACCTAGATGACCTTTGCACCCCCTCTGGTGTTCCCTGGGCATGAGAATCTCTGCCTGTTTTCAGGGCAAAAACAGCACTACTTGTCTCTCTTATAAACTGTTGAAAACAGGGACCCGGGTGCTGCAGGGACATGGTGGTCGTGTTGCAAAGGTCACACAACACTATACCTTCAGTACAACCTCACAGATTCATAGATGTGTGAGCTGGGTAGGGGAGGGGGGTCCCCATGCCCCGGGTCCTGGCTCTAGAGTAACGTAAGTGGGAGGGATAGGTTCTGGCCACTCCCCTGGGCCCAGGGAATGCCTGGATCAGATAGTCAAGTTCTATTTGGGGAGTGAACGTCACGGTTCAAGTACCGTACCAGAGGCCACTCTGATGTTATTTACAGACATTGTCTAAAGATCTAGCCTCCAAGTTGGGGAGGAAGGGCAATGAGCTTGCTGCCTTCTCCGATTTCTCCTGCTCTCTGAATTTCTTATATCCTGTCACCGTTCCTCATCCCCCTACCTCGTCTCCATCCAGGAACACCCTATGCTGCTGTACCTGATGAGTCACTCACAGCTGGGGGCCTGGGGAGTGTTCTTAGAGAGAAGGGGAGGATTGGGAGCAGAGCAGAGGACCCACTACCAGGGCCAGAGGACCCAGAGAGGTTCCTAGACATAGGGTTGGACAACTGGGAGTGGGAGAGGGGCAAGGAGGGTCCAGGGAGGCCTCACTGGATCTGGTGAATATTTCCCTGCCCTGTGTTCTGGAACTTTCTGCCTGATGGGAATTACAGTGAAAAACAGCCGATGCTTTTCTAGGAAGGCTTCTGCAGGTTGAGGGTGGGGGCAGTAAGGGTGATATTATCATTATTTCACTCCTAGTTCAAATGGGAAGAAGCCTGGCTTAATGGACCAGTAATAGGCAGCATATCAGACAAACGTTCACAGAGCAGGGACCTTTGACTCCTAGGGTGGGTTTCTGAAGTTTGAACTTCCAGAGTCTGGGGAATCCTGAAGGAGATTTCTGAGACCCTGTGGAGCTTGATATCAGTGGTGTTAGGATTGAAGGCACCTGGCTTCTCTGCTCTGAAAAGCACATGCTACCTCCTGTGTCACTTGCTGAGGTTTCCATGCCAATGAAGTCCCTCTTCCTGACTTCTCCCTTTACCTTCAACATGCATGCTTGGTGTCTATGCCAACCACTTCATACCCTTTACCCCCGCAAACAGCACAGCCCAGATAATGCACATGATCTGTGTAACAACAGTCCCTACCTCAAAATGCTATGAGAATTAACTGAGATACTTATGTGTGGAATGTCTAGAGCAATACTTGGTGCACAGCTAACGCTCACTAAGTCAGCTTGCTTGTCTGGGGAGGCAAGACAGATGCTTTCTGAGTAGTAAGGGCTACAGGTGTGTGCTACCCCATGTTCCACTAATTTTTAAATTTATTTTATTATGTGTAGAGATGGGATCTCCCTATGTCGCCCCGTCTGGTCTCGAACTGCTGGGCTTAAGTGGTTATCTCCTGGCAGCCGGGCGCGGTGGCTCAAGCCTGTAATCCCAGCACTTTGGGAGGCCGAGGCGGGTGGATCACGAGGTCGAGAGATCGAGACCATCCTGGTCAACATGGTGAAACCCCGTCTCTACTAAAAATACAGAAAATTAGCTGGGCGTGGTGGCGCGTGCCTGTAATCCCAGCTACTCAGGAGGCTGAGGCAGGAGAATTGCCTGAACCCAGGAGGCGGAGGTTGCGGTGAGCCGAGATCGCGCCATTGCACTCCAGCCTGGGTAACAAGAGCAAAACTCCGTCTCAAAAAAAAAAAAAAAAAAAAAAAAAGTGGTTATTTCCTGCCTTGGCCGCCCAAAGTGCTGGGATTACAGGGGAACCCAATAAATATTCCTTGAGTAAGTAAATAGGTGAATAAAGCCAATGTCACAGGATGGGAGTCTGGCCTAATGGAAAGAGCCCTAGACGGGGCGGGAGGTGGAGGTTCTAGTCTGAGCCCTGCTACTAAGTCGCTGCATGACTTTGGACATCTCTTTTTTATCTCATGGCTTCCTCTTCTTCATCTGAAAAACTAAAATTTTTGTGTAGGTGATTTCTGAACACCCTGCTTCTGACAGTTGGCAATTATGAGATACGGTTTGCTGAGCCTCTATGATATTTAGGTACTATGCTAGGTGCTGCCTATAAATTACCTCTAATATACTGATTCAGTAGTTTGAGGTGGGGCCCAGAATCTCAGGGAGAGGCTGCATGATTAATTTTTATCGAACTTCCCGGGTAATTTAAATTGGTGTCTTAAGGTCCCTTGGTATGCAGGCATTTGAATGTCAGAGGAGAGATTTTTAATTAGTACTATAGGCAATGGGAAGCCATTGAAGGTTTTTAAAGCAGAAAAAGAAGGGTAATGCTATATAGAGAAAGAAAGAACTAAGAAGCTAGGAAGAAGGAAGAGAAGTATCTTTGACCTGTTACATATTGAGGCTGAAATACCAGAACAATGTTTCAAAGGTGTCCAGCTCTCAATTGGGAAATAAATAAATTGGAAGCTCTGTAATAAAGGTGGAGTTAGAGATGATGATTTTGAGATTTATTCTTTATCAGGAGATGCAAATTCAAATACTCCAGAATCAAGGCAGGTAATGCATATGAGGATTAAGTATAACTATTTAAAAACAGCATTCATCTTTAGTGGCAAGTACCACTCTGTCTCAGCAGGGATGCAACAGATCGTGGGGGAGACTGTGGTGAACTAGAGGATGGACTCCCTGTCTTATGGTTCAGTCATTGCCAAAGAGAAGTGTGGGATCAGTGTTAACAGACGGAGAAATTCTAGATATTTTTATTTTGACACTTCCTAATTATTATTATTATTATTATTATTGAGACAGAGTGCCAGGTGCCAGGCTGGAGTGCAGTGGCACAATCTCAGCCCACTGCAACCTCTGCCTCCCGGGTTCAAGTAATTCTCCTGCCTCAGCCTCCCAAGTATCTGGGACTACAGGCGCACGCCACCACGCCCAGCTAATTTTTGTATTTTTAGTACAGACGGGGTTTCACCATATTGACCAGGATGGTCGCGATCTCTTGACCTCGTGATCCACCCACCTCAGCCTCCCAAAGTGCTGGGATTACAGGCTTGAGCCACCGTGCCCGGTGACACTTCCTAATTATTAAATGTTTACAACTAATTTTCTTTTCTTTTTTTTTTTCTTTTTTTGAAACGAAGTCTCACTCTGTTGCCCAGGATTGCAGTGGCGCAACCACAGCTCATTGCAACTTCTGCCTCCTGGATTGATGCAATTCTCCTGCCTCAGCCTCCCGAGTAGCTGGGATTACAGGCACCTGCCACCACACCCAGCTGATTTTTGTATTTTTAGTAGAGACAGGGATTCACCATCTTGGGCGGGCTGGTCTTGAACTCCCAGCCTTGGCCTCCCAACGTGCTGGGATTACAGGCATGAGCCACTGCACCCGGCCCGCGACTGATTTTTTAAGTGCTTACACACTAAACAGACAGAACCATTTATATCTATGGTCAGCTCTGCCTTGGGGGGTTCCAATTTGTGGCTTTTGCCTTGTACAGATGGGCTTCAAGACAGAGGGTTGAGTAAACTGAGAGGAAATCCAGGCGCTGCACTGTAAAGAAACACGGCCCTCCCAAGCTTCCAGGCTTCCAACCAGGCTTAGAGAGAGCCTGGTTCTTTTGGCCACTGGGTGTTTGGTGAGCTCCCATGTTGGTGGCAGCAAGTGGAGCCCGCACCTGCTGTGGCTATTTCCGCCCATCAGCTAGAAATATGTGGGTAGACTCTGAGGTCCTGATACCTCTGAGGTTAGATTCTGCCTTGGGGAGGGGCCTCAGCCTTCACTCCACCACTCTGTATGTCCACTTTCATCCCAAACTGTGAAGACGTCCTCTGCCCAGGAGTGTCTGAGTCCTGGCTGGAGCAGGCATCTTGTTTAACACATCTCAGACATTCACTTTGTATCAGGAAATTCTTCTGTTGTCTAATTTAAATGCTTTTTGAACAATTCAGTCTTTTTTTGCTGCTTCTATCTTTAGAGCAAGTGGTGGAACGGGTTACTCTTTAGCTTCCAGCCTCTCCCTCAGCCTTCAAAAGGGCCTCAAAAAGTCCCTTCACAAAAAGTGTCCTCAGGACTGTAAAACTTGTGGTTACCTGCAGATTAGAAAGCCGTTTGCTTATTTATGTGTTAGTAAGCCTTCCTTTAGTCTACATGGGTAGTTTTCTGCTTACCCTCAACCCTGATCATCTTTGCATTATCTATTTCTGTCCCTACTCTCAGTTCATTCTGGGGTGGAGGAAGGGGTTCAAACCAGAAATATTAAAAATAGCTAGCATCCCCACCTTCCTGTAGTTCTCATTAGCACGTTTTAGAAACAATGTCATTTTCTTCCCTTCTTAAACTGTGTTCTATTCTAAAGAATAACTCCCAGACTGGCTGGCCTGGAACTGACCTTGAAAGGTTCAACTTTGGGAGAAAATGATAGGGAACCCACAAACATGTCCTAATCAATACCCAGAAATGCCTGCAAAGAGTTATGATATATTTAGCAGTATCTCCACCCTGATTAGGCAATGAGGAAGAGGAAGCTGGTCTTCCCTGGGTGATGTTTCTTATCAGCTCCGGCAGCACAGTAAAGCTGTCACCAAGGAGGTCTGTAAAGAGGAATGATCAAATTAGCATTAACACCAGCTACACTCAGACATACTCCACCAAAACGTACCCTCTGCCCTGATGCCCACATTTCTCAAGACGACCTTCTTCAACAGATACCATTATATGTGCATATTAACATAGCTAACACATACCCATATCCCCTTCTACCCACAAACATCAGAGCCCACGTGCAATCTAAGCATGTATGTTCACTCGAATATGTATACTAATACCTCCCTAACTACACTGACACACACACACAGACCAACGAAAAATACACGCTGCATAGTGTAGAAATGACCTGCTTATTCTCCAAGAATATCAGCCCAGCCTCTGCCTACCTCACTCAACCTCAGGTTCTACTTATGCTCAGAAAATTAAGGCAACCGGCTGGGCGCGGTGGCTCACACCTGTAATCCCAGCACTTTGGGGGACTGAGACGGGTGGATCACGAGGTCAAGAAATCGAGACCATCCTGGTCAACGTGGTGAAACCTCGTCTTTACTAAAAATACAAAAATTAGCTGGGCATGGTGGCGCATGCCTGTAGTCCCAGCTTCTCGGGAGGCTGAGGCAGGAGAATTGCTTGAACCCAGGAGGTTGCGGTGAGCCGAGATCACGCCATTGCATTCCAGCCTGGGTAACAACAGCGAAAGCCTCAAAAAAAAAAAAAAAAAAAAAGGAAAATTGAGGCAACCAAGCCAACTCCCCACAGGCCCCACAGCGCTGGGAAAGATAGAAATCACTTGCAACCGCCAGGCGCGATGGCTCACGCCTGTAATCCCAGCACTTTGGGAGGCCGAGGCAGGCGAATCATAAGGGATCAGGAGATCGAGACCATCCTGGCCAACATCGTGAAACCTCATCTCTACTGAAAATACAAAAATTAGCTGGACGTGGTGGCACATGCCTGTTATCCTAGCTACGTAGCGTGGTGGGGCTGAGGCAGGAGAATCGCTTGAACCAGGGACTCAGAGGTTGCAGTGAGCTGAGATGGCACCACTGCACTCCAGCCTGGTGATAAAGTGAAAACTCCATCTCAACAACAACAACAAAAATCATTTGCAACCATCTAGTTGCTTCTGAGCTGGAAATGGAGAGCAGGGCTGCGTGCTACCCCCACAGACAGGGCCAGCACAGAGGCCTGAGGATTGGGAATACGGCCTGAAGAGAGCCGGTGAGTCACTCCTGAGTGGGTCACACAGGTGGCCTATGCAAGTGGGTGAGATGAGCAGCCAGGACCAGAGGAACCAATAGGTCTGAGGTCACATGGCACAGAAGTTCATGCCCAATAAGGCATAAATGAAGTCCACCCTCACTCCCACCACCCCATCCCCCTCTTCAGTGGGTGAAGTCACTGGTCAGCACACATCAACATTTAAAGTTCAAAATTCAATCCAAGACCCTTGGGGTGGGAGTGGAGGGAGGAAGAGAAGAACGAGGAGGAAGAGGAGAAGGAGGAAGGGCAGGAAGGGAGGAAGAGAAGCAGGAAGGACTGGTGGGGAGGGAGAGTGTGACCCACTCTCCTATTGTGCCGCTCTAACAGCACCTTGGTTATACCAAGGAATGGGAGGCAACAGGCACCATGCAAAGAAAAAAAGCAGGGGTGACATCTTGACTTTTAGAGCGTCTAAGGATTCTGGTCCTAGCAATTTAAGAACAGTTTCAGGAAATTTCAAAAACAATTGGGACTACTTTATTGTATTTGTCCAGAAACTGATTGAAAACCTAAATCCAGAGCAGGGTACAATTACACTGTATATATATATTTAAATTTTTAAAAACATTTTTTTTTACTTTTTGAGATGGAGTCTTGCTCTGTCGCCCAGGCTGGAGTGCAATGGCGTGATCTCAGCTCACTGCAACCTCTGCCTCCCAGGTTCAAGCAATTCACCTGCCTCAGCCTCTGGAGTACCTGGGACTACAGGCACGTGCCACCACGCCCAGCTAATTTTTGTATTTTTAGTAGAGATGGGGTTTCACTACATTGATCAGGCTGGTCTTGAATTCCTGTCCTCAAGTGATCAAGCTGCCTTAGCCTCCCAAAGTCCTGGGATTACAGGTGCGAGCCCAGCTGCACTGTATATTGACTTAGAAACTTTGAATGATGAGATAAATTAAGCTTCCTCTCCCTAGGCTTGTGTATAGAAAAAGAGGATGGCCAGGCACAGTGGCTCATGCCTGTAATCCCAGCAGTTTGGCAGGCTAAGGCCAGTGGATCACCTGAGGTCAGGAATGAGACCATTACCTCATCTGGCCTGATCCAGCATCTGGTGAGAAGCCAGTGAAGAGGCCGTCTAAATGTGTTTAATGCCAAATCTTAGAATTCCAGGGCATTTTGATTTGTTGTATGAAGCAGTAGAGCAGAACATCTGAATTTTGTATCGTCTCAAAAATGTGGGACAGGTGAGCATAGTAACCTGTTTTCAAGTAACTTGCAAAGTCTGGCTGAGTCTCTAAAAAGATCACTAACACTACCAAATGATAGATGATGATGCCCAGTGTATGATATGGATGACCTTAACTCAGCCACGAGAGAATGGTCAGCATAGGTTTTCAAGGTGAAAGACCAAGATTACACTGTGTCTTTGGTGGTGTTGGGGAGTGAGGCGGGCAGGGCAGGGGGCGTGGTGGAGACGATGTATGCAGGAGATAAGGACATGAGCCATGGGGCAGCAGGGTCATGCATGTTCAGGCATGCATGGAGTGGGGACCACGTTACAGGGAAGAGATGGGGATCATGGGCAAACTGTTGAGGGATCCAGGCTGTAGATTTGCTGTGATACTTAGAGGACAGTGAGAAGAGTGACCCTGGAGCACGAAGTAGCAGAAACCTAAAAAGGCAGATGGGGTTAAATGATGAACGGTCTTAACCATTAGGCAAAGGAGTCTGGATCTGATTTAGTAGATGAATGGGTGTGTGTGTGTGGGGGGGGGTGTTTCAGAATGACCTGAGCAAGAGAAGAGTTAGTGAATGGAGTATTTTAGGAAGAGAACTCCACTAACAGTGGGAAGGGTGGCCTGGAGACGGGACTGGATGGAATCCACTGCAACAATCTAGATAGAAAGAGGCAACCAATTAGGGAACTGGATCTGGGGAGCAAAGTACAAGGAGAGGCTGACCTTTCTGAGCCGAGTGACTGGGAAATGATGGTATCGCTGACAGAAATGGAGATCAGGAGGGAGCTGGCTTCGGCTGACATTGAGGTGTCAATGTGAGGCTGGACATCCAAGGGAGAGGACAGAGCCGGTGCAAACAGGAGCCGGATGGAAAGACTGTGCAGATGAGAAAAGCCATGGTGAAACAGTTACATCAAGACAGACGTCATGCACGGGACCTCTCCAAGGAAAGGCAGCCTACAGAAAAGGGAGGAGGACTGAGGAGACATAGTGCGGGGAACGGGGCAGGAAGGGATGCAGGGCCAGCACAGCAAGGCAAGGGGCTTGGAGAAGCCTGGGGCACAAGGAAAAAGGACAGGGACATTGCTTCCAGGTGGTCAGAGGGTCCAGAGTTCAAGGAAAATGGGAATTTACAGAGGCCATTGCGTGTGAGTCATTTTACAAACACTGGGCATCTATATGCCAGACCCTGGGTCAGGCTCCGGGGTGTTGGGTAGAAGTTATTCACATTCAACAGACATCTACCTAGTGCCGGTGATGGTGGCAGGCCCTGAGTGTAGCAGAGGGACACTGAGGCCAAATTCTTTCTCGAGAAGCTCCAATCCACAATAAGAAAGGAAGACGGCTGGGGAAAGGAGGCACAGGATGGAAGAATACCTACAGTTGCGAGCAGACTACGAATTAAAAAAAGTCGGCACTTAAGGAAAGTGAGAACTAGAAAAGTAAGTGGAGAAGACAAAAAAGGCTTGCAACACACCCCCTGCCCCTACCCACCAGAAAAGTTAGACTCGAGTGGTTTTTTTTCTTTTCTTTTCTTTTCTTTTCTTTTCTTTTCTTTTTTTTTTTTTTGAGACGGAGTTTCGCTCTTGTTACCCAGGCTGGAGTGCAATGGCGCGATCTCGGCTCACCGCAACCTCCGCCTCCTGGGTTCAGGCAATTCTCCTGCCTCAGCCTCCTGAGTAGCTGAGATTACAGGCATGTGCCACCGTGCCCAGCTAATGTTTTGTATTTGTAGTAGAGACGGGGTTTCACCATGTTGAACAGGATGGTCTCGATTTCTTAACCTCGTGATCCACCCGCCTCGGCCTCCCATTACAGGCTTGAGCCACCGCGCCCGGCTAGACTTGAGTGTTTCTAAGCAAGAGAAAAGGCATTGCTGTAGACGATGGAACTTGTTGTCGGACGTGGGATTACTACGGAAATAAATAGAAGACAGCCTCCCTTTCCAAAGAGCCAAGAGGAACCCACTTGGTCTAGTTAAGAGAGGAAGCAAAGCCGTCCAGCGGTGACCACACGTCCTGGTGAGTGGTTCTGACCGTGTATGGTTGGAAAATGCTGTGGGAATCCGAAAGGGGAAACTTTGGGAGGGGTGGTGTCACCGAAGGCTCCTCGGAGGAGGTGGCTTCTAACCCGAGTCTGAAAGATGGGCGGAGAGGCGAGGCCCGGGCCTGCCGGGCGCGGAGCACTCGGGAGCCGCCTCCCTCCGCCCCGAGCGCTTGGGCCCCTCCCCGGCCCTCGCTTTCTCCTCCCGCCCCGCAGAGCTCAGCCGGGCGCGGGTTCCTAGCACTGACGTCAGCGAGCGATGACCTCAGTACCGCCGAGGCTGCGACGGCGGGGGCGGGCGCGGCGGGCGTGGGGGACCGGCGTCGGTGCGCGGGGCGGGGCGGGGCGGCTCCGGGCCCCGCCCCCATCCGCCAGCCGCGGCCAATGAGCGCCGCCGCCGGCTGTCCCCACCTTCCCCGACAGCCTGAAAAGCGCGGCCCGGGGGAAAGTCCGGGCAGAGCCCGAGCAGCTGCCGGCCAGCGCTGGCTTGTGGACCCGCACTTCCCACGCGAGACCTCCCACTGCGCCCGAGCCGCGCGCGGCATGAGCCACGGGAAGGGAACCGACATGCTCCCGGAGATCGCCGCCGCAGTGGGCTTCCTCTCCAGCCTCCTGAGGACCCGGGGCTGCGTGAGCGAACAGAGGCTTAAGGTCTTCAGCGGGGCGCTCCAGGAGGCACTCACAGGTGAGCGCACGCCGAGGGCCTGGCGCCGCCGGGGGTCGGCGCCCTCCCTGCCAGGGCCGTCTTTCCTCTACTGCTGCGGCAGGGTCGCCCACGGGAGCAGCTTTGGGACTCGGTTGCCCCCTGGGACGGCCCGCAGTACCCTGTTTCCTGGGTCCTCCTCCCCAGCTGTGTGCTCGGGTCTCTGCCCGCGGCGATTCTGATGGGGCGCAGACCCTGGTCCTGGAGTGCCAGCCCGAGTCCCCAGCTTATGCCCCGGTCTGATGACGGGCTTGTCTCCCTCGCTGGACCCTCGAGATCTGAAGACCCTCGATGGGTGTTGTTGCGGGCCGCCCGGCCAGCCGAGGGGTCTCGATGAGGAAAGAAGGTGCAGTTGAGCCTTTTCAGCAACTTGGAGACCCAGTGCGGCTCTTCCTGCCGACCGGGGTGCGTTGTGTCTGGGGCAGTCCACTGGTTGCTGACTCGCTTCAAGTTGGAATCTGGGCCCCCTTTGTGTTCTCTTTGGTCCCCCTTAGCCATCTGCCACCTATTGTGGTAGGGAGGAGAGCCTGGTAGGTGGTGACCCTGCCCGGAGGGCCTTCGAGTCGGGAGGTGGAGAGGAGATAAGCAGCTCCCTCGCTCGCCGCTGGGGAGAGAGACCTCTCTCCCAGCTGTTTCTAGCTGGTTGCTGCAGTTTTGGGAAGAGATAGCCATCTCGGAACGCACCCACACAGACCCTGCCTTCTGAGGGAAACAGATGTTTCATCAAAACAACGCAGTTTTCACCCCCTTAGGCACTGCTAAGGAAGGTTCTCTGACTCTTCTAAAGGAGGCAGAGGGAACGCAGGGTGTGAGGCCCAATGCCTTGCTGTGGACCCAACAATGTTGGCAGCGGAAGCCTTCCTGGCCCTGAAACTTCAGCTCACAGGTCTCCAGAGGCCCTGCCTGGGCATGCCAGCCTGTCACACCCTTCCCTCCTGATACTGACGGTGTGCCAAAAGCAATACAGTGGCTACTAGAGAGTAGCCCAGAGCTCTGGAATCCCCTCCTAACACACACACACACACACACACACACACACACACTTGTCCTGGGCCGGTCTCTCCAGCTCCCATAAAATTTTCTCTGCTAAGTGACAAGAGGGTCCTGGAACTGAGGAGAGTGCACCTCCCTCCGGGCCCTTCCTCTCCTCCTGTCCTTTCAGTGGCCCAGCTGCTCTAAACAGGGCATCTCCCCCGGTCCTGTCTCCACAGAGCACTACAAACACCACTGGTTTCCTGAAAAGCCATCCAAGGGCTCCGGCTACCGCTGCATTCGCATCAACCACAAGATGGACCCCATCATCAGCAGGGTGGCCAGCCAGATCGGACTCAGCCAGCCCCAGCTGCACCAGCTGCTGCCCAGTGAGCTGACCCTGTGGGTGGACCCCTATGAGGTGTCCTACCGAATTGGGGAGGATGGCTCCATCTGCGTCTTGTACGAGGAGGCCCCCGTTGCCGCCTCCTGTGGGCTCCTCACCTGCAAGAACCAAGTGCTGCTGGGCCGAAGCAGCCCCCCCAAGAACTACCTGACGGCGGTCTCCAGCTAGGCCCTCCGCCCCCACCCCGGCCGCAGTGCTCATGCTGCCGTGACAACAAGCCACCACATACCTCAACTTGGGGAACTGTATTTTTAAATGAAGAGCTATTTATATATATATATATATATATATATATATTTTTTTTTTTAAGAAAAGAGAAAAAAAACCAAAAGATTTTTTTTTTTTTTTTTAAAGAAAAAAAATCCTTCAAGGGAGCTGCTTGAAAGTAGCCTCCCCAGGTGCCTTTGGAGAGAACTGTTGTGTGCTTGAGTCTGTGAGCCAGCGTCTGCCTATAGGAGGGGGGGTCTTAGGGGGTAAACCTAGCCGAGGTGAGGTAGGAGATGTTTGGCTAACACCCCAGAAGATGTGAGAGGGAGCAAGCAAGGTTAGCAACTGTGAACCCAGAGGTCGGGACTTGCCCTGGGGGAGGAAGAGAGGCCAAGTGCAGAACTCTGTCTTCCCCAGCCAGACACCTGCATCCCGGGCTCCTCTCTTACTCAGGGGCATTCATGCCTGGACTTAAAGAATACTTTGTTGCCTAATCTTCTCTTTTATTTTTCTAATGAGGTCCTGGGCAGAGAGTGAAAAGGTCTCTGCTGATTCCTACTGTCCTAAGCAGCTTTTCTTGAAATCCTGACTTGTTTCTAATTCTACCCTCAGGGGCCTGTAGATCTTCCTTCTCAGCCAGGAATCTAAAGCTTTGGGGTTTTTTGTTTTTTGTTTTTTGGGTTTTTTTGGTTTGTTTTTTTGTTTTTTCTCTGAGGGAGAGAAAGGAACTGGAGGTTACTGGGGTTAGGATGGAAGGAAACTCTGCTCAAAACCTTTGCTTTGCTAGTGCTGCTTTGTGTGTATGTGTGGCAAATAATTTGGGGGTGATTTGCAATGGAATTTTGGGACCCAAAGAGTATCCACTGGGGATGTTTTTTGGCCAAAACTGTTCTTTTTGGAACCACATGAAAGTGTTGATGCTGCTGCCATGATCCCTTTGAGAGGTGGCCCACAAGCTACAGGGAACTCCAGGCCCTTTATTACTGCCTTCTTTTCAAAAGCACAACTCTCCTCTAACCCTCACCTCCCCTTCCCTTCTGGTTGGGTCATGGAGCTACCCTCTTTTCTAGGACAAGAGTTCTCAGTCACTGTGCAATATGCCCCCAGGGTCCCAGGAGGATCTGGAGGGAAACTGGCTCTCAGAACCTCCTGATGCCCTGGTGGGCTTAGAGAACCATCTCTCCCGCTCTCCTTGGGATGATGGCTGGCTGGTCAGCCTTGCATGTATTCCCTGGCTGAATGGGAGAGTGCCCCATGCTCTGCAAGACTACCTGGTATTCTTGTAGGGCTGACACTAAATGAAAGCCAAACCTTGGGCACTGTTTTTTCTCCCTGGTGCTCAGAGCACCTGTGGGAAAGGTTGTCTCTCTCAGTACAATCCAAATCCGTTGTAGACTTGTGCAATATTTACTGATGTGGGTTGGAGAAAAGTGGAAAGCTACCCTGGGAAGAAACTCCCTTCCTTCAGTTTCTCAGTGACATTGATGAGGGAGTTTCCCAAACCGAATCACCTTCAGAAGGACAGGGCTAGAGCATTTGGCCAGGATGGCTACCCTCCTGCTGTTGCCTCTTAGTGAGGAATCTTCCCCTCTCTTCCTCTACACCCAGGCTCCCGTCCCCGCAGTCGGTCCCCTTTCCTGGATTTCTTAACTGCTCAATTTTGACTCAAAGGTGCTATGTACCAAACACTCTCTCTAACCATTCCTGGCAGTGCTGCCTCCTTTGCAACGCCCCACATTTTTGTGTTGCCTTCCCAGACCCTGCTTCCAGCCTTTATTGCTTTGAAGCTAACTTTGGGCCCACAGAACCAAGAGCTCATTTTCTGGCTTGTGGGTTGAAACAAAGCTGTGAATCAGGTCGTGTTCTCGCATCTTGTCTGCAAACAGGTCCCTGCCTTTTTAGAAGCAGCCTCACGGTCATGCTTAATCTTGTCTCTCTTCTCTTCTTTTTGATGTTCACTTTAAAAACAACAAAACCCCCGAGCTGGACTGTTGAGCAGGCCTGTCTCTCCTATTAAGTAAACATAAATAATAGTCGTATGTTTGTAAGCTATTCTGACTGAAAAAACAAAGGTTACTAATTGTATGATAGTGTTTTTATATGGAAGAATGTACAGCTTATGGACAAATGTACACTTTTTTATTACTTTAATAAAAACGTAGCAGGACAAACTTGTGTGGTATAGCGAAGATAAAATTCCCACATTTTGCATTTGCATTTCCCTTTCAGATCCAAATCCTTTCTTTGTGTTTCATAGTATTTCTCCTCAGTTGCACTCAGACAATCTACAGCATGTGGGTGGTATAAAAGAAAAATCTGGTTGTGTGGTGGGGCCATTTCCAAGCATCCCCTCTTCCCTGGAAAGTAGCTCCTTACTTCCCTCCCTTTTTTTTTTTTTTTTGAGACGGTCTCTCCGTTGCCTGATGCAGTGGTGCAATCTCAGCTCATTGTAAGCTCTGCCTCCTGGGCTTAAATAATTCTCCCACCTCTGCCTCGAGTAGCTGAAACTGCAGGCATGTGCCACCATGCCCATTTGATTTTTATATTTTTTGTAGGGACTGGGTTTCGCCATGTTGCCCAGGCTGGTCTCAAATTCCTGAGTTTAAGCAATCCTCCCATCTCCGCCTCCCCAAGTGCTGGGATTACAGGTGTGAGCCTAGCCTACTTCCACCTTTTTTTGAGAGAGTCTCATTCTGTCGCCAGGCTGGAGTGTAGTGGCATGATCTCGGCTCACTGCAACCTCTGCCTCCTGGGTTCAAGCAATTCTCCTGCCTCTGCCTCCGGAGTAGCTGGGACTACTGCTGCAGGAGGGTGCCAGCTAATTTTTGAATTTTTAGTAGAGACGGGGTTTCACCATGTTGGCCAGGGTGGTCTTGATCTCTTGACCTTGTGATCTGCCCTCCTCAGCCTCCCAAAGTGCTGGGATTATAGGTGTAAGCTTAGCCTACTTTCACCTTTTTTTTTTTTTTTGAGACGGAGTCTCACTCTGTTGCCAGGCTGGAGTGCAGTGGCTCGATCTTGGCTTACTGCAGCCTCCAACTCCCAAGTTCAAGTGATTCTCCTGCCTCAGCCTCCCACATAGCTGGGATTATGGGCACGTGCCACCACACCTGGCTAATTTTTTGTATTTTTAGTAGAGACAGGTTTCTCCATGTTGGTCAGGCTAATCTTGAACTCCCAACCTCAGGATGATTCGCCCACCTTAGCCTCCCAAAGTGCTGGGATTACAAGCGTGAGCCACTGCATCCGGCCAAGAGCAACTACTTCTGGCAGCAAACACTGGAGTGACAGCCAAAGTTTATTATCAATTTCTAACTCCCTTTGGGTACAGGCAAGGAAATAACACTTTTTATCCTCCCTGACTTCCGAGTTCTTTCCATGAGGTTTTGACACAGACCCAGCAGTTCCCACTGAGGCCAAGTACATTTTGACCTGGTCTACTTTTTCCTTGGCTGTAGGTGAGCCATGTTTAAACTAAATTTTATACATGTGGCTTCATACACAGTAACAACTCCCCCAACTTCATTTCATACCTCCATTACCTGTATCAACATACAGTTCTCCCTAGGTGTGCTAGGTTGGAGGTAGCACAGGGAGGCTGTGTGAACTACGCCTATATTGAGCGAGGAGGGTAGGGGAGCCAGGGATGGGGTTGGGGAGGCCAGGTCATCTGTATCATAAAGAGAATTTGGTTGACAGGGTGTGGTGGCTCACGCCTATAATCCCAGCACTTTGGGAGACCGAAGCAGATGGATCATTAGGTCAGGAGTTCAAGACCAGCCTGGCCGATATGGTGAAACGCCATCTCTACTAAAAATACAAAACTTAGCCAGGTGCAGTGGCACTCATCTGTAGTCCCAGCTACTTGGGAGGCTGAGACAAAAGAATCGCTTGACCCAGGGTGGAGGTTACAGTGAGCCGAGATCATGCCACTGCACTCCAGCCTGGGCGACAGAGGGGAACTCTGCCTCAAAATAAAATAAAATAAAATAAATAGAATGTGGTAAAGACTCATAGACTCATTGTATCAAGGGGCTTTTATTGAAAGTAGTCTCATTTTTATTTGTAGCTTCTGAAATAAATGTCCTAGACACTTGTTGAAAAGTGCTTTTTGGATGCAAGGACAGAGTTAGTTAGGGTTGAGGAATTTTTACCTACCCTTTTTTGAGTGGTACAAAGTCAGCATCTGTCTTCCTGATTCCTCAAAGATCTCGCTCATGAAGGTTATTTCCTTGCTTAGTGGAAAGCCTGAAATTTAGGGAAGGCTATCTGGAGACTGAGGAGACACTTTACCAACTTCTGTGTCTTCAAGTCAGGGAAACCACAGCAAGGCAGATTCAGTGTGGGGCCACTCTCGGCTCTTGGTAAACTAGTAGTCCCTCAATTTACATGAAAAGGTTCTGTGATCAAGCAAGATTTTCTCTTTTTAGATGTGAACCAATTTCAGCAGAACTGGAGCATACCCCTTGGCTACCTGGAGGTACAGGGGCTCTGGCCTGAACTTGCTTGAAGAGTTGCAGTTGGTGGCTTTCCCATGTTCAGGGACTAGGCATTGGTTGGTCTGTTCTGCTGGCGTCTTCTCCACTTGGTAAGCAGTGCCAGCTTGGGAGACCTGTGATTAGTCAGCTGTTTTTGAATGATAATACGCCTCCCCAGAGAGTGTAGACAAGGCCCTGTGCACTGCAGATTAAGAGTCCATCCTGGCTCCTGATAAGGAGTTTTGGGTGGGGGAGTCCTTGGTGCTGCAACAAACAAGTCTCAGGAGGAAGAAACTCACTTCTGCAGGCCTGACTGCTATAAGGAGCCTTTGGTAAGGAAGGTGAGGACTCGGGTCCGGGCTTCCAGGCCAACATGGCATCCCTGGCCCAACAAAGATGAGTGCAACAGAAAGAATTCTGGACTGGGGGAAGAATGTATGGGTTATGGTCCTGGTACTTCCTAATTAGCTGTGTGAGTTTGGACAAGTCCCTCTGCTTTCTGTCTTGAAAATAAGGGGGTTGGCTGAGTGCAGCAGCTCATGCCTATAATCCCAGGACTTTGGGAGACCTAGGTAGATGGGTCATTTGAGGTCAGGAGTTCGAGACCAGCCTGCCTAACATAGCAAAACCTCTTTCTATCAAAAATACGAAAATTGGCCGGGCGCGGTGGCTCAAGCCTGTAATCCCAGCACTTTGGGAGGCCGAAACGGGTGGATCACGAGGTCGAGAGATCGAGACCAACTTGGTCAACATGGTGAAACCCCGTCTCTACTAAAAATACAAAAAATTAGCTGGGCATGGTGGTGCGTGCCTATAATCCCAGCTACTCAGGAGGCTGAGGCAGGAGAATTGCCTGAACCCAGGAGGCGGAGGTTGCGGTGAGCCGAGATCGCACCATTGCACTCCAGCCTGGGTAACAAGAGTGAAGTGAAACTCCGTCTCAAAAAAAAAAAAAAAAAAAAAAAAAAACGAAAATTAGCCAGGTGTGGTGGCGCTTGCCTGTAATCCCAGCTACTCAGGAGGCTGAGGCAGGAGAATCACTTGAACCCAGGAGATGGAGGTTGCAGCAGCCAAGATCAAGCCACTGTACTCCAGCCTGGGCAGCCTGGGCAGCAAAGCAACACTCTGTCTCAAAAAAAAATAAAATAAAATAAAATAAAAAATAAAAATTAGAGTTTTGGATTAAATGACCTATCTTCTTTTCTTTGGCTATTTATTTGTTTGCTTATTGAGACTAGGTTTTGCTCTGTTGCCCAGGCTGGAGTACAGTGGTGTGATCACAGCTCACTGCAGCCTCCTATCCTTGGCTCAGGGAATCCCCCTGCTTCAGCTTCCTGAGTAGTTGGCCTGGCTAACTTTTTCTTATTTTTTGTAGAGGTGGGGTTTGCTATGTTGCCGAAGCTAGTCTCAAACTCCTGATCTCAAGCAATCCTTCTGCCTTCAGCGTCCCAAACTGCCGGGATTACTGGTTCTCGCCCAGCCTTTTTTAGCTTTTGATTCTAAATTATTCATCCTCATTATCCTGCCAATCACCGGGGGTAGATTAGCACCGTTATTATTATTATTTTCAATTAGTTGAACTGAAAGGTAATTTGGTCTGAGAGTACAGTCAGTAATAATCTTTTGCTTGGGTCAGACTGTGCCTGTTAAGGTTTCAGTTTGCAAACACCGTGAAGCAGTACTACAAAGACATTAGGAGCTTAGGCACTGGTGTCAGGCTGCCCAGGGAGGTCTAATCTCAGCTCTACCACCCACCTATCCACTGAGCAACCTAATGGCTAGTGACTTCAACCAGGCCTCAATCTCTCCCCTCATAAAATAGAATTAAGAATATAACCCGGCTGGGCGTGGTGGCTCACACCTGTAATCCCAGCACTTTGGGAGGCCGAGGCAGGCAGATCACGAGGTCAGGAGATGGAGACCGTCCTGGCCAACATGGTGAAACCTCATCTTTACTAAAAATACAAAGGTTAGCTGGGTGTGGTGGGGTGTGCCTGTAATTGCAGCTACTTGGGAGGCTGAGGCAGGAGAATCACTTGAACCAGGATCAGAGGCTGCAGTGAGCCGAGATGGCGCCACTGTACTCCAGCCTGGGCAACAGAATGAGTCTCCGTCTCAAAACAAACACATAAACAAGCAAATATAACCCACTTCAAAATGTTACAAAGATTAAATGAGATCCATAAGCTACTTATAATAACAGTCCTGGCATATTTAAGTAATCAATAAAAAGAGAATAGTTGTTCTTGTTTTTTTAAAACAGTTTTGCTCTTGTTGCCCAGGCTGGAGTGCAATGGCGCCATCTCAGGTCACTGCACCCTCCACCTCCTCGGTTCAAGTGATTCTCCTGCTTCAGCCTCCTGAGTAGCTGGGATTACAGGTGCCTGCAACTATGCCCAGCTAATATTTTAAGTAGAGATGGGGTTTCACCATGTTGGCCAGGCTAGACTCAAATTCCTGACCTCAGGTAACCCACCTGCCTCGGCCTCCCAAAGTGCTAGGATTACAGGTGTGCGCCACCGTGCCCGGCCTGAGAATAGTTGCTCTACATAGAAGTTAACCTCATCTCCTTTTTTTTTTTTTTTTCTTTTTTTTTTTTTAGACGGAGTTTCGCTCTTGTTGCCCAAGCTGGAGTGCAATGGCGCGATCTCGGCTCACCGCAACCTCCGCCTCCTGGGCTCAGGCAATTCTCCTGCCTCAGCCTCCTGAGTAGCTGGGATTACAGGCACCCGCCACCATGCCCAGCTAATTTTTAGTATTTTTAGTAGAGACGGGGTTTCACCATGTTGACCAGGATGGTCTCGATCTCTTGACCTCGTGATCCACCCGCCTCGGCCTCCCAAAGTGCTGGGATTACAGGCTTGAGCCACCGCGCCCGGCCCCTCATCTCCTTAAGGGCTCTGAAAAGGATCCCAAAATGAAAGGTCCTAAAATAAAGAACACTCTGGCAGACTGCTAACTGGAAGGAAACCATTATTAAAATCATAGCACCTCCTAGTACCTTCAAGAATAGCTACAGCTAACACTATCTGGGCAGCCTGTGGCCTCTCCCCTACAAAGATGATTCTCAATCCTTTGTTTAAAAACATGCACAGGACCAGGTGTGGTGGCTCATACCTGCAATCCCAGTCCTTTGGGAGGCTGAGGCAGGTGAATCACAAGGTCAGGAGTTTGAGACCAGCCTGGCCAACATGGCAAAACCCTGTCTCTGCTAAAAATACAAAAATTAGCTGGATGTGGTGGCGCATGCCTGTAATCCCGGCTACTCAGGAGGTTGAGGCAGGAGAATTGCTTGAACCCAGGAGGTGAAGGTTGCAGTGAGCTGAGATTGCACCACTGCACTCCAGCCTGGGTGACAGAGCAAGACTCCATCTCAAAAAAATAAAAAATAAATAAAGAAAACAAAACAGCCCAGTGCAGTGGCTCATGCCTGTAATCCCAGCACTTTGGGAGGCCAAGACGGGTGGATCACTTGAGGTCAGGAGTTCAAGACCAGCCTGACCAATATGGAAAAACACTGTCTCTACCAAAAATACAAAATTAGCCGGGCATGGTAGCACACAGCTATAATCCCAGCTACTTGGGAGGCTGAGGCAAGAGAATCGCTTGAACCCGGGAGTCAGAGGTTGCAGTGAGCCGAGATTGCGCCATTGCACTCCAGCCTGGGCAACAAGATCGAAACTCCGTCTCAAAAAACAAACAAACAAACAAAAACAAACAAACAAAAACAAACAAAAAAACCCCCATAAACATAAACAGAAAAACAAAACAAAACAACAAAACAAACATGCACAGGCCAGGCATGTGGGCTCACGCCTGTAATCCCAGCATGTTGGGAGTCCAAGGCAGGTGGATCGCTTGAGCTGGGGAGTTTGAGACCAGCCTGGGTAACTTACTGAGACCACAACTCTACAAAAAATAAAAAATAAGACTGCACGGCCAGGTCTGTGGCACAGAAAATATGCACAATCCAAAAGCCCTTCCTGGGGTCCTCTGTAGCCTATAGTAGAGACTCAAAAAGTACCTGCTAAATTAATGATTGATAACTGAATGAACTCATGTCTGACCTCTGTCATTCTTGTAGAAATGTACGGTATCCTTGCTAGGCATCTGACCTTGTTGGTGGGCCCCAGGCAACTTTGACCCATTGGCTCCACTGGTCTGCTTGTGGATTAATACCAAACTGGGCTACGTGCTCATTTACACACAGTGGGTGGGGAAAGTTTTCCAACAGCAGCTTGCTTACCTCCACACGGCCCATCTGTGGAGTACACCCACAGGTTCTCCCTTCCCAGAAGAGAAATAAATGGGGAAGCTGAGAAGGGCAAGCCCGCGCTCTCTGGCTTTCTCTCCATGCGACTTATTTGCAGAGCTGGCAAGAAAAACGTTTGAGCTCCGTCTAAGAGGCTCCCAAGGCCCTGGATAAGGATCTTATATAAGCGAGTATGCCCTGGATATGCAGCCAGTCCTTCCCCCTGATGTAAGCCTGGCTCTCTGGGCCCCCAGCAGCTCCAAGCCATATTGTTCCCAGTGGCTCTGCCATTCCCCACCCTCATTCCTGTAAACAAGAGTGAACCTTGATTCAACTCTTGTTCAGTAAACTGCACAGGTTGCCTAGAGCATATCAGATAAGAAGAGGTAATAGCTGGGTAAGTTGGAGCAAGAGCTACTTTACTTAATATCACCATCAGGGAAGTGCCATTTAAAGTTCGATGGGCACGGGATGGCCACGGGAGCGAGGGTGGGACTAGGCAGTAGATAAGTGAGGCCGGCTGGACAGAAACTGTGGTGAACTTGAGGAGTGAGCTCAAACCTTGTCTGAAAAGGGTCCCGGCTCCTTAGCTCCAGTCCACTGCAATCATGAGAGACCAGTGATTTCAGATATAGTAATTTTCAAGAGCAGCCAAAATGTAAACTTTTGACGTCTCCCTAAACTCTAATGATGGCAACTAATTTTTTGAAAGTGTTAAACACTGGGGTTTGTTGTTGTTGTTGTTTCTGTTTTTTGAGATGGAGTTTCTCTCTTGTTGCTGGAGTGCAATGGTGCTATCTCAGCTCACTGCAACCTCCACCTCCTGGGTTCAAGTGATTCTCCTGCCTCAGCCTCCTGAGTAGCCGGAATTATAGGTATGTGCCACCATGCCTGGCTAAATTTGTATTTGTAGTAGAGACGGGGTTTCTCCATGTTGGTCAGGCTGGTCTCGAACTCCTGACCTCAGGTGATCCACCTGCCTCAGCCTCCCAAAGTGCTGGGATTACAGGTGTGAGCCACCACGCCCAGCCAAATGCTGTTTTTTTAAAAGTACATATCTGCATGTGCTCCAAACTGTGGCCTATGATGTACCTGGGGCCACCTGGGAATGGGATGTAAGGGTTCACAACCCTACCCCCAAGCTAGGGGCGAGTCTCTGCATTGAGGACCTCAGTGGAAGGCTGTCCCTACGGCCACAATCTCTAGGAAAGAGCATTTTGCATGTTCCTGATAGAAATGAGAGCATACAAGGGGCCTCTTCACCCAACAAATTAGACAAAAAGCAGCTCTCTTCACCTTCAGCTGGTGGTACGCGTTACACTTGTACTTGGGACTGCAGCCTCCCAGCCTTTGCTCCAGGAATGCCCTGTCCCCTTCCTGTCCACCTGCTTTTGCCAGGTTCACTCACATTTTCCAGCTCACACCTTTTCAGTGTTCACATTTTTCAGTGACCTCTCCCCTTCACAGACTGGGATATGTGGCCTTCTCTTGAGTTCCTATGATGTTCGGTTTTATAATCGTGAATTTACAGCTAGAATGTAGGCCAGAGACCTTGCCTGGACAGTGCCTGGTACTTAGTAGGTATTGGTGAATTTTAGTTGAACAAATGAATGTCTAATTGCCAAGAGTGGAGGCTAGTGGGTGAAAGGAATTTAGATTAGGGGTAGAAGAAAAAAATTCAGCCCATTCAGCTATTTTGAGCTGGGACTCACTAGAAACCTGTAATTGTACCTTAAGAAAACTTGGTCCTGCCGGGCGCGGTGGCTCAAGCCTGTAATCCCAGCACTTTGGGAGGCTGAGGCAGGTGGATCACAAGGTCAAGAGATCGAGACCATCCTGGTCAACATGGTGAAACCCCGTCTCTACTAAAAATACAAAAAGTTAGCTGGGCATGGTGGCGCGTGCCTGTAATCCCAGCTACTCAGGAGGCTGAGGCAGGAGAATTGCCTGAACCCAGGAGACAGAGGTTGCGGTGAGCCAAGATCAAGCCATTGCACTCCAGCCTGGGTAACAAGAGCGAAACTCCGTCTCAAAAAAAAAAAAAAAAAAAAAAGAAAACTTGGTCCTAAGCCTATAATCCCAGCCCTTTGGGAGGCCGAGGCGGGTCGATCACGAGGTCAAGAGATTGAGACCATCCTGGTCAACATGATGAAACCCCGTCTCTACTAAAAATACAAAAAGTTAGCTGGGCATGGTGGCGCGTGCCTGTAATCCCAGCTACTCGGGAGGCTGAGGCAGGAGAATTGCCCGAACCCAGAAGGCGGAGGTTGCGGTGAGCCGAGATCGCGCCATTGCACTCCAGCCTGGGTGACAAGAGCGAAACTCTGTCTCAACAAAAAAACAACTTGGTCCTTTGAATCTTGCAGGCTTTTAGGTCTTTAAGTACCTGCCACTGAAATGTAAATGTCACTTAGATGGGGGCGTACACACTTTAGATCATATGTGAGAGAGGCTTCATTATCAATCAACTCCCTAAGTGGATTTACCTAAAAGGTAACTACCTGGAGAGAAGAAAGCTGGGCTGGCGCCAAAATAGGACTCTGGACTGTGCAGCAGGAGAGGGAGAATAGATTCCACAGCTACTACTGATTCCATCCAGAGAAATGCTTCCCAATATCTACTTTGGAGGCTGGCTGGGGGCTGATGAAAATGGGGTAGGAGTTGTCAGGAAATAGGGGGCCTAGCGTCAGGGCTGACGATAACTTGTAATAGAAGTCTTCAGTATCTTGAACTAGTCTCTTCCCCACTCTGAGCCTCTTTTCTTTTCTTTTCTTTTTGAAAGTTTTTAGTTCATTAATCATCTTGTGAAAAATCCACGATGGCCACAGATGACATCATTGCACCACCTTTTCTCCTTCGTGAGCCTCAGTTTTCCCATCTGTAAAATGAGTCACTTGTGCTAAATTATCTCTTGCCATTCTATTTTTGTTTTCACATGGAACAGAAAAAAAAAAAAAATCTATCTCCTCTGTTCTATTTGCTGCCGGCACATGACCTAGGTCTTGTCCTCGTGACAGTCATATGACAGCTTCCTGCCTCCCTGCCTTACCGCCGGAATGATCTTCACCCTGGGACGATGCAAACTCTATTTTCTTTCTTTTTTTTTTTCCAGTTTTTTTATTTATAAAAATATGGAATGCTTCAGAAATTTGTGTGTCATCCTTGCGCAGGAGCCATGCTGATCTCCGTATCATTCCAGTTTTCGTGTCTGTGCTGCTGAAGCACGGATGCAAACTCTATTTTCATCACGCCATTCCCTTCCTGCTCTTTCTTTGCTGTTCTGTATCCCTAAGATGGGAATCCAAGGCTCTCTCAATCTTTCCAACCCCAAACTCCCTGTGCAACAGCCTAGCCAGGCCAGAACCCCTCACCTTGTCAGATTCTCTCCTGCTCACCTTTCCTTGCAGCTCTGCCTACATCTGCAAGTTTCTCTACTCTGCCAATTGACATGGCACAAATCACTTTCTTCCAGGATGTACACCCCTACTGTGTGCTGAACACCCACTATTGCCAGGGACTCTGCCTGGTACCTTACACAGTCTCTGAGATCTTCCAACCTCAGATTCACAGATGAAGAAAGTAAGGCACCAGGAACTAGAAGGGGTAGAAATGGGTTTAAAACCCAATGCACCTGCCTCCAGTGATGATGCTGTTTTTCTTTACGGCTGCCTCTTCAGGATGCCTTCCCCGAATAATGCCACTTGTCCTCTCCACACATTCTTACCTCGGGGGTTTCCAGCATTCATGCATAAGGTTTAAAACAGCTCACATCTTTATGACATAGTTCTTACTTCAGAATCCCTTAAGGATGTATACACACAGTTTATTACTGTTCACATTTTTATAGTAAACACAAAGCACAAAGCTGTGTGTGTGTGTGTGTGTGTGTGTGTGTGTGTTTTGTTTGTTTTGTTTTTGTTTGTTTGTTTTTGGAGATGGAGTCTCGCTCTTTCACCCAGACTGGAGTACAGTGACACGATCTCGATCTTGGCTCACTGCAACCTCCGCCTCCCTGGCTCAAGCCATTCTCCTGCCTCAGCCTCCTGGTCAGCTGGGATTACAGGCACCCGCCACCACACCGGGCTAATTTTTGTATTTTTAGTAGAGACAGGGTTTCACCACGATGACCAGGCTGGTCTCAAACTCCTGACCTCAGGTGATCCCCCAGCCTCAGTCTCCCAAAGTACTGGGATTACAGGTGTAAGCCACCACGCCCGGCAGCACACTGCTTTGAGTTGATGTGTGGTGGCTCTGCAGCCCTTCTCCCCTCTCCAACTGTCGTCACTCATGCCTCCATGGCAAGAACCATTGTTTCTAGTTCTTTTTTCACCTCCATGTGCTTGTCTACCACTCTGCAAGGAGCAGGCCTCAGTACGTCGACTGCTGGATGAAAGATGGGTTGAACAAACCATGGTGTGGTCCTCAGGTAGCTGTGGGGCAAGTGTCCCCTCCTCACCACCGCTCCATCCTCCCACTCTAAACCTAAAAGGAAAAGTGCTCTATTTGGGAGTCTCCGGAGGGCATCAAGGAACTCTGTAAGCTAAGCCTGCCTGCATACGTGGTTCCTGGCATAAGCTCTACACACTAGGGAACATGTTCTTGGGTGGATGCTGATGGCAGGGTTTTGTTTGATCTCGGTGAAGTCAGTTCCACCCTGAACCTCAACAACTGGAGATCATAAGCAGTAAACAGGCAGATACAGATGGTGATCTAGATAAGTTTGGTAATAACTGGAGACTTAACTTTGGAATGAGCTTTCACATTACACGGGCTTTCACATCACATGGGCTGAAGAAGACGGATGATTCAGTCTTCATGCCTGGACCACGGGTTTACTTTTACATGGGCCACAGAGGTTTAGAAGCTCTGGCTGAGGATAAGGAGGCCAAGCCTTTAGAGGAGTCTTTCCTATATGATTGCTCTTGTCCTCGTTCAAGGCAAGCTGGTGCTAGAGAGGGATGATCCCTTTACTGTGTAAGCGTTAGTGGGGGACTGGGAGGAGGATGGTGCATTTCAGCAACTCAGCTGTTAGTTCCCAGCAGCTGCTGGGTGCCAGGAGAAGTGCAATTAAGCGCCTGACCACCCCCTCCCCCCAGCTCCTCCCCAGCCTAGTTAGTCCCCTGCAAACCCTTTCTTCGTGGGCAGAGTGTCCCCTTGCCAGCTGCCTGCTCCTCCAGGTGTTTCCTGTACTCTCTATTTACTGGTTGGGGTGGCTGAGGGCGGGGAGAGGGAGCCTGTTTTGGCTTCCTGTTAGCCAATGGCAGTGGGTGTGGGGAAGGCTGGTGCTCCTGTATCTGGGGGGGCTAACCGCAAGCAGCAGCTGCCTCCTGACACCTGCCTTTCTGAGAGCGTATAAACAGGGTCCAGGGAGGAAGAAGTCCTCCTGAGCAGGGCAGGCACTTCCGTTGGGTCAGGCTGGAGGAGGTCATTTCATAAGCACCCAACCTCCATTCTTTCCAGGGGAAAAGGGTGAGGTCAGGGCCTAAAGTGTGGGTCACCCCAAGGACCTCAGGCCACCCTGGACTCTAACCCCTACATGAGAAGCCCCGGTGGTGCTGGCTGCACCTCCACTGTCCACCTGCCATGAAATGGATGGCACTGCCTCCCCAGGCAAGGGCCAAGAGTGGACGGTGAGATCTTGGCAAAGCCTCCATTTCCTTACCTGAGACCTGAAACAGCTACACAGTCCCCATCTTTACCTCGGCTCCGCAAATCCAGCCAGCTTGGTGCAGAGACACCATCAGGTGTTTCCTCCTGGCCATTCTTTCCAAGAAGGCAGGACAGTATTTTTGGTTCCAGTTTTTTCATTCCAGTTGAAATAACACACTTGTCTATGTATGTATGATCCTTCCCTTCCTTCCCTTCCTCTCTTCCTTCTGTCCTCCCTCACTCCTCCCCTCCCCTCCCCTCCCCTCCCCTCTTCTCCCCTCTCCTCTCCTCTTCTCCTCTCCTCTTGACAAGGTATCACTCTGTCACTCAGGCTGGAGTACAGTGGCATGATCTTGGCTCACTGCAGCCTCAACCTCCCTGGTTCAAGTGACCCTCTTGCCTCAGCCCCCTGAATAGCTAGGACGACAGGCGTGCACCACCGCACCCAGCTAATCTTTGTATTCTTTGTACAGACAGGATTTCACCATGTTGCCCAGGCTGGTCTCAAACTCCTGAGTTCAAGCTATTCACCCGCCTTGGCTTCCCAAAGTGCTGGGATTACAGGCTTGAGCCACCATGCCCGGCCTCCTCAGAGCAATTCTATAGCATTGACGTTGTTACCCTTAGACTACAGATGAAGAAACGGAGGCTCAGAATGTTAAGCAAATCACCTATGGGCACAGTGCTAGCAACTGGCAGTCAGGTTTGAATCCAAGACTGGCTGAATACACAAGAAAAATGACAGCAAACAACCCAGGGTTTTTTCTATTTCTTCTTGTCATGCTTGGTACTCTTGTCTTCTGGATTCCAGGAACTTTCACACAAAGCCACAGTTTATTTTGCAGATAGTCTACAGAAGATAAGCAGTCTGACATCCCAATCTTCCTCATCTCTTATGCCCAAGCTCAGATCATCTTCCTCTGTGAAATCACTGCCATTCAGCCTAATGTGAAGTGATGTTTTAAAAACCTGCAGAGCTCTTATAGCAAGCAGCTGCTGCTCCCTCCCACTGTATGTCTTCCATGGGTTTCTTTTTTGTGCATATGTCATATTTCTTTCTTTCTTTTTTTTGAGATATAGTCTCGCTCTGTCGCCCAGGCTGGAATGCAGTGGCAAGATCTCGGCTCATTGCAACCTCCGCCTTCCAGGTTCAGGCGATTCTCCTGCTTCAGCCTCCCAAGTAGCTGGGACTATAGTCACCTACCACCATGCCCGGCTAATTTATTTTTATTTTTATTTTTATTTTTATTTTGAGATGGAGTTTCGCTCTTGTTACCCAGGCTGGAGTGCAACGGCGCGATCTCGGCTCACCGCAACCTCCGCCTCCTGGGTTCAGGCAATTCTCCTGCCTCAGCCTCCTGAGTAGCTGGGATTACAGGCACGCACCACCATGCCCAGCTAATTTTTTTGTATTTTCAGTAGAGACGGCGTTTCACCATGTTGACCAGGATGGTCTCGATCTCTTGACCTCGTGATCCACCTGCCTTGGCCTCCCAAAGTGCTGGGATTACAGGCTTGAGCCACCGCGCCCGGCCTGCCCGGCTAATTTTTTGTATTTTTAGGAGACAGGGTTTCACCTTGTTAGCCAGGATTGTCTCAAGCCCCTGACCTCGTGACCCGCCCGCCTCAGCCTCCCAAAGTGCTGGGATTACAGGTGTGAGCCACTGTGCCCGGCCACATATGTCACATTTCAACTTAAATATAAGGTCCTAGAGATCACCTCTGATGTTGCCCAACATTCACACAGCATCTGCATCTAGCAGTATCTGGGCATGAAGCTGAAGCGAGACGGACTGAGGAGACCAGGTAGTCTAGATCACGGGTCCCCAAACTATGGCCCGCGGGCCGCATGCGGCCTCCTGAGGCCATTTATCTGGCCCCCCGCCGCACTTCAGGAAAGGGCACCTCTTTCATTGGTGGTCAGTGAGAGGAGCACAGTATGTGGCGGCCCTCCAACGGTCTGAGGGACAGTGAATTGGCCCCCTGTGTAAAAAGTTTGGGGACGCCTGGTCTAGATCCTCTAGGGAAGCCTCTCTCTTCTACCCTTTGCCTCGCTCCAATTGGAGAAGTCCCGGTTTAATACAGACTGGCCAGCCAGACGCTTTGCTTCATCCTAATCAGGCATTTCAGAGGCTGACTTCCCAGCCCTGGTACAAAATGCAGGAACTCTCTGTGTTCATTGTGACCCACTTCCTTTCTTACTGGAGCCTGCTCAGCGTGGAGGCGTAGGTCTCAGTAGCTTCTCTTGTTTTCACAAAAGGAAAATAATCTCTCCGTCATAATTACTGCTTGACCAATAGGCTTCTCCTGCGACACCTCCCTGGGGGAAAGAAAATGGAGCACTGATTGTTTCCTAGGATGAGATTCAAAGACATCCAGAAGGGTGGAACAGGATGCAGCAGCACTTGTTGAGATTATGGTGCCATTTGAATGTCAGGGACTGATGAGGATCCATGCTGGCCTTGGAGTCCAGAGGTTGTTATCTGGGTCTAGCATGGGGCCAGCTGCAAATGGCAGCTTGAAACTCATTTTTTATAGTTTTGAGTTTTCAGCCACCAGCCTGGCAGGCAAGTAATGACTGTTGGGGCAAGTGTCCTCTTATAGGCAGAGACAGGTCCTTTCGAGAAGTATCGGGAGAGCGGAGAGTAGAGGAGAAGGAACAGGGATTGGTTCTCAGGGTGTTGCCTGTCCAAAGGAGGTGATAGGATAATTATATATGAAAGCACCTAAAACACTGACTACATGGGGTTGAATGCAAATCATGGAATTACACAGAATGATCTACATCAGTGCTCGGATGTTTGCTAAACAAATGGAAATGATCAGAGATGGGTGAGGTTAGCTTCAGCAAGGATTGGGAAAGACAGATGTTTTGAGAAATGCCTTTGTAGCTAACATCTTTACGACCTTATTTATGCCCAGGAGGACATTCCAGCCACTTCTGAGCACTGGCACTTTGGCCAACACAAACCACAGGAGGTCAGGTGGGTGGGCAGGAGAGCAGGGCATGAGGCCAGTTAGAAGGAGAGCATCAAGTACTGTCACCTGTGTTTCCTGGGTAGCAGCTATGCTCCTCCATGCCCCCTATCCTCCCCTAACACCAGTATCACCACCTTAGCCCTCTGCAGAAAGAACAATGGTGGGCGGGGCGTGGTGCTCAGGCCTGTAATCCCAGCACTTTGGGAGGGCTGGGCGGGCAGATCATGAGATCAGAAGTTCAAGACCAGCCTGGCCAACAGAGCGAAACCCTGTCTCTACTGAAAATACAAAAAAATTAGCCAGGCGTGGTGGCTGGTGCCTGTAATCCCAGCTATTCTTGAGAGAGTAGGAGAATCGTTGAACTCAGGAGGTGGAGGTCGCAGTAAGCCGAGATCTTGCCATTGCACTCGAGCCCGGAAGACAGTGCAAGACTCCATCTCAAAAAAAGAAGAAAGGAAGAACTGTGGCATTTAGCCTAGAAGAATGCATGCCTATGGCCTCAGAATCATAACTTCACTAAACTATGATTAAGACATAGGAATGGTTCTCTTTTATTCTGAATGTATTGACCTCAATAAATAAACTAAATAAACTCTTAGTAGAGTTCCCCTTAAATCCTCCCAAGTCAGGCTAAATTGATGGAAAGCAGAGAGAGAAGGGAGACAAAAATCTGAGATTCGGGAAGTTGAGGGGAGGGCGCTAGCCTTAGCTCAGCCTCCAACCCTACTCTCTAAAAAAAGATCTCTGCACAGCCTTGAACCTTTCTACTCTCAGTTGCCTCATGAGGTAACAGATGTGAAGTACTCTGAACTATGTTCATTTAAAGTGCCATGCCCACTCCACTTCCTGGGAGCTGTGGGTGTGGGGAAATTGAGAGTAAAGCCTGACACAGCTTCTCCTGATGGAGCATCAGTGTGCTCTCTACCACACTAGGAGGTAGGAGGGTGGGTGTTTTCCACTCCCCAATTTACAGAGAGGAAACTGGAACTCGAACAACCCAGATGACTTGCCCAGAATTACACAACACGCATACGGTGAGCTAGACAGGAAGCTGAGTTTTCCGACTCCTGGCCCACTCCTAGCTTCTTAATGTTTGCGGGAATGTGTGGAAGATTTTAATAGAATCCCATTCTGGAGCAAGTCAAACTTTATCATGTAACTGCAGAGCACCCAGGTCCTGCTATTCCCCACCTGTCCCAGAAGCCTCAGACTTTCCATTTAACCCTATTTCTGAAGAGGCAAAACAACTCGAGTCAAGGGATTTTTGCCTAATGAAAGCCTCAAAGTATAAAGTCCCAAAGTATTGCGGCTTAGTGCTGCTGCCCCAAACTGAAGTCTTCCTTTCCAGGGGCCCCGGCTCTGGGCAGGGCTGGCCAGAAGCCGAGGAGGAGCATGGGGCAGAGCTTCCCCAGAGGACAGATGGGCTAGGCTGGCCGTGGTGCCTGTGCTTTCAACAAACTTTTTGTTTTCCAGCCAAACGTGCAGCGTCCAGTTGCCTCTCACCTCCTGCTCCCTGGCAGCCCACCGGCTACCCCATCCTGCCTTCGGATTGGCCCTGAGCAGCCGATGGGCTCTAGAGGGACGGGGGTCTTTCTCCTTTATGACTTGGGAGATGGATGAAAGGAGGCTTGCAACTGGTGTGGGGCAACTGTTGCCATCTGTCTGGTGGGATGTCACCAGGGAAGGTCTCGCCCATTCACTCCTTCACGCACCGCTGGCTTGGGCCTTTTGTTTGCTTGGCCGGGGATGGGGGCTGCTGTAGCGGAGGGAGGCCTCGGGTGAGAGCAGCAGTTTCTTTGTGTCTGGACCAAACTTCCAGTGACTCACTAGGTTAATTTGCATGAGGATGCTGCCCAAGCCCCAAACCACTCAAGTGATTGACACCCCCTCCCTCCTTTGGTCACACAGCTCCCCAGAGTCAGAGGGAGATAGCCTGGCTCCCGCACTGGGATAAGGAGCAGGCAAAGCCTCTGGGTCCTCTCTCTCCACCCTGGTCCCTTTGCCCTTCCCAGGGCGACGTGGATCTGGTGTTTTCCTCCCCCCCCCACCCCTAGCCTGGAAGAGCTGACATCCAAAGTCCGGCTGCCTCCCCACCCCCATCAGTCCCTTACAGCTCTGTTCTTTTTGTTTGTTTTTTCTGTGGACTAGGCCTGGCAGGCGGAGGGGCCAAAGCAGGAGAAAAGACCCATTAGCCACCGCCCGGCAGCTGAGCAGGAAAAGAAAGGAGCTGAATAGAGGCGGTGGGGTTGGCAGCCCTCCAGCCCAGCTCCTGGTCTTTGAATAAACACCCCAGCCAGAGGCTGGGGATCAGTGTAGTGAGGCTTTGGGGCATTTAATTATTTAAAGGTCTCAATTCGAGGAGCTAAGTCCCTTGGGAAGGGGGAGGACAGGCAGATGGTGTGCCCAGGAGCGGGGAAACGCGTGCAGGGTGGGGTGGAGGACGGGGGTGGGGAGGAAGCGGGTACTGAGCCAGGGCATGGCTCAGGGAGTAAGACCATGGGGGAATGGGAAGTGAAACAGTTGACTGCCCTCTGGACCCAAGCAGCACCCTGCAAATAGCCGTTCCCAACACCAGCTGGGGGCAGGTTCTCAGCCTCTTCTTCCTGTACCCCTGCTCAACATTCCCCAGATTCAAAGTTGGTGTCTGCCCTAAGAGAGATCCATTTTCAAAATACACAACAAAGCTGTGAAGTTTGGGGGATGAATACTTCACCTTTCTCCTGGCTCTGAGACATGCCCCGGGCTGGTCCAGGGAATCAGGACTGGACAGATGGGAGGATTTTCTCTGGCTTCATTTTTCTTTTTTTTTTCGCATAATGGTGAAATTCGCCTATAAAATCTAGCATTTTGTCTGGTTTCATTTTATGTGGTGAAACCACAGGATGAATCTCTTGGGAGTCTGGAGAAATCTCTTGGAAATCTCTCTCTCTCTCTCTTTTTTTTTAGACGGAGTCTTACTCTGTCGCCAGGCTGGAGTGCAGTGGCATCATCTTGGCTCACTGCAACCTCTGCCTCCCGGGTTTTAGAGATTCTCTTGCCTCAGCCTCCTGAGTAGCTGGGACTACAGATGGCCGCCACCACACCCGGCTAATTTTTGTATTCTTAGTAGAGATGGGGTTTCACCATGTTGGCCAGGATGATCTCAGTCTCCTGACCTTGTGATCCACCCGCCTCGGCCTCCCAGTCTTGGGAGACTTAAGCACTGTAAACCGAAAGTCCTGCTCTTGTGGGGGCGGGGGTCAGGTGCTGCTTCGAAAGGCAACCATTCTAGCCATTTCCTTCGACAAAGTAGCAGGAAATCTACATTTTCTAGAACCAAGTCGGATGGGTCTCCCAGGTGGAAACAGACTACCTAGGTACAGCTAGCTCTGTGACAACAGGCAAGTTACCCAACTTCACACCGCCTGTTTTCTCACCTGAAAAGGAGGATCATTCCTGCTTGGTACTGTTGAGAGGACTGATTTTTGTGAGTTGCTCAAAAGGATACCCAGCTCTTAGAAAGTACACAATAAATGTGATTAAATATTATGGCCATTATGAGAACAGGAGGCACGTATCTAGGTTACACGATGCAAAGAGAGAAACAGGATTGGGGAATTGAGTATGAGGCCAAAGGAGAACGTGTGAGGGTGTAGCTTGGCCTCTGCCCTTTCTCCCTTGTGCAACTGGGCTGCGGGTGGAAAAGCGAGCCCCTCCGGTGCAGACCCTTGCTTTGCAGCACTTTGGGCGTTACTGTTACACGGTGAGAAGGTGCGCGATTTTCGTCTCCTGCTTCTTGGGGCCCCTTTCACGCTCTCTTAAGCCCCTCCGGGCCTGCAAGGTCAGCTGGTCACTTCGGGGACACCCGCTGCAAGACAGCCCCGTCTGCAGTTCGTATCTGGTCTGCCTCCCAAGTTAGGTGGGTGATTTTTGCACCTCCTCGCGTTTGCAGGTCTCTCTTCCCCAACATGCTCGGTGGTGAGGGTGAGGGGGCGACGGCGACGCCTCGCACCCCGGGACCGTGGCGGCCGAGGCGACCCCACACGGGCTGCCTGGAGTCAGACCTGCCCGACAAGGCAGCTTCGGGGAGGAGGGAGACGGCGCCGGCTGGCGGTGCGAAGGCCGGCAGGTGTCTGGCTCCCTCCCTCCCGGATGTGGGCCCTCGGCCGCCCCCCTACCCGCCCCCCACGTCCTTCAGTCCCCAAGAGCAGCTGGCTGGGACCTGTCAGAACCACCAAACGCCCTGGCAAGTCTGCTCTCTCGGCTCGGCAACAGCGGCCGAGCTGCAGCCGCCGCCCGCTCGGGGGAAGCCCCACCTTGGCAACAAGCTGCTGATTGGTTGGCCCGGGGGCGGCGCGGACCAATCCAAGCCCTCCCTGACGCCGCGGCGTTTGGCGAAGTATTCACGGGGGAAAAAGAGGGAGCAAGGTGGGGCGCGAGGTGGCTTCGGAGCGCGCTTGCTCCCCCGGCCGCGGTGGAGAATGGGGCCTTTCAGAGACGGGGGAGGCGGGGCGGCTGCTGGGCTGGGGCCTTCTCGCCACCTGCCGCGGGCGGAGCTCAGGTCCCTGGAGCCTCCAAGGCGTCCCTGCCTCTCAGGGCCCCGCCCCGCGCTTCTTGAGCGATCTGGGGGTTCGGGGGTGAACCCTTTCCCGTCCTCCTTCCGGAGCCCCGCAGGCTTTGGGCACAGATTTCCCCAAGTCCGAGCTCAGGCTCTCTTCCTTTTCTTCTCGGGTTTCTGTGTGCGTGCGCCCTCCTATGGCCGAGTGAGTTGAGCGCCGTCTGCCATCGCCAATCGGCCGCCCTCGGAAACCAGACACCCTAACCTATCTTCAATAACGTTGTCCTTCCACCCCAGGGCGCAGAAGCACACACACACCTACACACTCAGAGAATGCGGCACAGTAGCTTCGAGATTAAGACTCAAGAGACAAGGGACCACGATTCGACCCTAGCCTCTGCCACTTTCTGGCTGTGTTACTTTGAGCAGTTACTTAACCTCTCTGAGCTTCAATTTTCTCCTATGAAAAATACTCATGATAATAATGGCACCTGTCTCCTGGCATTATTCTGACAAAATGCCCGGCACATAATTGTCTCGTAAATGGTGATTTTTTTTTTTTCTTTTGACGGAGTCTTGCTCTGTCGCCCAGGCTGGAGTGCAGTGGCACGATCTCGGCTCACTACAACCTCCGCCTCCCGGGTTCAAATGATTCTTCTGCCTCAGCCTCCCGAGTAGCTGGGACTACAGGAGCGCACCACCACATCCAGCTGATTTTTGTATTTTTAGTAGAGACAGGGTTTCACCGTGTTGACCAGGATGGTCTCAATGTCTTGACCTCATGATCCACCCACCTCAGCCTCCCAAAGTGTTGAGATCACAGGCGTGAGCCACCGCGCCCGGGTAAATAGTGATATTATTTTAGGTATTAATGCCAAAGGAATGAGTATCTCTTTCTCACATTTTACCTCAGCTGACCATTCTTGATTTAGGTGCGGGGGATAGCATTAGATCCTAAGGACATTTAAAGTCTTATTAGTAAAGTAATCTAAGACTCAGAATGGCACAGTATGGTTTCAAAGCCATGGGCTGGGTCTTCCGTTTAGCTCCTAGATTTTTACTAAGGGAGAAATCTCTTGGCAAGACTGTATTTTCTCTTTTCCGCAAGGTCTTTTCTTCAAATTTCCCCCTCTCAAACATTTTCAGAACAGCAGCACCCAAGGATTTACAACTCCCTTTTTAACAGGATTTAACTTTCCCCTTTTGTGAGGTAGAGCACTCCGTAAATGTTCTCTCTCTCTCTCTTTTTTTTTTTTTTTTTTTTTTGAGACGGAGTTTCGCTCTTGTTACCCAGGCTGGAGTGCAATGGCGCAATCTCGGCTCACTGCAACCTCCGCCTCCTGGGTTCAGGCAATTCTCCTGCCTCAGCCTCCTGAGTAGCTGGGATTACAGGCACGCGCCACCATGCCCAGCTAATTTTTTGTATTTTTAGTAGAGACGGGGTTTCACCATGTTGACCAGGATGGTCTCGATCTCTTGACCTCGTGATCCACCCGCCTCGGCCTCCCAAAGTGCTGGGATTACAGGCTTGAGCCACTGTGCCTGGCTTATAAATGTTCTCTCCGTATACGTACATCAACAAACACTAAGATGGGCTTGTATGTTTTCCCCAAGCCCCTTTCCTGAAGTCTTTTCTTGTCACCTTGTCAACCCTTCTGCATTCTCTTGCCTGCCCGAAACATACCACATGCTGATACATACATTGTCTTCAGTGAACATGGAGACTGGCTGTTCAGTGCTCACAGACCCCTGGCAGCTGGCCAGGTCTAGCACCTGCTGGGCTTGGTTGATGTTTTACATTGTTAAGAACAGAAGCAGTGATGCATCTGGGGCATTTCAGTGGTGCCTGATGGCCGGATCAGGGAGGAGAGCAAGGGGCACACAGCGACAGGATACAGTTCAATGGGGAGCCAGTAAGCCTGGGGTTCAGTGTTGAGTCTATGCCTTTAGGGGGACAAGTCAATTAAACGTGCTAGGTCCCAGTTACCCTGTCTGTAAAGTGGGGTGCTTCATACCTGTCTCCTTACCGCATAGATGCGTCAGAAAAATAGATGTCATAGAATTGAAAGTACTTTATATTTTCTGAGTAAAAAAAGGTGTGTGGGTGTGGCAGGGGTGGATGTGTAATGGGTTATTAAATCCCTGCCCTGCCACTCTTTTCATTGGACCCCAAAGAATATGATTCCACAGATGTCATTAAAAACTTATGAATGCAGCTCTGTGTTAACTGTTGGGGAGTATTTGCAGGAATCATATGATGTGATCCCTACCTTTAAAGAACTTACAGTCTAACCAGGTTGCTCAGCTAACACATGAAGCATTTACTACAACGGTCCCTCAACCCATCCAGGTCTGTCATCTGATCATCTGGTGACGGGACGGTGGAGCCGATCGTCGGGTGTGCCTCTCCCCAAGCAGCACGAGTGCTGCCCCTTACCTCTCCCTTCTGTCCTTGGCGGTCTTACAAACCATCCTTGCTGCTGCCTTCAGTGTTTATGATGCCGAGTCCTGGGCTTGGGATGATAGTGCATTCATTGGAGTCTTCTCTCCTGCTCACCCCGATGCTGCCCTTCACCCACATTCACCCAGCGCCTGTTCCTGATGCTTTCTCGCCTGCACCTGCCATCACCGCTGCCCACAAATGCGAATACAGCCATCACAGCTGCAGCTGCTACTCTGGGGTGGACTCTGGTTGGGGCATTGGGGATGCTGTTGTCCCTGCCTCTCCCATACTGGGATAAAAGGGCCATCTCTCTTCCCGCTTCCATGAGAGGAGGAAGAGAGCTAGTGTATCCCTCTAATCTCTGCATTTGCTCCTTAGGTTAGGCAGCCTAGAAAAGATGCAAGGTAGCCAGGTGCAGTGCACACACCTGTAATCCCAGAACTTTGGGAGGCAGAAGCCAGAAGACTGCTTGAGCCCCAGGAGTTCGAGACCAGCTTGGGCAACATAGGGAAGACCTGCGTCTACAAAAAAAAAAATTCAAACTAGCCAGGCTGCAGTGAGCTGTGATTGTGCCACTGCACTTCAGCCTGGGCAACAGAACGAGACCTTGTGAAAAAAAAAAAAAAAAAAGTGCAAGGAGCTCACTTTTTTTTTTTTTTTTTTTTTTTTTTGGTCTAAGATGAAGTTTCACTCTTGTTGCCCAGGCCAGAGTGCAGTGGCAGGATCTTAGCTCACCGCAACCTCCACCTCCTGGGTTCAAGCGATTCTCCTGCCTTAGCCTCCCTAGTTGCTGGGATTACAGGAGCCTGCCACCATGTAATTTTTTGTGTTTTTAGTAGAGATGGGTTTCACTGCGTTGGCCAGGCTCGTCCCAAACTCCTGACCTCAGGTAATTCAACCACCTCAGCCTCCCAAAGTGCTGGGATTACAGGCGTGAGCCACCGTGCCCCACCAGCTCCTCTTTTCCCACAGCACAGAGGGCTGTGCCTACTTTAGGAGCTGCCTGCCCTCGCTTCCTTGGTGGAGGCTGTTAGGCTGGGATGGCAGGGGAACCAGTTCTGTTGCTGCATGCTCGGCTCCCAGCTCCCAGCTCCAGATTCCCAGCGCTGGGCCAGCAGACTCTGCTCCTTTCCTTTTTTGAGGATTGCCAACAAAGGCTCAGAATAACTTCTGGGAAGGAATGGATGAGTGTACTTGCTACTATCTTTGAAAACAAAAGATGAAACATGCCAATTAAAAGCAATACCAAGTCCCACTTATCAATGTGGCAAAATTTCTGGTCTGAAGGAATATTTGGCACTGGGAAAATGTAGGGACACAGGGACCCTCGTATACCAATGATGTGAGTGTTTATTTGTACAACCACTTTGGAGAGCAGTCTGACAGTATCAAGTAAAGGTAAATTGGTCATACTTCATGGCTCAGCAGTTCCCTCTTGGCATATATGCCAGTGGTTTTTAACTGGTGGTGATTTTGGCCTCCAGAGAACCTTTGGCAACTCTGAAGATGTTTTTGATTGTTCTCACTGGGGTGTAGGTAGAGGGTGGGTGGATAGAGAGTCTAAGGGTGCTGTAAACGTCCCTCAATGCACAAGCACCCCCCACCCCACCAGCAAAGAATGATTCAGCACCAAATGCCAAAAACTGCCACTGTTGAGAAGCCCTAGGTATATATCCTAGAAACGCTCTCAAATGCAAGCCCAAAGACAAGCAAAAGATGTTCACTGAATTATGTTTTTAACAGTAAAATATTGGAAAACTAAATAAATGTCCTCCAAAAGGAGAAGAGAGAAGTCAATTTACAGGAGCTAGAATAAATGAACTGGAACTATGAGAATTAATATAGATACATCTTAGACACACAATGTTCAGGGAAGAAACCAGAGTGAGGCATAGTGTATGATGCCACGTGCAAAATCTAAAGACAGAAACAACTCTCTATGGCTATATGAATACGTAATAAAAGTTTAAAATAGCCGGGCGCGGTGGCTCAAGCCTGTAATCCCAGCACTTTGGGAGGCCGAGGCGGGTGGATCACGAGGTCGAGAGATCGAGACCATCCTGGTCAACATGGTGAAACCCCGTCTCTACTAAAAAGTGCAAAAAATTAGCTGGGCATGGTGGCACGTGCCTGTAATCCCAGCTACTCAGGAGGCTGAGGCAGGAGAATTGCCTGAGCCCAGGAGGCGGAGGTTGCGGTGAGCCGAGATCGCGCCATTGCACTCCAGCCTGGGTAACAAGGGCGAAACTCCATCTCAAAAAAAAAAGTTTAAAATATGCCAATCTCAGAAGAGAGTTTACCTCTGGAGAAGAAGGGAGAAGAATGTGAAGAGGTAAGAGGAGACTTAAAATACAGTTCCAATGTTTTGTTTTCTTCAAAATTTACTTACAGCATATATGACAGAATGTTAGCGTTTGTTAACTCTGGTAAACAAATGGATGGTGAATACATTGGTCTTTGTGATATTGCTTTCTGTGCTTCACTGCAGTTTTAAAATGTTTTGTAATTAACAAAAAAAGGAAAGATACAGACTCAAGGATCAATGTGAGCTGGGCGTGGGGGCTCACACCTGTAATCCCAGCACCTTGGGGGGCCAAAATGGGAGGATGGCTTGAGGCCAGGAGTTTGAGACCAGCTTAATCAACATAGCGAGACCCCATCTCTATTAAAAAAGAGAAGAAAAGAATACATGTGAGTTGTCATCTGTATACACCAACCCAGAAAGATGTCCCCTCTTCTTTTTCTCTGTCGTTTAGTTTGGTGAATATACGATGCCTCCCTTGGGCTGTTTCTGCTGTTGTCAGGGTGTCATACACCAAGGCCTGGGTCTCAGGTGCCTGTGCCTTAGTGCTTGGCTGGTATTCTGTTCCTAAGGCCCTGGAAACCTCTGTCTGACATCCTAGATGAAGCTCTTTTGTCTGCCTTACGGAAGTCCCTGTGAGATGGTACAGTGCATTGAAGAGAGTGCCCCCAGCACCCACGTCCACCCAGAACCTTATAATATGACTTATTTGGAAACAAGGTCTTTGCAGTTATAATCAATTAAGGGCCAAGATGAGATCCTAAGATAAATATGTACAAATATTTCATGTCTGTAATAATGAAAAATAAAAATAACTTAAAAGATGAGATCCTAATGAATGAGGGTGGGCCTGAAATCTGATGACTGGTGTCTTCATAAGAAGCAGGGAACACAGAGAGACAGGGAGAAGGTAGCCATGTGAAGACGGAGGCGGGAGGAGACTAGAGTTATGCTAGCACAAGCCAAGGCATACCAGGAGCCGCCGGAAGCTGACAGAGGCAAGGAAGGATTTTTAGAGCCCTTGGAAGAAGCTTGGCTCTGCCAACCCTTGGCTTGGGACTTCTAGCCTCCGGAACTATGAGAAAATCAATATATCTTAAAAATTGTTTTAAGCCACTTAGTTTGTGGGTACCCAGTTATGGCAGCCCTAAGGAATAAATAGAAATGGGTTCTGCAGATCTGAAACCAGATTCAAAGCAGTGTTAGCTTTCACTAGGATGAAATGTTTCTGGATTAAGAGGAAGGAGGTGTTTGTATGTGGCAGTCTAATTTATGTAAGGACACTCTATACCCCTGCTGGTGTCTCTCTTACCTAGTTCCACAGAGCTTTCTTGGTGGCTGGAATATGGATGAATGCAGGGCCAGGGACACCGGTTCACATCTGTAATCCCAGCGCTTTGGAAGGCTGAGGCAGGAAGATGGCTTGAGTTCAAGAGTTTAAGACCAGTCTGGGCAACACAGCAAGAGCCTGTCTCTACAAAAATTAAAAACCAAGTTAGCCGGGCATAGTGGCGGGCACTCATGGTCCTAGCTATTTAGGAGGCTGAGGTGGAAGGATTGCTTGAGTCTGCAAGTCAAAGCTGCAGTGAGCTGCGATTGCACCATTGCACTCCAGCCTGGGTGACAGAGCGAGACCCTGTGTCAAGGAAAAAAAAAAGATGAATACACCTCAAAAAACCCCTTCCACAGATTTCTTGAAATGAAAATCTATTTGTTTGGCTGTTTGGCATCTGAACCCTTTATTTATTTTGGGAAGTTCCCCACTATGTGAGACAGATCGCCAGATATTATTGAAGACGAGATTGCCAGATACTCGCTTTCCAGTCTCACTTGCTGGTAGGGCACCAGCACATGGCTTGGTTCTGCCAGTTTGACTTGGAATTGAAAGTTAATGATGTGACAAAGCAAGGACCCTGTGGAACCCACTCTGGTGAGGGCAGGGCAGTGATGGCGCTGGTCTCCAGATTCCATGGGCAGGACCAGCAGCAGGTCTCATAAATGGAGCTCCAGCTTCTGTGCCAGGGTGTGTGGGGGGGTGGGTCTTTATGGGCATGACTTTGGGTCCTTGGGCATTGTTTCTGGCTGTATGCCCTTCCAGCTTGGTCTGGAGCCCTCCCAGAACTACCTGATATGCCACCCGCTTTTAAACGAATAAACAAATGAATTCTCTTTCTGTTTAAATCAGCAAACTTCAGTTTCTGTTGCTTGCAAACTAAGAGTTGGGACTGCCACACCCCTCCCTCTAGTTACTGGTCTGATCCCAAGTGGCTCTTGATGATTATGTATTGGACTTCTAGGACACAAATGTTTAAAACTATTCTGTTTTATGGTCCCATGAAGACATAGGTATTTATTAAAATGTGTCATAATTTTTGGCTCAGAAAACATGCTAACTGAGGCCAATGAGAGATGCTTTTTGTAATTTTAAGGTGTCGATGGGCTGAGACTCTTTATGGGAGGACTGGCCAGGAAACACCCCCTGACACTTGCACTGGGCCAAAGCCATCAGGGGTGTCCTGGGCCCACTCTCCTGCTGCCATAAGGACATCCCCTCTGCTCCTGGCTTACCCTTGCTACTGGGCTTGGAGCTGCTTATACCCCTGACACCTTGACCGTGTATATACCTTGACTATGTATATCTGCTTCTACTTTGGGGCTTGAGTTTTCTGGCTCCTTCCTTGAAATAGCTTTCCCACACATTCCTGTGCAAACTGCCAGTGTTGGTCCTGATATATCTACCTCTGGGATCTGAGTGAGATACCGGCTAAGCCTGGCACCGATGGCATGCTTCTGATAGTGTCCCTGCCTGTCTCCAGAGTCCTATTTTGCTAAGACTCATGGCTCTGATGAACACCTGTGGAGAAATGTGGGGATTATCTGGGTAGAATGCAAGGACCAAGCGCTGGTTCTCTGCTTCTAGTGGGTTGTAAGCGGGCTCAAGACTGACCCCTCTGATTTCCAGCGCTCTTACTTACATAGGTAGGTCTTCCTATTGCCTCTTGGAACTCTGACCCATTTTCTGTTTTTATTTATTTATTTCTTTTTTTTTTTTTTTGAGGTGGAATCTTGCTCTTTTTGCCCAGGCTGCAGTGCAATGGCATGATCTTGACTCACTGCAACTGCTACCTTCCAGGTTCAAGCAATTCTCCTGCCTCAGCCTCCCAACTACCTGAGATTACAGGCATGCACCACCATGCCCAGCTAATTTTTGTATTTTTAGTACAGATGAGGTTTCACCATGTCAGCCAGGTTGGTCTTGAACACCTGACCTTAGGTGATCCACGCCTTGGCCTCCCAAAGTGCTGGGATTACAGGTGTGAGCCACCGCACCTGGCTCCTGTTTTTCTTTCTTTCTTTCTTTCTTTTTTTTTTTTTTTTTTTTTTTGAGATGGAGTTTCGCTCTTGTTACCCAGGCTGGAGTGCAATGGCGCGATCTCGGCTCACCACAACCTCCGCCTCCTGGGTTCAGGCAATTCTCCTGCCTCAGCCTCCCGAGTAGCTGGGATTACAGGCACGCGCCACCACGCCCAGCTAATTTTTTTGTATTTTTAATAGAGACGGGGTTTCACCATGTTGACCAGGATGGTCTCGATCTCTTGACCTTGTGATCCACCCGCCTTGGCCTCCCAAAGTGCTGGGATTACAGGCTTGAGCCACCGCGCCCGGCCTGTTTTTATTTCTTAAACTGGGTCAGATGTAATTTTGTTCTTTCTCCCCTACATGTAGCTCACAATCAGGACACATAGATGGAAACAGCTCATTTATCTTAGTGTCTACAGTTTCTGCTGAGGCCCAGCATGGCTGGGCAGGGTCTGCCCGGTCCTTTTGTCTGTTCTAGTCTTTCTGGACCAACTTCCCCCTTCTTCTGCTCCCTGGACCACATAATCCAGGCGAGGATTAGGTCTAGTTTATTGTGCCATTTCTTCTTGCACCACATATGGGCTCTGTCCCCAGGGCATGGCCTAGTTTCCAGGAATGTTTGCTACTCTGGAAACTCGGGCGGCTGCAAGATTGAGCAATGTGTTCGCTCTGTTTGGGCACAACTTGGTGGCCTCGATACCCAGAGGCTCAGCTGGCAACAGGGGTCATGTCTGCCAGCTCCCGTCTGTCTGTTTGAGGCAGAGGAATTTCTGGGAGAATGGAGAAGGTCTACACAGGATGCTGTCTCCTGATGACATGCGTACACTGTGGACCCTGTATCTGAGTGCTTAGAATAAATGGCTGAGCTAACAAACAAAGCTAACAAAGAAGTCCTTTGCAGGCCCTCAGTGAGAGGGTGCTTGGGGTTGTTCTGCAGCATTCCTGGCTACCCCACCCCTCATCAGACCCTAGCCTTGGAAAAAAAAATGAACATTTGGCCCTGTGCCTTAATTGGCACTTACAGCAAACTACCTCATGGGTTCTTGAATGCACTAGGTGTCTTTTAAGTGGTTAAGGCAAAATGAATGTTCGTTATTGTTATTTCTATCAAATGCCAATGCAAGGACCTTGAGAGCTAGCTTTATGTTCATCTTTCACATACTAAATGCACCAACCACTGACACATTATCTAGCTCAAAGATTGCATTCAGTACAAATCTGTTGAGTGATTGAGCTATGTTCATAGAGAGAAAAGAAGATGATTTGCCTGTTTTTCCTGCCTTCCGTCTATGATCCATGTTTCTGCCTGTGTATCCCTGGCTTGACTTAGAGAGAAATGAGAAAACCTCTCTTTGTTTTTCATACATCTAATTGGAAGGTAGCATTCCTTCCAGTTATGAAGGTAACACACTGTAGTGTTATTAGCAGTACCTGAGGTTTTTTCATCAGCTGAAATCACAGATATTTTTATTTTTAATTTTATTTTTTTGAGACAGAGTTTCACTCTTTCTCCCAGACTGGAGTACAGTGGGTCTATCTTGACTCACTAAAGCCTCCGCCTCCTGGGTTCAAGCAATTCTCCTGCCTCCCAAGTAGCTGGGATTACAGGCATGCGCCATCATGCCTGGCTAATTTTTAGTGGAGACATGGTTTTACCATGTTGGCCAGGCTGGTCTCAAACTCCTGACCTCAAGCGATACATCCACCTGGGCCTCCCAAAGTATTGGGATTACAGACGTGAGCCACTGTGCCCGGCCCACAGATATTTTTATATCATATTACAGTCGTTAAAATCATTTGATATGCCATTTACATGCATCAATACTTTGAAATGACTATAATTAATTAGACCTGTTGCTAGATCTTGTTATTTATTGAATTAATAAAAAACCATATATGTAGGGTCCAGCCCTACAGGATCCTTTCAGCCCCTCTCTGCTGGTGTGGAGATGAGAAACTCTAGAAATAAAAGACACAAGACAGAGAGAGAGAGAAGAGAGTTTTGGCTCGGGGGTCCACTGCCAACCGAAGCGTGGAGACCAGCAGTGGCCCCAGTGCTGGAGACTCTCACTTCTATTGAGTTGCAAATCTGGGGGCAGGGTGGGTAGGGCGTGGTCTTGGCCAGAGACTGGGGGCAGGGTAGATAGGGTGTGGCAGTGATAGTTCCAAGCAGGTCACCTGCTATTCAGGTAGGGGCTCGGCTACTTCTGGCACCCAAAGTGAGGTAAGGAGCATAATATATCAGTACTTTTTCCAAACTTATCAAGAAAGAACGACAACATTAAGATTTCTATTACTATTACTGATTATCTTTTCTAAGAAAAAAGGAACCAGGTGCAGAAGCAGAAATGAGAGTGGACATGGAACATGAGCACTGAAGCGCAGCGTCACATAGAAACAGTTAAGCCCGCGGATGTCTGCGGGCCTGCCCGACAGCCCTACCGCAAGAGCTTGGAGAAGCGGAGTTTTCTCCTCACTCCTCCGGGGAAGGAGACGTCTCAGCTATTTTGGACGTCTCCTTCCTTAGCTAAACCGCGGGTGCTTTCCCAGCGCTGGCACTGCCACACAGCCGGGGCGCCCTCCAGCAGCCCTTACGTGGGCGTAACAGAGGGCTTAGAGCATCTTGCCTGAGTGTCATTCACTTCACAATGTCACCCCAGGTTCACACTTCTGATCTGAGGCATTAGTAAAAGAATTAAGATCACTTATGAATAACTAAGATAACATGTGAATAACTGATAACTACTACCATTAGATTTCTAGTTACTTTCTTCTTCATTATTTATACGGAAATAGGCTGAGGTTTTTGGCTCCTGCCTCAGCACTTATGGGGTCTTCACATACATAATTACTATATCAAAAATGTATATGTTTTATATTTTGGCAACTGTATTTTAATATAATTGGTTTCCTTTGTAATCCTATGCATTTTTTTTATGCCTTTGAAAACATTCTGAGCAGAGGCCCACAGGCCTAGCCAGAGTGCCACAGGGTTTCACAGCATGCAAAACTGAAGGCCCCTTGGTTACAGTGTGCCTCCTGGTGTCCTGACTTTTGACTTTTGGTCAGTGGCCAGTGGGTTTGGAGGCTGATCTTAGCAGGTTGGGCCCAGGCACGGTGGCTCATGCCTGTAATCCCAGCACTTTGGGAGGCCAAGGCAGGTGGATCGCTTGGGTCTCGGAGTTGGAGACCAGCTTGGGCAACATGATGAAACCCCATGTCTATAAAAAAGACAGAAGTTAGGCACGGTGGTGCATGCGGGCAGTCCCAGCTACTTGGGAGGCTGAGGCAGGAGGATTGTTCAAACTCTGGAGGTGGAGGTTGCAGTGGGTTGAGATTGCTCCACTGCACTCCAGCCTGGGTGAGAGTGAGACCCTGTTTTTTTTTTTTTTTTTTTTTTTTTTTTAAAAAAAAAAAAAAAACAAGTTGGGAGAAAGTGGGATGCGGTTTAAAGGTTTCAGAAGAGGCTCGTGGTGCGAGGTGAGATGCTCCCCACTAGTGGCCAGAGGCAGAATTGTGAGACTGCGTTTAGATACAGGGCAGGTCCTGGGACATGGGGTTTGGGATGATGGTAGTTAAGTTTCTTGGTTACCTGGGTAAATAAGAAAATAAAGGCAGTAGTGGTTGACTCCTGCCTCCTGCATCAGCATGATCAATTAAACTCTCTCCCTTTCTTCTGTGTGCTGTAGCCATTTTCACTGCCTAATGTCTCAGAAGCTTCCTTGTGCATGATGGTGTGTATGCATGCTGTTATCTTTGCCTGGACTGGCCCTTCCATCTCCTCGTCTGGATTACTGTGCTCCCCCTCCGTACCTCAGAGTATCTAGGCCTGACTCCTTGATAATCTTCGTGTAGACCTACGCTCGTCTTCACAGCCCTTTCTCAGTCTGGAACTGATGACCCTCAGTGTGACTTTTGTTGCTGTCATTATTCAGGGACTGTCACTGCACTGGATGACACACCCTTTTTGCTGTTGTTCTCTGCAGTGTCCCCAGTTCCTGCTCTGTGGCACTCAATAAACATGTGCTGATGAAAAGTGAATTTTGAATTGGAAATTCATAAAGGAACTGTGACTGCTCCCAGAATGGATTTGGGTCCACCTCCAAAAAAAGTAAGATGATCTTTCTCCATTTATGACAGCCCATGACCCACAAGCCTCCCGCACACACCTAGTGATCTAATAACACAAGGATCCTCAGGACAGCACAGTGGAAATCTTATCGCCAAATCGACAGGCTGGGGAGACAGACGGCCGGGGTCAGATCCTGGCCTTGATGCGTCCTTCCTGGGTGAACTCTGCCTCTTTGTTTCCAGTTTCCTCATTTATAAAATAGTGAAAATAGGGCTGGGCGCGGTGGCTCAAGCCTGTAATCCCAGCACTTTGGGAGGCCGAGGCGGGTGGATCACGAGGTCAAGAGATCGAGACCATCCTGGTCAACATGGTGAAACCCCGTCTCTACTAAAAATAGAAAAACTAGCTGGGCATGGTGGCGCGTGCCTGTAATCCCAGCTACTCAGGAGGCTGAGGCAGGAGAATTGCCTGAACCCAGGAGGCGGAGGTTGCGGTGAGCCGAGATCGCGCCATTGCACTCCAGCCTGGGTAACAAGAGCGAAACTCCGTCTCAAAATAAAATAAAATAAAATAAAATAAAATAGTGAAAATAATAGTGCCTGCCGCTAGAACGATGAATACTAAATAGGTAAAGCCCTTAGCATATAATAAGATTGATCGAATGGCAGCTTAAAGAAAAGGAGTTAACTGAGCCTGAGGGACAGATGTTTTTTGTTTTTTGTTTTTTGTTTTGTTTTTTTTTTTTTGAGTCGGCGTTTCACTCTTGCTGCCCAGGCTGGAGTGCAGTGGCGCCATCTCGGCTCACCACAACCTCCACCTCCCAGGTTCAAGCGTTTCTCCTGCCTCAGCCTCCCAAGTAGCTGGGATTACAGGCATTCGCTACCATGCCCAACTAATTTTGTACTTTTACTAGAGATGGGGTTTCTCCATGTTGGTCAGGCTGGTCTCTAGCTCTTGATCGCATGTGATCCGCCTGCTTTGGCCTCCCAAAGTGCTGGAATTACAGGCCTGAGCCACCGCACCCGGCTGGGACAGTCTATTCTTGTTACTCTCTTTCTTAGAAAGCACTGGATTTAAAAACAAGGGAAGCCTTGCTGCAGGGCTGCCTCCCATTCCTCTCCCTGCTCTGTCTTGGTCGGGGTGCTCATGGGAGCTGCTAAGAAGCAAAAATGGAGAGGCAGAGGATTCCTCCTTAGAGTTGGAGAGTGCCTTCCCTGCGTGCCATGTCTCTGTCCCCTCCACATGGCATCTTCCTGTACTGGAGATCCAGGGCTGAGGGGCCTCACCTGCTGTCCTCGAAGCGAGGACTGTGATTAGAGCTATGATTTCTTTCTGGTAGTTTCACACACTCACATTCCTGCCTGACTCTCACATCAGAGAATTATAGTCGAATTAGTTTACTCTGGCTTAAGATGGGGTTGTGACATTTACAGTATGCTTGGTACAGAATTTAGTGCCCAATAAAATACCAGTTGTTAGTTCCCTATCAGAAAATAGTGGATTGTTCCGAAAGCACAAGCCTAGCCTGCCTCCTAACTTACATGACATTTGCTAAGCACCTATCACAACGTTTGACACTTACCGGCTTTCAAGATATGAGCAGAGGATGAATGAAAAAAGACATGGGCGGGGGGCTGAAGGCTTGTTTTCCTCTTCCAGGGCTGATGGGCTTTGGCACACTTGGCTGCCCTCAGATCTGCACAGTTGTCACTAGAGGGCAGGAGCAGTTAAGCCAACAATACCCAGGACTAGCCAGATCCAGAATTACCGGGTTGGCAAGAGAGGATGGTGGAAAGCGTTAAAAAAAAAAAAAAAAAAAAACAACAAAACACCCAGGTATTCTATATCTTTTGGGGACCATATGGAAGGAAACGTATAGACAGAATTGAAGTCAGACTTAAAGAAGGACTTCTAGAACATAGTTTGCTAACTAACCTTTTTTTTTTTTTTTTTTTTTTTTTTTTTTTTTTTTTTTGCCTCTTAGCTTCATCTGCCCAAAAAGAATAGATGAGAAGAGGCTGGGCGCGGTGGCTCACACCTGTAATCCCAGCACTTTGGGAAGCCAAGGCGGGTGGATCACGAGGTCAAGAGATCGAGACCATCGTGGTCAACATGGTGAAACCCCGTCTCTACTAAAAAATACAAAAAATTAGCTGGGCACGGTGGCGCGTGCCTGTAATCCCAGCTACTCAGGAGGTTGAGGCAGAATTGCCTGAACCCAGGAGGCAGAGGTTGCGGTGAGCCGAGATCGCCCCATTGCACTCCAGTCTGGGTAACAAGAGCGAAACTCCGTCTCAAAAAAAAAAAAAAAAAAAAAAAAAATAGATGAGAAAAGGGCTCATCCGTCCATGGCCTATGTGACCTGTGACCTCACTAGGTCCTCCTAAAGTAACCCTCCTGCAGCCTACTTTAAATGACTCCACTCTTGCAGATGCAATCATAAAATAACTTTATTGGTCAGGTTAGCCACCACTCATGCTTTTCCTGTGATAAGGATCCTTTACAGAGGCATGATGGTGCTCACATGCAGGTGCTTTCTGAAGAGCCCGGGGGCGGGCAGCCTTGCCCTCGCATCAGAGCTCCTTTGTTGAAATGAGCTGGTTTGGCTTTTGTGGATTCCAGGTCTGGAGCCAAGAACCTACCTAGTCCAAGGATTCCCTCTGCCCTTCCCAGGGGAGGTGCTTCAAAGCACACAGAGTATCAGGGATGTGACGGCATCTGGGCAGAGCCCAGACTGGGGCTAACTCTCCTCCACCAGTCCTTGCCCCTGACTGCCCAGATGGCTTCATCCCAACAGTGCCCCAAAGAGCAGGTGGGCTAAGCCCCAGGCACCATTGCCTTTTGAAATGGGAAGAATTAAATGCTCTCCAGCCAAACTATAAAGCAAAAGCCATCTTCACTAATGAGGATATAGCTCAGACATGTGGAAAGTAGAGGATGTTATGCCCAGCACAGGTGAGATTTGGCTGCCTGGCCTGGACTTCGTGGACCCCAGCCAGAGCTGGTACTTTTCAACTACAGCCTTAAGACAAACCAGGTAATAAACGTTAACAACATCTTCTTTCTTTGGGTTAGCAAGTCCAGGACTGGCTGGAGTCTCTCTCTACCATCAGGATGTAGAACCTTCCTGCTTGGATAAAAGAAGAGGACGAACTATGTTTCTCATGCTTTAAAAACCACGTGGCCTCTACCTTTGTGGAAAAAGATCCACGTAGGGTGCTGTTTGGAATGTGGAAGGTGCTGGGTAAGAATGGAACTACGGGGGATGCTCCCTCAGCTCAGCCAATTTGAGGCGTGCTTGCCCATTGCAGATGCCGACGATAAACAAAGTCTGGCCTTTCCTCTTCTGAAGTCTTACCCACCTTCAAAGAGCCATCTAGCTGCTAAAATATAGCCCTATACATTGATCTAAGCCTGAGGTTGGCTGTCTCCTCCCACAGCAGGCCATGAATATTATCATGCTGGTGACCTCCAATCTGGTGGTTTTCCCGGGGTGATATTAGGGAGGTACAGAAGTGACTCCTGGTGTCCCTTCACCCTCGGACAAAAGTGTGGGTTGTCTCCACAGGTTGCTGGGCAGATGCCCACATGCCTTGGGGTCTCCTGACTCTGCTTCAGGCATAGAAGGGGCATCTGTGGAAGAAAGTGGAGTGGGTGAGGTGGATTTCAGAAGAGGCAGCTGGGCAAGAGGTATATTTTGAGAAGCAACGAATGGGAGCCCAGGGTAACTGCACGACCAGCCAAGCACTGCTCACGGACAGCCAGGGATTATTAGAAAAGTACTGTTATATACTATTGCCCAGGCAACTTTTAAAGTTCCATGACTTCAGATCATTGGGAAGAACTTAAGAGCAGTGAGATTTGTGGGGTTGGAACATCCAGGGATCCTTCCATCTACCACCACTTCTGTCCCTGGAAAAGAGTGGGCTTCTGCCTATGTCCTCAGCAGAAGGCTGCCTGTCCCTGATCCGCCGCCACCCCCCCCAACCCCGCCTACAGGGAAGAAGACTACAGAGGGAGCCCGTGGACTTCTGTCACATGGTCCATCCCGGACCTTCCAGCAAAAGCCAAACCAAACCATCAAGCCAAATGCCACGGGGGCTCTCCGCCCAGTGCCCGGCGCGCCCAGTGCCCGGCGCCAGGGCTGCTCAGATCTCGATGAGGCTGGCCAGGCGAAGGCAGAGGGGCGCGTCGGCAGGCATGGCGCTGCGCTTGATCTCGTTCCCGTCCAGGCGCAGCACCTGCAGCTTGGAGAAGTTCATGACGTCCACCACGGTGCAGAAGCTGCTGATGGAGAACTCTGTGGGGACAAGAGGAACGCGGGTGGGGGGAGAAGCCCAGGTTAGGAGCCTGAGGACGCAGTGAGGTTAGCCTCTGAAGCACCTTAGATAAAGGGGTGGAACTTGGCAGGGGAGGGCCCATGTTTTCCAGGATGAAGTCATACCTACTGACGCCACTAGGGGCAGAACTCGGGACAGAGTGAGGACTGTGCCTGCGCCTGCAATTCACCTCTTAACCACCAACCTGAACTTGACTCTGCAGGCCCAGAAATGTCTTTTTTTTTTTTTTTTTTTTGGTTGGGGGTCTTGGGGGTGCGGCTGTGGGCAGCAGTGGGAAGCAGAGGGTAGCCAAAGACCAACCGTAGACACCTTGAAGTACTTGACTGCTTTTGGAGAGGGAGGGCTTTGCTGAATTGCTGTGAGAGAGAAGACTGAGGAAATGGAAGGACTTAAATACCTCCTGCTACTTTGCAGATAGAAAAAGTGGCAGGAAATTAAAGAGAGAAAGCCTGGGCCGAGAGACAAGTGTCTTTGTGTGCCAGGGCTTTGAGGGGGTTACACGTCTCCATTCTAAATCCTGCCAGAGCAGTGCGCAAGGCTCTGGGGACCCATAGAGCGCTGGGGCTGCCATGAACCTCAAAAGTCAAATAAATAATTTCCCTGCCTCCTGCATTTAATATGATTACAATCTACTCCTTTTTTTTAAGCCTCAGAAGAAAGTCTCCTAAGATTTTCCCCTAAACCACAGAATTCTAATAGAGACAATAGTTCTGTTCGGTTGGTTTTAGCATAAATCTTCCTTTGCCATTAACCCTGTTCTCCCTCTGGTTGTCCTCTTGACAAATCAACCACTCTGCCTCCAGTCTACTGCGTCAGTAACTTGAAAGGAAAAGCCAAGAACTCAGCTAAACTCCAGCAGAGACAGCAAAAATCATCACTGAAAGCTGCAGAAGCCTCACGGGGCTGTCTTTACCATGGTGAGTGAGGCTTTCAGGAAACTTGCTCCTCCTGTCATTCTCTGCAAAGGGGGTTTGAATGAAGTCACCCACTGGGTCTTGAGGGGAGGATTGTGCATGGACACATCCCTAGCAGCTGTTAACACTTAGGTAGGTCCAGAGCCAGGGCTTGCTGCTGCTGTACCAGGGGCATCCCTCAGCTTGCAGCCACAGTCAGGAGCAGTGTGTCAGTCTGGGGCCAGGAAGGAGAAGCAGGAGGGGGGCTTTTCTAACTCTATTCTTAGGGGTGACCGTGAGGGCTCCCTTGGGGGAGCTTATGGATATGAAGAAGACAGTTCCAAGAAAGACAATATAGAGAGCTTGAAGAGGCTGATGAAAAGACGTATTTTTAAATTAGTATTTCCAGTGGGTTTCAGTCTCAAGAACTGACCACGATGAGATGAGGTGAGGTTGCAGCGGATTAAGTTGTACTGCAAACATAAGACAGAAAATCTGGGCCCAAAGAAAAGTAGACCCGGAGAAGAGTCGGGGAAACTGGAAAATACGTGTCTTTGGAAAACACTCCTCGTGGGGTAGAATTTCTGGAATGCTTTTGGATGTTTCCTTTCTGGTCCCCAGGACTAGATGAAGTGGCCTCTGAGTGGGCAGGCTGGGGGCAGAGCCTAGCCTGGGGCTGGGTCTACGTTATCTGTGTACAAGCAGAGCAGTGGGGCAGGGAGAAGCAGCAGAGTGGCTCAGCTTCGCTGTCACTTCCAGCCCCATTTAGGACGTAGATACAGGCTCTGTGATAGATTCTCTCCCAGCCTGGAGCCCTCAGACTGTCTGCTAAAATTCTGGATCCCAGCTGTGGATAGGTAAAAATGGGACATACTTGTGGGGAGCTAGCCACACAGTGTGTACGGATTCTAGCCACACACTGGGTACTGTGAGCGCCCCATCTGTCTTCCCCAAGCCCATGAATAGGACAGGCTTCTGCGTGGAGGCGCTGAAGGACATTTTTCTAGCCCAAATTAAATACTGACATTAAGTCTTTCCAAATTCCTACTGGTGTACCCACCCTGCTCCCCTGGATCTCAAAGCTTCCAAATCACATTCTGAGCTGTGTGTTTGCCAGGCTGGAAAAACTGAGGGAGATACTGATGGAAGAGGGAAGTGGTGGCGTGAGGACCACGTCTGATTCCCCGGTGCACCCCTGAGCTCCTGTTCTTCTTATAACTCCTCTCTCCGAAGGTTGTTTCAATCCCAGTTCCACCACCCCCAATCCCCAAGTCCCTGACTGCTTTGCAGGGGGATGTCCCTCATGTTTGCTGCAGGAGATGGGGCTGAGCTCAGGGAGCTGTTTTCCTGCTAGCAGTCTGCATCAGAGAGATATTCCTCACCATTCTCAGTCGGAGGTGCCCGGCTCCAGGTTCTCTGTAGGTCAGGGTTCTAATCAACATAGTCTGGGGTACCTCGGGAGATGCCTTTACCTTCTCTGTGTCTCTCTTTCCCCAAAACGACGACAAAATCTGCCTGTCAACTTCAAAATGTCAATGAGAAGAAAGGCTGACAATAATAGCTATCATTGGTTTTTAAATTCTGCACCAGGCCCTGGACAAAACACTTTAGGTATAGTAATTGACAGGTTTAAGGAAAATAAAGTATTGGTGTTATTTTGTTGAAAAAGCAGCCTGAGAGAGACTAAATGATACCTAGTCGTGGGGCTTGGACTTCAATTGCACAAGAATTGATTTGGAGGTAGACATTGACAATTTGGGGGTTGTTTGACTGAATGGAGAATTTTTTTTGCAGGACCTTGGGCAACGGCACTAATTTTATTTTCTGACAGGTGTCTGGAAGAGGTGGTCCACCTCCCATATGAGTGGCAGATGTGGTTCTGCGTGAAGGCAAACGGTGATGTGATGGAGCCTTTCCCACCCTAACTTTCTCTGACTGTAAGGGCAGGTGCTAATAGATTCCTTCCTATGACAGCTGCTCTTTGCTGTCACATTTTCAGGGTCAAACTTGGATGACACGCAGCACACGGTGTGACATTTCCGACGTGACTGCTCCCGGATTCAGTGTGCGTGGCAGGTAAGTAGTGGTAACTGCTGGTGGGATGATAGACAGCCACAGGGAAATGTCAACTGTCTGCAGCATGCATCATCTTCAGGCTGTCTTAAAAGACCCCCCAACCCCCACCTTGGGAATAAGAAGACCCCAAAGGAAGAGCGGTTTTAATTAAAAAGAGTTTAGGCTGTACTTGACGGTGTCAGGCACTTCACACTAAACGATCAGACAGTTGCCTGTTTGCCTTGCCCATCTGACTGTCAATTCCCAAACTGCCCCTGGGGCTGGTGCCTCTCTCACTCAGAGGGCTGTCCAGCTTGTTAACATCTTGCTCAATGACGGATCTGTTCGCTGAGCACAGGAAGAGAAAGGAATGAGAGGGAGAGGGAGAGGAGGACGACTCAGTCCCTCAGTCCCTCTCAGCGCTTTGATGGTGCCGTTCCATCTCAGCAGGCTGCACTTCAAAGCCCTTTGCCAGTGGTCGTTAATGAGTTCTCCCTTCTCCAGATGGAGGAGGACTTTGCTGACAGAGGAAGGGAGCTCGGTGCTGGCTCAGTACCTTCCAGCTGGGATTAAGACATCAGAGGCCCTGGGGTAACGTAAGCATGTTCTGAACACAAGATCCTAAGACAAAAGGGAGCTGAAAAGCAGCTAGGCAATTCCACCTGAAATGAATGTTTCCTAGAGTCAGGGGGGCAGCTCTTTTTGTTCCTTCGGGCATTGCAGGGAAGTGCTTATGAAACAGGAAGCCCCGTGTCCTAGGCTTGGTGGCGGTCAGGCTCATGTTACCCTAGGAACCATCTCAGCCCTGCCCCAGGGGCTCCTTGTACTCCAGGAAGAACTGAACTGACCAGAACAAGTGCCGCGTGCAGCTCTGAGAGGCCGCACATTTGCGTCCACCAGCCGTTATGTTGAAAAAACAAATAAGCACCAAAACACAAGACCAGGCTGTGAATGCAGGAGCAGATCAAGTGGAAACAGAGCGCTCGTCCTCTTCCGGGATGGTGAGTACGTACAGGGAGCACGGTTTCTTAGCAACCCGCCATTCTCCCAAGACAGACTTTAGAAGTTAAACTTAAATCTCCCTCCCTGTGAGCGATGCCCTCCTAAACTTCTCTGAACTCGTCTCTTACTGCTCCTCAACACATGACCCCTGCCTCTCAGACACAACCGTCTCCCAGCTGTTCCCTACATTTACAGGTGACCTGCGGCAATGACTGGCTCCTTTGTGACAAGTCTCTGCCCCAGAATGGCTTCATCCTGCATCCCTTCAAGCCATGCCCGCTTATCTCTCAAGACCTAGAATGGAACTTACCTCTCCTGGAAAGTCTTCTTCTGCACCAACCCACTCCCCACTGAATGGTCTTAGCACTGCTATTTAGTGTAAGTGTATTCTCTTTTGCACAGGGGTATGGCTTGGTTGTCAGGTTGCTTCATTTGTGCTGTCTGGTTCCCCTACTTCTATTTCTTTTGTATTGCCACTAGAACTCAGAATCGTGTCTTTCAAGTGAAATAGACAGCCAGTCCCCGCCTCCCTTTGCCAAGGTCTCACCATTGATCCTATTGCCTTGGAGGTAGAGGTTCTCCAGATTGGTGCTGACGGGGGGGATCTTCTGCAGCTGGTTGTAGGAGAGGTCTAGCTCAAGGAGGCTGCTGGAATTGAAGGTGTTGGAGGCCAGGCCATTGTTGGTTAGACTGTTATGGGACAGCCGCACGTACAGCAGCTTGGGCGCCCCCCGGAAGTAGCTATCGGGGACGGTGTAGACGTTGTTGTGCTCCATGTACAGCTGCTCAAGAGCTGAGGGCAGTCCATCGGGCACCCTCCGAAGGTGGTTATAGCTCAGGTCCAGCAAGATCAGCGACCGGAGGCCCCTCATGGAACTGCCCACTTCCTGGATCTCATTGTGTTGGAGGTACAAGGCCGTGAGGTTCTCCAGCCCCTCCAGAGCATTGTTGGGGACCCGCGAGATCTGGTTGTGGTCGAGATGGAGCTCTCTCAGGGATCGAGGCAGGGGACCGGGCATCCGGGTCAGGTTGTTGTGGTCCAGGTACAGCCTTTCCAGGTGCTTCAGCTTGGAGAAGATCTTCCTGCCCACCTTATCACTGGTGATCTGGTTGCCATGGAGAGCAATCCAGAGAAGCCCCGTGGCATTGTCAAAGACGCCTTCCTGGATGGAGGAGATCTGGTTGTTCTGGAAGTACACGTACTTCATGCGGGAGGGAACGAAGGGCAGGTACTTGAGGTTGCGGTTGTCACAGTACATGGCCGTGGGAAAGTTGGGTGGGCAGTCGCATTCCTGGGGGCAGTCGCGGGGATCTGGAGAGGATGGAGATCCGTAGGCATAGGCTGGCCCTTCGTCCACCCCGTAGGGGTAAGGATCATAAGGCTCATACGGGTAAGGCTCATAGGGATCGTAGTAGGTGGACTGCTGGCTGCGGAGGTACTGGAACCACCAGTGAGGGTCGTCGTCATACTGGGCCTGGGAGAGGCAGAAGAGCCCTGCCAGCAGCAGGAGGGAGGTCCACTGCATTTTGTCTCTGCAAGAAGCAGGAGAGAACAGAGCAAGCCAGCATGAGTGAGACTGTCCAGGCAGTGAGGCGGAGTGGGCGAGCCTTAGGCTTAGAGCTACGCAGAGCTGACTTCAGTGTCAAACATCTGAGAGCAGGAGGCTGGCCCCCACTTCTCCGATGCCTCCTCCCAGTCTGGTTCTGCACTTGGTCTAGCTGGACAATGGCTATTCGGGTTGAGCTAAGTTGATTTGCCCCTGGTCATACTGTCACAGAAAGAGAGTCCTTGAAAGGGGAGGAGTGCATTTTTTGGAGGGGCAGGTCTCTAGGAGCCTCTAGTGTCCTGAAAGTCCTGTGGGGAAGCTGAAAAGGCCACAGCAGTCCCCATGTTTGTGGGGTGGTGGTGAGGACAGTAGTGGGATGCTCATTAGACCTGAACCCAAATCCAGTTTGGATGTTCCAGGGAAATAGTATTTTTTCTAAGAGTCCAACGAAAAAGTCTCCTGGCTCTTCCCATGTCTATGGGAGACCTCCAGAAGCAGCTTGAAACATCGAAGGAAAAGAGCTGAACTACTTCTGGAAAATGTTTTGGTCTCTTGGGCAGGCTGGGAGTTTCTGGTGTTGGGTGTTTGGGGAGGAATGTGGTCCCCCTGCAGCCACCACAAGGCTCGGGTCGCCCTCCAAAGTACCATCATCCGTAACAGTCTGCTGAGTGAGGAAACTCACTGGTTAGAAGTTTGTGGCTACACAAGCAACTTGGCTGGGACAGGGCCTTCATGCAGCAGTTACAAATCCCTTCCAGACTGGAGACCCTGGCGCTGGTGTGACACTTGTCTTCTAAAGCAGGTACTCAGTGTGTGGAGTCTGCGTTACTCTGCTTCTGTCTTCCATGGTGCCGAGTGAGGTGTTAGCCCTCCTCAGGCTCTACCATGGGCATCATGCAAGAGCCACATGGGGCCAAGAGAATGAATGAGGAACACAAAAAGGACTAGAAATTGGAAACTCTTGTGTATGCTCAAGGGAAAGCTTGACGTGGGACCCTGACGTTCTCCTTTCCTATCCCTCCTCCTCCTGCTCCCACCAGTGACACCTAGATGACTGAGCTCTGTGTCTACGTCCCCACGTTGCTGGTGGCCTGTTGCTTTTGAGCCTGTTATGCTAATGAGATAGGAACAGGGCAGGCTGAGGAGGAAATACGGGGTCTGATGTCATCTGAGAGGGAAGCTGAAGGTATGGAAGGTGAGAGACTGGGGTGGCCTGGGTACCCTACCCTGGATACATATAGCCAATGCATGACATACTCCTGGGGGCAGTGGCTATCTTCCTGAGAGTCACCCTTGGACAGAGAAAGCTTAGAAGTTTTTGTGGCCATACAGTCCTCACATTGCTCTCGGGCCTACTGGAGTTAGCAACTGTAAACAGGAGACAGGAAAGAGTATAAAAGTCAACATCATCAGATGCAGTGAACTGATGGGAAGGACCCCAGTGTGACACTTAACAGAGTCACCGCCTGGGCACTGTCCATCCCAGACCTCTCTGTCCTCTCAAACAGTTTCCCAGGGCCACTTCATCCTATCAGTTCCTAGGCTGCGGAGGAGAAGGCACCCTGGCTCATCCACAGGCAGCCTCCGGCCTCAGACAAAGAGCCACAGTGTTCTGGAGAAGCAGACCCAACTGCCCACTGCCTGGGCACGCTGGCTGGTCCCTGGCTCTGGCCAGGAGAGAAGACGAATGGAGCGGCCCGCTGCCAACAGAGCGTTTTTCCATGCACGGCCCTGGGCTGCTGCAGGACCAAGGTGGCTGTCTGGAGGGCTGGCACAGTGAGCTTCTGTCTCCATTTTTCCTTCTTTCAGACTGGGCACCTTGGCAAGCAAGAGCCACCTTCCCCTTCAGACTCAGCTTTCTAGGGGCTGTGCACCCTGCCCACTTCAGCCTCTTCTGAGAGCCATGGCTGCTGGAAGGGTTTGATGGGGAGCTCACGCCTCTCCTTACCCCACCACATCTCTTAGCAATGTCACTTCAGGGCTGCATACTCTTAAATTGATTCCCATCATGCTGGAGACCCTCCTGTGCTCAGAGTGTCTGTAAGGTCAAACGTTTCCAGGACTGCCACTCTATGAGTTGGGGGAAGCTCACTCAGGAGCTACTGCTGTCCTTTCATTTCTCCACTCTAGAGAAAGCGCTCCCTCCTATCCGTGGAGGAGGTCAAACCAGAGGTCATCCCCCCACCTGGATTGTACCCTCACCTCAATCCACAGCTCCCTGGACGTGGCCAGTTCTCAACACTTCTTTTTATTCTTTCCCTTCCACTCCAGACACACACACACACACACACACACACACACACACGCACACCCCAAAACAACCCCCTTCTCCCGTAACAGCATTTATGTACCAAATCCTTCTATAGGATTGCAGGGATATCCAGGATTTGGAAAAGCCTTCAAAACGCCCACATTCCCAGCGTGGTGGGATTTATGAGTAGCAGGGAAGAGGCCTGCTACTTTTTCATGCCTGAGAATTGGAGGTCACCTCAGCACCCATAAGGGAACTGCAAGAGAAAGGTAAGGCACTGGATCCCCTTCCTTCCACACCCTCTTTGCCACTCTGCAGCATCCCTGGGGTCATGGCCCAGATGTGGAGAAGGAGGAATGAATCCTCCCTGTCCACCCCTCGTCCCTCTCCCCTACCACTTTGCCTTTACTTCTTTTAAGAAATTGCAAGGGACAAACCCGAAATAAAATGACTATACTTACCTTGAGTTGAACCTTTCAGAGAGTGACCACGTCCCTCTGTCTGGCCTCCTTGGGTTGGAGAATGTGTGAGAGAGAGAGGAAGAGAGAGTCTACTGAGAGTGTGCGCGTCTGTGCCAGACCAGGGTCCCGCCCCAAATTCCTAATCAAATATTGTGAAGAGGGGCTGAAGAGCCTGGATCCCGGCTTTTTCGGCTCTGCTTCAGGGGCGGAGCTCACGCTCAACCACGCAAATCCTTCTGTCCGCCTGACGCTGTAAAAACTACCTTTTTTCCACTCACTTATCTTCCCTGAAGCATTGGCAGCCCTGGGTCTCTTTCTGCTGAATGAGTTAGTGGCGCCCTAGAAGTTATTTGTATAGTCTCTTGTGAAGCGCCTGGATTTCTCATTAAAGCCGCAAAGGCAGATGCAGGGATGGGGAGGGCCAGGGTTTGGTAAGAGGCATCTTAACTCTTTAAGCAACCCACATGTCCCCGCCCCGCCCCCCCCCCCTCCCCGAGAGAGCCAGAACTCACCCTTCTCAGCTCCCCCTATAGGCAGGTCATCAGCCTAGTGGATAAGGGAGCATGTACGACAAGGGACAGCCGGGGCTCTGGTTCTAGTCTACCCCTAAGTAGTGTAGACATTTTCTGGGCTACAAGTCCTGTCCATCTCCACCACTAGAACTAAAGGAAAGGCAGGGACTCCAACATTTGTCGATCACTGTTTCTGTGCTAGCATCGACCACTTCTGCTTACTAATGTTCACAGCAGCTTCAGACTTAATCACACCTTGCTGCTTTGTAGCAAGGACTGTATCAGGTGATGTGCGTGAGGCTCCTGACCTGGCACGTAGCTGAGACTCACCATTGATAGGGATCAGCACTGTCCTACCCATTTTACAGCCATAGCATTCCTGAGCCAGGGGAGGACAAGGTCAGGTAATGGGGCAGGAGCTACATATACCATGAAGGGACTTTTGGGCAATGGAAATGAGTTGTTTTTTTGTTGTTGTTGTTGTAGCTTGTTTGTTTGTTTTTTGAGATGGAGTCTTGCTTTGTCACCCAGGCTAGAGTGCAGTGATGCGGTCTCGGCTCACTGCAACCTCTGCGTCCTGCGTTCAAGCAATTCTCCTGTTTCAGCCTCCATAGTAGCTGGAACTACAGGTGCTCGCCACCACGCCCAGCTAATTTTTTGTCTTCTTGGTAGAGACAGGGTTTCACCATGTTGGTCAGACTGCTCTCGAACTCCTGACTTCAGGTGATCCACCCACCTCGGCCTCCCAGAGTGCTGGGATGACAGGCGTGAGCCACTGTGTCCGGCCTATTCTAAATGTTTAAAAAACAGTATGTTTTTGCAACAAGATCATCTCGATGCCAGAAGCAAAACAAAAACCAAAAAAAAAAAAAAAAAAACACATTTCAAGCAGGAAAAGCCATGGGATCTGATTTGCAGGGTATCTAATTTACATTTTAAAAGCATGTAAGCCGGGCGTGGTGGCTCAAGCCTGTAATCCCAGCACTTTGGGAGGCCGAGGCGGGTGGATCACGAGGTCAAAAGATCGAGACCATCCTGGTCAACATGGTGAAACCCTGTCTCTACTAAAAACACAAAAAATTAGCTGGGCATGGTGGTGTGTGCTTGTAATCTCAGCTACTCAGGAGGCTGAGGCAGGAGAATTGCCTGAACCCAGGAGGCGGAGGTTGCGGTGAGCCGAGATCGCGCCATTGCACTCCAGCCTGGGTAACAAGAGTGAAACTCTGTCTCAAAAAAAAAAAAAAAAAAGCATGTAAAAGGGGCTGCTGTATGGAGAAGGGGAGGCCAGGGTGGAAGCTGGGAGGCTCCAGCCTAGCTTGCAGGAGAGATGATGCAGCTTGGGCTGGTGCAGTGGAGGAGTGCATCTTATATTTCAGACAGGGAAATAACAAGCCTTGCAGAGTCAGGAAAAGATGAGGGGGAGTCCTGGGATTTTAGTTGGAGCAACTGGGTGGGTGGTGGTACCATTTCCTGATATGGGAAAGGTGGCGTGCGACCGAGTTGGGTAGAAAATCAAAGTTATGGTTTGGATATGCTAAGTGAGAGCTGCCTGTGAGCCATTCCAGCGGAGACGCATGCAGACAGTTGGACATATGAATCTGAATTTGGAGTTTAGGGGCTAGAAGAAAATATTTGAGGGCCATTACAATGTGGATCACACAGAATCTTGGTAACTTAGGTAAGCTCACGTTTCCTAAATGTTCTCTCCGCAAGTACGTCAACTGGTTTACGCCAACATCAAAGAAACACCTTTATCTTAAAAAAAATACCAGCTGAGAAACGCTGAGATGACTTGGATTTGAAGACTTTAGAAGTGTCGAGGCAGATGGCCCTTTCGGTTTCTTCAGTAGGTTTGAGCTGCTGACTTAGCGTGTGGGCCGTCAGAAAGGCCCTGCCAGGGACCACTCTTCTCAGAATTTAGGAAGAGATTTCAAAAAGATGAAACCTAATGAATGAGCCGTTTCTGACCATCTACTATAGACGAAGTGGTTTACTTATGTTATCTCATTTCATGATCACAGTAGAGATTTTGCATTGGAATTAGTTTTTTTTTTTTTTTTTTTTTTTTAATTTCAAAGCACTTTTAATACTTTGGGGTAAGCCCCGCAAGAATTAAAAAAACACCGAGAAGGGGTCACCTCCCTGCCACCCAGCCTCTGGGAATGGTCAGGGGAAAGGAGGCTACCTGAGAGGGAGGAAGCACAAAAGGGACTCACTGTGGACTCAGGGCAAGAGGAAGCCATGGGTGCGGGGAGCTGTGGGCACCACAGGAGGAAACGCGAGCACCGTGGGGCTGGTTCCAGGCGCACAGGTGAAGGGCAGGAGGGCTGGACACGAAGCCACAAAGCTACTTGGTTCCTCCTTCTTCTTGTTTGCCTTTTTCTGCTTCTGCTGCTTGATCTCTGAGTCTCTCTCCTTGCAGCAGCAGCAGAAAGCCCATCACCTTGGCGCTTCCCCTTGACTGAATCGCTCTGCTTTTCATATTCTTCTGGCCGGCAAGCTCACGCTGGTTACCGCGGGTCATGGTGAGGGCCGTGGCTCTGACCTGCCTCTGTTGTATCACCTCATTCTGTCAGGATTAAATTATTTTTTAAAAATTTTGACCCTGCGTTCAGCCAAGGAATTATGGTTTTAGTGATACAAAGTGACTAGCTGGTAAGGGGTAAAAGAAGGATTTGAACCTTAGTCTACATGACTTGAAAGCCTACATGCTTTCCTCTAACTCTAGCACAGAGGATTGGCAGAGTGGAGGAGGTGGTGACTACGCTGCTGTCAGGGCTGGCTTCAACTAAGATGAAGCTCAGTTAATTATGGCTGCCCAATCTGCTTGAATCTGGGGGCAGGGGAGAGTAAAGGTGAGAGGGGGCAGGGGTACAGGGGTTCACTTCCTTGGCCCACGCATATTTCATTTCCATTTAATAAATTTGAGCATCTGCTGTATGTCAGGCGTGATCCTAAGTGTTGGGGACAGAAAGAAGGCCTCAGTATAATGCCTGCTCGTGATAAACAGATCCGAATGCAGCAAACTCTGACCTCGTGAGTGAAGCAGAATGGCTTTACTGTGAACATGCTTGTGAATAATGCACAGATAACTTTCTAGTCACTTTGAGTCCAGAAAGCAGTCACTTTGCAATGGAGGACACTGATCTTAGCAACTGATCCTTGGAAACAGTTTTTTTTTTTTTTTTTTTTTTTTTTTTTTTTTTTTGAGACGGAGTTTCGCTTTCGTTACCCAGGTTGGAGTGCAATGGCGCGATCTCAGCTCGCCGCAACCTCCGCCTCCTGGGTTCAGGCAATTCTCCTGCCTCAGCCTCCTGAGTAGCTGGGATTACAGGCACGTGCCACCATGCCCAGCTAATTTTTTGTATTTTTAGTAGAGACGGGGTTTCACCATGTTGACCAGGATGGTCTCGATCTCTTGACCTCGTGATCCACCCGCCTCGGCCTCCCAAAGTGCTGGAATTACAGGCTTGAGCCACCGCGCCCGGCTGGAAACACTTTTAAATGAGCTTAGATAACCTGGACACATTCACTGCTGGGTACAGATGTTTATTTTTTAAAATTTCAGCACGCTGACTAATTCTGCATTTACTAACAAAGAAAGTAAGTGGATTCAGGGGAGCAGACAGTGACTGCATTCTCCCCGGCCAGGCACCATCGAAGAGGCAGTATCTCCATGGGGTTTGTTGGCCATTTCTAAAGTGGCGGGATGTGCACGAGGTCTTTAGCTATCCATCCTGTTTCAAGGCTGGCCTGGGATGAAGGGAGGATGGAAGGGATGATTGGGACCAGGTCAGGAGGCAGAGTTCCAGGGAGCCACCCACTGCTCTAAAGTTCCTTTTTCTAACCTTTAGTGGCGGCTTTTACCTCCATTTTGACCACTGCTGCTGTTTGCCTGGTTCCTGGATCTAGGCCCTCAGTGTTTGTCTTCAGCATGGGAAGCCAATAATGAGATACTGATGTCCACCAGACTGCTCGCCAAGGGAGTCCACATGCGAAGGAGGTCCATTTGGGACACGAGTACCTTTTAGGGGTGTCTAGCCAGCACTATGCCATCACTAGACTACAAATAAACCAAAGAGACAGGCAATGTCATGCGTTTCCCTAGCCCCTGTCCTAGCTGGGCACACAGTGCATAGCACTTAGTAGGCAATCAGTAAAGGGTTATGAGAGGAACTGGATTTTTGGCTGCCCACAGAGTCTGTTTGTCTGTCTTCAGTACTCAATGCTGGTTGGAAAAACCACCACCAACCAGGCCAGGAAAACCTTTAGACTTTCCAGGGGTTCAGGCCACTGCTATTTCCTCCCTACCCAGAAAAGTACAGGTTAAGCCACAATCACTAGGCAAAGCTCATCGCCTCTGACGCTTGACCCACCCTGTCTGGGAGAAACGAAGTCCCTTCTGACTCAAGTTCCCACCAGCAAAGAGACAGTGACATTCCTGTGGCCACCAGTTCCTTCCTCCTCATCCCCCACAAGACTCAACAATCCTTGCTTTTATGACCCAGTGCCTGATACTAGGTAACTCAGGGAAGGTGGAGGGCAGGAGGGTAAGACTGAAAATCCACCCTACCAGATTTCTTGAATTGGATATACAGAGGTTAGCAGAAACATGACCATGGCAATATTATTCAATCCAGACCCTGCTGCTGGCCCATTCTGAAAACTCTTGATGCCAGTGAGGGAGTTTTTCCTAGTCTGATGTTTTGATGGAAAGTCTTGGCTACATTGGTACCCAACAATGGTGTCCCAAAGCTTCCAAGAGAGATGTTTTTCTCTATTCCCTTGGCACCAAAGGGTCATTAGAAGTCCTCATCATGAGAGTCTCCTCTTTCCAGAAGGATGAGAGCCATGAAGATGTTGGAGCTGGAGAAAGTTTTCTTTGAACTGCAACAGGAGAAAGACCTCAACGTCCAAGTTCTAGAAGATGCCTGAGGACTTTAGAATTTTCTTGTAGCAATAAGCTGTTTAAAAAGAAGACAGAGAACAACCTCTCTCTTTTAGTGGTAGCATCTCTTATGTTTACTGTGTGTTTATTGAATGCTTGATATTGTTAACATGATGATGACATGATGGATTCCAGAAGACTACTTTCTAGATGGTGTGAGTATATCTGGAAAGGTGGGTCATTCTGGGAGAGATACCTGAACAAGAAATAAGGCAGAGGGGATAACCCAAAACCTGAATCCTGGAGGGTTTGGCCATTCAGTAACTCTGTACATGATGTTCACCTTATGAGCCAAGAATTAATGGTGTCCCTCAGACTGTGCAGAGGGCTGTTGGAAGAAACCAACATAAGACAGACCAGTTCCCAGGATGCTATTAAGTAAATTACATGACTGCAGGGTAGGACAGGCCCAGATATTAGCTCTAAAATACCAGACCTAGATATTAGCTCTAAAATAGTTTAGCTCTAGGTTAGCTAAAACACCAGCGACCATTTCTGAGATTCTCACCACAAACCTGAGATAGGTATTATCATGCCTTACTTTTACAGATGAGGAATAAAGTTCAGAAAAGCTAATTAATTTGTTCAAGATTGCCTAGCAATGAAATAGCTGAGCTGGGATTCTAAACTTAAGTCTGGCTGTTCCCAGAGTTTGAGTTTCTAACCACTGTGCTATATAGAGTTTCCAATGTAGAGGAAAAAGCCTGGGCTTGGAATGTAGTTATTTACTCAAATTCCAGCCCTACCACTTACTGTCTCTGTGACTTTGGGGACAATAACTGTAACCTCGTTAGCAGGTGGGAGGACAAAATGAGGTAAAGAAAAAAGGCTCCTAGCAGAGAGATTGCCATGTGATGGCCCTTCAGCAGCAGCCACTCTTGGTTATTTTAATAGATTGGAAGCTCGCTGGGAAAGAGGCAATGTTATTGTGCCTTTGTAAGTTAGCATAGGGCTGGCCAAGTTCTGGCTTGTAGTTGGCCCATTCTAACCCTTAGTTGGATAAATGAAAGGTGAAGAAGTTAGATTTCACTAAAGTCTAGTAAATCTACTTTGGGTAACTTAAACCAGAGAGAAGCTAGCCACGGGTAGAGTAGGACTTTTGGTGACTGGAGTCATCAAACCCCCCAAGTAGAGGAAGAGAGAGGGCAGAGTTGGTGCAGAACCCTCTACAGCTATGGAAAAAGATCTTCAGGGGATAGATGGGAAAATATCTTCCTTGCACAGGGTATATTAGTCCATTCTCATGCTCCTATGAAGAAATACCCGAGACTGGGTAATTTATAAAGAAAAGACTCACAGTTTAATTGACTCACAGTTCCACATGGCTGGGAAGGCCTCAAGAAACGTATAATCATGGCAGAAGAGGGAGCAAACATGTCCTTCTTCACCTGGTGGCAGGAGAGAGAAGTCCTGTGTAAAGGGGGAAAAGCCCCTTATAAAACCATCAGATCTCACGTGAACTCACTATCACAAGAACAGCATGTGGGGAACGCCCCTATGATTTAATCACCTCCCATGAGGTCCCTCCCACAACATGTGGGGATTATGGGAACTACAATTCAAAATAAGATTTGGGTGGGGACACAGAGCCAGACCATATCACAGTGGGTCATGGAAAAGGTCAGCATTCAAGAGCTGACCCAGAAGAGATGTCTTGAGTCTTAGCAGTTTAAGAATCAAGTTTGGAGTTGGGGGAAGGGTTGACCAAGAATACCACTTAAGCAGTAGCATCATTATGAATTTCCTTGAGCTAAGGAGACAAGTTAGCTCCTATCTGGGATGGGTGGGGATGTTTCTTCAAGGTGAGAAGCAGTGACATGTCCCATGTGCCCATCCAAAGGTCTGAAAACTTGGATTGTAGTTCCACTGAAGTTCAGTGAAGACCCAGAATAATAACCCCTAGTAATGTGTGAGATTTCTTTAACTCTAGTTTCTTCCATTGTCTGCTTGTCTGTGTATAGTCCTTATGGCAAAGCAATAGTTAGACAATTTTTAAAAATAAAGAAAGCCTCTTAAAAAGAGGGATCTATTTAGGAAAGCCAGTGCATCATTGTTATCTTGAAAGGGAGTCGATTTTGAGTCAGACAGAATGGGTTTGAATTCTAGACATCTAGAATATTTCCTTAATTTTTTTGGTCCTCAGGTTCCTTATGTGTGGAGTGGGGATGACTAACACCTATCTCAGTGGGTGGTTTTGAAACAATTGTAAGTATCAGCATATATTTGGCATATGGTAGATGCTTAGAAAATGCTCGCCTTGGGTGTTTGTCCAGAGACTAGTTGGTGGGTAGAAAGGACCCTATGTCGTAATCTATTGAAAAATCAAAGGGAAGATTATTTTAGTAGAAATGTAGGTGGTAGCAGCTTGGAAAGAAAAGGGATGACATACCTGACATTTGGGAGACAAAACAGAACTAGGGATTTAGCAGACCCTAAGCCTCTAAGCTTCTGACAGTACAGCCCTCCATTTAAGAGGGATGGTTCTCTTTCTCTCCCTCTCCCTCCCTCGCTCTCTCTCTCTCTCTCTCTCTCTCTCTGAGAAAGGATCTCACTCTGTCTCCCAGGCTGGAGTGGAGTAGCGGGATCATGGCTTACAACAGCCTCAACTCCCAAGGCTCAGGTGATCCTCCCACCTCAGCCTCCCAAGTAGCTAGGACAACAGGCATGTACCGCCACACCCAGCTAAATAAAAGAGGGATAGTTCTTAGCCCTGGACACACATCAGAACCAGCAGGGGAGCTCTGGAAAACACCCACACCCAGGCTCCCCTCCAGGTCAGAATCTCTGCAGAGGGTGCCTGGCATCCTTTTTATTGATTGATGGATGATTTTAGTGCGTAGCCTGGTTTGAGGATGCTAGCCAGAGGTGAGG